>NC_138552.1:144211344-144940094 GCF_964273705.1 Natrix helvetica
AGTTATATATGTTGTTATATATATATATATAGTTATATATATAGTTATATATATAGTTATGAATTAGAAAAGATAATGTTCTTTCCTTCCCTTTGTCTAACCAAAAAGCAAAACTTGGCAGGTGTGTAATGTGACTCCTGATAGTAGGATGGCAGATTATGTTCTCCTCTAAAACCATTTCCAAGGGACTTGGCTTCAAAACTGTTATTGCATGTCTGCAGGTGCTTAGTAATGGGATTAATGCAGAACAGAAGGAATGTCTGCAGCTGAAATGCCAAGCAAGCACCAAGGAAAGCCGTTTTCATTTTGGAGACTAACATGGAATGCACGATGACAGGACTGTTTGCACACACAGTGACTGATCCAAGTCTACGTGTGCAAAATTACAGTACTTCACTTTCCAGAGAAGAATCTATCCAATCTCAATATCATAGCAGCCATGCCATCAAGAGAAGACAGGAGAAGTTTTCAAAATCTTTTGATCCAATTCCAAAAGCAACTTGCAATTTCTGTGGAAGTCTTCATATCATGCATGTCACTAGGTGGATCATAAGAATGTCCTGAATGAATATAGAATAGAATAGAATAGAATAGAATAGAATAGAATAGAATTCTTTATTGGCCAATTGTGATTGGACACACAAGGAATTTGTCTTTGGTGCAAATGCTCTCAGCGTACATAAAGTAAAAATAAAATAGAATACATTCATCAAGAATCATAAGATACAATACTTAGTGAAAGTCATAGGTTACTAATAAGCAATCAAATTATACTAGGAAACAAATAAAACAATATAAATTGTAAAGATGCAAGCAACATGGTTATAGTCATAAGTGGTAGGAGATAGGAAGGATCAGAAGAATAATAGTAATACGGTCTTAGTAAATACTTTGACAATGTTATGGGAATTAGTTGTTTAGCATAGTGATGGCATTCAGGAAAATAACTGTCCTTGTGTCGTGTTGTTCTGGTGTACAGTGCTCTATAGCATCATTTTGAAGGTAGAAGTTGAAACAATTTAGGGGTCTATAGATACTTTCACAGCCTACTTTTAGACTCGTGCATTATACAGGTCAAAGATGGGTTGCTAATTTTTTTACTACCGGTTTGGGCGTGCTCCCGCACGTGCTTCCACATGTGATACCTCTGTGCATGTGCAGAAGCATCCAGACGGGTGGGTGGAGCCTCCTGCCGCCTCTACTACTAGTTCGCCCGATCTGGGCCGGCAGCAACCCACTCTGATAGAGGTCCTCAATGGAAGGCAGGTTGGTAGCAATTATTTTTTCATGGGAACACTGAAATAAGTGTACAACTACGTGTACATTTTTTTAAAATTCTGGGATCAAGAGCCTTCATACTCAGTGATGTTCTTTTAAAAGCCATAATCACACCACAGATACAGCTTTTGGTGTGATAAAAAAAATCACATGGTCTCATCAACAAACTCTTTGAATGGAAAGTTCCTTTTAATCCTCTTTGCACTTTTCACTCTCTTTCTGTAACTTTTTTCTGTATTTTTATCTTACAATAGAACAACGATTTTTTTTAAAGTTCCTTTTAATCAAGTAACCAGTAATAGACATATTTTCAATTGCGTCTGTGCCTAATGTCCATTATAAGCAATAGTATGGAGTTTGTTTTAGTGGACATGAAAATACTTTTTGTATAAATATTGGCAATGTTGGCTTTTAAATAGAAATAACTTAGCACTTTCTAATGTTTAATGGTTTCTTTTCTGAGAGTTTCATTTAGATTTGATCGATTGGATGTCTCTATGTAATAAGAGAGAAACTCCAAGAAAATTTTTTGAAATACAAATCACAATAAAATAGCATGAATTGTCATCTTCCATTGTTTCTTAAGAATGTCAGTCATCTGATATTCACTCTGCATGGAGGTTGACCAGGAAAACTGGATTCAATATAGAATTCCCATATCATTACAGATTTTATCTATTTGTAGAAATAGGTTTATATGCCTGCAGAGGCATCCATAGCAGGGTTAGAGTTATAACACAAATGATTGACATCCCAGTGCAAGCTCTGCCCTCTAATATTTTCCTAAAGAAGAATGAATAATACAGTAAATGAATTCTATATTATACTATATGCTATATTATATTATACTATATAAAATGAATAATATAGTAAATTATTCAGCTTAAATGGAAAGTGGTTGTAACCCAAGTAATTTCTGCTACCTGAGCAATAATGGCAAACTTTTTGCTGGCTTTCTTTTCTTCATTTAAGTCAGCCAACAATTGTAGAGTGTTATAGGATGTTGTAAGTTTTGCATTAAACAGTAAATATGCATTCACCAGTCTTCCTACTCCCTCCTCCTATTCCTGACTAGAGGTCAGCTTACATAAGCATTGTAATATTTTTTTGCTTGGGAAATCACATGATTTCCATTATTTCAATGTCTGAGACTTCATTACTCTAATAAATAAGCCTATGCCAAACAACAATGCATATCCAAAGAAATGCTAAAATATTCCCCCACTGTTTTCCCATGTTTTGATTTCTACTTGCAGGCCACAAGCAGCCTTAGTAGAATAAGATTTCAAATATGCTAGTTGTAAAGATGTCAAGCGACTTGAATACTTTAGAAATAATTACAAATTACATGTTCTTGCAGTTTATATGAGTTTTGAGTAAGAAGAATTTCAAGAAGAGCAGGTTACTTCTCAAATTGGCCTATTGGACTGCTAAGGATGAGGGACACACAACCTCCCATTCAATCCCATTCTCACTCTCATTCTTCTAGTTTTGTCTAACTGGCTCTGAGAAGAAACTCATATGAGTAAACAGTCAGCTTTATATTCAAATCTCTTTATATTGCTGTTCACCTTTTTTGAGTCTGCTTGATTATCGCCTTTCCCAGTGAGCTGTAACATTGCCTAGTTTCATGTCTTTGCAACAGTTTACAAGTCTCCCAAAGGTTTCACATAACTTCCCAAAGCTGTAAGTGCTACCTTAAGAGTTCTCCCAAGTTTTTACCACATTGTCCACTTTAATGTGACAGAGGGAAGTGACTTGAATGTGATCGTGTACTCCATCATTAATTTTAATTAAATCTAGTTTTGGAATAAGATTTCTGGTTGGCTACTCAAAAGTCAGATGTATTCCTACTTAAGAGTTACATTAAGATTCACCAAATTTGCCAACCTTTCCATTCTCTTCTCTTGGAACCAAATATTTAATAATGAAAAAGCCGGGGTGGGGTGGGGGGAATCATTATCTGTTGGATTAATCTATTTATGATTAACATTTCTCCAATTCTCCAAATGCTGTCAAATCCATTGCACATTCAATTTGGAGAATTCATATGACTCAGATAAGTAAGGAATCTTTCCAGGAGATTGGTCAAGCAACCCTCTTTTCCTCTGGAGCTTCCATTTTATTAATCATGACTTGGAGATGCAGTGATGCTGCTCAGGCCTAGGAAAATGGTGTTTCCGTGGTAACACTAGGGGCATTTGAGCATGAACCAAAATGAAAATGAAACTAAAAAGATTATGAGCTAAAATTAATGAACTATCAAGTGTGTGTGTGTGTGTGTGTGTGTGTGTGTGTGTGTGAGAGAGAGAGAGAGAGAGAGAGAGAGAGAGAGAGAGAGAGAGAGAGAGAGAGAGAGAGAGAGGGAGAGAGAGGGAGGGAGAGAGAGGGAGAGAGAGAATATTTAGTTTTCTCCATTAGGCTTCCATTCTGAGTTTCCTATAGGTGATGTGGTCGTTTCTCATTTTGTTTCTTCCTTCCTTTTGAATTTTGGATTCCTTTTTCCACTTTTGAACAAGCTTGTATAGTTCTTTGGATCCCTTTCCTTTTCATAAGAGTGCCCCCTGCTTCCTTTCTTCAATTAACTTTGAATAAGAAATCTGTAGGCAGCCTATAAAGGTAGATTCCAAAACCATGAATGTTTGTCTCTGGATAGAGCCTGCTGGTTGTGTTAGTCTCAGGAAGATAAAGACAGTGCTGTAGATAAAGCATGCCTTGATGGGTATTTAGCCTCGCTCCTTTTGCCATCTGTTGTTAGCTGGTTTTCGTTACTCATGATAGTGGAAACATAATGTCCTGGATAAAAGCTTCCAGTAAAACAATGTGGATATTTTTAGTAGCTGAGCTGTACTTATAAACTCCAGAATTGTTTGTGCACGTTGGACTTGGTGCACAAGTTTTTATAGACAAGATGAGCTGAAATTCTGATCTTTTCTAAAGCACTTATTCACACACATACACATACACACATAACACACACGGAAGAAAAGCTTTCTAAGTTATTCCTGAGAAGAAAATAATACAGGATTCTTTTTCTTATTCACATAGTGAATGGGGAAATACAATGGAAAATACAGTTTTCTGCCCAATAAATACTATTGGATTGTTTTTAGAGCTTGTTGGATGCTTGAGTTTTATGGGATGCTTGAGTTTTAGTTGTATATTTTTATGTATGTATGTATGTATGTATGTATGTATGTATGTATGTATGTATGTATTGATTGATGGTTAGGAGCATTAGCTGTGCCTATAAATCCTTTTTGAACAGATGTTTGAAAACCCAACTGTTCATTTGTTTGCTTTTGCTCTCTCTCTCTCTCTCTCTCTCTCTCTCTCTCTCTCTCTCTCTCTCACACACACACACACACACACACACACACACACACAAACACACACACACCTATTAAATAAAGAGGATTGTTGACTAGGAACAGAGATAAGTTCAGGCCTGTAATCATACAGATTTCAGTAAAACTTCAAAGTGGAAACTAGTGGGCTCCAATTACATTTCATCTGAAAGAAGAGAACAAATGTATGCCTCTAAGACATAACCTTTGGTTGCACTTTTTCTCTTCAAACTACCTAACCAAAGAGTAAGCTGTGTTTTCCTTTATTATATAGTCTTTCTTGATAATTTATTCACCTCTTTCTCCATGGATGCAGGCAGAGAGGCTGGCTTTCTCTTGTTTGTATTCCCATTTTCTAAAACATGCATAGCCTAACCAGCTTTGGCTAACATTCTGATTATCACAATGAAGCAAGTATTCTGTTGCCATTTTTTAAGATGGCCCTATTCCCAAAGGCTTAGAAGTCTGAACTATGCATCACTTACAGCAACATTAAATTAGAATAGGTTTTCCATTTATGGAAATATTATGACAGAAAAACTCAGCATACATTTTACACTCGTTAAAGTTTACTGCCACACCAAACCTCTAGATAAACCATATCTCTGGCACAATGTATACGATTTGTTAAATGATGGTGTGCTCTGTTGCTGTTAAAATATGTTTCTCTACATCCCTTTTACAGTCATGGATGCTACTGTAGAAAAAGAAGGAAGCTATAGGTGGTCCTGGTTTTGGACTCTGATAGGCTACATAATCTGGACATTTCCAGATAGGTTGAACTTTTCACAACACTATGGCATTGGCTATGTTAACTGCAATATTAAAAATTCAAAGTTTCAAACATCTAGCGAGTTCATACCTAAGGTACAAAGATTACCATACTTAGACGGGGTGTGATGGCTCAGTGGTTTAAAATGCTCAGCTTATTACTTGCCCCACCTCATGTCCACCTAGCAGTTTCAAAGCATGCAAATGTGAGTAGATAAATAGGTACCACTTTGGTGGGAAGGTAACAGCGTTCTGTGGCTCCCTGTGCTAACAAATGGAGATAAGCACTGTCCCCTAGAATCAGTCCCAACTAGACAGGGGAAACCTTTATCTTTAAAGATCACTTATCATGGGCAAGCCATCTTCAGTGCCACTACATATTGAATTAAATGTCTCAGCTCTAGGGTTTACTTTCAGTTTGGTGATTTAAAAAATTGCAGTTGATTGATATCTGTTCTTCAGAATCTTTAGGCTTAGGATAGACTGTGTACCTCATTGACAATTTAAATATGAACGAAGTGTATTTTTTGTAATATCAAAATGAATCCAATTGTAGCACATTTTATTTGGAATAACATTTGGAGGATTGGGAATATATAAATGAGAAAATGCAGAATATTATGACATGAGTCTCAATTAAAATCCTAAAGAAAACAATATGGTCTTCTAATCTTTTTAAATATTCATCCTGCTTTCAACATGGAAAAAAAAACCTGGATGCAGAATCACAGCTGATATTACTGATGATGCACAAATATCTTGGGAACACAAATACATTTCCCCAGACTCTCATTTCCATGTCATTTTCCATGTTCTATATTATATCTGTATCAGCTGAATCCTTCCATGCAGCTTGTGCTGGTTTCATGCACCTTTCAATTCAAACATTCCATGGTTCACAGGAAATTTATGATTAAAAGATGTTCTAGAGATGAGAAACCTCCTGCCATTAGAAATAAAGATGAACACATGTACAAATCTATTGCAGAATTGCATACACTGTCTGATGCTTCCAGAACTCGTTAAAAAAAGGCTGAAAAAAATTACATAAAGATGGCTAACTTTTGTTTTCAATTATATACCATAAAACTCAGAGTGGCATGACGTCATTTCAGCTGATGTTGTCAGCTTTAAATACACACACACACACACACACACACACACACACACACACAATATTTAATATTTTTAGTTCTTTTTTAAAAAATTCTTATTAAAAATAACGCTAAACAATGTTTAAGTTAAACTTAGTGGAAAAGGAAATATATATATATATATATATATATATATATATATATATATATATATATATATATATATATATATATATATATATATATATATATATATTTCTTTGACAACAGTTTCATATATGGTGCAAGGGATCCACAATTCTTTGAAGCTGATGAGCACATTTAGAATTTTGAGATGAGATGAATTTTGATATACAGGTAGTACTTGACTTATGACCACAATTGAGCCCAAATTTTATGTTGCTAAGTGAAACATTTAAGTGAGTTTTGCCCCATTTTACAACCTTTCTTATCACAGTTGTTAAGTGAATCAGTGCAGATGTTAAGTTAGTAACATGGTTGTTAAGTGAATCTGAATTCCCCATTGACTTACTTGTCAGAAGCTCGCAAAAGTTGATCACATGACCCCAGGACATTGCAACCGTCATAAGGTGAATCAGTTGCCAAGCATCTGAATTTTGATCATGTGACCAAGGTGTTGCTGCAGTGGTCATAATGTAAGAAATGGTCATAAGTCACTTTTTTCAATGTCGTTGTAATTTTGTATGGCCACTAAATGAACTGTTATAAGTTGAAGACTACCTATACTTTCAAAATGGCTGCCAGTGTAGCCATGGGCAGATCAGTTATAAAACATTCATTTTTCAAAAGGCCAAATGGGTCAAGTTGTTTCTGACTATATTTTCTGACACCATTTTATCTGAGGTCTGACTGAAACATTTTTGAAAACTATGGCCAGATTTTACCTAAATGTTTGCCTCCAAACGTTTAACAGGAAACTGGGGACAGGGGGGAAAATCATTTGCTTTGCCCAAACATTGCATCCAACTATTATGCCAAGAAACAAGAAGTGACCAAAAAAGAGTTATTTTCAGTTAGGTGTTGGAAAAAAAAGTGTTCCACATCATTTATTTTTTATTTATTAAATTTTTATGCTGCCCATCTCCCCTGTAAAATGACTCTGTGGCTGGTTCATTGTTTAATTCCCCAAATCTCATCTCAGTCATTTTTGGCCGTGGCTTTATACTTATATATGTTTAAGATATATTTATCTCTTGTTCATAGTCTTGTAGTTCATTTTTTGACCTTGGGACCCCCTGAAGTCTTCTTTTGAATCTCACTTCCCTTTGCTCAGAAATTTTTCTTGAGCAACACTGAATCCAGAAACAACAACTGAGATGGAGTCATTTTCCAGAGTGGAAAAGCCAAGAATGTGTAAACCGTTTTTGGCTACTGCAGAGGAAGATTATCTCTATGATTAATGCTCCTTCAGCGGTCTCCTCTGTTTTACATGATAAGAGGTTTTGAGAATGGGCAAGTGGAGGAGACTGCCCTTCTAATTTAGCACAGAAATATCAATGTTTTATAGAACAATCTTATACAGGTTTGCACAAAAGCAAGCTTGATTATGTTCGGTGGAAGTTATTCCCATGCAAATGTGCATTGCATTGCAGGTTCCAGACTTTATTGGCCACTCCAGTGTTAAAAGTGTATATGTTTAAACAGCTCAATAGTAGCACATTAACAACTTCTTGGGTCTGTTTTTATGTATCTTTGTCTTGCGGCTTTCCAGTTTAGAATTAGTTACATCCTTACTTGCGGATATTTAATACTGCTTATACAGAAATTATGAATAATTCTCTTTGAATATGGGAAAGCTCCAAAGTAGTTTTAAGTTAGCTTCAGTAATTTGTTTAATTTTTGTGAGTGAGGTTTATGTATAGCTTTTCTAAGTAATCAGGTCATATATTATACTTTAGTTAAGGAGATGAAAACTTGTTTGCAATTCAAAATTGTACATATCTTATTACACTGAATAGCACTGTGAAAAGTCCTCTTAATTGATGGAGTTAAGAGGCCAAGCACAGCACTTTTTATAGAGTATTTGTTTACTGTAGTGAAAAACAGCCACTGCCAACATGTAATAACTTTTAACTTTTAAAAACCATTTAGATGCTTTCTGAAATCCATCTAATCTTAACTGGTGAGAGTTAGATAATTGAGCTAGAAATCTCTTGTGATGGGTGATCTATTTAATGTGTATTTTCAGTTAGTGGGAAAGGATCCCAGTCTCCAAGAGATGTCTACTATATATGGATTTACTTTACTTCCTAGATTTTTAAAAATTATGGCTGATTTTAAATACCTTCAGAATGGCAACAAGCTATGGAAATAAGCTGATTATGCCTCAGATTGTTGGTTTTCAAATGTTAAATTTACTTCTTGTGAGATGCTTCAGTTTCTTGAAGAACATGGAATATGCATTGAATTTGTACATATGTTTATTCAATGCACACTGGATGGTAATGGTCCATTATTTATTCTTTTCAAAATAGAATGCTCCACATAATCCAGAATTTGGGTTGAAATGAAGATATAAATTTATGTAACCTAGATTTAGTTATTTGGTCTAGATCCGAAGAACTGGTATAAATAAAATGATAGCTCACAACTGAGCACAGATAGCAACTGCCATATTGAAGAAAGATCAAATACTATAAAGTCAAACTTCTTGTCAAGTTTATTTGCTGTTTTTATTCAACTATTAGTCTTATGTTTTGTTATGGATTTTTGATTCTGCCTATAACATCTCCAAAGTGAATCCTTAGATATATTGCTTCATAAGACACATTTATTATAGATATGACAATTTTGTCCAATTTTTGAAAATGTGCTAAACCCTAATATCTAATCAATAATCAATTTAAGAGGGCAGCAATATGTCATATCATGTTCAAAAATTGGAATGCAGACATGTAGTTAACAGATGTTTGTTTCCCCCATGACTACTCTGGATTTCAATCAGGTCTAAATACGATCGACACAATGTCACTCAAATTCTGTCTTGTCCTCCCATTCAAAACAAGGCTACATTCTCTCAAACTTAATTTTAAAGGGCTTCTTGCATTTAAAAATTGATCTAAAATTACCTGTTTTATAAATAAATAGTAAGTATCTTTCTTATTTTGCCAAAAAGTTCCCAATTCAGCTTCTATTTAAAACAAAACATTCAAAAAAATCAGAAAATCACCTGTAAAATAAGATATAGGACCTGATGTTTTAATCCCAGGATGATGATAATAATAAAGCCTTCTATATAATAAATATAACATCTGTGCAAATTTTCACTAACTGTAATTAGCCAGTAAATGTAACGCCTTTCTCTTTTTTGTGCCCTAGGTTAAATTATTGTTATTTTTCTCCATGGCAAGTGTAGAAGTTTTTGAAACTTACTGTAGAGCATGCAACAAAATTGATAAAATAAAACTGCTGATGGCACTGTAATGAACTCTCATGAAAGCCAGAGGACTAAAATACACAGCCTATTCTTGTTGAGGAAGTCCAAGTTCATAATGTGTCAGTTTGATTTGCCTTTATTGTGCAGTAATACAAGACTGTGAACAACACGAACCAAAATAGTATTATTGTATCAGAAGTATTTTCTGTTAAGAGACCACTATGGAGATCTTAGCCATAGCTTTATTTGTCTAACCTACTTTTCAACCTAATACTATACCAGCTTTAGCATCCCTGCAAGCAGCAAAAGAGAGATAGCGTGGGTGTGCATGTCAATCAAGGATAGTACCTTGGCATTTGGCCAAGGCTAGAAAAGGGGACAAGACCCTGTCTGCATCTCTGAACATGCTGTTGTTTGGGCTACAAAAATAGGGTTTCAATTGGGTCTACACCACTCTTCTCTCAGAATAGAAATGCAGCCTGGTTGGTCATTGTTATTCCACATAGGAAGGAAGGAAATGCACTTTAGGATAGACAAAAAGAAGATAAAAGAGATTTTAATTTTAGTTAATTGAAAAGATTAAATGACTGCAAGGTTATGAGCACTTTGGCAAGCACACTACAATGAAAAGGAGTTTCTCACAGGCATATCATGCCAGACTAAACTTTGCTTTCTTTTCTAGAGCAACTATAAGGGAATGCTGTAGATATAACATATCTAGATTTCAGAAACGCTTTTGATAGAGTGCCCCATGATATTCTTAACAAAATAAGTCCTAATGATCTGCTATAACATTGCTTCAGCCTTATTTGGCTTTGATGGCAGCCTGCCATAAAGGAATGGGGAGGAATGGAGAAGTAGGGAGGAGGATGACAGGAACCAGAAGTGCCAGTCAGACACAATGGTCAAATGATCCAAGGACACAGGCAGGGGAATGTAATGTGTCTACCAAAGAGCCGAAAAACTGTAGAATTGTTACCAAAACAACTAATTCAAACTTTATTGGACCTTAGCAAGATGACCAAGAGGCAGGGGTAGGGGAAGAAATAATGACTTTATGTGGGAATCTTCATATCTGGCTTTCCTTATGCTGTAACCACTTGGCTTTATTAAAAGTATACCTTTCACTGCAAAATGGAGTCAAGGGTCTTTCTTTCCTAAATGCCCAAGCTGGGACAAGTCCCATATATACCTAGATTTCAGAAAAGCTTTTGATGGAGTTCCCCATGTTTATTCTTAACAAAATAAAAAGATATGGGCTACAGGTAGTCCATGAGTTACGGCCATTGTAGTCATCACATGATAAAAATTCAGGCCCACCGGATTTAATACTGTCCACCACTATAGGCCCCCAGCTGACTTCTGTTGTTGTTTTTTTTCAATAGGGAAGAGACAGGAGTCCCAGGCAAGTAAGCAGACAATGAGAGCTATGAGTGGTGTGGTGGGTAATGTGGGTGGGTGCTAGGGAACTGTCAGGTGCAAGGCTTGAGATGACACTGTGAACTCCAATTGAGTTTAATACTTTATTGGCTTAACTCTAATGGACAGAATCTTGCCAAACTAAAGCTGTAACCATCTAACCTAACATATAGATCCTGAAAGATTTTAGGGTGTGGCTACCCTGAACCTTTTCCAGACATTTTAAGTTACAGTCCTTCTTGGTTTTTACAGTGGCCATAACTTTTAAAGGATACCGTATCTGATTACTTGCTGCTCAAGCCACCAAACTCAGTATTTTCTGAGGAAATTCTGCAAAGATGAGCCTTTTAAAGAAAATACACAACTGAAAAGCAGTAAATAGCTTGTAGTTACATTTTTTATAGCAGGTATGTACATGTTTTCAATATTCCCATATTTATTTAAAACAGTGGACCTGAATTTCATCAAAAAAGGAAGTACCAGTATGTTCATTATATAAATGAAATTTTCCTAGCAGATCTACATAGGTCCTTCCAGTTTAACAGTAAAGTGTTTACCTTCCAAGTGAATGCTGAACCTTGTAAGAAGACTACAGTTTGATTGATAAGGATCTGAATCAGAGAATATAGCTTGCTGCAAAGCCATAGCAGGTTACAGCAGAAAGATTTCTGAACCAGGCTCTTCTTATCATGTCTCTTCTGCCCATGATACATCTCCAATACAGTACTACAGCTAACAATGGTAGAGTTTACTTTTTACATGAAATTAGAATTCAGGGGATTCTGTAAAGCCCATTTTGCACCAAAGGAAAATGGCTTCCCTTTGGCTTTGTTGCAATCTGGATTGATTTTTTTCTGTTTCAGTCTCTGACGGGAATTGTGGCTGTGAATGCTCAGATGATATTTATTTAAAAAAACATGCTCCAGTGGATATAAACTCAACTAGGTCATGTGTATTCCTCCTTTGTTCCATTTTACACACACAATCAACTTATAATGTTTCATTAAGGAAGCTGAGATAAATCAACAAACCACAATTTTTATAAACTATGCCTTCTTCAGAACTTTTGGAAATAAACTTTAAATAGCTTACATACCTCTAGATGAACTATAACAACCATTTGACTAAAATTAATTAATCAGTATTTGACGGTAAGGGGCAGAGAGGGAAAAGAGCAAATAATTTGTGTTAGTTTTCAAAGTGCTTGGGATTTATTCTGTCAGTCTTTCTGTGATATAAATGCTGACTTTAGGAGGCAATAAACCCAATGAAACCTGTAAAATAATCTGAAACAAATAGAAAAGGTAGTGCCATCTACATTTGGTTAACATGTCTTAATTTAAAGTTCTCTTTCATCTTCCTAAAAAGACTTCAGGTTTAAAAATGTGATTAATAAATTATCCAACATAAATCTTATGATAACAATGATAGTCTTTGGAGAATTATGAAGCCACATCTGGAAAACGTATATTACTGTCTGTAAAGAGCATGCTTTGCATTTCACTAATGGACACTGTTAAAGTGGAAATAGTGCATGCTTTTTCATTTCATTGTACAACATATTTTCCCTCTCCTTACCAATCCTTAGTTTATTTCACATTAAAAGACTGTGTTACACAAAGATTACAAAAAACTTTTCTGGAACTAAGTCATGTGTAGCTTTCTGCTGTGGGGCTTTTGTTTTTGGTATTATGAACTTTCGCAGGTTTGACAGCAAATGTATACATAGGAATAGAGATGAGCAGATAAATTGTAATAAATTTCATCTGTTATTATAGCAGCATAAAGATAAAGCAAAAGTATAACACTTTTTTTAAAAAAAAAGACAAAGCAAAAGAATTCAGCATTTATAAACATAACCAATCAATAAAATATTTTAAAACATATTTTTAGATTTTCATTTTCATTAGCAGCTATCAGAACAGATATATTTACACATGTTACTTGTATTTAAGATGAGTAGCTATAAAGTTTCTGGAGCAAAGAAACTCAGTTGTGCTTAAGTAATTAGTTAAGTAAAGTACTCAAGTAATGATTTAAGTAAATAACCTAAGAAAGAGTAATTTGAGAAAAATCTTTTCCTTTGTAAATTAATAATAATAATAATGTCCAAGCAGATGTTTGTAATAAGAAATGAAAAAGAATGAAAAAGAATACACCGGGTTAAAGTAACTCTCCAGATACTTCTTAATTTTGATCAATGATTCATATTATAAACATAGCTGTGAAGCTCCTAATATTATTTGTGTGCTTCTAGATCATAAATGTTGTTATTTGGAAGTCATGCCTGTGGTTTTTTTTAAAAAATCCTCCAAAAGACTGTGCTTGGGGGCATAACATAAGCAACCAAAATTTGGGATCTCAACAGAACCTTCCCGAATTGCCAGAACTTAGACTTCCTATGTTTGTAGAAAAATCTAGGAGTTGGTGTCTAACACATAAGTGTGATTTGATTCAGAAACATTGAATTGTCATTTTCATGTAGTAGCAGCAATAGTTTCTAACAGCTTCTCAATAAAAATGGAAGAGATTAGTACAATCTAGAAAAAACAACAACAGAGCTTTGATAACCAAAGCTAGATTTTTTTTGGCAATATGGATTAAAAGCATTAAAGTATAATTTGTAACGAAGTAGATAATATGGTACTCCCCAGGAGTTTTGACTTCAGTTCTCTTTAGCCATGATCAATATGACAAATGGTATGGGACTGTGGGAAATGTGATCCAAACTATCTGGAGCAAACTAGATTTCTCATTCCTGAAATAGTGATACCTATAATGAAAGGTAACCTTTGGTGACATGTAATTTGCCTTAACCATATAATTTGCCTTAGCCTTTACTGAGTAGATTTCTAGCTTTGCCCATACCAGCTAATGGCATGTAGCAAGCCAGCAAATTCCCTTTTGAAATCATAACATAAAATTTGGAATATGTTGGGTGACAATGATGAGGAAGAACTTTATTTAATTGACACCTAATAGGCTAATAGGTGAATGCCCCAACACTGGAAGTCTTTAAGAAGATGTTGGATAGCCATCTGTCTGAAACGGTATAGGGTTTCCTGCCTAGGCGGGGGGTTGGACTAGAAGGCCTCCAAGGTCCCTTCCAACTCTACTATTGTATTGTATTGTAATGCAACTCTCTGAAGCTAGTATTCTTCAGCTGTTGGACTTCAATTCTCAGAATCCTATACTGGCATGGCTAAAAGCAATATGGACTGACATGTTATTGGGGATAACATCCAAGAACATCCACATACTAGCACAAGTAGGAGAAAGCTGGATTAATACATGGATTGGAGTGCTTCATATTTCTTTAATGTGACATTCTTTGATCCAAAAAGGAATTTAAAAAAGCAGTTTAGACATATCATTTGAAAGAAAATATAAAGAAATGCATATTTAAAGAGGCAAATATGCTTTAAAATAACTTTGTTTATATATTTAGATATGAAATTTTGTGTAGATATAAAGGAGGTGATACAGATGAAGAGTAAAAGCAGACTAATTGTAATTAGAACTTTGGGGTGGGGTAGGTGTTACTATTTTAGGTAAAATGACAATACATAGATACTTTCATCTGAAATACTATAATTATTAGGGTCTTGTCAAAAATACCTTTAAATGTTAATCTCTCTCTCTCTCTCGTATCTCTCTTTATTTATGTAATGTATGTATGTATGAATGTATGTATGTGCATAGAAATGAAATAGTTATTATAGTATAGCATTCATTTGTTTGCGTTGTTGGTCCATAAGAGATTTTGATTGTATGAATTCAATTCTTCTTGGCAATAGCAACCAAAAACAATGGAGAAGTTTGTTTATGTAACCACAGTGAAGAATAATGTAGATATTGCATCAGAAAAGATGCCCTTGGTGCTGTGCTTAAGGGGACTGTCGAATTTTATTAAACTGAACATCATCACTATATATGCATTAAATATACTACAATCTACATTTGCAGGCAAACAGAGGATGGAATTAATTCACTTCATATTGCTGAACATTTTAACACATTTTCTTTTGGTCTCCTTGTCTGAGGAGGAATATTGTAGTTGAATAAGACTGTAGCTAACTTCAGTAACTTTAAATTGTAGATTCTTTAGGAAACAGAGTAAGGTGGAAAGAATGGGTAACTCTTTTAGTGAAACCTGCCTTATTTCATCATCATTTTCCCATTTTGCTGGAATAAACAGGATCCCGGTTCTGCAACAGAAATAATACATAAGAGTTATGGGAGATACAGGCATGACAAATACTAGTGGTTTCCTTTCTTTCTTCCCTAGTCATTTTTAAAAGTGGAGCATCAATTTCCAAATTACAATCTGCATCACACTTAAACCTCAGTTTTCTCCAGTTTACTATAATACTGCATTGTGACAAACAGGAATGCCTGGGTTTACTTATACCTGGTACCTTAATGAATCATTTAATGAATTATCACACAACAATCTGCAATAGTTCCACAAAAAGCACTTTGACAGTACAATGAATGCAAAGGGGAATTCCGTGGATTTGGCTGCTTGCTTGTGCAATATTTTATTTCATCCTTGCTGCTATTATTAGGCTAAATAGATGACTTTGTGCCAGCAAATCCACATTGCTTCTTGATGATGACATAGATATTTTCCAGGAGAATTTGATCAGAAGATATCCGGAAGATACCAGCACTTCAGTGTTTTCATTGTCAGTTCTAAGGCTGATTGCTATATTTGTTGCCATTAGTTTGGTCTAGATTAGAATTACTATAATTTCTGTATCATTTGCAGTTTCAGCTATCAGATATATGTCCTTTATTGGTTACATTAGAGTAGGTGAAGCAAATCAGGATAATGGACAGTTTTGAATTAAGACATGTATTTCCTTGACTTTCTTTGTTTGGACTTTTTAGGAATATTTCTGGATAGTCTGGCCAAGGAAATAATGAAGAAATAAACACACTACTCAAAAAATATGCAGGTTTACCTAAGAAGTAAGAATTATTAACTGATAAGGAGTAGCATCCATGTGCAACTTCATAACTGTATCTATCTCTTGCAAATAAATTCAAAACAAAAGTCAAAGATATATAGAATATGACTTTAAACAATACTGCTTCTTTGAAAACTTTGGAACCTAGAGTTTTATTTGATCAGGATATGGGCCAGGTGTTTTCCTGAGCTTGTGATCATGAAGATAAGGTTTTGAGTGAATTTGTATGTTCTATCATTATAATCCTGATCTATGACTTATAGAAACAGCTTTGACCTAATTAGTGAGTGGTGTGTGTATCTTCTCTACGAATGCTTGCAATCTTTCCCCATATTTCAGAGACGTCATAATGCTTTGTAATAGATTGCACTTCATTTTGTTTCAGTTTTGGATAATATTGAAATATACAACAGCAAGTCAATTTGTTTTTCGTTCAATGTAGATCAAGAACCTATGCAAGAGTTAGAGGCGCTTTAGGGAAGAAATTAATCTTTGCTGGGTAAAAAGAAAATGTTTGCTAGAACCTAGACTCTTGTTCTACTTTCTGTGGCCAGTTCTTCAATGATTCTTAATATTGTGCAGATAGCCACTAGAGGGCATAATTATTACCTTGGAGTCTTGCAGTAATAAAAAAAGAAATTGAAATAACAAAATTAATTATTATTAAATGAGGCTGACATATGTCAAACAAAGCAAGCAAGCTGTTCCATGCCAGCGCGTACATATGTCCGGAATTAAAGCAATGCCTTGGGATCTAAACAGGAAAACTCTGGGACTGATCACAAAACCCACGCTCATTTCTTAGTAATGAAGTAATCCCATTCAACAAAATCCTGAGGACTCTACATTTTAACACTCCATGTTTACAGAGGTATGTGCAGAAGGTTGACTGGACAGGGCTTGAGGGAAGCAGAAAAAATGCTCAAATGGCATGCAGCAGGTAGAAACTTACTATTTATATATTAAGTACTATTTGCTACTTACTGATCTATTTCCCATCCATCTCTTAATAAAGTCATTTTTTTGTTTGTTTGCAAACTAAGCTAGAAATTAGCAGCCCAAATATACTAATTGCTAATTCTACTTCATTACTGGATGCTTCTGATTGCTTCAAATGAAAAGTATCCAAGCCACCTAATGTCCATTGTGAAGGACAATTAATTAACTGCAAAGGAGGGGATGAACATGTCACATGTTTCCAAATAAGTCCATAATGGCTGATAGAACTGGCAATAAATCTTCTAAAACAAATTATATTATTATGAGAGAGCAAGGTAACTTTCAAAAACGTCAGCAGCTGTTTCAAGATGTATGGTTTGCTGTTGATTTTATAAGCTAGATTAGCCTTTAGCAATGTATGTGACTGAACTACAAAAATTCAGAACCTTTGTCAAAATTCTTATTAACAAGAGAGAAACAGGCAGAAAGAAAGGAAGGAAGGAAAAGAAGCACTATAAAAAATCACAAATTATGAAGCCACTAGAAAGATTTCAGATGGGAGCATTCCCAGAACTGTTAAAGGTTGTATGCCTTGTCTTTATGCCCCACTTTTTCTCCCATGAACAACAGGAAGTGGCGCCTTCCTTTTTTTCCCCCTTTCAACTCTGTGTGTTTGGTTAGGCCGAGAGAGAATGGCTGGCTAAGAAGCCATGCGACCTTCATGGCTAAGTGAAGATCTGAACCGGTCTGCTTTCTTACCTATTTTTAATATAGATAATATTCATAATTCATTATAAATCATTCGGGAGTTGTCATGTTTTTTGTCTGTTTTTAAATTTGATTTTAGTAAAAATAATCTGTAGTAGCAATGTCCAAAGGTATGGGGTTTTCATAGCATTTGCCATGAAAGCAGGACTGAAGAGCTCTACTTCTCTTGTAGAGATTTGAAACTTGGCTTCATTACTCTTTCAATCCTCCCATCTGAAGGTCAGAAATCCAGGAAGATTATTTTGGGTGTCTGTGGGCAGACATTGTCTCATTCTCTACCTTATTTGAAGTTCTCCATGTTTTTACAAAGCAAAGAAAGCTTGGAGGAGTTACAACAATTGACTCAAAATCACCCAGTAAGCTTCATAATTGAATAGCGGAAATTTTGAGTAGTTCGGATTAATGGTAAATATCATCTCTGACTAGCCCCACCCCCATCTATTCTCTAACTCCTGAGTCCCAGTTGAGGGAATGGGGATTTTGCAGTATTCTTTCCCTGGAGTGGGGAGGCAATGGAGATTTTACAGTATCCTTCCCATGCCACACCCACCAAGCCATGCCACACCCACACCCACCAAGCTACACCACAGAACTGGTAATAAAAAAATTGAATCCCACCACTGATTGGCATTGTAAAGGGGTATGACAATAGGAATAGTCCAGGTTTGACTACAGACCAAGATGAATTAAGATCAGATGGCAAATATGAAAAAAAGGTCTGGCTGCACCCTTAGAAATTTCCCCTGTGGCTAAACAGCCAGGACCATTTCCAAAAGCACTTCCTAGACTTCTAAAGAATTCCCTTACAGCATTGGGCAGAATTATAACTGTTGTATAACCTTTTCTGAGCTCTAACTTCAGTCTAGTGACTCAGATATAATGAAGGACAGTTTTTAATCAGCAATTTTGAAATAAGGTTCAACAGAGAAAGATGCCATCAGGGTCAGGTAAAAATTGTCATGATACTATATATGATATATTTTATTTATTTATTTATTTATTTGCCTTTTTATTTTTACAAATAACTCAAGACAGGGAACATATCTAATACATCTTCCTCCTCCTATTTACCCACAGCAATATCCCTGCAATGTAGTTTGGGCTGAAAAAGAGTGACTGACCCAGGGTCACACAGCTAGCTTTCATGGTTAAGGCAGAACCCAGATCTTCTGTTTTCTAGCCTTAACCATTCGGCCAAACTGATTCTGTATGACATGACAGGATAATACATTTTTAAAAATAGATACATGCCCACTAGCAGTTCCTGATGCTGTTATGTGCCCTGCAATAAAAAAAGGTCTACTTTTGTGATTCGGTGAGTATTTCTTCGGCATTCACATGTGTTGGGTATTACTTACTGATTCTTAAAAAAGCGTCTAACTTGTCTCCTTAGGCAAATATTACAACATTGTATTGACCCAAAATGTAGTCTCGTTCTTTAATGCTTCCACATCGGACAGGCTGAATTTAAGAATTATGCGGCGACTCTCACTGCAGAATAATCAGTAACGTTATCATGCATCTTCCTCTCCTACGTACTATCCTGCTCCTACTCCTGGCAAAAAGACTGTACTTTATTTCAGATACTCCTTTGCTGCAATACCAAGAGAGAAATAGCCATCATTCCTGGATATTATCTTCTTGGATCAGGAATTGACAATCTCATCTCTCTCAGGAAATAGAGTCAATATGTGTTTATAGCCTGTTGTGCATTGGAATGATGTTCCAGTCCTGTTGTGCAATAAGGTTTTATTGGAACAAACTATCCCCCAAAGTATAGTAATGTTTTATTTAATAATTAAATAAAGGCACTGAACTATTTTTAAGATACTATCTGAATCTGTGATTCCAATACTCCCCCCCCCCTACAATAAGATGGTTTTATAATAAGTGATCCTCCATTATTTTATTAATCATGGGGTTGTTGTTTTTTTTGTGGTGTTACTTGTATTTCAAAACAAAGTCCATGTTGACAACAACAAAAAGAACATTGAAACTTTATTCACGTTCAAAATCAAATCAGAGCCGAACCCTGAAGCTCTGAAAAGTTTGGGACAAACTTTTTGTTATTATTCTTATGCTTCCACTCTCCCCTTAAGGCTGGCACTATAATTTCACAAAGAAATGTTTCTGGCTTGGATCCTGAAAGTCAAGAGCCCAGAAGGAATCTCTATGCCTGTTTTTAGGAAAATGACAGCCCATTTCAAAGCTCTGAAGGACTCAATGTATCTGAGCATCGAACATGATATATATTTTAAAGCAGTTTTCTGAGCACAAGCAATGTGTACGATTAGGACTACACAACTCATGGGTAAAGGGCCACTTTGTTAAATTAAAGATAATTGTGGGTCACAAAAAATAGCTTGTGTGCTGATCGGTTGTGCGGTGCAGGTTTTGGAGGTGTCCAGCAGCATGTTTTCTAGGGTGGTAGCAGATCGTTCCTGGTGGGTGATATTTAGTCTCAGGCGCCTGAGATAATTACGAGGCTCATTGCTCATACAACAGCTTTATTTGGAACAGAATAGATGCTCTGACAGCTCTTTTATACCCCGAGCTGTCATCGCAGCAACCAATAGAATCCTTTAAAACTTCCCACCTGAAACAAACGTGAACGGGCCAATCAACTGGCATCCTGCCTGATTGACAGGAGTGGGTGGGACACGTACATACATGACAGGTGATGCTTTTGGTGTCAGTGGATTTACTGAGGTTTTTTTTAAAAAAAAATGTTTGTGGGTCATGCAAGGAAATTGGTGAGCCTCAGATGAGTTTTGTTGTGCAAGCCTGTGATAGACCATGAATACATTATCCAGTAAAATGTAGCTATCCAGCTGCTGCCAAGCTGATCTTGATGCTGGATTTTGTCAGATAGCATGACGTCCTACAAACTAAGATTCTCCCCACTCCACCATGCTAAGATTTCCCCCCCACCCTCATAAAGCTAAATTAAATGCAATTTAAAAAACAGAGTTTCAAAATATGTTGTACAGTCTCAGTGGTATTTCAGAAATTAATAAGCAGATCTCTGGAACAACTTTGCACACCACAGATTTCTGCTTTGCTGGTGACTTCTATTATGTTCCAATGGTTCAGATTTACTTAAATACATGTTGCACCTGTATAGCTAGCAACTTTTAGTGCCAAGGTAATTGGGTTGCCCCAAAGGAAGCAGGCCTTATAAATCACTTAAATGTGCATGCTGTGGCAACCAGCAGATGAGGGGACCTAGCATACTTAATTTTACTTAAAATGAAATAGTATTGCCCACCCACATGAAGAGCAGTAAAAACAGCCCAGCTTTAAACTGCATTAAAAGTTCAAAGTAAATGGTTTTGGGCACAGGCCAGAACCAGCCAAGTGCCTTGAAACCTTGAGTTTAAAACAAATATAAGAGTGTGCTCAGACCTTCTTCTAAAATTAATGAGACTTACAAGTAATCAGATAAAACTGGATTGTGTCCATTAGATATACAGGAAAGAACTCTATTTTAGTAGTAAAGTATACAATTTGTGTACCACAGATTCAAACACCATAGTTTCTAGGTGGGACTGAGAAAGGCAGCACAAGAGATAGACCTTATTACGTATTTTGTTTGGTTAGGAATTTTCCCCAGTAACATTTTCTAGATCTTCTCTGTCGAGTTTGTAAAGGCATCTCTACATATCAGGGTAAATCACTGTAAATAATCCAGAATAGACCATAGTAAATAAAGAAGGGATGTAGTTTGGGATATAATTTTTAATAGCATAGAAAACTGTCACTTTCTATAAAAAACTCACATGTACAGTTTTATGCGTATGTATTTAGAAATAAATGTAGATTCCAATGGGACAAATGAAAAACAAATTAATATAGGAGTGGTCCTTTAATCATCGGTTATTAGATTGCACTTATCACAATTAAAAAACTTGTGTGGTAAAGGGATTAAGGTGTTGGATTAGAACCAAGTTAAACCAAGTGTAAAAGGCAATAGAAGCTTGTTGGATAATTTCAATCCACTACCTCACAAGGTTGTTATGTGAGGGAACATGGTGCTGCTTTGAGCTCTTGGAGGTAAAAGGGAATATAAATCTATTAACCGGTGTTTCATGCAAGTGCTGGTTTGCATGTCTAGGTATTCTGTAATAGGTATTCTGTAACAATCCAGTTTCTTGTCACTTAGGAGACATTTACTTACCAATTATAGTCAAGTTTTATTCTGAGTTAAACAAATTATCTTGCCCAGAGCAGGGACACTCTTACATTTTAGGCACAATAAATACGGTAAAGGACAAGAAATTGTTCTGACAAAAAGTAGGGCTCAAAATTAAGGAACCATTTTAAATGAAATTTATGGGTAGATGATGGATGAGACTAACAAAAAAAACAACCCATAAATATTAGATCAGGGGAAAAAAACCTAAGCATAATACAAGTTATGTCAACAACACTACTGTATATTCAATCCTAGAGTGATTTTTTTAAAAAAAGTTATACTATGCTTATATGTATCAAGAACATACAGAATTAGACATCCCTGAAGGAATAAAATGGTATTATGGTGAAGTTTGGCAGATCCAGCCCCATGATTTTTTTTTTTCCGGAGCAAGAAGAGATCATGAGATCACCCATATGTACTCTGGACAGCTGCTCCTCATGACTGCACAAACCAAGATTTTTGGAGTTGGCTGATGAATCAAGAAGCTGGGAGTCAAGTGATTCCAACTAAGCTTACATTTGTTTGCTTTTAAGCTATTACAATTGTAATATAGACAAAGATTGGCCATGCCTCATTTCTTAATCTCTTTTGGAATTTTTCACTGCTTTCTAAATACTAAGGACCTTTGGACTAGCAAGTTTTATGACATTCATAGAGTGATTTTCTTTCAATCCTTAGTGAAAGAAGTTTTAAGTATAAGGTTTAAGGATATAGAAAACTCTTTTCAGGGGAATAGATGGTAAAAATGTGATTAGACTTCAGAAATTTATGAATGGATAAAGGCTTTGGATAGATTTGAACTAAGGTTTTGAAATAAACTGTAAGAATCCTTCTTGTGGAAAACAGTTGTTATTTTGAATTTGGAAAAGAACATGATAGGATGGGATTTAAAGATTGATCACTAGAGGAATTCAGGAAGAACTAAATATTACAATTAAAGAAAAAGAACTGTTAATTCTGATTTGCTAATACAGGATAGAACAAAATAATTTAACACTGAATGTATTGAAGGTCATTTGTGAACAATGGGCCCAGAAGTTAATTTTAAGAGTGTCTGCCATTATAGACTGTGTAAGTGATGTTATGAAAGAGGAATAAGTTTTACCAGGCAACATTGAAAATGATTTGAATTTGGATTTAAAAATGACTTACAACCATTTCAAAAATAGTCTGAAAAAGATTGTATATTGATTATACAAGTGAAGCTATCAGATGTCTCATTAATAAAAAGGAATATTCAAATAACAAACCAGAAAAGTGACTTGGATAACTTTCTTATATTGAATTCACAAAATAGATCAGTTAAACTTTAAGAAATTTGTGGGACAGGCATAAAGAAGAACAGAAAATAAATCAAGTTCTAGGACATTATTTAGAGGGATTAAAGATCAAGATAGTTAAACATGAATGGAAGGAATATAAAATTAGTTTATTTGATCAAGATTAAAATAGATATTTTGCTACCTCTACTAACCTTTAATGGATTTTTGTTGACCAAGATTAAATTATGAGGCTTTAAAGTTTTGTTTATAGATAAGAGATAAGATGTGGGAAGATGGGTTATTTGTTGCATTTTAAGAGAGATAAGTTTCTAAAATTGTTTTATATTTATTGTGATGAAGGGGGAAGTTATTTCTTTACTTTTATTTTTATTTTTTATTTTCTGCACTATTTTTTTCTTTTTATTCTTTTCTTTTTTAAGTTTCTGTTAGCTTTTATCTTTTTCATTGTAACATTTAATAAACATTATATACGTAGTACACTATGCAACTTTATACATGTGAAAGAGCAACAATAATATGTTTCAAATAGTAATAAGTATTTCAATAGTAATAAGTTTCAAATCCACCACCCTGACTTCTTAAGGTAGGCTAAGAGATTTTATTTACATCTTCTTTCTCTTCCTCCTGATCCTCTTGAGGAGGAACAGTCTCTCTCTTAATAGATACCACCTCAAATCCAAATCATTTTCTTACATACGCAGATAACATGTGTTAATCTCTGGCATTTTCCCCAGTCTCTCTTTTTTCCAATCTTACATTTGGAAGAGGAGGAGAAGGCATAATCAGTCACAAGTCTTTGGTAATAGTCATCCAGCTAAAAACCTGTGTGTTTGCTGATGGATGTTTGCTTTGTTATTCATTCTGTTTTCATGTACGCATTCAAAATTTTATTGCCACTTATAAAAAAAAGTGTAAACTGGTGCTGGGTATCATTCTTTGAAAAAGTCTGTACCCAATGTAAACTGCAAAAGTTTTTTTCCCCTTTACCATTTCCAACTAGAACTTTCTGAGCATACGATGTACAGAGAAGCATTCTGTTTGGCTTATTCCTTTTCCTCAACACTATTCTTTTTTTCACTAAGAAATCATATTTTTGATTGATTGCACTACCACAATTTTTTTTTATTTCTGGCGTTCCATCTTATTCCATTGTTTATTCCCCAAACACCCATTGACTGACCCACCTGTTGTATACCGAAAGAGTCAAGGCTGATAAAAACCAGTTCCATAAAGCTTCTCCAAAGAGGCAAATTACAGGGCCGTTATGAGGTTGTGGGGTGAAAATCCTTAAGTAAACACTGGGTGTAAGTCAAGAGGAACAGGACTCCTAAAGTTAGCAAGTTTTTCACTTTAGGTAATGGATAACCCAACATGTGACTCTAGAGTGTTACTCTTATGAACTAATAATGGGGAGGAAGCAAAGATCATATTTAGATTTTAGTACAGCCAAGAGTGAGGGCATGGATATTATTAAAGGAGTACAAACAGAAAGGGCAGGCTTGATCTAGAAGTTATGCCTAAGGATTTAAATTCAGTTTCCTGTAGAAGTATGGAGTACCTGCCAAGAGAGAAATTGGTTTCCAGGGCAACAAGTGAAAAGAATAATCACATATCCCTGAGAGTAAAAGTATGTAACAGTAGTTGATATTCTTCAGTATGCTTTTGTGCAGATATCCAAGGTATTTGTATTGGAATCTGTGGCCCCAATGATACATATACAGAAACTATATACTGTACGTATATAGTTCCTCCCTCCCTCCCTCCCTTCCCTTCCCTTCCTCTTTGGAAAAGATAGGTCCCATTCTGCTATACATATCTCAAAAGTCATATCTCTTGAATCAAATACTTAATTGACAGAACACAGCACGTTCTTCCAACAATCTTGTAGCAATTCAAGGCATTGGATTATTTAATAAAGAGATCCTCCCCAAGTTCCCCCCCCCCATTTCATTTTAGCTAGTGACTTGCCTCCATTTTGGATTTGTGCATCTCTCTTTTTGCTAGGAAGTGGTGTAGGCAACTCTATCAGATTATATTCTGTCAGAATATTACTGTCAGATTATACTGTGACAGTAATTTAATATTAATTGTAGGGTAAAATATTTAATATGTGCATTCCTCTTTCCTGAGATCTAAGTCCCAGATTTTGTGTGTGAATATTAATAATTAAACTAGTGACAGGAGACTAGGCTTGTAGGGAGGAAATAATAGTAGTGAGCCATTTTAGGCCTTTCTAATAATATATAGTTTATATATAGTTATTGGATTTACCTAACATACTAGACACTATAAACTTCTATCAGTGGAGGGCCACATTGTCACAAGCAGATAAGTTTCTGGACCTTGCAGGCTTACTATGGCTGGATCTTAAATAAGCACTGGCTGGGGCTACAGTCAGAAATAGTGAAGCCAATCCTTCCCTTTCTTTTTGTTCTCCCTTCCCTCCATATTGTCTTTCCTAGCAGGTATGGAAGTCAGAAGTCAGAACCAATCATTTGCAATAGACTTGTGAATGTAATGAAGAGCTGCACACCATTGTGCAAAAAATCACATGTGATCCTATGGCTCCAAGGCATACTTATGCTCTAGTGTATCTCCCTATCCCATCAAAGGTAGGTATTGCTAATCAATAATTTGAGATGATTGATTGATGACATATAGATCCAATACCTATAAAGTCTATTACATTTGAGTTGACTGTATTGTTACGTCTGTCTGTCTGTCTGTCTGTCTGTCTGTCTGTCTATAATCATCATCATCATCATTGTCCAGTTGCTTTTCCAAAACTCTGTTAATAATTGACGGAAAATTGTATAAAGAAACAGATAATTTGATATTCAATTACTGCCCAGATTCAAAATTATCTCGCTTCAGAAGCAGAACTAAGCTGGGTGTCTCCAGGCCATCATCTGAAGAAAAATGAAGCTAATAAAGAGTGGGTTCTATTAATTTCAAACCCTTCCCCAATCTGGAATCCAGATTTCTTCTGCACATTTACAAACTGACATCAAGCAAAAGATTGTGGGATCCTTTTGTTTCCAGCCAAACATAAAAAGTTTCTTGAAGTGCTAGCTGGGAGTGAAGCTGTACTCCCCATGATTCAGATTTGGCAAATGGCTAAACATTTAGGTGCCAAAAAGACCCAATATTTTTGGCCAAGAAGAAATTGTCAAACATATAGTCCTTTTTTTCAGTTAATACCAACGTTTTCCTTTTCATTCCCCCCTTCTCTGTCTATTCTAAGAAAAAAAAATGTTAGAAGGATCTAAGCAAACAGAACCGAACAGGTATGGAATCGCCTGCTATAATCATGGAAACAAACATTCTATTTGTGATAACTAATTATTTATTTTTCCTGCCGACTAAATGCTGACATTGGTCGAATGCTGTTGTAGAGCTGCCCTGTCTCTCATGTGTGCTATGGGTGTGTATGTGTTACAGTTGTTTGGCTCTGGAGCAAGCGGCATCTGTTAGCAATGTAGAAAAAATGTAAGCATAAAATATGTTTTTTCTCTCATAACACTTAAAAGTCTGGGCCACTAAAAGGTGAATATTTTCAACCAGACCTCTCCCAAATACTCTAATTTATAATCACTGAACAAGTGACTCCATAAAACAGATACAAAATTATGGTTGGAAACAGGGAAGTCCTAATGCTTGCCAGATGGTATTTCTGCACGTTTATATGCTCAGAATTCACACCATTGACCCCTGTTGCCTTTCTCTGCATCACACGATGGAAGGGTATAATACAATTATTTCACTGTTAAATAGACCAAGTGGGTTTGAATGAATATCTTGGACTTTTGATCTCAAGTTATACCTGTGATACTTACTGAAAATATGGGTCAGAGGCAACATCTCTGTAAAATAGTGGTAGAGAACCTATTGTGTTAGATCTGGGCAACGAGAGAACAGACTGCGGACATGAAGTGACTTAACAGCTCTTTATTAGTAGTAGTAGTGATCCAGCTTGCTCTGTGGTCGGAGGGTTCCCCTTTTATAGTAATCGGGTACGCCCCTCGACCAATCAGAACGATACCTGTTTCCCGCTGTAGCAGCGGACCAGAGAGGAGACTTGCTACGATTATGTTAATATCTAACACCCCTCCCCTCCTAGACGGAACGTTGGGTTAGTCACATAGTCTTTTAGGTACGTTGGTGTTTGCCTTACTCGGGAGGAGCGTCGCAGTTCGGGTTGGTTAGACGTAGTTGCAGGATCGGGTGCTTTCTCTGCTTCACGTTCGGGGGGTTTCGTGCTTTCGTTGTTTGGGCGTTCCGGGGTCTGCTCGCTTACGTTGCTTGGGGTTTGCTCTGCTTCGTGCTCGGTCTCTTGTTCTGACCTGGGCTCACAGGTGTCGTAGTTCTCTGCGTTTGGGCTCTCGAGTGGCTGACTTTGCGTTGGTAGGTAGCTCTCATCCTCGGTTTGTAGGTCTGAGTGTGCTAGGCGACCCCGAAGCTGATCGATGTGCCTTTTCCAGTTCCGCCCATCTTCTAGTTCCAACAGATATGATCATGGACCCGTGATGCCAATGACCTTTGCCGGCATCCACAATGTTTCCCCCTGCATAGTTGTGGGCGTATACTGAATCCCCTATGCTAAAACTCCGAATTTTGCTTGTAGAGTCTGGGGGAGCTGTGGCAGAGTAATTTGGGTGAAGACGGTCCAGGTGAGACCGTAGACGGCGGCCCATGAGTAGTTCAGCGGGGCTCCTACCCGTCGTTGCGCTGGGGGTAATGTGTTGGATCAATAGGTAATGGTCAATGCATGTTTGCCAATCACCTGGACCCATCCTAGCGAGGGCCTCTTTTGCGAATCGCACCATTCTCTCCGCCTGTCCATTTGACGCCGGATGGAATGGCGCGACGAGGGCGTGCCGAATTCCCTGTCCTGCTAGATATGTCTCAAATTGCATGGCCGTGAACTGAGGCCCATTATCGGAGACCAGGAGGTCGGGCAGGCCATGAGTGGCGAAAAGTCGCCGTAGAACCTTAATGACTGCCTCTGCCATAGTTGAAGTCATTAGGACTACTTCTAGCCATTTCGAGTATGCATCCACAACTATAAGGAACGTCTGACTTTGAACTGGCCCTGCGAAGTCAATGTGTATTCTCGACCAGGGTGCTTTCGGCTATTCCCATTCTGTGGCGGGCACTTCCGGGGGTGCTGGTCTCGATTCTTGGCATGGATCGCACGTGGCCACCCACTCCTGTATCTCTTTATCCATGTTTGGCCACCAAACGTAACTTCTCGCTAATGCCTTCATCCTAACGATCCCCGGATGCCCAACATGTAATGCATCTAACACATTTCTACGCAATGCATAAGGAATAACAACTCGATCCCCCCATAATAAACAACCTTGTAACACTGAGAGTTCGTCCCGTTTTGACCAAAACACTTTGAATTCCGGGCCCACGTTTCCCTTCGGCCACCCCCTCCAAACCCAAGTTTGAACTTGCTTTATTAAATTGTCCTTAGAGGAGAACCTTGCAACGTCGCAGGAAGAAACCGGTCCAGAGTCCAAACAGTCAATGAGTAATACCGGTACTTCTGGAGTGGGGTCTGGCAGAAGGTCAGGTAATGGGCAACGGCTGAGTGCGTCTGCGTGTCCAAGAGTGGAGCCCGGTCAATGAATTAATTTGTAGGAGTACGCAGCCAGGAAAACAGTCCACCTGGTCATGCATGGAGAAAGGGAGACTGGAGTGGGGCGGTTTCCCGCCAAAAGTCCCAACAGCGGTTTGTGATCTGTAATCAGTTCAAAATCGCGGCCGTAGAGGTATTCGTGGAAACGTTTTACTCCAGCTACAGCAGCTAGCGCTTCCCTGTCCATCTGGCTGTAATTCCTCTCGGCCGATGAAAGAGTCCTGGAGTAGAAGGCGATGGGTGCTTCTTTTCCATCTGGCATCCGGTGGCTGAGGACTGCGCCGACTCCGAAGGGTGATGCGTCGCAGGTCAATACCAGCGGTAGTGTCTGGCTGTATTGGACTAACAGCGAGTCAGTGGTGAGCAGGCGCTTTACTCCGGCAAAAGCTGCTGCTTCGGATCGTCCCCATTTCCATGGTGTGTTCCTCTGGAGTAGACGGTGTAGTGGCTCAGCAACGGTCGCCTTCTGTCTCAGAAACACGCTGTAGAAGTTAAGTAGTCCGAGGAAGGCCTGCAACTCGGTCTGATTTCGTGGTGTGGGGGCGTCCTGGATCGCCTTAATTTTCTTTGAAGTGGGGTGTATTCCCTGACCATCGATTCTATAACCCAGGAATTCTACGCTAGGCATGTTAATTTGGCATTTTTCCTTTTTGAGGTGGAGACCCTTTTCTCTGATTCTGGCCAAAACAGTTCTGACTCTTTTATTTAATTGCTCCTCGTTTGCAGCGGACACCAAGATGTCGTCAAAATAAGGAACGACTCCCGGTATCCCTTGCAAAAGTCGTTCCATGACGCTCTGGAACAATCCTGGAGCAATACTCACACCGAATTGTAGCCGGTTGCATTTGAATGCTCCTCTATGCGTCACTATAGTTTGGTCCTCCGCTGTGGCGCTATCTACGGGCAGCTGCTGGTAAGCTTGTGCCATGTCTAATTTAGCAAATACCTTTCCTGGCCCCAACGAGTGCAATAAGTGCTGTACTACAGGCACAGGATATGTGCTTTGTTGTAGCGTGACATTAATTGTGCATTTATAGTCTGCGCAGATGCGGACTGATCCGTCTGGTTTGACTGGGGTCACAATGGGAGTTTCCCAACGCGCGTGATCCACCGGCTCAAGGACTCCTTGCTCTACTAATTTATCTATCTCCTTGTCTATTTTTGGGCGGAGTGCAAAAGGCACTCGTCTCGGCTTAAGTCGGATTGGCGCCACTTTGGGGTCTAAATTGAATGATATTGGTTTACCCACATACTTACCAAGACCGGGGCTGAACACATCCTCGAACTCCTTAAATATCTGCTCAGTGCTGCTGTTCTCCACTGCGTTTATTCCGGTGACTTCTAACCCCAAGGCTTCAAACCAGTCTAGTCCCAGAAGGTTCTGTAATGGCGCGCTGGCGATGGTCACGGGCAGCTGGGCTACGATGTCCTTGAAACGGATTTGGAATGTGCCTTGGCCCACGATGGGGACTTGGTTCCCCTGGTAGTCTCGTAGTAGGATGTCTGGAACGCGTAGTTGGCTCTTTTTGAGGCTAGGGATAGCCTGTTTCATGGATGCCCATGAAATGATCATCAGGGACGATCCCGTGTCAACTTCCAGCTCGCAAGGTGAGCCCTCCAAGAGGACTGTGACTTTCAGCTTTTTGGGCCGCTTTGTGCGGACCTGACTTATTGTGGTGAGATACGTTCGCAACTCCTCTCTCTGGGTCAACTCTATCTCAGCACCTGTATCCTGAAAATACTCTCGTTGAGCGTCTTGATAGAACGCTCTTTCAGCTCTTTGTGTGTAATCTCTCTGGGGATACGCTCGCTCAGCTCCTTGTGTGTAATCTCTCTGGGGATACGCTCGCTCAGCTCTTTGGGAATTTTCTCTCTGAGTAAACACTTGTGGATTTCTCTCTGGGCACCCTTTTTGGTTTCGCCAAGCCCCTGGGTTGGGTTTCTGTTGGCGGTACATGGGTGGCTGCCGTGAGGCAGGGACTTCGCTCCGGCACACTCGTGCGATGTGCCCAAGTTTGTTGCAGTGCGAACAAACAACGTTCCTGAACCTACAGGTAGACCGGGGGTGATTCCCTCCGCAGCTTGCGCAGGGCGGCAAACGGAATCCGGGTCTCCCCCCAGGTCTCACGTGACTGCTCCGCATCAGGTGACTTTCCTCGAGCTCGGGATCCTCGAAATCTGGAATGGTGTCCTCGTAGTGGACTCTGGTGTGTCTTGGCGCTAGCTGGCCTGTGTTGAACCCGCGTTGAATTGTCTCCGCTGATCTGTCTGCTGCTTCTGAAGCTCTTGCCTCGTCGAGTACAATCTGTAGGCTTAAATTGGTTTTGGCTAACAGCCGTTTTTGTAGGGAAATGTCTCTCAGCCCGCTAACGAGTCGATCCATAATCTGCTCATCCAGGTCTCTGAATCCACAATGTGTGGCTGCTTTTCGTAGAGCTGCAACGTACTGGTTGATAGATTCTCCCACCTTCTGGTTCCTCGTGTTGAATTCTTGGCGGCAAACATGGCGGGAAGGTTTTGGTGCGTAATGAGTCTGTAGAGCCTGTTGCAACGCCGTCCATGATACTGCCTGTATTGGAGTAGGCGCGGTGAGGTCTCTGGCCGTGTTGAAGACTTATTTTCCGCAGTAGCCGAGGAAGATGTTTTTCTTCTGGGCGTTGGTGATCCCCGTGTATTCGTTCGCTTCGAGAAAACACTCGAAACGAATCATGAAGGCTTCCCATTCGTCGTTCGCTGGGTCGAATGGAGCGGGGGGAGTGTGCATCGCCATCTTCTCTCGTTTGAATTTGCCGCGCTGTGGTGACCTGAGATGGCTGCCGGAATTTCTGCCGAATTCCTAGGCTGGATCAAATCCGGAGATTCTGGAGGTAGCGTTCTTCGTCCTATCTGTCTCTCGATCCCACCTTCGTCGCCAATGTTAGATCTGGGCAACGAGAGAACAGACTGCGGACACGAAGTGACTTAACAGCTCTTTATTAGTAGTAGTAGTGATCCAGCTTGCTCTGTGGTCAGAGGGTTCCCCTTTTATAGTAATCGGGTACGCCCCTCGACCAATCAGAACAATACCTGTTTCCCGCTGTAGCAGCGGACCAGAGAGGAGACTTGCTACGATATATGTTAATATCTAACACATTGCCCTCCAGATGTTGCTCATCTTTTAGCAGTCCCAACCAATACAGTCCATAGGAAGGATCCTGAAAGTTGTACATATTAACCTCTGAAATTCTCTGGCACTAATATAGAAAGGGGGGAAAAAGCAAATCTTAGGTTTGCTGAATCTATGTTACTTTTCACTAGATTCCCAAAGCTGCTAGGCAAAATCAGCTGTAAAATAAAATGGCTCAAAAATACGAAGATATGGGATTGGAGATCAACATCTTATATGTATATGCTTATTTGTCTTAAGTCTTTCTTAATTGCAAGAGGTGAATTTAGAAGGGAGTAGGATTTTTAATGTCTTTATTATTTAACTATTGGGAGTTGAAATATTCATTAATTGCTCAGAATGTTCTGCCATTATCTCACCCTACTTCTTATACCTGATATAAAATACTACTGGTAATAATATATATTGCAACAATTTAATACATTGTTACAAGACATTCCTATTAACATCCTTTACGATGGAAGTGTATAACTTGATACTCCAAGGTCTATGGCCCACGAAGGCCTTTTGTGAAGCCATTGGAGATCTTCAAAAGTTATTACTGAATTTTATTTTTAATGGCACAATCGATACATATATGACTGGAGCACAATCCTATTAGCCACATTTCATTTTAATTACATTTAGATGAAATGAAATTTAGCTTTATCTCTGCCCGCTACTTTTCAATGTACAGTTATAATTCAGAGAGCCAGTTTGGTCCAGTACTTAAGGAAGCGGGCTAGAAAGTGAGAGACTGTGAGACACCGTGAGAACTTTCTCTCCTATTCTGCTAAGGAGGTTCCAGATGCTGCAGAGCACATAAGAGAAGGATTAGACAATGGAATCAGAGAAAGGACCAGATGGCACTAATTTATATTCTGGTTTAGATCCCATGTTATAAATTATGCATTGTATATTATACTACCTTTCTGTTAAATTAGAGTATTAGTTCATTGTTCATGAAAAGAAAATGTTGGGCAGTTCAGTAAAATACATCATAAACCAGATGAGTAGATAAACAAAGTATTAAATTAAAGGCTACAAGATGTTCAAACACCTTCCCCCTGCTTCTGCACTATCTTCTTTGCTTTGTGTTTTCAGGAAGATTTTGAGGCCTACGGAAGAGACAAGTCTACTGTCACTGTGATGAGTTGGGGGTAATTTTAGGAAGGCCAAACTATTATTTTGGGTGAGGTTAATAAGAAATTGGGGGGGGGGAGAACCTAGCTTCAGTAGCATTATAGATCAAGGATTAGGTTTTGCCTCTCTCTCTCTTTGTTTTTCTACCAACCTCTATCCCAAGCATCAAGCTGTGCAAAGGACCAAACTATCTCAGGTGACACTTCTGGCATTATAAGGCTTTTAAATTAAGCCCATTTACATGGTCCTAGCTGTGCAAAAGGCCCTCTCTTCTATACAAGCTTAGTATCTAGTAAGTCCTATTGAATGTATTACAAGACTGATTTTTGAGCACTGTACTGTTTGATTTCCTTTTCATGTCTTTATTTCAGAAAGAGAAATGGAATAGAGCATGTATGTATGTATGTATGTATGTATGTATGTATGTATGTATGTATGTATGTACCGTATTTTTCGGAGTATAAGACACACCTTTTTCCCTCCAAAAAGAGGATGAAAATCTGGGTGCATCTTATACACTGAATACAGTATTTTTTGCCTCCCGAAACCCCCCCCCCCTTCACCAAAATGGCCATGCATAGCCTTTAGGAGGCTTTCAGAGTGATCCTGGGGGCAGGGGAGGGCAGAAATGAGTGAAAAACGGGCCGTTTTTTGCTCAATTTTGCCCCCCAGCCCCAAGGAGTACTCTATAAGTCTTCTAAAAGTTATGCATGCCCCTTTTTTGACAAAAACGGGCCCATTTTTGCGAAAAACGGATCCTTTTTAGGAGGTCTGCAGAGTGCAAAAACTTTTTTTTCATTTCTCTCTTCAAAATCTTGGTGCGTCTTATACTTTGGTGCGTCTTGTATTCTGAAAAATACAGTATGCATGCATGTAATGTTCTGGCAGCCGCTACTGCTGGTTTGTTCGTGGTTGCTCTGCGCGTTCATGCACAGTACTAAAAAAATGCTGCGCATGTGCATGTGGGGGCATTGTAGGCTTAGGTCGCTGCCGGTTCCAGAGACCCAGGCTACCAAGTTACTACTGGTTCAGCTGAACCAGTCTGAAACGGTAGAAACCCAGCTGTGACTGTGTGTATGTATAAAAACACAATTAACTCTGCAGCTTTTGTAAAGATCATTCTCAACCAACAGGCCCAACTTACAGTGCTTTTGAATAAATGTGTTGGGCTTACTACTTGTTCTTTAATTTGAGAGATGGCTCCTGATTTGGTGCTGTGGTTGAAGGAGCCAAAACAGGAATAGGGATTAACCCTAGGAGTACCAATAAAAGGAGACCCTGTATCAAACCATTAGAGGCTCCTGAACTCTTGGGGTTTCCTTACATATTGTGAACATATTGGAGAATTATATGTATATGTACCTGACAGTCTCAAGTGTATTTATATTCTTGGCATGTGGCTTATTGTGGCATGTTATGTTATTTGAGTATGTTGTAATGACATTGAGTAACTAGAGATGGGTGAAACAGTTCAGTCTAAATAAGAACCAGCCCAACCTTTGCCCACCCAAGTGACCTCAACCTAGCCTTTCATTTTTGCAGTCAGGATTGGTTCAGAGAGGTCAGCTGTTGAATTGTCAGCTGGTGGCCAGACAGGAGAGCAGACAAACCCAATTAGGGTTTTCCTCCTACATCTAGTGGATAGGTGCACTCTGTATGTCTCTTCCATGTTGCTGCATGCACTTGAATTGTAGTGAACAGGTCAGTTACTGCTCAGACTCACGTGATGGTTTCTCATCAAATCTATGTTGCTTCATCTTTTCAAATTTATTCTCTGACTTGGCTAACATATTGTAATGGCTATCTTGTTCTATCTTTACTACTGGGTAAATGCAGCCATTTCTATTTCCAACTCTTGCTTCTAAATGACAAATTTCTGCAGGAAACCGAGCTGCCTGTTTACACATCCATTTGTTGGCAAGCTAACCTGAAGCGTCCTCTGCTAGCAGATTTGCTGCACTTGGAGATTTTAGCTTAATAGTTCGCTTTGCAGCTGCTTTTAGGACCTTCTGGGACCTCCCTCTGTATGGATAGAGGATATCCATCCCAATATCTTGTCCCAGCTTTTGAGTCTCCAGCCGTGCTGTTCAGAACAATAAGATCTACAGTAACTGACATTAACTCACAGTTGCTTTATTCAAGTCTCCAGATGTTCAGAAAAGGGCTATTTAAATTTGAATGAAAGTCAACAGAATTCCAACTCTCTTCAGAATTTGCTAGTAAGCACAGCTATGGATGGAGAAGATATCTTTAATTATCTTGTCCTGGATTTCTTCATCAAGCAGATCAACAACAAAATCAGGATTAAAATATTCCATAGACTCTTGCCAAGACCCTTCCCACATTTAGTATCACAAGGGAGCAAGGCAGAAACTTGCTGTGTGATATGATTTGAGTTGTTGTGTAAAGCAGCTGGACACAGTCCTCTGAATTAGGAGGTCTTCTGGCAATTTTCCTTGCTTCTGGCCATGGTGAGGTGTTCATTCTCAAGCAATTCCTCTTAGGAAATGTGGTGTGTGCAAAAAAAATAGCTCAGGAGTTGTTAGTCAAACAAATATATGTTTATATTTATTGCACTTAGTTGCCATAGGTGTAGAGCATTTGACTGCAATAAACACGAATTAAACATGGAAGTTTCCAGGTATATAATGATCCAGCCTAATTTCTTCTGAAACTACAAGCGCTTTTGATATATCTTCTTTCAATTTTTGGATAATTTAAATATGTTTTTCCCAAACCAGTTGTACTCTTGCTTCTTACTCTTAGCAAAGCAGAACAGAACCACAAAGAGCCTTCTGTTTTTCTTATGAATGTGCAACTTCTCTTTGAGAAATAGAGGCAATTGAAACATAAACAAAAACAAAAAAACCCAGTAAGAGCTCTGCTGAGTCACACTAGAACCTATGGATTGCTGAACATTTGCCCTCTGTTTTCTACTTCTCTACATTCAGAGAAATTATTATTTCTAAGAATATCCCAGAGTTGCTTAGACATTGTTATCAAAGTAAAAGAGTGATTGCAATCCACTGCTTCATTTGGAAGTGTCCTCATCTGTTCAGAAAAAAAAGAAAGTCATAGAGAGCTACACCATTGCAAGTGCTGGAAGAACAGGTTACATTTGGAGAAAATCTGTCTATGTTGTTGCTAGGAGTCAAACAATTTAATGGTACATAATCGGTCACAGAGAGCATCTAAACAGGCTAGAAGATTAACAGATTAACAGAGTTGGAAGGGATCTTGGAGGTCTTCTAGTCCAACCCCCCACCCCCACCCAAGCAGGAGAGGCTACACCATTTTTGATAATTTGCAGGCCAGTCTCTTCTTGAAAGCTTCCAGTGATGAAGCTCCCACAACTTCTGAAAGCAACTTCTGTTCCATTGGTTGATTGATTAGTGGGAGCTTGGGAATCTTTTGATAAATACAGCAAGTCCCCCATGATGATCAATTTGGTAAGAGTGCTTATGAAAGCCGCAAATTTGCTACTGCAACTCAGAGGGTTATCTATCCCTGCTGTGTATGCTGGAGCCAGCTTCTCTTCTACTAGCAGAAGAATTCCTCTAGTAGAGATACTCTCCAATTATAGTCTATAAAAATAATAATCCTTTCTTTTCTGATGGATAAATACTTACTTCTGAGAAAGCTGCATAAGCCCTCTGTATAAGATACATGCAACAGGGATTCCCCATAAGGCAAAGTTGCAGCAGAAATATGTAAAATGGATGAAAGATGACTAACCGTCATCCATTTTATTCAATTGTATTATACTTGTGTGTTTAACTACACAGGTTTTCCCAGATACAATCCTGACTAACTTTCACCAGCCCTTTCCAGATCCATTTGCAATCACTGAAGATGAAAATGGAAATTTATTTGTCTGGCTAATTGCGGTCTTAAGGTTAAGAACAATAGTGTACATGGCTTTAATTAGCTAATCATGGCAAGGAATGATTTTCACTTTAACCCCTCCAACCTTCTGGCACAGAGGGATTGCTCTTCATAAAAGGGGTACAAAAATAATTTCCATTAAATGTCATTAAAATTAAATGCATAATTATTTCCCTTACATACATGTAATAATACCTTGTTTCCTATTGAAAATAATATCATGGTAGGCCATTGAAGGTCCTGTAGAAGCCATACCCAAGATCTTGAGAATGGAAAAATCCTGGTACAACAGGTATGCCCTTATGCAGTACTCAGGTTCCTATCAGGTTGGGACTCCTCCCCCTTTTAAATAGGCTACTTCTGCTGACTGCCAGCTGCCAGCAGTTTGGCAGATTGAATCTCACCAGGCTCAAGGTTAAACTCATCCTTCCATCCTTCCAAGGTCGGTAAAATGAGGATCCAGATTATTGGGGACAATAGGCTGACTCTGTAAACCGCTTAGAGAGGGGTGTAAAACACTATAAAGCAGTATATAAGTCTAGGGTGCTATTGCTATAAGAAAACACATAGAAAGTTAGTCAATGAATGATACTTCATTAGCAGCTGATTTAAAAGCTGGTTGAAACAGCAAATCAATTATAATCCTACGTATGAATGCAAATATACATGTCCCAGGATCATGATCCAATCTGAGTCAGTTACTGGGACAAGAGGTTTCTGAGCTTTTGGACTCGTGCTGTAGCCCATCCTCAGGGAATTCTCTCTCCTGGAATATAGTGTTGTTGCGGCAGAAACACCAGGAGAAAACTGGTGCCATCTGTGTACAGAGAAGCATCGGGGCGAAGGAGGGGCTCATCCTTCAAGTCGGGGCGACTGGCATAGGTCTCAGCAATGGTTTGTAGACAATCATGTGTGGTTTGGGCATCCGGTTCAGGTAAAAGAGTAGCCGGGTTGAGGGCGTGAGATTGAATCAATGTGACAGCAGGATTATGAGTGATCAGGCCTTGGTATTTGAGCATCCGTGGATTTGTGAGCCATTGATGGCCTTTTCGGTCCAAGACAGCCTTAAGGGCATGTGGGGTGTATATGTTCAGGTCCTGGCCAAAGGTCAATTTATTGGCCTCGTGGGTAAGGAGGGCCGTGCCAGCAACGGCTTTAAGGCAAGCAGGCCATCCTTTTGCTACAGGGTCCAACTGTTTGGACAGATAGGCCACAGGACGGTGCCAGGTACCAAATTTCTGAGTTAACACTCCCACAGCCATGTTCTGTTTAGTGTCCACAAACAAATGAAAAGGCTTGTCCAAATCCGGAAGGCCCAAGCTGGGTGCTTGGGTAAGAGCCTGCTTAAGCTGCAAGAAACTGGCCTGTTCCTCTTTTCCCCATTGCATAGGCTCTTTTTCATGTCCTCTTGTGGCATCATACAATGACTTAGCTAATAGGGCAAAATTAGGGATCCAAATGCGACAGAAACCTGCTGCCCCCAGGAAGCCTCTCAACTCCTTGCGATTCTTGGGGATTGGTAATTGGCAAATGGCCTCTTTCCGTTCATGCCCCAATGCCCTTTGGCCTTGTTGTATATCATAGCCCAAATATCTGACCTCTGTTTGGACTAACTGAGCCTTCTTCCTAGAAGCCTTGTATCCCCTCTCCATTAGCAAATTCAACAGAGCTGATGTGTTTTTGTGACAGTGCTCCTGATTGTGTCTGGTGACTAATAAGTCATCTACATATTGAAGCAATACATCAGGCTGGGGGATTTGTAATGACTCAAGGTCTTTGGCCAGGGCTTCTCCGAACAGAGTGGGAGAGTTCTTAAACCCTTGTGGGAGGCGAGTCCAGGTGTACTGTTGCTTGCGACCCGTGACAGGGCTTTCCTACTCAAAGGCAAACAAGTGTCTACTCTTGCGATGTATGGGGATGGAGAAGAAGGCATCTTTCAGGTCAATGACGGAGAACCACTTAGCAGTTGGAGGAATCAGACCCAACAGTACATATGGGTTTGGAACAGTCGGATGTATGGTGACCGTAGCCAGGTTCACGGGGCGTAGGTCCTGTGCCAAGCGAAAGCGACCCTCACCCTTAGGGATAGGCAAAATCGGGGTGTTCCATTTGGAGTCAGTGGGAACCAGAATATGGTTGTCCAAATACAGATCAATGACTTCTTGGATGGCTGCCACTATAGGTCTGGGGTAGGGTCTTTGACGAATCCTGACAGGGTTTTTAAAGGGGAGCTCTTCCACTATGATAGGTGGGTGATGAGCTGCAAAGCCAGGGGGGTTGTCCTCTGCCCATAATTCAGGGACCTTGAATTCACGCCACTTTTCTCCTGGTACTTGCATGATGGTCATAATTCTCCAAGCCTCCTCCCGGGGCACTTCCAAATTCACCCGCCCATATTTGAGGTTCATCTCCCCATCTTCAGTAAAGAGGATCTGAGCACGTAGCTTGCAAAGTAAGTCTCGGCCTAACAAGGGGAGTGGGCATTCGGGCAAATACACAAATTGATGAAGAATGGACTGTCCTCCCGTTTTGCAAAGCAGGGGCTGTAGGAGTAAACGCTTCTGAGGGCCTCCCGTGGCCCCTTGGATGTTGATAGATTGATTAGAGAGGGGGCCCAAAGCTTTGGTGAGCACGGAGCGTGTGGCACCCGTGTCAACGAGGAAGGGGATTTCTGTGCCTCCAACTTTAATACGGACCATAGGTTCAGGGAGGCAGCTGGAACCCGGTCGGTTTCAGTCCTCCTCTTCTAAGTGGCCCAACTGCATAAGGGGGGCAGGGGGAAGGAAGCCTCTTCTGCCTCCGTGCCCCCGGTTAGTGGGGCGGAGACGAGGGTCTCTAGGTGGTCTGGGTCATCCAGATCCTCTTGCTGGTCCCCCTGCGCCCTCCCTAGCCTTTTGGGGGCACTCCTCCCTCCAGTGTCCATGTTGATGACAGTAAGCACATTGATTGCGTCCCAAGGGCCCTCCACTCTCCCTTTCTCTCATTCTGCCTTCTCCTGATGGCAGTGTCATGAAGGCAGCTGCCAGAGGTTCAGCCTTGCGCTGCATTTTGGACTCCTTCTTCTTCTCCTCCATAGCTTCCCTGTTGACAAACACCTTGCGTGCCACTTCCACTAGCTCACTCATGGGCTTGCCCAAGGCACCTTCTAGCTTTTGAAGCTTCCGGCGGATGTCTGGGGCGCTTTGGGAAATGTAAGCCATAGCCAACATGCGAGCATTTTCAGGCGAAGTGGGGTCTATGGGAGTATACATTTGGTAGGCTTCAATGAGCCTGGTATAGAATGCCTTGGGGCTTTCATTCGGTTCCTGGTGAACGAGGGAGGGCTTTGACATGTTGGTAGTTGGTTTGCCAGCCATCCGGATGGCCCTGACAATTAGCTGCTGGAGTTGGTGTAATTCAGCCATTTGCTGGGGTTCATAAGGGTCCCAATGGGGATCCTGAGATGGAAAACGTCTCTCAATAAACTGGGCCAAAGTGGTATGAGCAGGGACATCAGGCTTCAAAATCTGGCCAATTGCTATTCAAATCTTTTCCCTTTCTTCTGGGTTGAACAAAGTGGCAAGCAGCTGTTGGAGATCCCTCCAGTTTGGGTTGTGGGTGTCCATGATGGTTTTAAACAGATCAGCCACATCGTTTGGCTTTTCACTAAAGGGACCATAGTGGAGCTTCCAATTAAGGAGGTCTGATGTAGAAAAAGGAACGTGCTGAAACAGGGGACTGGCCAGCACCTTGGTAGGGTCATCTCAATCCACTAGGAGTTGATCCACCCTTCTCAAGGGGGCCGTAAGGGCTGTTTCGGTTTGCCTTGCCCTGGTACGGGTGGAGATGGGGGGGTCCTGACTTTCCCCTATGGGTATGCCTCCACTTGCTTCCATCCCTTCCCCCTCTCCTGCTTCTTCTTTTGCTTCTGGGGATACTGGTCTTTCAGAGGGAGCCAGATCCTGGGAGCCTTTGAAAGAGCTGGTGGCTGAGAGTAGGGGGGTTAGGTCATCCAGCCTTCCTTCCATCCAGGTAACCCCCGAGGTTCCACTTGAGCTCACGCTGCGTGGACGGGCACCTGAATGGTGCACCTGGGGCACTAACGCCGGCACAGGCAGTGGCCTGGCCACAGCCAATCGAGGTGCCTCCACCTGAGAGACTTCATAAGGTGGGGGATGGGGCACTTCTTCTGGAGCACTGGCCACTATGGGAGGAACCACTTTTATTTTCGGGCGTTTCAGCGTCAGTGTACGAGACAGCATGACATTGACTGCTTTGGCTTGGCATTTTTTCATCCAGGGAGGGGGTCTTCGCACCAAGAAATACCACACATCTATGTAAGGAGCCTGGTCAGGGTGGCCTAATTCAGGGTGAAACACCAACTGATGGACTTTTAGAGTAATTGGGGATCAAATGTGCCTGTGGCTGGCCAATCAAAGCCAAAAGTGGGCCATTCAGAAGTGCAAAATACCCTGAGTTTGTGCCTACTCCACCTGATGCCATAGTCCTGAGACATAAATTCAGCCTTAAAATGGTCTAACATACATTGGAGGGGGGTCTGGGGTGTACTTTCACTACCACCCATGGTCCTCCCGGGGCCCCAGACAAAACAAATAGCTTTCACTCACACGTCCGACCCACGGTCCCGGTTCACCACGGCCACCAATGGGAACTGCGAACGTAACACCTTTACACACACACAAACAATCGTCCGACCCAGGGAGCCCGATCACCAGGGTCACCGTAGGGAACTGCGGACGTTCACGCACTTGCTACTGGCCCAGGGTGCCCGATCAGCAGGGTCACCGTAGGGAACCGCAATAGCCTCAGAAAGCACTTATGCTTAGACAATCCACCCAGAGGTACCTGTTCAGTTAGCGTCGGGGGATCAGCCCGCACCTCCGGTTCACTAAGGAATCCGGGCATTCTGGTCCGGCTCTCTAACGAGTCCGGCTCAACTTCAGGGGAGAGGGGCCCCGCAATACTTGCCTGTCTGAATCCCCTTGTCCCAGCCGACCGGCGTCTGTGAGCTCCTGGTCTCTGGTCCTTGTCACGTGGTTCTTGGAGTTGTCAGCCGCAGGTGCCGCAGCCCCCCAGTCCTCTGGAAAGTCCCTCGGAACAAAGGTCCGTTGGCGCCAGGGGAAAGTCCCTAGGAGCGGCCGGGCGGTGGCACCGGGGCCGACACACCAGAGGGTCCCAAAACCCCTCACAGTCCCAGCTCGGAGTCGCCAGAAATGTTGCGGCAGACTGTGGCAGGAAACCTCAGTCAGCCAGAAATACGACGTGAGACCACAAGGTAAAAGAGAAGACAGGTTTTAATGATGCATCAGAGTTCAGAGCGTTTAACACAGCAAAGTCTGAACTGCCCTGAGTAGGCCAGGACAGAGCTTTAATACCCCTTCGGAATTTTGGGGGTTACACAGGCGTGTTCGTCCAAGGGAAAAAGGAGGGTCAAGGGGAGGTACATTTTGGATTCATCATCATCACAGCTTTTACAGTAAAATGTTACAAATATTCTCTTTGGCATTTTACAGAAACAGAAGTGAATTTGTTGATTACAAAGAAAGAGAAGTAGAAAATGCTAACATTGTACAAAAAAAGAGAAATGATTTGTTAGCCTAGGCAATCTCTACATAAAGTTGATTAAAATGCTAAATGCCACTTCCTCATTCCTTATCTTACAAAATCTGTTTTTCTGTGCCCTTCCATGAAGCGTTTCGCAAGCTATGTGTCACTAAGATGTGTAATATTTTCTATGCCAGCTACAGAAGTCCTTTTAATATGCAGACTTAATTAATGCTTTTATCAAGGCGTTTTATCAAGGAGTCTGGGGGCTCCTATACCCTTCAAATGAGGGGGTTATTTACCTGCTGCCTCAGTGTTGTGACACAAAATGTGTAAACTGAGTTATAAATTTGTCACATTAATAAACAATTACATAATAAACAATGTTTAATTATGCCACTTTACTTAATCTGCCATAATGCTTAACACCAATATAATGCTGTGTGTTTTCTTTATTTTTTCTCAGATAGGTCATTAACCTAACCACCGTTTGATGATTAGCATCTAATTAAGATTCAAGCAAAAATAACAGATTCTTCAGTCAAACTCAATTTCTGGTGACCAACTCAGCCACGTGGTTTTCTTGACAACCATTGCCTTCTTTCAGGACTTATTTTTCAATGTCTACCATCACCGCATTTTCTGATAGATTACCTCTCCAATTGATCCAGGGTCCCTCTTTCTGAACTTGGATAATATTTTCAGGAAAATATTTGAAAGTCACATCACCCTCCTCCATGTTTTCAGTAAATGCCATGCACTTTATCATTCCCCAAACTTCCATGCATGTACATAGACAGATGCACTGAGTTGCATGGCTGTCAAAATGTCTTTTTCCAGGGTACAAACCACTGTTTTTGGAGTCCAGTATCCTTGATTGGTGTATCTCTGAAGATGTATCCTTGATTGGTGTATCTCTGAATATGTATCTTTGGAGAGAGGCTTACTTGAGCCCAAAGGCTGGAAAATGGAGCAGAGCAAGCATTTAATGCACTCAGCTTATATAGAGAAAATAAATCTAGGTTGGTTTATTATCTATCTATATAAAATGGCTGTGTGTCTGTGTCTGTGTGTATATATATTCCAGCATAACTCTGGAATGCCTCAAGCAATTTCAACCAAACTTGGTACACAGATGACTTACTCTCAGGAAAAAAAATACTGTGGGGATAAGACACCCCTAACACCCCTCGGGGGGGGGGTGTTCTGTTAAGTTACAGCCTGTTGTGCCTTTAAATGGCTTCTATTGTACTGCTGTAAAATGGCTTCTACTGTACAGCGCAGTGGAGTTGCCATCATACCAATACTTCACAAGGGGGCTCCCTCTGGTAAGGGGGAAAATCCAACATTAAAAATTACATTTGGTCCAGATATTTCCCCCCATATAAATAAATACCCGGGCAACGCCAAGTTATCAGGTAGTTAACTATAAAATTCTGGTTACAAACTGATTAGAAGGATTAGGATAGGCTTCACTGATAAAACTTCCTATGAAATCAGGTAGTAACTTTGGGGTTTAGGCAGTGGGATATGACATAAAGCAAATTGGAAAATTAGTTCCCAACAAGTTCACAAAACTTTGTTATTTTGGCAATTGACAGGGTGGAACATTTGTGATTTAGGTGAAGCAGCAATTGAGGCAGAGCTTATGCAATTATACTTTTTCCCATCTTTAAGGGGCCAAAGACCATTCCAGTGAAAGCTCCTGTTATTTAAGGGCAAGTTCCTGCAGCCAACTTTTCCCACATGAGGATGGTCAATTAATTCTTTCAGATGACATGTCTGAATTGCATGGTCGACCCACAGTTGAGGGTAGCTTTGGGTGATGTACATGGAAGTGTCATTTTTCCCTCTTCTCTCACCTTCATGTGCTGTATGTGAATAATATAGCCTGCACGGATGCTCCTGGAAAGGGCAGTGTAAATAGGTCCAATTTATTTTTCCAGTTTCCAGGAAGATTAGCCCCTTCTATCTAGTTCCTGCCCCTCAATCTGTATTTGGTTTTGAGGGAGATTTGACTCTGACTTCTGAAAACTGCCTCCAACTGCTTCTTTTTTTCTTTTAATTGCAAGCATACAAGGCAAGTGTGATGCATGATTTAGAGCACCATGATTGTCAGGTTCCAGACAACATACAAGACTGGGTCGCACAAACACAAAAAGCCTGGAAAACGGTAGAGGAAGCGTTGCGGAAGTCAGCTATCTCATACAAGTGACACGGCTTGGTTCCCTTCCAGGTTGCCAGAGTGACCTATAGTGACAAGATCATCTGTCCAAGGACTCCCAGTGCTCTCCAATGTGGCACTATCTCTGCAAGTTGCATTTAGATCATTTCCTAAGAAATTTTATATGAAATTCATTTCTATAAATAGATAGTCAGATTCCTCTCTCCTAATCCTTTCTCCTCAATTGTGTTATTATGGCATTTTTGAGATCTGTCCCACATTTATTACATTCTTAGTTAATGTAGGCACTGCATTCCTAACTTGATGTTTGCCATGTGTTGGGCCTTACTTGAAATAAATAATTCTCTTTCCTTCCCTCCTAGTTTACCAGGCCCTTGCTTCCTATCTTCTGCAGTCTAATCCTAGGCATCTTTCCTCGAAAATAAGTCCCACTTATACCCAGCGAATCTTTAGTAAGTGTATACTGCTTCATAAGCAGAATCTTAAAGTACCACTGATAAGGCTAACTTTTAAAACTGCAGTTGCATAATGATATCTTTTATTGAGGATACTAACTGATTTTGTTTTTGTTTGATTTGCAATTGAAAACATGTTAGATGCAATCAGTGGTGAAATTCAAATTTTTTTACTACTGGTTCTGTGGGCGTGGCGTGGCGGGCATGGTGTGGCTTGGTGGGTGTGGCTTGGTGGGCATGGCAGGGGTAGGATGTTGTAAAATGTCCATTCCCACCCCACTCTGGGACCAGCCAGAGGTGGCATTTGCCGGTTCTCCAAACTACTCAATTTTTCCGCTAACGGTTCTATAAACTACTCAAAATTTCCGCTACCGGTTCTCCAGAACCTGCTGGAGTTTACTGCTGGATGCAATGCTTAAATAACATAGCACTGGCGGGGACTCTCATTTTGTTGTTCTGAGTCCTGGAAGGAGTGGTTTCTAGAAGGTTGGCAAGTTTATATGTTTTGTTATCTAATTCTGTTCAACATTAGAGAGATTTCATATTGAACCATGGAATGTTCAGCATAGTAGTGGTGTGAGCAAAATGTTATGCTAAGGAAACCCAGTAGTCCATTTTGTTTGAGATCCATCTTTCAGAATTATCCTCCAAGAAGAGAGTGGCACATGCCAAAACAAAAAACTGAAACCATTTTCCTCTTTCTTGAACTTTGACATGAAATAATTTCCAGATCAAATATTCTGTTTCCCCCCCCCACCAATGATATTGAATTACACAGTAATTCACAAGTAGCAAACATTCATTTCAATTCAGTATGGGATGGAATTATATATCAAGAGTTTTAAAACTTCCACTCTTAGAGTTTCCAGTATATTTTCTAATTAGCTGACAAAGAAATATTGTACTTTGTAATGGATTCGGAGTCACATTCTGGAGTTCCTGTTTGGTTCGTATGCAATGATACATTAGATTTCATCAGTATGTACTGTAAATGTATATCTAAAACGTTTCATATATGTGTGTATATATAAAATAATTCTACATCATGAAAGCACTGCTTTAAGGGTCATTTTACCGTCGAGTGAATTGCAACATAACCATTTAGATTAACTGTTTTAGTGCATGGCTGCTGTGAAATATTAGGGACTGTGAGTTGAAAGGCCTTTAAACAAATATTTGATTAAATAGCCAAGGCAGTAGAAATGTTGAGATTTTTCTTTCTTATTGCAAAAATAAACAAAATTACCCTGACCAAAATGTGCTGTTAAAAGCAAGCAGACTACCTACACACACACACACACACACACACACACACACACACACACACACACACGTATATATGGAGGAAAGATGTTTAAAAATGTTTTTTCCCATGCAGGAAACAATTATTTATGCATCCCGCTGATTTCAATGTGGGGACTGTGTGCATAAATCTCTACCACTGGAACCAACAGGGCTTTCAGGAAGAAGCATGGCCCATCCCTTAGCCATCAAAACAGCTCACACCTGCCTGAGGAGAGGGATCAGTAGTGGGATAAATTGGTCCCCTGATTGTCAAATATTGAATGTATTTCCCTGGTCCAAATGTTCTCAGAGAACACCTGCAAACCTATGCTGTTTTATATCTGCCGTTTGAAAGCAGACCTGTTCAACATCCAAACAGGTAGAATGAAGAATTGTCTCGCTGCCTGTTTGAAAGGCAGTAGGTAGAAAGCTGACAAAAAGCAGGCATCCTGTTGCACCTGATGGGTGTCTGCTTCATGTCTCTAGTCCTCATACATTTCACTGAGGCATGCCTGGGGATCTGCTTCCCTTTTATGGTGGGGAGGGAGCTCAGATTCCAGTAAGGACAAGATCATGATTGGAATATTAAGGGTGTGCCAAAGAGGCCTAATAAATACAGCTGCAACATGCCAAATTCAAATAGGTTTTGAGAAGCCATGCAAGTATTAAACGAGGCTTTAAACCCATCAAACTAATGACATAGATAAAGAGTTGCTTCATTTGATTGTGGCTTAGATATACAACATTAATGACACAGCAGATATTTCATAGATGATGACAGCGCATTGCTCTGCTTAAAGGCTGAACTATTTTCTCCATATGTACTTTTAAGATACCTGGGAATGAAGTCCATCTTCTAGCAGTTAGTGGAAAAATAAGTAATCTGTAGCATGTTGATCTCATTGCTTGTGCTGGGCTAAATTGCACTGTGATTCAAAATTTGGATTTTGAAATTTTTAACGCTCTGACCCTGAACATTCTCCATATACAATTGCAGACATAACCCAACATTATGTAGCAAGGAATAGGAACAACAATGATTGAAAACAAGAGACTCCAGTTAAAAACGCAATCGATTATCCAATATTACTCAGTTAGTCTTGGGAATAAAAATGCTGCTGTAGCTCAGCTCACTGTTATGCAAGAGACCAACTTTCAAGTTTAAAAAGCACTTGAAAAGCCTCTAAATGAATAAATAAAATAACACAGCAGGAAGTCAAGTAGTTGCTAAGGAAGGCTCCATGAGCACAGTCACGCAGAATGTTTCATAGGACGTTTTGGAAGCAAAGGAACAGAGCATGCCATTGGTAAGACCCCTGAAGTCTTAATTTAGTGGATATCTTCCATGCTTTTTCAAAGTGCATAATTTGGAAAGACAGATTATATCTACCATACTTCAGATAAGAGAGTTAGATGAATGTGGGAGGAGGGCATCATTTGCTTTAGTGTTCTGTCTCGTCATTTGCTCAAGGGAAACACATTTCTTGGCAGGGAAATATTTGATCTTTCTTATGATAATTATTTCTTCAATGTTTTTCCCTAGAATATATACAGTAGTTCAGTCAGTGCAATCTATGTTGGTACAGGATATATCAATCTATTTGCTTTCAAGAACAAATAGAACCAAAGGTTCTGTCTTCTAGATATACAGTGTTCTGCCCATTAAGACTTTAAATTTTAATACAACACATAAGCCAATCTTCCTTCCTTCCTTCCTTCCTTCCTTCCTTCCTTCCTCCTTTCCTCCTTTCCTCCTTTCCTTCCTTCCTTCTCACATTTAAAACATAATTTATATCAAATGTATTATCTGTTGTATGTCATGTGCTATTGTTCTTTTTTAAAAGAGTTTATGAAATAGTTATGAATTCCAGAACATTAAAAAACCTCCAAATTGAATTAATATAATCTTTGGCAGCACATTTCCCTTTAGGGTTATATCAACTTTAAAATTATGATTGTGATTATCTGGTATTTCTTCCTCCAACAATTATGGAATAGAGAGCAATTCAATTATGCTGGCTAAGGTATGTCAATATGGACTTAGTATTCACAGTGTTGCCATAATCACATTGACATTCATAACATGAATGATATCATTCTAAGCAAGTTAGCCTTTTTTTCTGGGAATGACCTTAAACAACATCTGGAAAATTATAATCATAGGATTATAAAGTTGAATAGGATCATAGAAGACCTCAAGTCCAACTCCTTAGTCAATTGCAGGTCTCACCCCAGCATTTCTGACAGATGACAATTAAGTCTGTGTTTGAAGACCACTAGCAAAGAACTCATCAGATCAGATGGTGACCTATTTCAGGGGCTGACAGCTTGTACAGTCAGGAAGTTGCTCCTGATGGCTAGTCTGAACTTCCTTGTTTTTTTAACCCACTGGTTCCAATCCTGCTCTCTGGAGTAATAAATAAATAACCTACATTGCTCCCTCTTCTTCTCTTCATCATATTTTCTGTAGGTTAAACATACTGAGATCCTTTAACTGTTCCCCCAATACTTGATTTCCAGATCCTTCATTATTCAATAGCTTTCTTCTGATTCTTTTTCAATTAATTATTGTTCATTTCATCTTTTTATTGTTCTTTTTCATCTGTTTACTCACATGTACTGCTGTGAAGTCAGATCTCCCCTCCCTATTTTTGTGTCTTACATTTTCCCACCTATCCAGATGTCAAACTTTAAATTTCTCCCTATTCAGTTCCATCCTATTCATGTCAACCCACTACTTGCCTAAACCTTTACTTATTTTTTTCCTTTCTAGAATATTAGCTGTCCTGCTAGCACTTCAAAGTATGTTAGGTCATGAAATAAATACCACATGAACTACTGGAGCTCTGTTGTTATATGGTATAATTTAATCTTAAACGCCTTCTTCTCTTTCATATCAAAGAAAGTCAAAATAGGTCAATATTGGGTTTCTTCCTTACTGACTCTTGTCTTTCCCTGCTAAATTAATAATTTTGAAATAGCTGTTGCATATCTTCTTAAAGACTTATTTCCATTTTCCTTCACACATCTCTCCAGCTTTGTGTCATTGGCAGATTTCATAAGTGTGTCCTCAACTCCTTCATCTATGTCATTGATCAAATGTCCAACACCACAAGACCCAAGACATGGTCCTGTGGTAATCCACTCCATACTTCTCTCCAAGTTGGACCCTGAATTAACCCCAACTCTTTGGGAGTCCAGTGAGACCAACTAACCTGTGGAATCTCTTGCCTTCAGAAATTATAGGTGTTTTGTCAATTGAGGTTTTTTTTAAAGAAAAGACTGGACAGTCACTTGTCTCAAATTGTATAAGGTCTCCTGTTTGAGCAGGAGGTTGGACTAGAAGACCCCCAATGTCCAGCTCTGTTCTGATGGATTGATCTAATAGAAACATACTCTAACCCAGGGGTCTCCAACCTTGGCAACTTTAAGACTTGTGGACATCAATTTCCAGAGTTCAGCTGAACTCTGGGAGTTGAAGTCCACAAGTCTTAAAGTTGCCAAGGTTGGAGGCCCCTGCTCTAACCCATATATTTTTAGGTAATGAAGAGGAACATCATGAGGCAATTTGTCAAAGGCTTTGCTTTATATTGTTCTATGTGTCCCAGATATAGTTATCACCATGGAAAAATATATGGAAAAGGCAAGGCTTAGACGTTTGAAGTACTGACAGCAAAAGTAAAAGGAAGTCCTCAGCATGCTTAAAATAGAAAACCTATTTTTGTGTGTGTGTGTGGGGGGGAGACATTCATGAGCATTAACTATAAGGAGGAAAAACCTCCACTATGTAGTATTTAATATTTAAAAATGAAAGAAGAAGCCCATTCATTTGTCTTTAAAAAGCTACTGTATTGCAAGGAGTCTTTAATCCTGAACACGTTGCAACATCCTTTTTAGACTTCTCAATTGAGGTTGGAAATAAAGGGCTTGAGACACTCTGAAAATAGTTTAGAGTGGGTCTAAATTTGATGTGGGGGAGAAGCTAGAAAGAAAGCTTGCTTTTGAAAATGGAGCTTATCTGGCTGGCTGGGAGTTGCAGAGAAAAATACCCCCCTATCCCCTAATGCAGCTGCTGGCACTGCTGTTAAGGAATTAGGGTTAGGGAATCCAAGAAGCAGGCTTCCTCTCCTCTGCTTTGTTTCTACCTTCCTGGTTCCCCCCCTTTTCAGTCAATCATCTCTGATTCTTGAAGACTCCCTGCACAAATCCCTGTAGTTTTCTTGGGCAGGTTTTTCAGAAGTGGTTTGCCCTTGCCTGTTTCCTAGGGATGAGAAAAAGTGACTGACCCAAGGTTAGCCAGCTGTATTTGTGTCTAAGGCAGGACTAGAACTCATGGTATCTAGCTCAGTGCCTTAACTACTGCACCAAACTGGTGCTCATACTTACCTGTAGCGATGGACAAAATCCTAGGCTACCTACCTTTTTAAATCAAATAGTATAACATATATGCAGTCTTTTGATTTAGCATCAACTATATTATCCACCTGAATCCTTAGCTTTCATGTTTGCTTGACTGACCCATTGTTGAATGTCAAAGAAATAACACTTGAACAACCCCGAAACAGTCAGTCAGTCAGTCAGTCAGTCAGTCAGTCAGTCAGTCAGTCAGTCAGTCAGTCAGTCTGTCTGTCTGTCTGTCTACTTCTACCTCTACCTCTACCTCTATCCATTCCCCAGTACTTAAAAATAAACATAGAAAATATGTGCTGTAGCCATTCCTCTCTTTAAATATTCCGCAACATTTGGAGATCAAGATTATTTTAAAGAATTATTTCTGGGCCCCAGAGCTAAGTTTGTAAAAATAATCTTTTGCCTGTTTTCATTTACATTCACATATCATTTATAAAATAATGAAGGTATTTCCATTAAAACAATAATTTTGAATGTGTTCTGGATTTTCCCTTCCTTTTTGAAACAGGGAAATTTACATTCGATGTTTTTTTAAAAAATCTCTCCACATTCAACAGCCTAAAAAAATGTTATGGACTTTGATGAAAAAGAAAAAAGAGCGGATGTTAGGATGATAGTTATAAAAATAGTTTCAGTGTCTTACTATGTTCTTTTATAGTATGATGACCTGCAGAGATTTAGTCTGATGTTTGCCAGAAAATGTAAGGGTAAAGAATTATGGAGGCCCACTGATCCTTTGTCTGAACTAGAGACACACTATTTGAATTCACTAAGAACCAAATAAAATATACAACAGAAGCAGATGATAATCTGAATTCCGTGTATGCGTTTCATGCCTTCCTAATTGAAAAAGGCAAGTCCAATTACCATTAAAAAATTTAACCTGCAACTTGACCTGTCCTTCTTTAAAAATTTCAATAAACCTTCTACTATACAGATTCAGGGGAAATATATATAAAGGACTTGTGCTATTTCTGAGGCACTTATTAAACACACACACTTCTTCTGAAGAGGAAGATTATAGCTGGCCTCCTGAGATGTGAATTCACATCTCACCCCCTCCACTCCCTAGAACAATATTAAGAGAAATACTTCTTATTTTATTTACGAAGAAGAAGAAGAAGAAGAAGAAGAAGAAGAAGAAGAAGAAGAAGAAGAAGAAGAAGAAGAAGAAGAAGAAGAAGAAGAACAAGAAGAAGAACAAGAAGAAGAACAAGAAGAACAAGAAGAAGAAGAAGAAGAAAGAAAGAAAGAAAGAAAGAAAGAAAGAAAGAAAGAAAGAAAGAAAGAAAAATAGAAAACGAACAAGAGGTAAAAATGCCATCACAATATGCATTGTTATTTTTTCAATGGATAGACACTTTTTTCAGCATCTTGGTTCTACCAGAATTTTTGCCAATGTGGCTAACAGGGAAATGATTTTAATATCAAACATCTGAGGGACACCAAATTGTCTATTAGTGGTATAGTACAAAGAAAGTGTAAAGCTGATACTGCAACAGTGTTTTATTTACTAGCACCTTGGCACGGAATGAAATAATATGTTCCCATCATTTGCTTCTGCCATAATGCCTATGGAAGACTTATGATCCTCAGTCATCCAGGTCAGTTCTTGCCCCAAAGGTGCTTTTTCAAGAGGCAAATGAACTTCTTGTTTTTTTAAAAAAAGATGCCTTGTGTCTCATCAAAGAAGTTTCTTCAGCTCTAACTGGATGGTGGGGAATGGAAGGATTTATAATCCTTGCAGACAGCTAGTCATTTGCATTATTTCAAAGAGTCATTGAGGCCACTTGGAGGTGTATCTGTGTCCTCAGGGTCACCTCGGTAGTGCAAATGGGTGTGGCACTCCAATGGAAGGGTTAATAAGCCCTTTAGTTTAGCAAGATTTGGAGACCAGCAAGGTTCTTTTCACTGGCTTAACTCTTAATAAGCAGGCTTTGATGTTCTTGACCCCACCTCACCAGTGATGGGATTCAAATTTTTTTTACTACCGCTTCTGTGGGAATGGCTTGGTGGGAGTGGTGTTGCTTTGTGGGCATGGAATGGCTTTGTGAGCATGGCTCACAAAGGGGAAGGTTACTGCAAAATCCCTATTCCCTCACCACCACACTAACCTGCTTTCCAGCTCTGTTCTCCTGTTCAGGACAACAAAAGAAGATCAGCTGGGAGGCAGCAGGAGCCAGCCTATTTGCCGTTCTCCAAACTACTCAAAATTTCCACTACCAGTTATCCAGAACCTGTCAGAACTGGCTGAATATACTACCTCTGCACCTCACTCTAATAAATGTTTACTAATACGATCCTATGATTGAGTGGCTAAATGGCTACTTGATCCACCTGATGCAATCCCTTCAGGTGGCTTAAGAGAGAATAGGTCTGCCAATGGAAAGGCATTGGAGCAACCAGCTCATTTACAAAAAGCCTATGGACCATGTAATAGGAAGAATGGATTCTATTGCATTCTCAGTTCAGCTCTTCTAGGGGATCATGTTTCTGGTAAGAAAATAAAAACCATATTATATAAATGTGATCACATGTTGGTTTGTTTTATTTACTGTTAGCATCAGAATAGCACAATTAACTTGAGGGAATGCAATACTCAACAAGGGAGTGAATTAACTAGCCACAAATTGTTTGTTAACCATGAAGTTTTCCAAGAGAAGCCTCTAAGGTATATCTGTAGCAAGGGAATAGTATTAGAACTCTTAATACCACATGTTTCCATTTGAACAGATGGAAGGGAAAAGTTTGACTGCAATGTGTTATTACTTAAGGGGGAGGGATCTTACTGATATAGATCAAGGGTGTTGTTTAAATTTACTTAGCAGAATGATGGTTTCATAATCCATTCATGCTTGCAAGCATAATTACTTTATAACTAGATGTAAGTTATTTGAAACTTGAAGATTCTTTTGCTCTTCTGGCTCAGAGGAGTTGGACTATCTGCAGTCAACATTTTCCCTTATGCGTTAAAATATGTATTTTTATACCATGTCTAGCTACTGCTTATGTAATTAGGCAGTATTTCAAGATAACAGCATAGGTAACATGTGACATGATGCCTTACAACATGATTGCTATTTAGACATCAGACATAGAAAAATTGCTTGAGTTTGATCTAGTGATGCTTCCTTGATTGTGGAAGGACATTTGGTCAAGCTTAGACTTCCGTTACGTTAAAGGGGGCAAGCCGTTTTACTAATTCACCATGTTTCAGGTGGTGCTCAGACTGCACTAGGAGAATAATGGATGGCTGCAAAGTTTACCACTTCCCTTCCCTTACTGAGTTTTCTGTTTGACCATACGCATCTGCAAATTGGCATGGTTGAGAAACACTATATTTAAAAAAAAAATAGGTAAGGATTATTAACTGTATGTGATTAGTTAAAATTAATTTTATTCATGTTTAAATCACAGTCAGATTAAACTCCATGAGTTTGGGGTTTGGCTCCTACCACCTTTTGGCCCTGCTCTGTCCGGCTCATGTGGCTCCTGACATGCGTGTCAAGTGTTGCATGCAAGTCTCAGCACCTTCATTGCTGATAACCTCTGGTTTAAAGTACAGTGAAACCAGGGGTGTGATTCTATCAGTTTAACGACAGGTTCGCTGAGCGTGCGCTTTGTGTGCATAGTTCAGAAAATGCTCACCTTCCAGATTACTGCTTGGGAAGGAAAACAGCTGAGGCGCGGCAATCTACTCTGCTGCGCGACTCAGCTGAGAAGATAAAGGTAGGTAAAGCGCAGGGGCGGGAGCTTGATTGTGGGAGTGAGCCAGTACACTCCCAGCTGATTGTCAGAGCTACTGGTTCAGGTGAACCTGTCCGAATTAGTAGAATCCCACCGCTGAATTAAACCCTTCTTCATCCTGCCACAGAATTAACATCCCAATGCCTCCAAGCCTGGCACTCTCCTTCTGCAGGGTAAGTCACTCCTGGCCCCAGCGGCATAAGCTGGCTCTTCTTTCCAAAGCATGACTAGATTTAATTATATAGTCCTCATCGGAAGTTAATATGTTTTCTAGCATATTTCAGCAGGCATTACAGAAAATATGAAATGCAAAGCCCGACACTGAATTTCAATCCAAAAAACAACAACCGTAAAAAAGTTTTATTAAAATTACTTTTAAAAAAAAACAGTCCAGCGGTTAAGTACACGTCTCCTGTTGTCTAGTCTACAAAGAGGATTAGTCCCTCTGCCCCAAGAATGTGACAGTTGTTGTACAAACCATTGGTATGAATCATTCTCACACTGTAATATGCCAAAAAGCCTTTGGTATCTTGAAATTATTATGGCTTAATATAATTTGGTTCCTTCTTGGTTTAAAATTTATTCTAAGCATGTAATGTTTTAGAAAATATTTGGATTCAGCTCCGCTATTCTTTGTGGCTCATTATTCCAACATGTGGTGCCTCTGGAGCATTTCCCAGAGCTTCCTTGTACCCAGAATATTGCTTTTAAAGCATTCTAGGTTTTAGAAGAGGGAGAATTAAGGCCATGGGATAGAGGTGAAGGTGTCCCAAAACAGGGAGAGGTTGCCTGAATTAGTAAAACAAGTTGTCTTGCATATACATACATGTAGAGGCAGACAGGAACAGCTTTCAACCTTATGCAACTTCAAAATGACTCACAAAATAGGGGTCTTAAGCTTCTGCCCATTGTAAGACATTTCTACTAAAGCGTTTGCAAAGCCCTAAATTCTATGTTGTTGTTCATCATTCTCATTATTCCCTGTTTTGAGCTAGAATTGTAGAAATAAAATATTCTCATCCATTAAACTTTAAACAAAGGTTTGGCTACAGGTAGATTCTGGACTGAAGGGGGAAAGTTTGTTCTTGTTTGGACTCAATGGCTCAAGGATAGAAGAAGTGGGCTTGCAGCCTAAGAGCAAAAACAGGCTTTTAGTTCAAATAAGTCATGTTTCAAAAGGAATAACCAAAACATAAGGAAACATTAATTTAACCCTCAAGATAATTTAACCCAGACACTCAATGAAAGTTATGTCCTCAAAATGGGAGTCAGCTTTCTCATTAGGTGAAGTACCCATGTTAGGGGTCGATACTTGTAGAGTGGCAATATGTAGGAGGCCAAACTAGCAAAATTTAGGCCAATTTTAATAGATGAAACGAAAGGTGGGTTTTTTATTTGGACTCCAGCCAATCACTGATCGGCGGGCTGGGCTAGTTTAGTGCGGACGGGTGGGGGAGCGAGCGAGCTGCGACGGAATGGGCAGGGCAAGCGAGTGACAGGGCGTTCCAGAAGTTACGTCCGGGTCCACCAGTGCAACCTACTTCCGGGTCCACTGGTGGAACCTCTTCTAACCGGTTCGGTAGATTTGACTTGAAGGCCTTCCCTCGCGAAACCCGTGAACTGACATAAGTTAGCTTCCTGCCACCGCCGCCCACCTTCTTTCGGCCACGCGGAGTATGCCAGTTCGCGGCTTTCGCAAGGCAAGGCCTGAAGGCCTTCCCTCGCTAAAGCCACAAGCTGGCATAAGCTAGCCTGCTGCCGACACTGCCCCACCACCACCACCGCTGCCCCACCACATGCCAGCTCACCCCCTGCTGCCACTGCATGCCAGCTTACCTCCCGCTGCCGCCGATGCCGCCACCCACCTCCTTTTGGCCACATGGTGAAAGCCATGAGCTGGCATAAGCTGGCCTGCCGCTGCTGTGGTCACTGCCCCCACCACCACCGCCACTACACGCCAGCTCGCCCCCTCACCGCTGCAGCCACCTCCTTTTGGCCACATGATGTACTCCAGCTCGTGACTTTCGCGAGCTGGTTTAAGCTAGTCTGCCACTGCTACCACGCCACTACCGGTGCCACCACTGCCGTCACTACCACCACCTCCGCCTGCCACCACTGCACACCTCCTTTCGGCCACGCGGAATACACCAGCTCGCGGCTTTCGCAATGCAAGGTCTGAAGGCCTTCCCTTGTGAAAGCCGCGAGCTGGCATAAGCTAGCCTGCTGCTGCACCCGGTGCATGCCAGCTCAGCTCCCTGCTGCCGCCACCACCACCAGCTCACCCCTGGCCTGCTGCCACATGCCAGCTTGCCCCCTGCTGCTGCTGCATGCCAACTCGCCCCCCCACCACCGCTGCCCACATCCTTTCAGCCTTGAACTGGTGTAAGCTAGCCTCCAGCCGCCGCTGCCTCCCGCCACTGCTGCCTCCCACTGCCGCTGTGAGCTGGTGTATGCTGTGTGGCCGAAAGGAGGTGGGCTGAGGCAGCGAGGGGGCGAGCTGGCATGCAGTGGCAGTGGTGATGGGGCAGCGGCTACAGCGGCAGCAGGCCAGCTTACGCCAGCTCGCAGCTTTCACCACGTGGCCGAAAGAAGGTGGGTGGCGGTGGCGGCAGGCTAGCTTATGCCAGCTCGCAGCTTTCACGAGGGAAGGCATTCAGGCCTTGCCTCACGAAAGCCACGAACTGGCATACTCCGCATGACCAAAAGGAGGTGGGTGGCGGTGGCGGGAGGCTAACCTATGTCAGCTTGCGGGTTTCGTGAGGGAAGGCCTTTAGGGTTTCATGAGGAAAGACCTCTCACACACACACCCTTCTCCAGCCTCGCCTGGCTGGCTAAGCCTAGCTGACCCGGTTGTCCCTTGTCTCTTCAGTCCAGGTTACCTGCTGCCTCGTCGCCTGCCTGCTCCCTGCTGCATCCATCGCATCGGAGAGCTGCTGATTCTGACTGCTAGTAAGTGACCTGTTCTTTTTTTCTTTTATACTTTTAATGTTTTGTAAAGAATATTTTATTTATTGTGTATAGAATTTTTTAAAATCATTTTATTTAAAAGTAGTGAGTATAGAATTTTTTTAAATGGTTTATTTCAATTTACTGTGTGTTCAATTTACTGTGTGTTGTCTTAGACTATTTAAAAAAGATTCTATCAAAAATAAATTAAAATGAACCATTTTTTAAAGTCTATGCTCAATTCTTTTAAATGTATTGTGTATAGAATATTTTAAAATGGTTTTATTATAATTTATTGTGTGTGGAATACTTTGAAATGGTTTCATTTTAAATTAATACTCAATACCTTTAAAAGTATTGTGGATAGAATATTTTAAAATGGTTTTATTGTAATTTATTTTGTATAGAATATTTTTAATGGCTTTTAAGGACTTTTAAAATTAATTATAGAATATATTTTTAAATTATTTTAGGGAATTTTTATTTATTTATTGTTTATAGAATATCTTTATTACAAGAAATGTTATTTTTTGCAAATGGTTTATTTGTGATGCAATATGTTGCTTTTAAGTGTGCAGGTTGGTGCATGGTTTATGAGTCTCAAAGTGGCTGCTTTTCTATGGGCAGGCCAGGTTGGTGCAAGGCAGCTTTGTCAGATTTTAATAAATAATAATAAATAAATAAATATTTATTTCTTAGCCGCACCCTCTCCCGAAGGACTCGGGGCGGCGTACAATGAAACATATGAAATAAATATGTGGACAAAACAAACATATAACAGAGACATATACCGAGACATACACAAGGAGGAGGTCGGCTGATGAATAAAAAACAATTAGAATACAGTGATTAAAAAAACCCTAAATAATTAAATATAATTAAAATACCCAATTAAAAACCCATCAGGAGCGATATGGTTAGATCAAAGTTGAGCCAGGCCAGCTACTTGGAATAGGTGGGTCTTATTTTGTGTGTTTCTATGTGATACCTGGTTGTTTAGGTAATTCTGAGGTGGTTGCTGGTTCTGTGAGCTTCCTGGCACTGTCCTTTATAATTTCCCACAATGCCTTGATGGTTTTTATTCCAGTGGCTTTGTCTTTCCTTTCCTTAAGGTTAGGGGGGAAAAAACTGGTTTCATCTGCAGTCTTTTGGGGGGAAATTGTTATTTTTTGGTGTTTTCCTGGCACTGTCACGGTTTGTGTGGGTGTGTAATGTCCCGCAGTTACCTATACATTAATAATGATCAAGTACTAATAATATTTCCATATACATTTTAGTGACCTTTCCTTATATAATTGGTGTTTTCTTTCATACTTTTAGATTTCTAATTTCTGTTTCTGTTACTTAGCAATTGCTAAAACAAATCCCACATGAAAAAGTATTCAAAGCCTTCTTGATTTTAATTGTCCATTTATTTATTCCTGTACATTCTAATATTTATTCATTTTCATATCTCTGTTTTTCCACTGTTGTGCAAACACAATTCCAGCAGCTGCTAATATGTGTAAAATTAAATATGTATTGTATTTCCTTTCAAATAGCCAACAAAATATTTCTGATTTTAAATCCATATCTTGCTTTACCATTGCTTCTAACCACTAACTCTTGAATAGCTACTTGGACCAACCTAAGTACTGAACCTAATTCATATATATATGGGAACAGAGGTCCCTTCTGTTACCTGTAGTGTAGTCCTTAGTTTACAACTACAATTGAGTCCAATATTGTTTTATTTTTTCTGCAGTTAGTATTATTTAACAGGATGAAGAGGCAACAGAGTATGACCGCTAGGACAGTCATCTTTCCTATGTAAGTAGCTGTTTTATTGCTTTGTATGCTTGTTTCATCCTTAATATAGTAGTGCAAGCAATTAAAGTCTTCCTTTCTGTATCTCTTTGTGCAGGCCATTCATTGGAGCAAGGTGGACAGTAACCTTCCTTTGCTATTATTTTGTGTGCTTGTTTCATCCTAATGCAGTGCATGTGATTAAAGTCCTCCTTTCTGTGTCTCTTCTTTGTACAGGTTATTGGAGCAACGTGGTGAGGTGGTGGTGTGCAGAAGACCCGGCAAGGCAGTAATATTCCCTCTGTAATTAGCTGTCTTTATTGTTTTATGTGCTTGTTTCATCCTAATGCAGGTCATGCAATGGAAGAGTTCATTTCTGTGTCTCTTCTTTGTGCAGGCCATTCATTGGACTCAGTGATACTGAAGACTGGCAAGGACAGTCATCTTCCTTCTGTAAGTAGCTCTTTTATTGTTTTGTGTACTTATTTTAATCTTATTGTAGTTTATCCATTGGGGCAAATAATTCAGTGACATCGTCTTGGCCACTCCACCCGGTCACATGGGCAGCAAGCCACTCCCACCCAGTCACATGGGTGGCAAGCCACTCCCACCTGGTCAGATGGGCGGCAAGCCACTCCCACCCGGTCACATGGGCAGCAAGCCACTTCCACCCGGTCACATGGGCAGCAAGCCACTCCCACCCAGTCACATGGGCGGCAAGCCACTCCCACAAAGCAGGTCACACCTACAGAAGAGGTTCCAAAAATTTTTGAAACCCACCACTGGTACAGGCAGCAAGCTAACCTGCGGGTTCCAAGAGAAACTTGTTCTTCTGTCATTGTCGAGCACATAGCAGTAAAAGCTGGAGCAACATTTCATCCCAGGAAAGGAATGGCATTTCTCAGTTTTTCCAAACAGTTGCGTGTTGTTTCTTTTGGGACCGTTCACTTGGTTGCATGAGCTCTTTCAGTGCTTGAGGTGTATTATTTTTAGCAAACTCAAAGATGACCTGTGTTAAAGCGGGCAAACTAGGTGGGCTTTCTTCATGGCTTGTGAATTTCTGGGCCAGCATGGATATCCCTCCGCTTACACAGCTGTGACATTCTAATGCCTACAGGCACATTCTGCACTATCCCATGTACCACCTCAAAATGTTAAAACATCAAGAACTGAAGTGTTCTTTTGTTTCCATTGCTCCTTGCATATGTTTTAGTCAGTAGCTTTGTTTGTTTTTTTTAAAAAAACATTTCCTTTTTGTTTGCGTTTCTTGGCAAAGGCCTCTTCTCCCTTTTGCTTTCCCCCTTTTTTTAAATATAGGCTCTTCTTTTGGTCCTTCTGCCAGCAATATTGCTGTAGCTTAACCACAAATGAGTTCTTAGGGCTTCCATTTCTCTGTAGCTCCAGGGGTGTTACTGCAGAACCAAAACTAGTTTTATTTTTTTGCATTTAGTTCTTAATTGCTTTGCCGGGATATAGTGCCAGAGAAGAAGAAAAAAGATTCTTTCTTTCTCTTCTCTTCAGCAAAAGCTATCCATTACAGTTCTATCAAGACATCCTGAATATCAGCCAACAAATATAAATATGCATGGTGTCCATCCATGTATATTCATATATTTACAGTGAAAAGAGCAATGGGTATGGAATTATCCATCAATTCTCATTTAAACTATCTTATGTAGTTTGAGCTGAGAGTTAAAAATTTGCTTAAGGTCATCTTAAACTGATAAGAACAGATACTATACTTGATCTTAGCCAAAAGGCCGAGAAGCTATGCTTAAGGTCATTTGATGACTCAAGACAGAACAGTGATATGCTCTCAATATTTACACCTGGCTGTGCGTTCACAGCATGGTTACCCATGATCAATTGAATTACGGTTTACTCTATTTTCTGGGTTCACATAATTCAAAAACTATAGATGAACCACATAGGCTGAATGAAGTGTGCCTGTTTGGAGAATAGGTCTATTACAGTCCAAATCACTGTGTTTCCCCCACTTTTTTGCAACTCTACTATAAAGTCCATTGCGATCTCCTCCCACGGCCTTGTTGGCTCTGCTACTGTTTGCAGTAGTCCAGGGTTTTTTCCTGATCATCTCTTCATTGTGGCGCAAATGGTACAACTTTTCACGTAACTATCTACATCTTTCTTCATGCCAGGCCACCAGAATTGCCTCCGGGCTAAGTGTAAAGTCTTTAGGAACCCAAAGTGGCCTGCTGGTTTGGCATCATGACTCCGCTGGAGAACTAGGGTACGTAGGGATTCTGGGACGTAGAGTTTTGTCCCCTTCCATGCAAGGTCATCTCTCTTTGTCAAGATGTGTTGGTTGGTTTGGAACCAGGGGTCTGCTAGCAGTTCAGTTTTGAGCCTCGTGGTTAGGTCGCTTGCAAGTTGGTCTTGCCGGTCACGGCATTGCCGTCTGGTGGTCATTTGGGCAGCAGTTTGATGGTCGAATGTAGTTGAATACTCTGTGATCAATGTATAATGAGGAAGCAACTTCTATCAAATCTATTGGACTGAAATTTGCCATCCCAACTGGTGTCACCCAGAAATGTGAGGATTTCATCCACTGAATCCATAGCCAGCATAACTGTCGGCTAATAATTCTATGAATTGGAATCTCAACATAACAGGAAGACAACATATTGGTGGTGGCTGGTTCAAAAATGTTGCCTATCTAAATATGGGTATAAAATGGAGCTCCTACACCCTGGCTATTATCTATTTAGATCTGTGAACTCAGAACATTGCCAAAACTTTATTAACCAAATGTTGAAATAAAGGCGACTAAACAGAGTCAGATTTTTCAGTTCATTACCAATAAACAAGCTGAGAGACATCGTACATAAGAGAGGTTCTTATTAATATAATACAGAGTTTACGATTTAACCTAAGAATATATATGATATTCTATAACGTAACTTTTAACATTGAATTTTAGTCATTCTTGTCTCTTTTAAATTTTATACGCATGCTTTAATATTATATTTGTACACCACTCAGAATTCCTCTGTGAGGGAGATGGATAGTTTCAAAATTTAATTTAAAAATAAATAACAATTTGATTCTGGTTCCTGTTTTCCCATAGTTAAATAGGATTCACATTTCTCTTTGTCTCTCCTTGGCTGTGGCACTAATATTTTTCATGTTTAATATAAGGTAGAGTTCTCTCTTGTTTATTTCTCCTAATATACTTATTCAGCTTGAGAAAATATATTACTCTTGGATTAATATTGCTCTTTGTCCGTTGTTTGACAGTATAGGGTTTGGTAATAAAGGAATCAAGAGCTTCATGGTCTGCCAACTACCTGGAAGCATATATTAATTGTACAAGTACAATACAATCTGTAAATATATATGAATATAAGGCTATGTGGGGAAAAAGGCTATGTGGAGAAAAAAGCTGACAGTTCTAATTTTGGTAGAAAAGATCTACTTAGTTGAATGAGAAGTCGGAATTTGTTATCTCCTATTTAATACTAAGTTATTTGATTAGTTGCTTTTATTACACATCTGTTTAAATAATTTGCACTGTTCTGCAATCAGCTTGATTGTTGAATCCCATGGTCTTCTGCTCAGAGTACAAGAGAAAAGCCAGACTTTTTCTTTGCCCCCTCAGGTGATCTAGTGCTTCCAAGCAATGAATCTTCCATCTTGTACAAGTGCTTTACATTTTACTTCCTTAAACATAATACCTTACATTTTCACAGGGACAATTTGTTCCACTTAGCTCCGGCTTTCAGGCTGTTCGACTAGACTTCAGTGTTATCCAGTTATTTTGGAGTTTGACCAGATGCCTAATGTTGTGTCATCAGTAAATTGGATAAACAACCCACCAACTCCTTATCTGGATCACTAATATCAAGATCTTTGCAGCTTTGCAAAGTTGCTATCCCCAAATTGAAGTAGAACCATTAATGTTGACTTCCCAAATATGGTAAATTAGCCAATTGAGGACCCTCTTTATTGTGGTGCCATTTCAACTTCACAACAAACAGTTTGTCAATGTGAACATTAGGTGGAACCTTGTTAAAACTTTTGGTGAAATCAAGGCAGCTTATACCCAAAGCATTCCTCTTGTCCACTGGAATATTTTTCCTGTCAGAGAAAGAAACAATATTTGCCTCATACGACCACTTTATGACAAAGACATGTTGGCTTTCCTTAGTCATGGTATTGCCTTTAAGATGATTACAAATGACTGCTGCATTATCTGCTCTAAGTATCTTTCCTTTCACTGGTTGATAATTATTGAAATCTTTTCTTTTTTTGGAAAGAGGGATCAAATATGCTCCTTTTCAACTTCCATGCCCCCACTGTCCAGGACTTCTTAAAGTTGATTGACAGAGATCCTAAAACTATTTTGCCAAATCCTTCAGGGTGCATGCAGGGGTGGGTTCTAGCCAGCATTACTGTTCACTTGTGGCCGCGCATCACTTGCACACATGTGCAATTCAATAGAAATTGTTCTGCACATGCGCAGAATTTAAAAACAAGATGGCGGCAGCAACTGCGATGACTGGAGAGCCGGTTCAAAGGCGTGTTCAGCTGGGTCGCTGCCACTTCTGCAACCCACGCTGGCATACCACTACCGATTCGGCCAAACCGGGCCGAACTAGTAGGAACCCACCACTGGGTGCATGTCTTCAGAGCCTAGGAACATGGGCATTCAAATTAGCCAGATGTTCCTTTGCCACTTGCTAGTGACCTTTAACCTCCCTTGTTTGTTTATTATCAGGTAGTGCTATCGAAATCACTATTTCTTTTGGATGGAAAGACAGAATTAAACAGGAGTTGAGTTCCTCTTCTTTCCCTTGGTCACCCCCGATATTAGAACAACTACCGATCTCCGCTCCTTCCGCAAGAAATTAAAGACCCACCTGTTCCATTTAGCCGGCCTGGCCCAACCGTAGTTTTAATTTCCAACACTTCTGGCCGGTATTTTAATTCCGGGGATAGATTTTTTAGATTGCTTTTAATTTTTGTTTCAGAACGGTTTTATATTGTTTTGTTTTATGGGTATCCGATATTGTATTTTGTATGTGGTTTTTAGCTGTGTGTTGTACACCGCCCCGAGTCCCTTCGGGGAGAGGAAGCGGTTTATAAATGTAATAAATAATAAAAAATAATAATAATCTGCTATGATTTTTCAATTCTCCAAAGTAAGCAATGAGTCTATGATCTTCTTTGTTTTCTGTTGCTCTTGGTATATTTGAAGAAACCCTTTATCCTAGATTTTCCTTCCCTTATAGTCTTGATTCATTTTCCACCTATGCCTTCCCGACTTCATTCACATAATTCTGATAAATAGTTTTGTGGGGTCCTTTGATCCTCAGCCCTTCATTTTGAATAAGCATATTGTTTTAGTCTTGGCTCCTTCATAAGATACATTTTGAACTATATTGGCTTCTTTGGATATTTCCTACTTTTCTTATTGCACTATCCATAAAATAAGACTGTTTCAAAGCATGGACTTTGTTTTGCTGCTTATTAAACATTTTTTAGAGTCAAAATCTCTATTAAGGCATGGCCGTTTGTCCCTAAAACGCCCACAACTCTCTAATATCTTCATGTTAGAGTTCCAAATAGCATCCTCAATAAAATCAGAATCTGAGGCAAGAAGTTCCTCAAAACCCCAATTTATTATAAGAGCCATGTTGGCACCTCTGGGAAAACCCAAATTTGAAAGCTTCCAGGTTTTCCCCACCCAGTTGAAAGTTCAAGACCCTGCCCAACACCCCAGGTCCATCACATGGTCCAATCAATCATTGCCATGAAGGAAGATTCCTCCTATTCATATCCGTCCAGGTGCAGGGACTAGGCAACCTTGACTTTCTGAGAAAGAATGTTATTTTGGCTACACATCTCCCAAGCTACATACAATCCTCCCTCCCAATTTCCTATAGTAGATTATGTTTGAAAATGTGGCAGGTTTGAGACCCTATACCACGATGGCTTCCAAGCCTGACACTTCACTCTCTCCTCTCTATTAATAAGGACTAAAATCAAGGTAGCAAATCCCCAGCATCACCTTAAACCTTGTGAAATCTTTGTATCTGCATCGTAAGGAAACCTTCAATGATACCAATGGAATTGCAGATAGCAGCTTTAGCTGTGCTAATTTATTTGGCATCAGGGTGGAAAAGATATTACATTTTTCCTTCTCCCACTCCCCCCCCCCCCCCAAGATTTGGCATCATATCAAGCATGCCTTACTGCACACTTTTTGAAAAAATAGCATTCAATCTTGTAAATAATGCATATCTGATTAAAAAAATTAAATGTCTGGCAAATGAATATTATTTTTTTAAATATATTTTTATTGTTTACGTATAAATATATTGAACACAGTGTGATCGTCCTGGTGTTTCATCCACTATAGAAACCAAAGTAAAAGACAAATAACATATATCCTACTTACACATTGATAGTCTTATACAATTATTTTTGATCAATGTATTCATTCTAATACATATATGATATCTCATTTCAGGTCTACTTGGCCTAATTCTTTCATGTTCTGACTCCCACCTCGTGTTTCCAGCCATTGATAAAATCTATTCCATGTGTTATAATATTTTGTCTCTCCTTTGTTTTTTAATTCTAACATTAGCCTATCCATTTCTGTGCATGTTAATATCTTCCTTATTATCTCCTTTTCTGAAGGGGTATTTTCACTTTTCCATTGCTGTGCATATACCATTCTCACTGCTGTTAGGATATGAAGTATTAGGTATATTGACCCTTTATTATAGGGCTTCTGTTATAATACCTAACAGAAATAATTCCGGCTTGAATTCTATACGTTGTCCAACCATTTTTTCTAGCCACTGAATTTGCAACCAAAATCTCCTTGCTTTTTTACAGGTCCACCACATGTGGTAGTATGTGCCTGGTGATTGTTTACATTTCCAACATTTTGGGGATGTGTTACTAAACATTTTAGCCAATCTTGCCAAGAGAGATGCCCCCTGTAGAACATTTTGTAAAGATTCTCTTTGTATGATGTGGCTAATGTCAATTTCCAATTTCTTTCCCAGAGTATTTGTCAATTGTCCAAATCAATGTTGTATCCAAAATGTTTAGCCCATACAACCATTGTCTCCTTGACTTGTTCTTCCTCCATTTGAGCATTAATTTTTAAGACTCAGTTAAACTGCATCAGTTAGGAAATGTCCATATCCTGTATGCCAGATAGCTTCAGGCAGAGCCAGCAGGGAACTGTAGGAGTTGAGCTTGACCCATGCCTCCTTTCCAAAGAACAGCAGCCTAACCTCCTGTCTTTGGAAAGCATATTCTCATGCATACATCAGTGAACTTGAAGTGGCTGGCCTGTCATAAGACTCTTTCAAAAACCTGAATACCAGCACCTCCTGAACTATCAATAACACGTGTTTTACTAGTAGTGAAGAAACATCTTCTATAAACACTCCCTACCTTGCTAGCCATCCTTTTCCCAGGATTGATTCACGGCTGAAATATTTGTCTCGCTGGAGTTCAGGTACATGAAACCAACCTTCTATTGCTGGAATTTGTACAAGCGCCACTAAAAGCAGTGCACACTTTCGCAGCGAGTGAATTAAATAAGCAAAAGCACCCTAATGGTCTCTGTGAGACCAGCACAGTTGACCTTATCAAAGAGAATGATAATAAAGTGAAGAAGACAAACACTCGGGAGAACAGTGTGCTTTTTTATGGTACATATCAATAGAGCACGCCGGGATTAATGTTACGTGCCAGAGTTGTCAGCTCCCTCCAAATGCATCAGATTGGATTTAACCATAATATATGCCTGCTGAAGCAGACAACAATTAAATATCCAGGCTCCGATTGATTAAGGAGAACTGCCAAGGATCTGGTGAGGCAATATTTGGCCCGCTAAAGCTCTCCAATCTTGCAAATGATTCATCCTTTAATGCTAGGCCTTTTTCCCCCTACTATTCAGGTGCTTGAAAAACAGAAATGGGGACTGAGAGGGAGAGAAAACGACAGGGATAAGTGGCAAAACAATAGATTGAGCAGAAGATGAAAAAAGTTGAAGGATGGCAGGAGAAAAGAAGAATAGAAAATAAAAATATATTTTAAAGAAAAAATGTAGTGTTCTGGAGTATGTATATAGGTTTAGTGAATCCTGAAGGTTCTATCTTTCATTGCTTTTTGACAGACTGGACTGGCCTTTCCCCCTTTCCTTGGAACAGCCCAGCTTCCTCAAACATTGCTTTGCCCTCCTGCATTGCTGTAATTAGGAAAGAGTCTTGGGATGAGAGGGCCTGGATCAGGGGTGGGTTCCTGCCAGCATTACTACCGGTTCAGTGCCCGAAAAATGTGTGTGCGCACATTTGCGCTTAAAAAGGTCTGTGCATGCCTACACCATTAAAAAAGGACAAAAATTCATTTTTTTCAATGGAGATTGTTCTTCATGTGCAGAACAGAAAATAAAGATGGATAGAACAGGTACGGTCACAGGTCTGGCCGAGTTACTACCTATTTGGCCAAATCAGGCCGAACCGGTAGGAACCCACCTCTGGCCTGGATTGAGTTGTGTGTCTTGGAGAGTGTCTTACATAAGAGTCAGTCCTGAAGCCATTTTGGGAGCATCTTCAGGGCTGTGACAGCAAGGCGAGGTGGAGCTGTGGGCACATGAGGGGGGAAATAGAGATAGCTGAGGGATGTGTAGCCAAAATAGCATTCTTTCCCATGGGAGCCAAGACACTCTACTAGGTGTTGGAGGGGCATGGACAAAATCCAGCCATGGGTCGGGTTTTCACTAGCTGTGCCAATATGACATTCCTAATAAAATTGTGCTTTGAGGAAAATCTACACCTCAGAGTTTTGATTGCTTTGGGTTTGTTACTTGGAACCTTGACACGGGTTATGGGTACATGATTCTCCTGAAATAATTTTTCACTCTTGGTTATAAATGTGGTTTTGTTTTCCTATTCAGATCTGTGTACTATTTGGGTGTCTCCCCTCATTCATAGTTCTTATTCAATGAGCAGGTGATAGCTATATCCAGGAGATCTTTGCATAAGTTCATCAAGCACACTGATGCCTTTTCAAAGTCATTCACACCTTAGCCTTCTCATATGTGGACTACTATAATGCCTTCTACATGGGGCTGCCCTTGGAAGCTACAGCTGTTCTGTTAATCAATGTCCTCTGATGGGATGTAGACACAATATCTTATCTGTCAGGACACCTGGCTTTTAAAATATGATCCCCTGGAGGTCTGGATCTCTCCTCTCCTTGGAAGCTTTCTGACTTTCCCTAGATTGTGTCAGCCATGTGCTCCTGTGATGTGTTTTGCGGATTTGAATTTTAATATGGGTTTCCCCTCATTGATATGAAGTTTCTTTTTTCTGTTTCTTTTGTACTGTATTGGTCTTAGTTGTGTGCTGCACTGTGTTGGTCTTAATTTTGGCAGTCTGAAAAATTGAAATAAAATGAATGAATAAATAAATAAATAAAAATAGCAAAAACATCTTGCAACATCTTCCCTGTGTCAACTATATCTAGGAACTATTCCAAGTGCAATGCTCACAAAACAGAATGTGGAAAAGAGAATGGGTCACATTCCCTAAATTACTATTAATTTTACTTTCACCTTTGTGAGGATTTTTTCCCCTAGCTTGAGAAAGTAGACTGAAGGTGAGGCTGACAATCTGCCCCACACTATACTGACTTTTTAAAAATGTGAAATCATTTGAAAATGCAGACATAGCTGATTTGGGTGGGGAAGTTGTCTTCAAGATAACGTTTCAGCAGATCTGCCCTCTCATCGTTCCTTTATCCCCACCCCAGCAAAAAGGAAATTTAAAAGAAAAAAACAATTGCTTGTAAATTTCATGATGCATGTACTGTATTTGCCTCCTCTTATTTAAAAAGGAGGTTATTCTGAGGGGTTCCCAGGAAGTGAGGCCACCATGTTATTGAATTACTGTCCCCTTGGGGCCACTGAAGTTCAAGAACTGGGAGTGAGATGAGGTAAAGGTTAACACATGTGGGGATATGGGCTGTCGACAAAACTGCAACATTTAAAAGCGATGATTAATTTTACTGTAAAATAACCGCAGAAGTAAATTGGCTGAGCTCAGTCACTGTGAGTTGTATTGTATTTGGGGGGGGGGGGGTACACTGAGGGAGCTCAACCAATCTCATTGTACATATGTCGTGCTCCAGTTGTGGGATTCAACATTGTTTACTACCGGTTCTGTGGGTGTGGTGGGCATGACAGGGAAAGGATACTGCAAAATCTCCATTCCCTTGTGATCAGCTGGGACTTGGGTTTCAGAGAATACATGGGGACAAGGCCAATCAGAAGTGGTATTTACCAATTCCCTGAACTACTCAAAATTTCTGCTACTGGTTCTCCAGAACTCGTCAGAACCTGCTGAATACCACCTCTGTTGGGCACTGACAAATAAATAATTCTAATTCTGATGCAGATGATTCTATAGAATATCATGATATTATTGAATCCAAGATGCTCAGAACTGCTTCCATGAAATCCTCAAGCAGAAGTGTCCCCAAATTATGCTTTAGAGACGTGTTTTTCAACTTGGCAACTTTAAGGAGTGGAAATTTCAACTCCCAGAGTTCTCCAGCCAGCCATGTGGCTGAGGAATTCTGGGAATTGAAGTCCACATATTTCTTTAGGACAAGAAAGCTGTACTGAACATGAACTGCCACAATCTCCCCATGATTTATGATGAGGTTCAGATTGTCTAATAGGGACACAGCATACAAAGAGAAAGAGAGGAAGAAGCAGTGAGACTGCATCAGCTCATCTAGATGGACAAGTGTTGGATTCTCCTCTCCTGTAGTTTACTCCCTCTGAAGTCTAATACTAAACTAAAGTGGAAAGACATCAAGGGCCTACCTCAGAGGTGATATTCAGGCAGTTCTGGCGAACCAGTAGTGGAAATTTTGAGTAGTTCAGAGAACCGGCAAATACCACCTCTGGCTGGCTCTGCCCCCATCTATTCACTGCCTCCCGAGTCCCAGCTAATTGAAGTCCCAGCTGATAGGCTGTGTCTTCTTTTGTTGCCCTGCACAGGAGAATGGAGCTGGAAAACAGGTTAGTGGGGTGGGGAGGGAATTTTATAGTATCCTTCCCCCAGGAGTGGGGAGGGAATGGGGCTTTTTCAGTATCCTTTCCTGCCATGCCCACCACGCCCACAGAACTGGTAGTAAACAATTTTGAATCCCACCACTGGTGCACGACGTATGTACAATGAGATTGGTTGAGCTCTCTCAGTGCACTAATACTAATACTAATGAACACAATAGCATCTTTTACTATCCCCCATCAAAATCTTTATTCCTTTGTGTTAGACATGGCCACAGAGAAGCTAATGTAGTTTTAGGAGTGATGGTGGTGATGGAAGAGATTTAACCACTAGAAAATAAAAGAATGCACTTCCATCCTCAAACTTCTGGAATTATCCTCCTCTTTCTTTCAAACAAAAGAAAGTAGAAGTATTTGCAGAAGTATGTTTTACGTTAAAGATAACATGATGCAGAATCTTACATTTGCTTATGTTTTTATTCCCATCCCTTTTCCTTATTTCATTTCATCTGTTTGTAAGAATGTTATTTTTAAAAACATTGTGTATAAAATAGATCCCAGGAAAAAAAAGAAAAGAAACCTTCAAGTGCTATTGTTGCTGTAACTGCTATTGCAAAGAAACATTTCTGACAAAATGACTCTCTGCTTGCATATTGGAGAGGGTTCTTATACATTATCTGCCCCTTGCCCCTAAAAAAAGTCCCAAAGATTGAAACTCTTTTTTAAGGCACCCCCTTTGCAAAAGTGCCTAGAGCGGCAAGCCCTACTGGAAGACTACAGCCATACTACCTTCGCTGAGTGAATGAGAGGGAGGGGAAACCCTTAGACCCTAGGAGCTAGCAATGCACACATCTGTTTAATGTACATGTAAACCAATGCCTCTTTGAACACCATGATTAAATGATAAATTGCTCCTAGTTACACTGTATGGATGCAGCCAATAAAACTGCCCAATAAAGCAGAAGGTTAAAAAGTAGCTGGTGTAGCCTTCTAACTACTGTTTCTTTCAAGCAATCCCACACACCATTGTGCAAGGTCAGTAAGTCAGTCTCAGACCACCCTGGTTGGCTGTGTGTGTGTGTGTGTGTGTGTGTGTGTGTGTGTGTAATATGCAGGATGCTATACTTGTGACACCGAGTTGTGCAGAATCCTTCGGCTGAGAAATGTCATCTAACACCTTTCATTATATATATATATAATATGGTGACTCATAAACAGGAAGCCCAGTCCTGTCCATGACACTGCGGCTTTTTCCTATCCCAGATCTTGTTATGAAGGTGAGGAGTGGGGAGAAAGAAATTTTTCCTCCCCCAAACAAAACAAAACAAAGGGCCCCACAGTACATTGAGAGCAGCTGCCCTCAGCAATCCTTGCCAAAATAAATATTACCAAATTAGTAAGCCATGCTGAACAATTTAAGCGCTAAGCACAAATTTATCAACTGAAATAAAATGGTAGAATAGCAATGGAGACAGCCATGGAATAGTTCATCTTTTGTAAGCAGATGTTTGTATTGGCCTGTGGTTACAAAGTGACATGGGAACAGAAACTTAAAAAAGAAAAGAAAAGAAAATATGTCTGTGATAGAGAGCTTGGGCTACAGAACCTGAGTGCCGGCCCTTTCACATATTCTCACACATTCAAAATCTCTCCTGCTATTTGGACAGAAGAGCAAGTGATTAAAATGTACTTTTCTAAAAGATATATTTTAATCTGACAATCTTGGAACTTTCTTAGGTGGCGTCACACGCAGCCGCAAGTCAGATTCCCCACCTGATATTGTCTAGATCAGTGGTTCTCAACCTGTGGGTCGGGACCCCTTTGGGGGTCGAATGACCCTGTCACAGGGGTCGCCTAAGACCATCGGAAAACCCATATTTTTGAAAAAATACGGAAAACATAAAATAATTTTATGGTTGGGGGTCACCACAACATGAGGAACTGCATTAAAGGGCCGTGGCATTAGGAAGGTTGAGGTCCACTGGTCTAGATGGATTGGACCACATCTAAGTCTCATCTGAGTGGTGGGGGAATTGGATTTAGTAGTGTCTATTAATAGATTGAAATTGTTTTGGGGAAGGTGACAAACTTCTGTTTTGTTAATGAGTATGGGTGTGTGTGTGCCTGCATGTGTGTATGAGTGGACATATGTTTGCTCTGAGTCAGTGTCAATTCCTGGCGACTGCCTGGACCAGTTCCTGCAGTTTCACTGACAAGATTTTAAAAATGGAAATCTTTCCTTTCTTCTTTACTCTAACCACTGAGTCTCGACGGTGCAGTGGTTAGAGCGCAGTACTGCACGCCACTTCTGTTGAACTGCAATTTGGCAGTTCAAATCTCAAGGTTGACTCAGCCTTCCATCCTTCCAAGGTGGGTAAAATGAGGGCACAGATTATTGGGGAGCAATAGGCTGACTCTGTAAAACGGCTTAGAGAGGGCTGTAAAGCATTGTAACATGGTATAAAAGTCTAAGTGCTATGGCTATTGCTACTCTTTTTGGCAGAGTTTTACCAATGGGTAGCCTATTGATTATTGATGGAGGATGAAGGACAAAATAATAAAAATTAACCTGAATATATCATAAATAATTACTCAGATTGCTTATACAATATTTATAATAAGTAACAATAGAACAAAACACATAGTATAGTACAGTGGTTTAATTCAAAAGTTTTTACTACCGGTTCTGTGGGCATGGTTTGGTGGGCGTGGTATGGTTTGGTGGGTGTGGCAGGAAATGTTACTGCAAAATCCCCATTCCCTCCCAATCAGCTAGGACTCGGGAGGCAGAGGATAGATGGGGGGCGGGGGCCAGTCAGAGGTGGTATTTACTGGTTCTCCGAACTATTCAAAATTTCCACTACCGGTTCTCCAGAACTGGTCAGAACCTGCTGAATACCACCTCTGAGTGTGACCCTTGAGGCATTTTTCAAGCCAGTGTGAAGTGAAACTGATATAGTTTAGTATTTATCTTACATTGTACCTGTCAGGTTCCGAAGGGTTAATGAAAACAGCCAAACACAGAAACGGTTTGTAAATGCAGTTTGTATTCTTCCTCCGGCACGAACTGACCAACAAAGCACTAAGGCAATGAATAAATTGTCAGAGCTGCCACCCGGTGCTCCCCACCACCTTTTATAGTTACTTAGTAATTAGGATAACCTGCACCCCGCGCGTGCGCACACCCATCCCCTCGTAACCCAGAAAAAAAAACCACCCGGCAATTAATCATGGATTGTTGTCAGTCAGTTATCAATAGCTTTGTAGATTACTCAGCTGCTTGTGGAGGAGTGAAACCTGGTGAGTCTTGGCAGCTGGCCCGGTTTTCTCCCCTGAATGGCAACCCCAGGCCTCTGGGCTGGCCGGAGCTGACAGTACCCAGTTCGATTAAGTCAACAGTCAAAATAGCAATATACCTAATGTACATTGTTTCTACATCACATACCTCTTTACTTGGGTTTCTAAAATCTAGAGGCAGAAAGGGAGAGTTTTAAAAGCATATCCAGATGAAAGCTTTATAAGCAATCAATCATACAGTATATGGACTGCAACTTTGCTGACATTTGCAACCGATGACAGCAAAGGTTGCCCAGATGTCTGTGGTTCAGCTGATAGTTCTAATTTAAAAAGATTTCACAACAACAACAACAACAACAACAACAACACCTCTTCCTTGATGATAAGCGGAATGGGATAGATCCAGAACTTGACCATTCCTAAATCTCAAATGTTGATTTGGTTCATTAGAGTTCAGAAATGGGGAAAAAAAACTTCTTTTCATTCTAGGAAGGCCCAAAGTCAGTATTTTATATTTCTGGTAAACTGTTCAAGCACAATGAAGTCAGAGAAGAAGATTTGTGTTTCTAAATAATTCCTCAAACATTAAGTAGATGGTCAATCCCCGATTCTGGTTGGTTGGTTAGTTCTTCTCCCTGACTTGCTCATATAGACTGGAAAGAACTTGAACTGTGTTGCCAAACTTAGAAAAATAGTCTTCTATCACCTGATTTACTATTTGCATGGTGGCACAGTGGTTAGAGTGCAATACTGTAGGCTACCTCTGTTGACTGCTGGTTGCCTGCAATTTGGCAGATCGAATCTCACCAGGCTCAAGGTTGACTCAGCCATCTATCCTTCCAAGGTGGGTAAAATGAGGACCCAGATTGTTGGGGGCAACATGCTGACTCTCACTTAGAGAGGGCTGTAAAGCACAGTAAAGTGGTATATAAGTCAAAGTGCTATTGCTATTTTATATCAATATTATAACTTGTACTGTTATAAGGAAGAAATCAGGTGAAGGCAATTTGGAAGATCATATCCATTGGGCAGCTAGATCCATTGAGAAATGGCTTCCTCATGTAACCAGTAAGGGATTGATTTGGATTCTCTGCATCCCTTCACTCACTCTCAAAAACCTCTTCCAGATAATTGGAATAGAAGGGAAAGGAGGGGGTGGAATCCCAACTTGCAAACTTTTTGTAGCACTTGCTTTATGGCTCTATGGAGTGGGGGAGGCATAATCTTTGTTCATAACAGAAGTCTGGATTTTCAGAAGAAGCCACTAATCTTGTTTTTCTTACATTTACCCATGTTTATCTTCTTCACTGATGTAAACGAATCCAGCTTTCCTTTAAATAATATGAAGCACATGGGAAAGGGCCATGTTAAGTTATAAGACGACAAGAACAAAAACCTTTTGGTGATCCTTTATTTACTGCTGTAGAATCTATACAGTTGTCTCTGAATCTTTACATTGGCAAACAGGAATACTGGATATGTTTTCAGGTAGTTTCTCAATTGATTCAGAAATAAGTGATGCTGTGGTAAGCACAGGACCTGTGATAGAAATAGAATGTGCCTTTGATATTTCTTTTGGAGAAAGTATTTTCCAAGGAATGTCATGTGGAAAATCCCATTCTTTGTCCAAGTCATACTCATCTGCGTCTCTAGCAACTGAAAATGAAGCAAGAAAATCAGGAGAGCAACACATCTGGGCCTATGGATATTTAGTATCCAACATTACCAATTCTTTTGTGCAGCAAAGCAAACACGGAGCTATCAAAGCCTATTCTATGATACATTAAATTAAGCAGTGTTAAGTGTAAGAAAATATGTTTGTGTGTGGGGGTATTCATATGTACATACAGGTGCATAAACACATTTCATTTAATGGCAACTGGCGCATGAATATATCTTACGTAGCTGAAGATGATGGTCTGACAATTATTGCTTGTTGCTCCTTCCCGCCATTTTAGAGAACTGTGCAGCCTCACATAACTTCTGTACCTGATTTCTAGGACAGCAGATCCTTTTAAAATGAAGCTCTTGTGTGTTGGGCAAATCTCCTTTGTTTCAATGAAACTTATTCTTGCTTAGAACTAGCATCTTTCAGGTAATATTGGTTTTCAGCAGAAGCTGCATATGCTTATTAAGAGGTGGTAGAAAAGAGGGTAGGAACTGTATTCATGCATGTATCAAGAGCATGTCACATGGAAGATGCTGAAGGTATTGTTCTGACCTAAGCTTCCCAAGAGCACCAAGCCGACTCCTCGCCCCAATAAAACCTCTTGTATTTAGATTAAAGGGAATTCCTCTCCAGCAGAGTCCCAGCCAATAGTCTTTCATGAGATTTCACAATGACAGGCCTTTACCAGGTTTGGAGAGTTGGCAGGCCAATATCTTCCAAACACCATGCTGTAGCAGCAATTACTTGGCAAGAAGTCAGGAACAGATCCTCATCCTAATGGGTTGAACTAATTATCTCCTGCAAACTCCCCTCCCCTTCCGCTGCTCTTTATTCCCTATGGGAGGGGCCATTCACCTGTGCCTTTACTCCTGAGTCATCCCTTGTTCCTTAACTATTCCCTTCTCCTGGCAGCTATGCACATGTGGACATTGGGAACAGGCTGCAGCTGTTCTTCTACCCCACTGACATCTGACTCCGAAGGCAGCTGATAACTGTTGGACAGCCCTGGCCCTATCTCTGCCTCCTGCACAGAGCCCTCATCAGAGCCTTCCCCAGACTCCAGGACTGGCCCATGTCCCTCCTCAACCTCCTCACTGTCTGAGTCTGCCACCAGCTCTGCTGGCTGGTGGTGGGCCACAACAGATATGAGGGTTTTGTTACTCCATCATCAATGATATGTAATCTTTATAGGACTGGTTTGTGAGAAATGAGAAAGACCTTCTGAGCAGCAACAATGGGAAGGTATGGAGGAAACAATCAAATGTTTGGAGATGAAGTTGCTAAGCCAAATCCCTGCCTCAGCTTCAGCCATATAGGTTATCTTGGTAAATGGCATTTCCCCAGGCTATCCCCTCTGCCAAAAAATGTAAAGATGTAACTAGTACTTCAGTCATTTACCTCAGTGTATTTCAGAGCTGTACCATTTTTAATTGACTTTAAGCTGTATTATTATGACAGTAAAATGGTGAACATTTGGAAAATACATATGCAATGCATAATATTAGCGTTTTTCTGAATGCCACTTTTGCATTTTTGATGTAAAAAGGTTTTTTTAAAAAAAAAACCCAAAGGATAAAATATTGACTCATGGCTGTAATAAGCGTGAGTGACTTGTCTTTCATTGCCTGCAGATGATCTGTTCATGATCTCGGGTCTCCCTGATTTCTGATACTTCCCTTAAAGCAGGGGTGTCCAAACTTGGGAACTTTAAGACTTGTGGACTTCAACTCCAGCTGGGGAATTCTGGGAGTTGAAGTCCATAAGTCTTAAAGTTCCCAAGTTTGGACACCTCTGCCTTAAAGTCTTAAGACATCGAGGGAGGAAACAATCAGAAGCTATTTTTGTTAGGAAAGCAAAACTTCAAAAGTTAGATTTCAATACAATCTGAAGAGAAATAGAAATGTGAAATTAAATAATGGTATTCCTACATTGAAAACATTCCTTATGAAAGATCTCATCTGAAAATGACACTGGAAAGAGATAGCAATGGCAATAGCATTTACACTTATATACTGCTACACAGTGCTTCACAGCCCTCTCTAAGCTGTTTACAGAGTCAGCCTATTGCCCCCAACAATCCAGGTCCCAATTTTACAGAACTTGGAAGGATGAAAGGCTGAGTCAATCCTGAGCCTGTGAGAATCGAAATGCTGGCAATCAGCAGAGTTAGCCTGCAATACTGTATTCTAACCACTGTGCCACCACCGCTCAATAATCATTGAGATCAATAATTCATTGAAAGAAAATTTAACTAACTCTTCGGACTGTTTTTAAAGCTCTCTTTTTCCACAATCCCTCGGCCTTCTGAATCTCCGGATCAGATCTTTTGAGGTGGAGCAACGTTATGTCTCATGCCAGCAATGCCCTCCTAATATTTCCATACTATGCAGCACGAGGAGAAAATATATCTGGGTTCCCACCCAAGAATGTTTAATGCTCTGGGAGAAGTATTTATTCCATATCCATTCCAGTGAGTCCTATGTCACCGAAATAAGGAGATCTAAGTATCATATTGTAGAAAAAATTTAAATGCATATTAAGAATGATTGGAACATTCTTGTCGTTATTGGACTCAGTCGGAGTTTTGCTGCTGGCACTGGTTTGTGTGTTTGTTTTGTATGGCTATGGCTAAGTTGGAATCATGTTCTCTGGAGAACTGAGCTAAAAAGAAAGCCATGGACATGACGGACACCAGGCTGGGAAGAAGTTCAGCCTGTCCCCTCAAAAGGACAGTTTTAAGCAGAGTTTCAGCTTAAACTTTCCAGAGCCACTTATGTTTTATGAATCTCTTCCTGCATTATCTCATGTCTTATCACCAAATTCTGGACTTGGAAAAAACTTAGCGCTGCTACATAAAGACATCCTTTGGGGAAGAAAAAAAGAATAATATTTTCAAAGAGCGCCTTCCCATTAATAATAGCATATGGTTCTGTTTTATTTAATTGTTCCTCTCAGTACGGAGACAGGAGATAAAAGTGAGTTTCTGCAATGTCACAGCTGTATTACCAGCTGCAGTATTGGCCAAAGCAGTGATTTAACAGGGTCCCCCCCCCTTTTTTTTTATAGGCATGATGTATAGCACTGAACCCTGTGGTGCCATTCACATGTAATGTGAAAGCACCCTTAAGGAAGGAAATTCCCATGAGAGAAATGGCTGAAGAGAGAAAGTCACCACAACGAGTTATGATTAGTTTTACTTGACTGCAGCCGCCCAAATTAGCTAATCAGGTGAATTTTTTTTTAAAAAAAATAATAATCACAGAGCTCTTTGGCTGATAGCCTCCTTTTTTAAAAATAAAAAAATACTTTTCTTCATACCGTGTTGTGAGCCAGCTTGACTGACAATATCTAATTGTGTGAGGGACAATTTGAAGAATAGCTGATCCCCTTGACAATATTTCAGGATTAGTCTCTTCAACAACTGCAAACAATCTTGCCATTGTCTGCCCAAACTCTCTGTCTGGTGGATTTACCTTAAAGGAAGTTTATAGCTAGATAGCTATCTCTCTCTATCTCTCTCTCTCTCTTACATGAGGTTGAAAATGGAGAGGTTGTCAGTCACTAAATAGAAACCTGAGCTTGTCCTTTATAGGCAAGTCCTCTTTGGGTCAACAAAGGCTTCTGCTGACCTTGTTGATGGGCTGCTACATTTGGCAGCTTCTTCTTTTCTAGTTTTTGAGGTGAAAAGTGATACATTGTTCCTCCAATCTGCATGAGACCAAAAATTCAGAGATAATGAAGCCGGTTTAAGACAGCAGATTTCAAAGCGGGGTAGATGAAGTGTTTTTTGTTCCAATCACATGTTTGTTTGTCTCATAAGAAATAACAATAGAATAGAACAGAACAGAATTCTTTATTGGCACAAGTGTGATTGGACACACAAGGAATTTGTCTTTGGTGCATATGCAGAAATAGCTGTGCAAATTTTACTCGTTTTGATTTTTTTTTTTTTTTTGCCAAAGTATGCATTCTTGGTTGTGATATCGCTTAATATATATATGTTTCTTATAAGCTGTTTTGCATCAAATGTTACTTTTGCATAATTGCATTGTATACATATACACACAGTTGAACGTCTGGTCACCGATTTGGTCGCGATCCGAACCTAATTTTGGAAATTTGGTGTTTACAAAAACAATGGCAAAACAAATAGAAGGCGAAATCAGCTGCGAAAAAATAATAATATTGTGAATCTTTTGGTCAGAACCTGATTTGGTCATGATCAGAAGCGTTCGTGACCAGAGGTTCTACTGTATGCATGTATTTGTGCATGTTTTACAGACTGCAACGTAAAATTTTACAAAAACTATAAAAGACTTGTACAAGGTGGTCTGAAAGAGAGTGATGGAGAAGTGGGATCATAAGAGCAGATACCATTCCTAATTGCAGCTGAGTAATTTCATGAAGCGTGCATATAGTATACAATACAACTCTTCCTAATCACTGTGAGAGGGTCCTGTCCATAACAGTTGCATAGTTAGAGGTTTCATGTATATGCTTTTTTGAGAAATGCATTTATTCATATGATTTCCATAGCCATTCATCTCCATTGACCATTGACAACTTATAAGACTCAAACCAATCAACCTATCAAACCAGTCCAGATGAACAAGGAAACCCTTCGCCATCAATAGCAGCTGATCTCACCTCCCCTTGACCTAAAGGCCTGGGGAAACAGCCAGGTCTTCAATCCTTTGAGAAAGGCCATCTTAAAAAGACAACTTCTATAATCCAAAGAAATCCATGCATTGAAGAAGAGTCTTTTCAAAATATTCTTTTTTAGATCTGTTTTGCAAACAGGTTGGGGCTTTGTGCTGTTTTTAATCAAAGAAAGATGGACATCAATACCCATTCTCAGTGCTGTTACCTACCTTATCGAGGAGTTCATTTTGGCAGATCTCAGAAATCTGTTCTCACAGTTATGAACAGCATTTTTTTTAAACTTTCCTAAGTAGAAAATCACCACTGGAATATTGCTCCATGATTTTAAACTAGTGCATATTATTTCCTGCATCAGTAATCTCCTTTGCATGATGGAGAAACAGATAAATAGCTTGCTCTCTATCATCAACAAAATATAGTAGTAGCATTTGTTCAAAAACTCCTTCTCAGATGTGTCTGACAATTTATGAGTTGGAGATTCATTCGATTCAACATCTTGCCTTCTTGCAGCATTTCTGCGCACCATGGCAAAGATGGACATACATTTGATTCTACAACGATGGAAAGGCTATCAACTTTAGCATCTGACAAGGGCAGTTTATTGAAGCTTGTTAGCCTTGTTTCATCCATTTAATTTAGGTATAATATTATACCTAAATATTACCTAATAATTATATCTGTATAGGTGGTAAGAGCTTTAAAATATTGGTTGCACTGAGCACTAAGGTGTGCATAATTTTTTTAAAAAAACACCGGGAACATGTTCAATTTTGACACTATGTCACAAATGCTTTCACCATATGGTTGCCATGGAGAGGCTTATCTGTTAGCATTTTGGCCGCCTGGAAATGCATGATAAATCACAAAATGCCCATTTCCCAGAAGGTTAAAGAGAGAAAATAGTTCCCTGTCAGGACCTTGAGTCCACAGGATGCTTTCTGTCACCTCAGTTTACCTTTGACATTTTTTTCTGGAACTTACTGCAACTCAGCACTATTTTTACTTCATACAAATGCCTATAGGGTCAGAAGTTGTGGCATCTGCCTGAGCTGATGCTTTCGTCAAAATTAAAAAAAGAAGCAATGATGCAAACTTCTCCCCTTACATATGTTTGAGTGATATCATGACATCCATACAAAAGGAGTGGAGTCTCCATCTTGGACACTGTGGTGTTGCATGTATCACTTGTCCCCTTTGACCTCTGTCCAGAAGAGTTCTTGGAAATAAAGACGATGAAAGAGACAACTGTTTTACTTTCCAGATTTCTAGTCTTCTATTTATATTTTTGAAAATTAAAACAATCCTTAAAAGAAAGTTTGGCTGCACAGATAGCCTAATGGGCTTCATGTGTATGACGTTGCCTACATCTCTGGCAGAAAAGCAACATGACTGAAGATCAAAACATACCCTTTTCTTTACAAATACCTCTTTTATTTTGCAAAAAACCAAATTGACATTTGGTTCTCTTTTGGAAAATTGGCCTTTTTTTTTTCTCTCTGATAAACACCAAATCAAAACTTAATTCATGAATGGATTTGAGCCTTAATCTTGGACAGGTTGTTTAAACATTTATATCGATTGTTTCAAGACTTTATCTGCGGTGTCTTCACACACCTTCCTCTTTCTGTTGTCTAAAGGTATAACCACATACGGTAACTTCATTGTAAGTTCCTATCCTGGAAGTGTTATTCCCCTGATACGTTCCAGGATTTCAGTCAGCTGAAAAAAAGGAAAGCTATTTTTATTTGATCACTAGCTGTCTTCAATGTACATTAAGCAATAATATACACTTCTCCCTGAAATGACAGTGCTTTGATTTTAACTTTTGGCAGCTTGATTAGAAGGATCCATGTTGGAAATTCAATAACCTCTCTCATTAAAAAGCAATTCAGCAGGGTGCAATTTTGTCCTACAGACATGTTGATGCAATACTCCTTATACAAAGCTTTTTTAAAAAAAATACATCTCAAATATATGCAATGAAATAACATCTGTTCTAGCACAATAGCTCTCTATCTTGCTTCTAGCAATGTTACTGTAACTTACCGTTATGCATTTTTTTCTTTAAAAAAAGCAACAGTACAATGAGTGTTACCTAACCTGTAAAAACTCAGTGGCCTCCAGCAATAAATACCTCTTAAAGCTTGCCTCCTCCCAAAACCTCATTTTTCCTGTTAAGAAATGTGTTACAATAATCATATTGTGGTTCTACTCAGTAAGCAGGGAGTATTGCTGGCAAGAAAACATTGACCTAAGACTTGGAGCTGGACTTTCCAGGAATGCATTGGAGAGAACAGTGCCTTCGTATTTAAGAGTAACAGGTGAAACCCAAGTGCTATATGGTTCACTGAACTCTTAAATGGAATAATTGCATCTTCCCTTCTGTTATGTAAAGATCTATTTCACAGGCAAAAGATTGGAAAAGCACCAGGCCCAGAGAGAGTAACTCCTTGCTTGAAAATCTGTGCTGATCAACTGGCCCCCATCTACACCTGCATCTTTAATATATCACTGGAGATTTGTTATGTCCCTTTTTGCTTCAAACGGTCTACTATCATCCCAGTGCAGAGGTGGTGCTCAGCAGGCTCTGACCAGTTCTGGAGAACTGGTAGCAGAAATTTTGAGTAGTTCAGAGAACTGGTAAATACCACCTCAGACTGACCCTCCCCTTATCTATTCTCTGCCTCCCGAGTCCCAGCTGATTGGGAGGAAATGGGGATTTTGCAGTGACCTTCCCCTGGAGTGAGGAGGGAATGGAGATTTTACAGTATCCTTCCTCTGCCATGCCCACCAAGCCACGCCCACCAAGCCATGCCCACAGAACTGGTTGTAAAAATGTTTGAATCCCATCACTTTTCCAGTGCCCAAGAAACCCACCATCAAGGAACTGAATGACTAGAGACTGGTTGTTCTGATATCTGTAGTAATGAAAACTTTCAAACGGTTAGTGCTGGCCCACCTGAAAATAATCACAGACCCACTGTTAGCCCACTTGTAATTTGCCTACTGTGCAAACAGATCAGCAGATGATGCTATTAATATGGCACTGCACTACATCTTATATCTTTGAATACCCAAGAACCTATGTAAGGGTCCTTTGTGTAGATTTTAGGTCAGCGTTCAATACCACCATCCCAGAAAAAAAAATGCTTTAGGGCATTGAACATTGCACTAGACACAAAGTTTTCTGCCATACCATCACTCTGCTAAACACATACTTCCCACAGCATTGTCTTACGCCTAAGGATATCTAACTATGTAGTAGGACTGTATTACTATTATTTTTCTCATCTTTCCTATTACCTACTCCCATTTGGTATCTTATGACTATCACTTTGTTGATTACTGTAACGATTTATCACTTTGTTGCTTGTATATACACTGAGGGCTGATCCACCAGAAACACATTCCTTATGTGCCCAATCACACTTAGCCAATAAAGAATATTCTATTCAGTTTGGTTCAGCTTGGTTCTGTTCTATTCTGTTCTTATCAGATATAGCACAACAGGCAAATAAAATATCAGAGATCAATTTGCTTTTTCACATGGGGAGCAGCTGCAGCTTACAAGATCAAATGTTCAGGTTATGTTTTTTTTAGCAGTGCTAAGAAAATATTGCATACTTTTGTCATGTGATGGCAGTAGCCTATGACTAAGAAAACTGGAATCCTGGTGGCACAGTGGTTAGAATGCAGTATTGCAGTCCTGACGGAGCTCAAGGTTGGCACACCCTTCCGTCCTTCTGAGGTCGGTAAAATTGGGAGCCAAATTGTTGGGGGCAATATGCAGATGTTGTAAACCACCCAGAGAGTGCTGTAACGTGCTATGAGGCAGTACATAAGCCTAAATGCTATTGCTATTGTACTTAGCAAGCTTGGGGAAAGTAAACAGGGAAGACAGCAGATAGAGTAGATGATGACTGGAATGTTTTTGGAGACACAATGGGATGTTCTTGGAGTCAGGTCAGATTTTTCTTTGCGGTCATTGAAGCTACCTGGATGGTACCTAACTATCCAGTTGTAAGAAAGGTTGGAGTGTGACCAGTGGTGGGATTCAATTTTTTTGCTACCAGTTCTGTGGGCGTGGTTTGGTGGGTGTGGCATAGCTTGGTGGGTGTGGCAGGGGAAGGATGTTGCAAAATCTCCATTCCCTCCCCACTCCAAGGGAAGGTTACTGCAAAGTCCCCATTCCCTCTTGATTAGCTGGGACTCGGGAGGCAGAGAATAGATGGGGACGGGGCCAGTCAGAGGTGGTATTTACTGGTTCTCCGTACTGCTCAAAATTTCCACTATCGGTTCTCCAGAACTGGTCAGAACCTGCTGAATAACACCTCTGAGTGTGACCCTTGAGTAGGCAGAGGCATTTTTCAAGCCAGTGTGAAGTGAAACATAAGGACATTTTGCGTGGATGGTTAGATGCCAAATATTTTGGCCTGCATTTTCCCAGTTATGTCCTCAAGTGGGATTTAACTGCAATTTGCTTTGGCTTCAGTACCACAGGTGGCTGTCATATCTGGTCTTAATTTTAACGGGATATACCAGACTTTGTGCCTGCGACCTTTTGCATGCAAACATGCACCCTAACCAGTTTTTAAGATGCAGAAATCATTGGAGGCATTGCTTTTTCATTCGCCAGCTACCAATGAACACATTTTTCCTTTGGTAAGGGCTAGTGGATTTTATTAAGGCCTTCAATTGTTTCACCTCATTGTTCAAGCTTTACTAAGCTAAAATGAAATACTGAAGTAATTCAGCATTCCTCTACCAAACACAAATATTCTTGTCTCCCAAAGGCCTTACAGTCTAAAAAAGGTATTTATCCAAAAGAAGATCAGCCAGAGTTCATTTCAATGAGTATAACTTTGCACATGCAGAAAGGAGATCGATCAAAATGGTTAGATTGGATCTATCTATGGCGCATTATTTTCCCATTCCTTGCCTTAAATCACATCTAAAAGAACCCCACAAGTCACCACGGAGGCATTCTGGACGTGCAGCAAGAAAGAATGATCGCCAAAATTGAGTTTTATTTCTTGCACTGTCTTTTGAGAACAGCTAAGTTAAACACAGCACATACTGTTTGACAAAAGCAAGAATGTGACTGGTGGTTTTTCTCATCTCCAGATTTTATCATTAACTTGTAAAGATAATTACGGGCCAAGGCCAGTAATTCTTTTACTGATGATATTAATGAAAAGCAGGAAACAGGGAGATAATTGCTTCTTTCCTTCTGGAACAAAGGGTCCCTAAAGAAATACCATGTAAGATTACTCAATTCCAAAGTGAGTAATTCAAGTAGTTTCAGAAAGGAAGCTGTTTCTCTTTGTAGGAGAATAAAATTCTAATGAAATAAAAAGTATATTTCATTAAATAATAGGCACCTGACAGCTCCTCAGAAAAATCAAATCATTTTATACATAAATCCTCCTTATTCCACCTTTAATGTTTTTTTTAAATTCTTCATTATGGTTTTGTTTTGCTTTTCACAGAGTTTTGTAGCAAAAACTAAATGTGTTCTGGACAAAAATTACAAACAATCCTTACTTTTCCTCTCTATGGATGAATAAAAGAATATGATAACAAAATTATATCAAAAAACTTAAACTATAGCAAATACCTGTAAAATTCTGATTATGGACAAAACTAGAAAAAAAAAGCTTGCTGAAATAGTTTATCGTTAGCCTTTACATCCCAAACTTTTATGTACTATAAAATGGCATGGAAAGATGATACTTTAAATAAAAGTGGAATTGTCAAAAGATTCAAGATAAATTATTCTAATCCTTTTGCTAAACTAATTGAATCATACTGAAGTTATGCATTCATTTAATTTGAAAACTTAGTATTATTCATAATAATAAGCTTACCTGGAAGATCATAATTGCTTAAACTCTACAGTTCTGCCTTCTTTATTTTATAACCTATACTTGTAAACATAATTTATAAGTGCTATTGTTGGCTTCAAAATGGTGGCCATGATTGGATGATCAAAGCTATGATCTTTTTTATGTATCTGCAATTAATGTGATGTTAAAAAAGAAGTGGGTTCTGATTACTCACTTGTGCACGCATCCGTGGTGGGTTTCAAATTTTTTTAGAACCTCTTCTGTAGGTGTGGCCTGCTTTGTGGGAGTGGCTTTCCGGCCATGTGACCAGGTGGGGGTGGCTTGCCAGCCATGTGACTGAGTGTGCATGGCCAACTTGTAAAGTGTGGTGAAACTCACTTAACAATGCTCTTGCTTAGCAACCAAAATGTTGGCTCAGAAACTCTGGCATTTGAAGCACACAAGTCTTAAAGCTGTCAAGTTACAAGACCCTTGCACCCCTAACCCTTTAGAAAAAAAACCCAAGATGTGTTCAAACTTGACAGTTTTAAGACTTTAAGGTTTAGATAGGACTCTTAGAGGTGGGTAGGGCGATTGGTGAGCCAGCCAATCAGTGAGCGGCAGGCGGGGCAAGCATGGTGCGAACAGGCGGGGGGAGGGAGCTGGAACCGGTTCTAAATAGCACTGTAGATTTGTGGAACCTGTTCTATAGAAGAGGTTAGAACTGGCAGAACCCATCCCTGGTGCTCATTGTTGCAAACATCACTGTTTACAAATGACACTATTTTTATTTTTGATATATGGGTGATTGCATTTTGGTTAGATTATTCTCGCTCAGTTTGGAGAACTCCTTAATGCTTTATACTGTTTCTCTGTACAAAGAAACATAATTACAAGCTGTAATATAAATATGAGATAAGAATCCTCCTACTATATAAATTGTGCTATTGCAAATCCAGCGGCAATGATAATTAAATTCTAATCTAGGCAAAGAAGCTTCCCCCCGCCCCAAAAAGTAAAAAATCAAAGCCTAAATGGCAGATTGAACCATATTTCATCTATACGGCAAACATCTGGATGTGAATACTGAAAAATCTGGATCTGGGGCAGTAGAAGGGGGGATTTGCCCCTTGAAAGTCTGCATCATTTAGCAGTTTTTCCAATATGCAGTCATGGCTTGATTTTTCAAAGATTCCCACATGTCAGGGATATTGTGTTCAAGGCTTTCAGCTCTCCCTTTAATTTAGGATGTTCTTTGTCTTCAACAACAACAAAAAATACTCCAGCTTGTGAAACTGATACTCTCCTCAGTATAAAATCAAATTCAGCACACAGATCTGGATTCTTTCTTTCTTTCTTTCTTTCTTTCTTTCTTTCTTTCTTTCTTTCTTTCTTTCTTCCTTCCTTCCTTCCTTCCTTCCTTCCTTCCTTCCTTTCTTTCTTCCTTTCTTCCTTCTTCTTGCAAGTACTTTTACAAATGTCTGCTTTAGAACAGGTTCCGTAGAGTTGAAACGACCGGTGCTGTGACTGCTAGTAAGTGCTTCATTGACCGAAGTGATGGGACAATGTTTAGTAGCAGCAGCTCCAATGAGACATTTTAATGGGTCTCTTTTGGTTGGAATTGGAGGAAGGAAAAGGTTAACACCCTGTTCTCATACCATGTTGCATAATGTGATGTCCTATAACCTTGGGAACTGTCCAGCTTTGAAAGATTTATGGGTGGCTCATGTTCTAAGATAGGACAGTCTTCAAACTTCAGAAAGGTTCACTTAACTTTATTTCAATTGTGGTCATCGGATTAACACAGGTAAAGAAAGTCTTTTTTAATAAAATATTTTAAGTGCTCTACAGTTTGAAACTGATGGCAAGGATTCCTTCACAAACTCAAGTTCCATATTATCTTAGCATTTTAAAATATAGTCATTTATGAATTAAAGTTGAATAACCAGGTACAACTTCTACAGCAGTGACGGCTAACCTTTTTGCCGAAACCGCACATATGCGTGCCCACACCCATAATGCAATGCGCTCCCCTTGCGCATGCACATTGACCTCCGTGCATGTGTATGACCCCCAAGCCCCTACGCACATGCTTGCAACCCCTCCGTGGCCCATTTAAGCCTAGCAGGCCTCCGTGAAGCTTCCTGGGATCAAACATGGGGGCAGGAGGTGCGCTGCTTCCCCATACTCCCCCTGCCCCCCCATGCATGTGTGCACCTCTCCCGCATGCACAGCAGAGACTGGAAAATCAGCTGATCAGCAGGAGGCATGGCGTATGTGCAGTGGAGTTAAGCTGGGGGACGGCTCGCTTGCCCGCAGAGAGGGCTCCATGTGCCACCTGTGGTATGCGTGCCATAGGTTCGCAATCACAGTTCTAGAGATTAACAGAAAATGTAAGACTTGATGAAGGATTGAGCTCTCAAACAATATAGTCCTATGCTCTGAAGTTGACTCAGCTGGTTTTAGTATACATGCCTTGCAGATGCCCGGTCTGGAAAAATTAATATTGTTAAAATGAGTGCAAACCCACAAAACACACCATTGAAAAATTCTTCCATACCAAGGTTTTACCCCATATCGACAATGAGGTCTCCACTTTTCCTACTGCTCCTTCCTTGCAAACATTATCTTGCTGTAAGTAATCTGCTTACTCATGCAAAGTTCAGAAGTGTGTGTTAAGCCAGAGGCTGGGAGAAGGTCATTTTCCCCAATAACCCCTGCAAGGTTAATATCTCTGCAGTCAACTATGTGCATTGGAGGAGTTCTGAATGTTTGTTTGGCTGATTGTACCTTGAACTTTCCTTCTGACTGCAGTAAGTTCATTAGAGAATCTTACATTATTTATTATTATTATTTTTTATTATTTTATTGAACTTATTAGTCGCCCCCTCTCCCCACAGGGACTCGGGGCGACGTACAGAGCAATAATCAAGATAGCACCATATATCGTGCAGAGGAGGTAAAAATAAGTCCATAAATAAGCATACTTACAAAATTTAAAACCCCAAAAATATTAAACTCTAAAAACTTTAAAAAACAAAATTTCCCATTATAAAATGACCTGGGGTGGCAAGATTGTAACGTTATGCCAGGCCGGCTTGACAAAACAGGTAGGTCTTCAGCTTCATACGGAAGGAGCGAAGGTCGGTTGTTGTCCGGATGTCTGGGGGGAGGTCATTCCAAAGGGTAGGGCCCACCACAGAGAAGGCCCTACTCCTGGGCACCGCCCTCTGGCACTCTCTAGAGGACGGCACCCGGAGTAGCCCCTCTCTGTGTGAGCGAATGGGTCGCAGGGATGTATGGGGCAGGACGCGATCCCGCAGGTAACTGGGCCCTGTGCCATGGAGCGCTTTGAAGATGGTAACCAGTACCTTGAAGCGCACCCGGTAGGCCACAGGAAGCCAGTGCAGCTCGCGCAGGATAGGTGTTATATGGGAGAATCTCGATCTCCCCATAATAACCCGCGCGGCTGCATTCTGGACCAACTGCAGTCTCCGGGCGCACCTCAAGGGGAGCCCCATGTAGAGAGTGTTACAGTAGTCCAGGCGGGACGTCACCAGCGCGTGAGTGACTGTGCGCAAGGCCTCCCGGTCCAAAAGGGGCCGCAACTGGCGCACCAGGCGAACCTGGTGGAACGCCCCCCTTGCCACGGCCGCCACGTGATCTTCTAAGGTCAGCTGATCGTCAAGGAGGACGCCCAAGTTGCGCGCCCCTTCCACCGGGGCTAATTGCTCATCCCCGATGGTCAGCGATGGAATATGCTGATTGAATCGGGAAGCCGGGAACCACAGCCACTCTGTCTTGGAGGGGTTGAGCCTGAGCCTGTTGTCATCCATCCAGACCCGTACGGCTTCCAGACACCGGGCCATCACTTCGACAGCCTCGTTGGGGTGGTTTGGGGTGGAAATGTACAACTGAGTATCATCAGCGTACAGATGGTAACTCACCCCAAAACCACGGATGATCTCGCCCAGCGGCTTCATATATATGTTGAACAGGAGAGGCAAGAGGATCGACCCCTGTGGGACCCCACAAATGAGGGGCCTTGCGGTCGACCTCTGCTCCCCCGTCAACACACATTGCGTCCGGCCAGAGAGGTAGGAGCGGAACCACCGTAGCACGGTGCCTCCAACCCCCAACCCCTCCAGCCGGCGCAATAGGATACCATGGTCGATGGTATCGAAGGCCGCCGAGAGATCTAATAGGACAAGGATGGAGGAACAACCCCCATCCTTTGCCCTCCAGAGATCATCCACCAACGCGACCAAGGCCGTCTCCGTGCTGTGACCGGGTTGGAAGCCGGACTGGCGCGGGTCTAGATAATCAGCTTCCTCCAGGTGGCGCGGAAACTGCTGAGCCACCACACTCTCAACAACCTTCGCTAAAAAAGGAAGGTTGGAGACAGGACGATAATTTGCTAGCTCCTTTGGGTCCAGAGAAGGCTTCTTGAGCAGGGGCCTGACCACCGCCTCTTTCAAGGCGGCCGGCATCAGGCCCTCCCCCAACGAAGCGTTCACCAGTCCCAGTAGCCAGCCTAGTGAACCCTCCCAGGAGGCCAGCACCAACCAGGAGGGACACAGGTCCAGTAAACATGTGGTGGCCCGCAGTCGCCCACGCAACCTGTCCAAATCTTCGATGACAACAGGGTCAAACTCCTCCCAGCATGGTCTCTCAAGACTAGTCTCGGACGTCCCCACTGGAGCACTGGAGTGGGTCCAACCTCTCCGGATATGATCGATTTTATCCTGCAGGAACTCTCCAAATTCCTCTGCCCTGCCCTGCAATGGGGGGTCCCGCTGCTCCTGTGACAGAAGGGAGCGGGTCACCCGAAACAGGGCGGCAGGGCGGTTCTCTGCGGACGCTATAAGAGTGGCACAATACTGACGTTTGGCCACTCTTATTGCCACAAGGTAGGTCCTTATGTAGGCTCTTACCTGTGTTCGGTCAGCTTCGGAGCGGGAGGATCTCCACTTACTCTCCAGGCGTCTCCTAAGGCGTTTCATCGCCCTTAGCTCCCCGTTAAACCAGGGGGCCCGGGTCGATCGTGGCCGTCGGAGAGGCCGCAAAGGCGCCACCCGGTCCAAGGCACCGGCAGCCGCACTATTCCATGCGGCTACCAGGTCCTCAGCCCGGGGGCGGGACAGGTCAGCAGGAGGTGGCCCAAGCTCCGCCTGGAACCTATCCGGTTCCATCAGGCGCCTGGGGCCATAAACCTGGGAATGTGTTACAGGGGTGGGTTTGAAAATCTTTAGCAACCGATCTCTGCCCGGTTGCTGGGTGGGTGTGGCTATGGGGACGTGGCCTAGTCAGTTTCCTGCACCATGGCGTGAGGGGCATGTTTTCATCCTCCCCATGCTCCGGACGCTTTCCTTGAGCCTCTGAGAGGGTGAAAACGGCCTCCCCTGGGCTCCAAAGGCTCTCTGGAGGTCAGACACAGGCCCATTTCTGGTCTTCCAGGACTTGCGGTAGGCCCATTTTTTACCCTCCCAGAGGCATGGGTCCTGCGCTTACCTGGCATCCAAAATGGGCCATGTGCAGACTCCTGGGAGGAGCGGGGTGGAGTGGGAGGGGCAGGATGGGGTGGGCAGGGAGCCAGTCCTTTCAACTACTGGTTCAGCGAACCAGATGAAAATTAACATCCGGTTCGCCCGAACCGGTCCGAACCGTCTAAATTCCACACCTGGTTTTGCATCCTGTCCCAGAACCTTCACCATTGCTGTCTTGGGAATAGTTTTAAACCCCCCTCACTGAGTTAGTATGGGTGCTGCTGAGTTGGGATGGCACTACTCCAGTCATCTCTAGCCTTCTGTGAAAACAAATGGAAAATAAAATGGCTCCACTTTTGAGCTGTATTTCACTCATTATTTCCATCTCTCAGTGCAGAAAGGCTATCCTTTACTTTTGTCTCTTTTCATTTAGTTTGACTATTCAGGTAGGAGAAGAAACAGGATACCGGGTGCTGTCTACAACCAACTGCCAGATATTCTCTTCCAGGCCTCAGGCTATGAAACGTCATTCTCCTCTCTATGAGTGCTTCAGCAGTCGGCCATATCCACATTCTTGGGCTTAGCAGACAGTGTGCAAAGTTTCCTCACTGGAGGCCAAGGTCCTCTCCTGCCAAGTCTGTGGAGACTTAGGTCAAATGGACCAAGCTAGGAGAGGAACTGTCTCTCCAGACATGTGCTGAGCTGTAAGATATCCCAGAGTTCATCTTTAGGGCTAAAGACTAGGCCTGCATTATCAAAAGATAGCTATTTCACATTTAATACACACATCTTGCCACTTAAAGAGAAAATTTGTTTATCTAGTCTCTGTAATAGGCCGGGCTAATATATACACTAGTGCAGCTAACACATTGCAAGGAATGCGAGAGAAAATATATGAAAAATAACATCACATTGCATGTCCGGCATTATTTATTTAATTCTCAGTAGGGCAGTTCCATTTCTGATCTCCCTCCCTCCCTCCCTCCCTCCCTCTCTCTCTCTCTCTCTCTCTCTCTCTCTCTCTCACTCACTCACTCACTCACTCACACACACACACATCCTGCTACTGGGGTCCTAATGTTACCTGGCACATATTACCATCAGTGGGACTATGGCATATCTCAATTTATCAGTGACTGGGTCCGCTTTGCCTAGACTGGTAAGTTATCAGGAGAGTAGCCGGTGACATTTTTATAGCTTTCTGTATTTGCTGGGATGTTTCAAAACCTATAAAAACAACAGTAAATGTCCCTCTTTACAAATCTCTTTGGAAGCTCTGAAAAGATTAGGATCTCTTCTGCATTCCTTTGCACTATCCCACACTTCAGCCTAACCGTCTTACAAACTGTACTGTGCTTGCACAAGCAAAAAAAAAAATCCCTTTGACCACCCACATCTGTTGGGGCATTCAAAAACTTTGCCAAATGAGGCTTCTGAATGGATCAGGGGGACAGGAGTGGTTAGAAGAGCCCCCTTGATTTCTTTCATATCAGGGCCACCTTCTGATAAGACCAGCCTGTCAGAGGCCCTATCTGACTACAAGGGATAGATGGAGCTGCAATAAATGGTGAGTCCAGAGAGTAAACTGAAGGGATCCATCCATTCACTTGCAGTGACATCCTCCTTTTTCTGGCATTCCCCTTTTTTTCTGATATTGTTTTTTTAAGTTAGTCCTCTAACTTGAGAAATGTTTACCCAAACCTCCATGACTTTCCAGGCACCACAAAGGATTTTTTTTATGTTCATAATTTGGCTACTAATTTTGAGCACAAACCATGATATCTATCTATCATCTATCTATCTATCTATCTATCTATCTATCTATCTATCTATCTATCTATCTATCTATCTATCTATCTATCTATCATCTATCTATCTATCTATCATCATCATCTATCATCTATCATATATATAAAATGGCTGTGTTTGTCTGTGTAATGTTCCAGCATAACTCTGGAATGTCTCGAGCAATTTCAACCAAACTTGGTGCACAGATTACTTAACCTCTGAAAACAAATACTGTGGGGGTAAGACAATCCTAATACCTCTCAGGGGTGTGTGTGTTCTGTTAAGAGCCTGTTGTGCCTTAAAATGGCTTCTACTGTACAGCGATGTGGAGTTGCCATGGTAACGGCTTCACAGTACTCCACCAGGGGCCTCCCTCTGGTAAGGGGGAAAATCCAACATTGCGGTGATGTTCATAATAAATAAATAATAAATAAATACCTGGGTAGCAGCGGATTATCAGCTAGTATGATGTAAAGAATACAGAAGGCCTGTTCTGAAGTTTGAAGCTCAGTTTGTTAGCCCTATTAAGAGGTAGAAAATAGCAAGTATTGCAATTTGGAGGACACCAATGAAGAAGAGAACTGGGCAGCAGGAGATCCATTTCCACCTTTTTAGTAATAAGATAAAAATGAAATAATTAAAAGAACAGATTTTTGCGAAACGTTACTACTCATAAATACTTGAGCTGCTATTTCAGTCCAATCTAACATAGATTTGGGGATGGGGGAAAACTAGGGTGAATTTGCTTTGTGTGTACCAACTACATGAAAGACAAGATACAAAATAACAGACAGACAGACACCGGCTTTGAAAAACGTATTCACAATATAAACAAAGTTAATTTGCTAAGTAATGCTGCCAAGTCTACAAAAATCCGGACAATCAGTGTATGGCATCAGAATGAGAGATTTTGTCAACTAGTACCAATATTTCTAAATAAGTTTTTCTAATGTGTACATTTGTAGTGGTCCATATTTTCTCTTGAAAAAGACATTCTTTCAATTTTAAAAAAATCTCTCTCTCTCTCTCTCTCTCTCTCTCTCTCTCTCTCTCTCTCTCTCTCTCTCTCTCTCTCTCCCTCCCTCCCTCCCTCCCACCCTCCCTCCCTCCCTCCCTCCCACCCTCCCTATCTATCTACCTACCTATCTATCATTGTCTGTTCATCCATCTCTCTCTCTCTCTCTCTCTCTCTCTCTCTCTCTCTCTCTCTATCATTATATATGACCAACCATCTCATACTAGTGATTCTGGGCAACCAACATTACATTAAAAGCACAGTATAGAAAAACACATAAAAACACATCAGAATAAAAGCTTATAATGTCAGTCAAGGACAAACTTAATCAATAATAAAATAACAGCATCTCATGGTTTCCAATTAATCTGAAAACTGTCATGGCCAGGAATATAGTCAGGTCTTTAAAAAATTTTTTTTTCAAAAATCAGCAGTCAGGTATGTATTGTGTGTGTAAGATTGATTGATTGATTGATTGATTGATTGATTGATTGATGTGGCAAGACTACTTTCTGAGTCTCTCCAGACAATGTTATTTAATGAAAGCACGTCTCTCCAGTGTGACTTAGTGAAGGTATAAAATGTGTCGGTATGAAATGTGTCAAAGTCAGAAAAAATAAAGAAATGTATATGTAGGCCTCCCAGCTTTACCTGAGGCCTTGGTTGCATGACTTTATATATCCTACGGTGACCATTCAAAAATACAGATGATACTAGATGATAGCAAGAAGATGCAGAATATTCTCACCCATTCTTGCCATCTGCTAGCTGGTAGCCTTATCTTCTATCTTCTCTTTCCATGAATGAAAACCCTTCTTATTTAGGCTGTAGTCCTGAATATACTTTACTAAGAAGTAGACAGTATGCAAATGAGTGGAATTTCATAGGACCCTGTTGGGCCAAAATGTTCACTCCCTGCTTCTAAACCATATATCTGTACAATTTCTAATACTGGAAGATCTTTGATTCCAGTCAAATGAAATTCCTAAGATTATATGCTGAAATTGGAGATCATTAAATAGGTAGGCAGGCAGGAGGCAGTTTGTGGGGTCCACTGGTGCACTGATGATGTTACCTAGTTTGGGTAATAAAACATCTGCAAGAAAACAAGCAAGCTCAGAGAGCATCAAGGATCCCTCATGTCAACCCTGAGCTACAAATGTTCTCCTTTATTGGGGGGCAGTTTTATTTTGAAATCTCATAAATGAAACTTAGCTCAACATACTCGCCAATTGGTTGAAGGAAAGCCATTTTTTGAGATTGATCTCTTTCTCCTGCAAATCTGTCCACAGGAGCCTCCAAATTTGTATAGGAAACAGTTGCATGGATAAGGAATAACAGACATCCCACCATCATTTCTCTATAATCAAATTCTCCTTTATGTGTAAAAGTTATCAACCACCAACAGGATAATTTCTTCCCATGATACAATTTCGTACCTGCAATCTATATATGGATGAAGACCTTTCCTTCTGGTTATTACCTATATTTATAGCAGTCTAAAGTTTTGTATGAGCTGAGCTTGCCGATCAGAAGGTTGGCAGTTCAATGGTTCGAATCCCTTGTTGTTAGATGCAAAGTCATGTCGGACCCTTCGCGACCCCATGGACTACATTCCTTCAGGCCTTTTGGTACTGTCCATGGGGTTTTCATGGCAAAGATACTGGAGTGGGTTGCCATTTCCTTCTCCAGTGGATCATGTTTTGTCAGAGCCCTCTGCTATGACCTGACAATCTTGGGTGGCCCTGAATGGCATAGGTCATAGATTCATTGAGCTATGCAAGCCCCTTCGCCATGACAAGGCAGTAATCCATGAAGTAATTCACAACAAGGCAGAATCTCTAGTGCCATGTAACCAGAGGTGGATTGCTGCCGGTTTGGCCCAGATCGGCTGAACGGGTAGTAGCGGCAGCGGGAGGTTCCACCCACCCGTCTGGATGCTTCTGTGCATGCAGCAGGACCGCACCTGAACCAGTAGTGAAAAATTTAGTGACCCACCTCTGCGCATAACGGAGTGATCTCCCGTTACTGGTCCCAGCTTCTGCCAACCTAGCAGCTCGAAAGCATGTAAAAATGCAAGTAGAAAAATAGGAACCACCTTTGGTGGGAAGGTAACAGTGTTCAGTGCGCCTTCGGTGTTTAATTATGCTGGCCACATGACCATGGAGACGTCTTCAGTCAGTGCTGGCTCTTCAGCTGAGAAACGGAGATGAGTACTGCCCCCTAGATTTGGGAACGACTAGCAAATATATGCAAGGGGAACCTTTACTTTTACCTTTAAAGTTTTGTATACAAGAGCCCAACGCAACTAATCACAGTTTTGCCGTTTTTAAGCTAAAGATATCCTGCCCCACCACCACTATGTCTTCCTTGCTAATAATTTTCTCAGAGGGAAAAATGTTTCGCATCATTTTAAAAAATGTGTAAGTGTTACCATTTCTCACTGAATTAACCACTAATAATATGAGACATCTCTTGACTTTTCCCTCTCATCCACACTAACTTCTGCCATCAAAGCACTCCATAAGCAATATAAGCCGCTTTCTTGGGAAAACAAGGCAAGGAATAAATTGATGATATCAACCCCCCATGAATGACTGTAAAACTTCAGAAAATACATAAGTGTGAATGTATACCTCAGGAGGTGCTAGCTTTCACATCACTGTCTTCATTGCTTGGAAGGTCAAAATGAGAAGACTTGAAGCCTTTTCAAAATAACCCCTGAGGTATCCCAGCATTAGAAAAGAAAAAAAGGACTCTCAAAAGTAAAATAAAAGAGAATGCTCCTCCAAAATGGGGAAGGTTTTATATTAGTTGTCCATGTTATTTCACTCTCCCTGGCCTACTAGGTCACTGATATCTTTGGTTATTTTTCTCCACAGTTGATGCAAGGAGCTTTGCTGAATAAGGGCAACAATATAAGTGAATGTTAACAGACTGCTAATGCCATTTGGCCAGGATAATTCTGGTTACTATATCCAAAGCTCTTTAAAAAGCTATCCCAAAGTTTCTATATTGCCAGTTAGCAATAAGGTGGAAAATTCCCCTCACTGCATTGGCACGGGAAGACAGTTTTGTGCTGATGAGGGTGGTTTGTGTTGCTAACAAGATAAGCCGGAAAAAGTTTGCATTAATCAAACAGCTTCATGCTTCTGAGAGCAATTTATTTCACTTACCAATAGCTATTTTTAATGAAAATAAATAACTGAGGCGTAACCAGACACCTTTAGATAGCTTGAAAGGAGATTCTCCAGCTGTATGGCCCGCACTTTGTTCTGTTTTCCCTCCAACTCAGGTCACAGTCACAGAAAATTCTCGCTGGAGATATGCCCGAGCTACCAAGCCTTAGATCCTTGTCCAACTTCCCTAAAAATACAGATGTTTGAACCAGTGGATTTTATTTAAGTTTGTTTTATGTGCTCTGCCTGTGAGCCCTGTGCAGTTTCCTGCTGTGGCTGGACAGCACAAATGTCAAGCGTGTGATGGCAGAGATTTCAACCATTCCTTCATTCATGATAGTCTGAAAACTGAGCCCTTTTGTTTAGGACAGGGGTAGGGAATGATGGCCCTTTGATGACTTGTAGACTTCAACTCCCAGTATTCTTGAGTCATGCTGGCTCAGGAATTCTGGGAGTTGAAGTCCACAAGTCATAAAGGGGCCATCATTCCCCATCCCTCATTTAGGAGAACATGGGCATCTATTTGTAATTATAGGGTAACTTTTTCTTGCCTAACAACAATGTCCCACTCGTTTCTCAAGAAACCAAACCCAAATGGTTTACTAAATCTGCTTATGATGCAACTGTTTTCATTCCAGGATATTTTCAATAAGACAGTCATTATCATAATAAATGCTACTCCAAAGTAAGAGAGTTGGGAAAGAAACCACTAAATTATATTAGCAGCGAATACATTTCCGTCTTGTATTTACAAGTATGCACTTATACATGTTTATGTTCTAATTGATGTATGTTTCCATCAGCCATTCACATTATGTATTATCACCAGTCAGTCAGCTATAGTACTATATCACTTTGCAGGGCTTTCCCTCCTTCTGGCATTTCCCACTATATCACTAAGTTGCACTATTGTTAATTAAACATTTGCTACCCCTCTTTCCACCCCCTTTCTAATTCTTTTTTATGTTTGCTAACTTCATTATCATGGATATCATTTTCTCATCCATGGGATATAAATGTTTCTTCTGATACATGGTTATAAAGACGTAACTCTGAAATAAAGGAAGGATCACGTCCTTATCTCAAGATTGCTTGTTCTTCACCTCTTTAAGACCCAAGGATGAATAGGCCCTTAATCTGTTTTGAAGCTACAGACATCCTAGCCAAGTCCATGCCTTAGGAACGGGTCTTGATGTAAAGACTAGAGGTTTGTAATCTTTCCTTCCCCTCCCTTCATTTCCCCAATTTATGTAGGGATATTGAAATAATGTTCTGATGGAGGTCTTTGTGGACAGGGATTATAATCTCTTCTCTGTTGGAAGGACAAGGGTAAAGGAGGCAGGGCAAGCCCACACAGGCAGCTCTGAAGTACTTCAAGGCAAAGCCCACACTTTCTTAACATAGACAATCCAGCTAGTTCCTCTGTTGAAACATTTTTCATCCTGTTTTTGTTTCCCCATTCCTTTATTGTATTCTTGAGTCAGACAGCAAACGGGGGGGGGGGGGGGGGAGAAGAAAAAAAACCATAGTTTGTTTTGAATAACCGGAGCCTTGACTGGCATTCTTTTGCTTCTGTTACTTCCTTTTCCTTAACTTCTTTACATTTCGGGATGTCTGATTCATACTGACAGCCAGATGTGACAGTTAAAAAAAAAGTCACAAATATTTTTGGTTCGTAAATCCTACCAAAAGCACTTCTAGCCATTGCCCTTGAGAACATTGCCTTGGATTCTGATAGTTCCTGGATCCATCTTGCTTCTGCCCAAGACGGCCAGGACTCGGCTTTTGATACAATTAAAAATAATCAAGACCATCTTGTCTGGATTCTTTTCCTTATGGTAATAGGCAGGGGTGAGTTGCTGCTGGCGTTACTGCTGGTTTGTGCACGCACGTGTACAGTTCCATGTAAATAGGTCTGTGCATGCGCAGAACATGTAAAAATGCCAAAAAGAACCATGCCGCAGAGACGGGGGAACCGGTTTGGAGGCATGGCCATCCTGGGTCACTGCTGGTTCTGCGACCTAGGCCAACACTCCACTACTGGTTTGCCCGAACCAGTGCAAACCGGTAGCAGCCCACCTCTGGTAATAAGGTTGCACACTTAAAGCCCCCCCCCCTGTTTCTTTGGAGAGCCCTAAAACCAAGTTGTTTTTTATTCATGCTTGAGATCTGGTAATGGAATTACATCATTACACTGTAAATTTCTCAGTGCAATTATTTAAAAATAACACCATTTTGGAAACAGTCCAGCTGAGGTTAAGCATGTTTACACAACAACACTGATTTAAATGGAAAGATTTTAACATATGCATAGCCCTCCCACTGAATTTAGGATTACAAATATTGCTTCGTGTAGACTGGCAGATAGTCAAGTTATTATTTCCTTTATAAGATGAAGTTCCTTGTCATACTAAACATGTTGTTTTGATATTTAGCTTATTAATATTGAGTCTGCTAATAATTTGCTACTGAATTTGGCACCAGGCAGGAATACTGGCATTTAATATCATGTGCCAATATCACGTGCACTCTCTTTCTATAGCAGGAGGACAGGAGCGTGCATCTTGAAGACAAGAATCACCACTTCCTCCACCTCCTCTCATTTTCTCCTGGTGTATGCTGAAGAACCTCTACAAAAAAGGCAAGGCTTCAATCACATGCTTATGGCCACCATGGACTTTTTAATGCACGTTCTAAAATGTGGGGCTTTGGTTGTAGAGTGAAGAGGGGCGATTGGGCTGTGCAATAAGATGACATTGTGAAGCTTGTGACCCTGTTAAATAATCAATTTTTCTTCTTTCTCCTCCTCTTCCTCATCACCACCATCATTTAATGCACCACCGAGAGCCACAGTGGTGCAGTGGTTGGAGTGCAGTACTGCAGGCCACTTCTGCTGCCTGCCAGCTGCCTGAAGTTCTGCAGTTCGAATCTCACTGGCTCAAGATTGACCCATCCTTCCATCTTTCCGAGGTGGGTAAAATGAGAACCCAGATTGTTGCGGGGCAACTGACTCTGTAAACCAGTTAGAGAAGGCTGTAAAAGTACTGTGAAGTTGTGTATAAGTCTAATTGCTATTGCTATTAATAATTTCATGGGAAAATACATTTAGGGGAACAATACATATTAAAACAAGCAAAAAAAAACCAACAACCCATCCTTATTCTGGAAAAAATAGGGATGCATTCTTCATCTTCTTCTGGTTCATCTCTGCCAAGTTTCAATATGGTAGTTCTTCAAAAGCAACGCAAGATAAGAAGCTAAGATGCCTTCTCCAGCCAGAATGCAAGGTGTTGCTATAGTATCTGCCTATTTAATGTGCCCTCACATTAAATATGCTGCATCCCTAGTATGTTGGGTGCCTTATTCCTCGAGCCTTTTGTATTTTTAGGAAAGCATTTTAGAGTGATATTTTAATGCCATTTGGCTCTTGTTTTTCATTCATGGTCCATGGACAACTGTCTGGTGAACAGAGGTTACCTTTATGCTCTCTCTCTCTCTCTCCCTCCCTCCCTCCCTCCCCCTCTCTCTCTCTCTCTCTCTCTCTCTCTCTCTCTCTCACACACACACACACACACACACTTACAAAATTCCCTCCAGCTCCTTTAAAACTCTTTATAATCCTATGACTTCTAATGAAGTCTGGTATAGGTAGATAATTAACATTTTGAACGATTGCTGTGTAAGAGTAAATGGAGGTGTAATTTAGAGGAAATGTGAACACATTAAAAGAATTGAGCCTGGGCAGAAAAGAGAAAAGTACTTCCAAGGAAAAGGAGACAAATGAATTTGCCTTTTGACCTGCAGCACATATTTTATTTTCTTAGAAAAGCTGATCTTAGAAACTCAGTGATTCTATTTGCCATAACGGATTTTTTTTTTTTTTGATAAAAGACCTCATCTGTTGGGTTGACCGGCACCAAATAAATGTGCAAAGCACATGTCAAGCATAAATAATAATGAGGCTTTTAAAATGTGAATCATTATTATGCATAACTTAGGAAAACATGGCAAAGCAGGAACAAAAATTACTGGCTTTAATTAGGAGATGTCCCAATCATTTTGAGAGTAGGGTTTCATTTTAATTTGGTCAACCTTCTGAAGCCTCAAGTACAACAATAATGTTGAGGGGAGGGGGACTGTAACAGGAAAGCCAATGATGAAATGTCCCTGTTCTTGCATTTGCTGTTGAATTATATGATTTATGGGCACTGTTAATGTTGGGAGGGATTTTAGTATATCAGATAAAGCTATAAAGATCTCATAGAGGCAAGCCCATCCAAAGAAAACCTGAACCTCTTTGTCCTTCTTTTTACTGAAACTTTGACATCTTGTGAGCTCCTGGGTCTATGGTGCGAAAGGCAGAACAACTGGGTAAGTCACATCCTGCTCAATGCTGGAGCCTGAGAAACATGAGGAGACTGTTATTTCTGAAAACAGAAAAGTGCTGTAAAATTTTTATTCACTTCAATAAAACAAACACAAAATTCCAGTTCTCTGTCAAACATTTCTGCCCAAATATTTTCATGAGTTACTGCCCTCCTAGGCAGGTAGGGATTATGGTGCTGCCCACATCTTAGGCTGCTTCTGTATCTCTCAAAAAGTAGCATTTTGGACATATTTGCAAATATGGTCCCTGGTTAGCTTACTGCCATGGGAGGTAATTTAGATCCATTTAGTAACAAAATGTTAACGTTCCTGCTAATTGACATATCATTCTCCAGGCTCCAAATATTATGAGGTAAACCCAAGTCAGCTGGTTTCTTTGCTTAGTTCTGAGACCTTCTTAATAATGTAATGTGGCACTTTAGAACAAAGTTAAATTTCATCTTCCCTGAGTCCTTGCACTGCCCGGGTTCGGATTGACACTTGGGGCTCAGGACCCCAGAAAGAGGATTCCAGTTAATGTCAGCGTTCCAAGTAACACCCCCAACGAAAGAAAACTTCGAGGCTTGAGTTTCCTCAAAGTTCCATTTTAAGAGATGTCATATTGGAACATCTGGGAAAACCCAAATCTGAAAGTTTCCAGGTTTTTCCCACCCAAATGAAAGTTCAAGTCCCTGCCCAGCACCCACATGTCCATCACATGGTCCAATCCAGGGACGTGCAGTCAGGGGAGGCAGAGCCTCACCTCTCTTCATGAAATAATAGTATTATAATAATATATACATCTGTCCGGCCGCGCCCGGGAGCTGCGGAGGCAGAAATGTTGTTGGCGCTCCCGGATGACGAAGGCACGAAAGCGACTCGTTGTTCCCCAGTCGCTTTCGTGCCTTCGTCATCCGGGAGCGCCAACAACATTTCTGCCTCCGCCCTCCGCAGCTCCCAGGCGCGGCTGGACAGATGTAGCCACAGCGACGCCGAGGCGGTCCGGGCGGACGAAAGAGCGAGTGAGGTAGCCTGATCCTTGGTCGCTTGCCCACCAGACTGCCTCGGCGCCATTCTGGCTACCTCCGGCCGGGCGCGCCCGAGAGCTGCGGAGGGTGGAGGCAGAAATGCAATATGCAGTCGCGAGGAGCGTGCAAAGCCCAGCAGAGGCAGGAAGGTTCTCATCGTTCCCCAGTCGCTTTCGAGGACTGTGGAGCGCGAGCCAGCAGAGCACGCTCAGGAAGGCGGGGAATGGGATCACGTGTGCTGGAGGCTGAGGCAGCCTGAGCCTCCAGCACACGTGGTCCCATTCCCCGCCTTCCTGATGACGTCACCAGCCTCACCAGCCATAAACCTCACCGCACGTCACTGGTCCAATCAGACACCATCAAAAACTGGAGATACTTCCCAGTTACACCATCGCAGCTGCACAGCAAGATGTCCTTGACTCTCTGAGAAAAGAATGTTATTTTGACTATATCTCACCCATACTGCATATAATCCCCCCTTCCATTTTCCCACAGTAGAAAATGTGGCAGGCTTGAAGGCCCAATGTAAAGGATGGCTTCCAGATCTGACATTATACATATTGCAAAAAAATATTTCAGGCATATTATTGGCCCAAATGCAAAGGAATGGGCAATGCTTGTTAAAAGTACTAGTTGTTTTTGAGATTGCCACCTGATTACAGTACAATCTCTTAGAAAGTTTGTACCTTACTATTCATTCCTCCTGAAGCCTCACCTGCATATTTCTCTTGTGAATCTTTCCCTCCTCAAGATTGCAAGTTGAATGGAAAATTGATCTACTAGTGGAACAAATTCCCTCTGGAGGGCAGCTGGAAGAATATTATTGGATTCAAACAATTGAAACCAGTAGGATGTAAATGAGTCGTACCTCAGTAACCTTAAACAGTACTTAGATAACTATAAATGCCTTTGAATTTGAATTGGAATCCAAAGGAGCTCTTCTGTATGTAAATCCTTTGAAAAGAAATGCTTTTAGGCAGGCATTTATACATACAAAGTAGCTCTTTCTAGAATGTTAAAGCAGCTGCTTCTAGATTCATGGATACGTGTGTCTATGACTAAACTATTTAACAGAATAACAGAGGAGGAAAGGACCTTGCAGGTCTTCTAGACCAAATCCCCGGATCCCCTGGAGACTCTGTACCATTTCAAACAAGTGCCTGTCCAGTCTCTTCTTAAAAGTCTCCAGTGATGGAGTACCCACAACCTCTGAAGGCAAAGCTGTTCCACTGATTAATTGTTTTCACTGTTAGGAAGTTTCTCCTTATTTCCAGGTTGCTTCTCTCCTTGATTAGTTTCCATCCATTGTTTCTTTTCTTGCCTTCTGGGGCTTTGGAAAATAAGTTGACCTTCTTTGTGGCAGCTCCTCAAATATTGGAACACTTTATCACAATGATTGTGAACCTTTTTGGCACCCAGGGCTGGCAGTTCAAGTAAGAGTGCCAACTTTCTAACCTTCCTTATCATGAGGTTTTTGCCCCAAAGGCTGTATCTCAAAACGTACTGAAAATGAAAATAAATTACCCAACTTGAACATGGTGCAAAATATCACCACAGGTTGGATCCAGTGTTAGCACTTAAGATACACCAGTTTGGCAGTATGTTCTTTCAGATTGTTTCAGAGGATCCCATCGAACGTATAGGAGCAGAAGGATTATTAAAGGAGCTGTGTCTATTTTTTTTTCCAGGTTTCTAAGCATGCCTGAAAAGACTGTTACTGCTTTTCTTGTCACTTTAATGAAACCTCAAAGCAGTGGCATTTATTTTGAGATGCATGGAGAAGGCTGGAAAAGAGCATGGTTGCCTAAATTAGTAAAATATATATCCTATGCTCATGTAAAAGATTCCAAAGATTTCTTCTAAATCAGTGGCCCCCAAACATTTGGGCTCCAGGGACCGGTTCCATGGAGAGATGTTTTTCTGCAGACCAGAGGGGGAGTGGTTTTACATGCTGCTTCCATCCTGCGGATGTGACTTTGCTTGTTTGCATGGCCCAGTTGCTGGCATGCTGCAGACCAGTGCCGATACATGGATTGGAGATTGGGGACCTCCGTTCAAAAACTTCAAAATATGATTCAGTTGTAACAGCCATTAGAACTACTTCTCTTATATTTTCCAAATGTAGACCAATTTCACCAGTGATTCTATCCCATTCCCACCAACATAGCTCATTTGGATGGAGAAGGCAATTCTTCTAGCTCAGAATATCAGGTTCCCTGGCCAGGCATATATGTATCTATCTATGGTCGGTCGGTCGGTCGGTCGGTCGGTCGGTCGGTCGGTCGGTCTGTCTGTCTGTCTGTCTGTCTGTCTGTCTGTCTGTCTGTCTGTCTGTTCTATCTATCTATCTATCTATCTATCTATCTATCTATCTATCTATCTATCTATCTATCTATCATCTATCATCTATCATCTATCATCTATCTATCTATCTATCTATCTATCATCTATCTATCTATCTATCATCTATCTATCCATCTATCCATCTATACCTCTACCTCTACCTCTACCTCTACCTCTATCTATCTATCTATCTATCTATCTATCTATCTATCTATCTATCTATCTATCTATCTATCTATCTATCTATCTATCTATCTATCTATCTATCATATATATAACTTCATTTATATATATATATATATATATATATATATATATATATATATATATATATATATATATATATATATATATATATATATATATATATATATATATATATATATATATATATATATATATATATATATATGTTGTATTGCCACTAAGCCACAGGATCGCCTCCTTATCAGTTGAGCCAGGGAAATAAGTATATATTTGTGTTACAACATTTATACATTTATATATATATATATATAAACGTTTAATGCTACATTTAGGGTTAGGATTTCAGATCTGATGTTAGGTAAGAACATATATGTCAGCTTAAGGAACCTCCCTCACTCTTATGCCAAGTATTATCCAGTTGGCTATGTTAGCTTCAGAAGAACTATCCTCATGCAATGGATTTTCAACAGACATCCCTGTATGATCTTTCTAATCTCCACAGAATGAAGTTTGATGTGAATGGAAGCAGTTCTGGGACTAATTAGCTTTTCGTTGAATTTCTGTCATTAAATATGCTGTTAAAATGCAACAATCAAGAACCCTATGGGGAGAGTGGTTGAATAGAGAAGAATGTTGCTTATGTTCAAGAAGGAAGGCAGAGGACCACAGATTCTGCACGCTCCTCTGGGGTTCCTCTTTGAGTATAACATCAATGAACACATTCAGAGTATAGCATGTGGCACACACTCAGCCTTAAGTCTGGATGCCTGCCACTTTCCTGGTTGCACATTTTGTTCTGGTGACACACTGCAGCTGCAAATGTCCACATTACTAAGAGGAGAAGTCTTGATAATAGATGTGGTGGCAGATTGCAGATGGAATTGAAACAGACATGAGCGCATGGAGATGGCTCCACTTCTTTCTTTGCATCGCTTTATCAACAAGCTGACTCTCTGCGGTTTAACAACATTTTATTGTTCACAGAAGATTTGTTTTTCAGGGCCTCTTTAATTTTCCTAATCAGCCTTGATTTAGCTCTTTAATTTAGAAACATAGCAGTTCTCTCTTGGTGAGCAAGAAACCATCCAAAGAAGTCAGTATGCATCTGAAACATATCAGTTCAATGGAGCAGTTAGGGATAGCATAATGGATTACAGTTCTGGTACACAACAAGATTTCTAACCAGCACAATACTACTATGCGCTGTATTGGGGAAAAAAGTATAGGCACACTGAAGTATAGGTGCAAACTATTACATGTACCTTTTTCTCAGTTCATTTAAAAGGGTTAACCTCCACTGAAATTAGAAGATTGGGGTAACAATGTGCATAGTATCTATGATATTACTTTCAGTTCTTTCAGCAATAGCAATAGCACTATATACTGCTTCAACGTGCTTTACAGCATTCTCTAAATGGTTTACAGAGTCAGCGTATTGCCCCTAACAAGCTGGGCCTTCATTTTAACAACTTCAGGAAGATGGAAAGCCAAGTCAACCTTGAGCCAGTCGGGATCGAACTCCTGTCAGTGAGTAGAATTAGCCTGCAATACTGCAATCAAACCACTGCACCACCAGGGCTCTTTCAAGATAATTATACTGAGATACTACTTATATTAGAGAAGAAGAAAAACATTCTGTTACTACTATTTATGCCATTATTATTATTTTTTCTATAGTGATCTTGTATCTCTGTTGATGGAGTTGATTGAATAATGAATGGAGGTCGATGTTGTCCAAACTGACCCTTTCAAGACACAGTAGCCTATGATTTCCATTTTCCCAATCTGCATGAAAGGCCCTGATGACTGCTAGTCTGTAGCCTGATACATCCTGGAGGCACCAGATTGACTTGATTGCTCTTTGTTATTTGGAATGTACTACAATCCACATAGCTTTTCATGTAGCATCTTATCACATTTATGTTGTTCAGGTGCACACATGTAACAAGACCAGTTATTCTGGGAGGTTTTAGACCACACAGACACCACTCAATCTGAACAATCAAAGTAATCACTCAAGTGACTTTTATACACACTCAAGTGCGTAAATAAGCAAAAGAAAGAGGCGTCAGAAATAAAAGGGATTCAATATTGCTAATGGTCACTTTCTCCCTTTGGAGATAGAAAAGATGGGGAGGTTGCATACTTGTTGGTACTTTTTCCTAGAAACACAAACTGAATAGAAGTGTGTCTTCTAATTCCTAAAAAGGGCTCAAATCTATCCTGCCATGTATCTGATTAATGCTGGGCTCCAGATCTCTGCATATGTTAATATTTCCTGCAACTGAATATAGTCCTTCTGTAGATCATCTACATACTGTGTACATACAGCACGTAAATTACAACAATTCCGTTAGTGACTGTTCAAAGTTACAACGGCACTGAAAAAAGTGACTTGGGACTGTTTTTCACACTTATGACCATTGCGACATTCCCATGGTCACATGATCAAAATTCAGACCCTTGGCAATTGGCTTATATTTATGATGGTTGTCCTGTGGTCATGTGATCCCCTTTTCTGACCTTCTGACAAGCAAAATCAACGGGGAAGCCCCAGGGGTGAAGTTCAGCAGGTTCTCACAGGTTCTGGAGAAACGCTAGTAGAAATTTTTGAGTAGTTCAGAGAACTGGCAAATACCACCTCTGGCTGCCCCCAGAGTGGGATGAGAATGGGGATTTTGCAATATCCTTTCCCCAAGAGTAGGGGTGGGAATGGAGATTTTGCAGTATCTTTCCCCTACCACACCCACCAAGCCACGTCCACAGAACCAGTAGTAAAAAAATTTGAATTTCACCACAGGGAAGCCGATTCACTTAAGAACTGTGTTACTAACTTAACAACTGCAGTGATTTGTTTAATAACTATGGCAAGAAAAGTTGCAAAATGAGGCAAAACTCACTTCACAAACTTCACTTCACACTTAGCAACAGAAATGTTCGGTTCTTTTGTGTTCGTAAGTTGAGTACTACCTGTATAGTGCTCAGGGCTGTAGCCTTTAGACCCGTGAGGGTGAACCTATGGCATGCGCAGAGCCATATCTGAGGGCACTGTCAGCTTCAGTGCACGTATGTGTGTGCTGGCCAGCTGGTTTTTGGCCTTCCGGAGGGTGGAGGAGGCTGTTTTCACCCTCCCCAGGCTTCAGGAAACCCTCTGGAGCCTGTGGATGGTGAAAAATGGGCCCAACGGTCCTGCCGGAAGTTCAGAAACCGAACTTGGAGGTCTGGAGGCTCCAGTGAGGGCCTGTGCACATGCGCACACATACGCCATCACACGCGCACATGCTCTTTTGGCACCTGAGCAGGAAAAAAAACATTCGGCATCGCTATCCTAGACTTTCCTCTAATAATGCTCATGAATCCTAGTAGCGTAAAAAACATCCTAGCAAAACAGGTGAAACATGGTAACCAAACACGGTTAATGCTGTCAAAACACAAATAAAAAAAACCTTCCTTTCTCCCAAAATGAGGGAGAAAGGGAACATTCTGAGCTGTGTAGCCTGCAAAAATTTTAAGTATGTGTATGTTTGGCTTTTAGCCACCAAAGGATTGCCTATCTTTGTTATAGATCATTGGGGGGAAATGTTGCTTTCCGTGCCAGAGATAATTAAAGATGGTGTATGAAGTAATATTAAAACTGAACTCCATATTTGATCATCCATATTTGATCATTGTTAGTGTAATTTTTCCAGTCACTATCCTTAGGCTGGCCAGGTAATCTTCCCTCACAACATTTTTGCTGGCATTGGAAGCAGAAGGAACATGCTGTGTGAGTCATGGGGAAGATAGCTATTTGTTTCACATTTTAAAATGAACCATTCCTGATTCTCTTGGCCTTCCCAAGCCTGGAATATACCTATCCTTAAATATTTATGTTTCTCTGATGTTTGGCTCTCTGATTAAAACCAAAATGTCTGAGGAAAAAATGCCGTTCCGAATGGAATTGCAAAAATGCCAGACTTTGGGAGTTGGGGATGAGTATAACTGTTTTGTTTTTAGAAAAAACACACTGAGGTGGAAACAGAACTGGACAAATGTCTATTTCAAAAAAAGAAACCCCGAAACCTTGTAGAAAGCAACTTAATTAGATTTGCTCATCCCGCCCCCCGCCCCCCTCAAAAACTACGGGCTGTATCATTCATACCTATCACAACCCCCGTTTTCAGCCAAGGCACACAAAAATCCCAGGACGACCCCTGCCAGTCAGCCTTCCCCCCCCCCCCATTCCTAGTTTCATTGCTTTGTTTGGGATGTTAGCCTTTAATGTGCTACTACCACGGGGAAAATTCTTTCAAAACATAATGGGTATGTTAAAACAAAATAAAGCAGTGGGCCACCAGCAGCCTGGCGAGAAAACAGTCCCACAGGTTGTTCTAGAGCTGGCCCAGAAGCAGGTATACTGCCTGCAGCCAAGTGCATGTACCAACTCATTTTCCAACTGCTGGAAATCTTCATTCCAGGCCTCACATGTGGGTGCTGCGGCTGCCAAGCATGCTCTCTAAATGGGGCCCGGAGTAGAATCAACAGAGAAAGGAGAAACCAAAAGGGGCCGCCTTCGTCCCGCATTACATTAAAATCTTCCTGGGCCTGCCAGCTCAGTGACATCATCCGTGGTTTATTAATGGCCCCGCTGTTGTTTATTTCAGCACTTGGTGACACCAACCATCCATTTTCAGCAGAGGACACCAAGCGGGATGAAACGGGTTGTATTTTTTGCCTTAGGAGAATTAATGTTGCGCTTCACACAATGCAAACTGCTGAAAAGCGGTGGGGGTCTCTTGATGCAGTCTTTGTTAAACAGCAAGTTCTGTAATTAATTACAGAGAAGAGGCCAAGGTGAAAAGTCATTTTCTGCATACAGAAGTGCTCTTGAAATGTCCACCAAGCGCAATTAGCTTGAAATAAAGTTGGAACAAATGGGCCATAAGCCCTGGTCCACTGTGATCCTTTAGAAATCAATCTATGTTTGGCCTCACTCATAATGAAAGGCAATACTCTGTAACCTTACAACAGATACTTTATTTTGAAAAAGGAAAGAAGGATTGGGGTGACACAATAGCAGTGTTCCAATATTTGAGGGCCTGCCACAAAGAAGAGGAGTGACCTTGTTCACCAAAGCACCAGAAGGCAGGACAAGAAGCTATGGATGGAAACTAATCAAGGAGAGGAGCAACCTAGAACTAAAGAGAAATTTCCTAACAGTGAGGACAATTAATCAGTGGAACAGCTTGCCTTCAGATGTTGTGGATGCTCCAACACTGGAAGAGACAGGACAACCATTTGTCTGATATGGGATAGGGTTTCCTACCTGAGCAGGGGGTTGGAGTAGAAGACCTCCATGATGTCCCTCCCAGCTCTATTATTCTGCTCTGTTATTCTGTTATTTTAATATATTTGAGAATCCCCTTTTGTGGAGTGCCACCTTATCCATATTTACTTACAAGTACATCCGATAGTGTCCAAATAAGGTTATGCCCAAGCAAGGATCCTAAAAAACTGTGGCATAAATCAAGAGAGATCTGTGTCAGCTTTTTTGGCAAAATCTTACTGGGTCCTTCTCCCCTGCATTTTATTCTTTGCTGTGGGTAGAGAGAGGGTGAAAAACAATCAGACATGTGGGATCTTTCTTACAGAAATTTGTAATCTACCCAGCTAATCCAGGTACAAAATGATGACTCCATTTTCCTAATGTGCATCTTGACTTGAATTAAGACAAAGCAAGGACTCCCGATAGTCAAAACAATTAAAGGGAAGGTTAGACTGATAGGGGATGAAGGCTTGAAGGTATGCAAGGAATACCATTGAGCCAGACCTGGGTATAGCTGAGTAAATACAATTGCCACTGAGGTTTCTTGGCACCTGGCTGATGTTTGGAGTGACTGATATATGTGACTTATATGTCTGAATCTTGTAGTTTGGCTGAGAGATTAGAGCTCAAACCATTTTTGGACTAGGAAAAGCCTCAGGCTGGTCAAAATCATTCAGCTTAAGTTGCCTCATCAGGATCGAGAATGCATTTATAGTGTAATTAATGAAGAAAAAGCAAGGGGGTCACCATCATTGTCCTGCTCCCAGGGGAAAGTTGAGATGGTATGTGTGGCAGCAAAGAAAGATAGAACCGTTCAATAGTACCTTGCTGCTAGAGGCCCATTTCCTGGTCCACCCAAACAAACTTTCTCTTTTTACAATGTGAAGGATGAGGAGGAGGAGGAGGAGGAGGAGGAGGAGGAGGAGGAGGAGGAGGAGGAAGAAGAAGAAGAAGAAGAAGAAGAAGAAGAAGAAGAAGAAGAAGAAGAAGAAGAAGAAGAAGAAGAAGAAGAAGAAGAAGAAGAAGAAGAAGAATTTTTATATTGTCTGGTGGTTATTAAGATTTGCAGGAGAGGCCCTTCTGAAGACAGCCCTGCCAGAAAAGATTCACCTTTCTGTCACCTTGGAGATGACTATTACTGGTCAACATTCAATCTACTGTATGTTATGCTATTTAGAATTTGAGTGCTAATATCTGTGGAAAATTTTAGTACTTTTCTAGTTTTGCTTCCTCTGATTTTAGCATTGCTGTTGTTATTGTTTATAAATTGAGGTTGCATGTTGATTCATTTCACTTCTATTTTGAACAGTTTTATTCAAAACTGTTTTGTTTTAAATTGCTAAGAGTGTAAGAGGGGAAAACATAGTTGAAACCCCCCCTCTAATTTGCTATAGGCAAAATGACATCTGACAATTGCTGGGGAGAGACCATTGTGATGATGAAACCTAGACGATATTGTTCTGACCTAGGCTTCTCAAGATCATGAAGCAAACTCCTCATCCCGATAAAACCTCTTTTATTTAGGTTAAAGGGAATTCCTCTCCAACAAAGTCCCCGCCAACAGTCTTTCATGAGATTTCACAACTACAGACCTTTATCAGGCTTGGAGAGTTGCCAGGCCGATACCTTCCAAATGCCATGCTGTAGCAGCAATTACTTGGCAAGAAGTCAGGAACAGATCTTTACCCTAATGAACTAATTGTCTCCTGCAAACTCCCTCCCCTTTCATCCTCTTTATTCCCTATGGGAGTAGCCATTCACCTTCCACTGTGCCTTTACTCCTGAGTCGTCCCTTGTTCCTTAGCTGTTCCCATCTCCTGGCAGCTCTGTGCATGCGCAAATCGGGAACAGGCTCCAGCAGTTCTTCTGCCCCACGGATTTCTGACTGCAAAGGCAGCTGATAACTGTCAGATGGCCCTGGCCTCATCTCTGCCTCTGATGCAGAGCACTCATTAGAGCCTTTCCCAGACTCCAGGACTGGCCCATGTTCCTCCTCAGCCTCCTCACTGTCTGAGTCTGCCACCAGCCCCACTGTCTGCTGGCGGGCCACAACAGATATAAGAGTTTAAACACAATGGAAGATGGACTAAGAGAAAAACATTGGAATGTACTGAACCTGTACAATGTATGGGATTCAGAATCAGATGGTGAGCTGAGAAAACTGGTTAATGCAGTTGTGCTGTAGATGTGCTCACATATGCACAAGTATGACCTTGCCCAATGTATGCATTGCTACGAAGGGGCCTTTGGGAGAGGAGAATGTTTCATGTACAACATCATAGCTAGAACAGTTCCATGTGGGCGCTGACTATGAGCCTCTCTTCACATGTACAGTGAAAGTAGCACCTGCAGACAGCTACAAATTTGCCTGTTATTAATAAAGAGAGGATTTCAGCTGAAACAATGGAATGGATTAATAGCAATGTCAGCTAATTTTCAAGGCCACCTAAAATATTTACAGCCAACTGGAGTGCATGGCTGGGATTAGTAAAATTTAACTGTAGAGTTTCCAATAGTGAATTGTGAAACAGTAAACCGGTGCCCTGTGGTGGCAATTAAAATTAAAGAAGCAAAAGCTTCAATCCCTGTACATTATTTTAATATTAAAACCACGTGGCAATATATGTACTTTATTTCTTTACAGGAGGTTGCTTCTTAATTGTAGTTCTGTCTTGTGGACGGAATCTAAAAGGATTTTAAGAATTATGAGTAAGGGATACTTGCCGAGAATTTGCTCAACTTTTAGAACTGGGAGGATTCCCTTCTTAATTTGGAAAACGAAAGAAGAACTAATTAACAAATGGAATGGTTCTCTTTCAGTATTTGAAAATACATAGTTGGACGCTTTATACAGTATAGAAAGGGGAATACAAGAAGAAAAGCATCTCCTTCTAAATGTAGAGCAGGTTGAAATCACCATGAAGTTCTTATAGGACATGTCTTCTCCTAAACAGCCTTGGGCAGAACAATTCTTACTTCTTGAAAGTTTAATTTAGAGCCTTCTGAAGAATACCATATTTTTCAGAGTATAACAGGCACTCCCCCCCTAAAAGAGGCTGAAAATTTGGGTGCATCTTATACTACGAATGTAGCTATTTGGAAGCTTTTTTCAGCCCTAATGAGGTGCTAGCCTTCTGTGCTATGTCTGCAGGCAAAGCAGGGAAAATTGGAAGACTGATTCACTCGTTAGCACCTCATTAGGACTGAAAAAAAAGCTTCCAATGTTTTTACTGCAGGATACTGTTGGAAAAAATACCCATTCGTTCCAACTGGGAGAAGCCGATGAGGAAAGATTTGAAGACTACCTTAAGAAGTACTTCTTTTGTCCAGTTTCTAATTTTGGGAGATAATTCTCTCAAGGGCAAGGCAGAGAGTTCCTGTGACTATGTGATTTCTATTATTTTGGAGATAATCCCTCTAAGGGCAAAAGACAGGGATTTTTCCTAGCTTTTCCTAGGTTATCTGAGTTTTCTCAATGTTTTCCTTCAGGCAAGTGCTGGGCTGGTTTGTTGATTCAGCTTTGGTACATTTTTACGAGGTGTGGAATGCTTTTGGCTGAATGCCCAGATATCTAGTTAAGCTTATTAAGAGTTTCCCTGGCCACTTGGGGAAAGAAAAAAGTGTGGTTTTATTATACTATTGTGTTTGCTTGCTTTTCTGATGTTATGGGAATAAAAAATGAATACGTGGTAGGTAGAATTTTTTCCCCTATTTTCCTCCCCAAAAACTAAGGTGCGTCTTATACTCTGAAAAATGGAGTATCTTGCTAAGTCCTTTTCATGTGAAGAAGTGAAGAAACAGAAGTGCTCACATTGTTAATGAATGCCTTCACATTTAGATGATTTATAATCCATAATTCACAGATGTACAGTGGAACCTCTGTAGTCTTTAATTGGTTCCAGGAGGTACGATGAGTACCAAAAATGATGAATACCAAACAATTTTTCCCCATAAGATATCATGTAAATAAATTTAATGCGTTCCCAAATCACAAACAATGCACATTTGTAAAGCAATATGTCAAAGAATTGGGTTCTATATCATTCCTTTACAAGATAAATAAATCTAACCATTAATAAATATTGAGATTACATAGAATAAAAACTTCATTTTACCTGTACTGATGAGAAAAAAGCACAAAAATACACAAAATGACCACAGAAGTTAAGATAAAATCGCAAGGGGATATGAACAAGGCAAGAGTTACCACATGACAAATGTGTAGGCTGGAAAGGGTAGTGAGTCATGGGGCCACTGACATAAACAAGTTCTAGCTTGCATGTTGCATACCAAACAAACAAATACTTGGACAAAATTTCAAAATGCGTTGAGTACCAAATTCGACAAATTTAAAAGCTGTCAATGATTATACTTTGGATGGTCTATAAAGGATAATGAAGTTTCTGTTGTAGCCTTTCCATTTGCTGATCATTTCCAATCCATTTCAAACCTAACCTGCAGTTTCTCCATGTCACCCTTGCCACCTCCACATTTCCAAACTCTTTCAGCATGATGCTGTGGGCAAACCCAGAATGCTGGTTTAACATCTTTTCCTCCAGTCTGTGGAATAGCACAAAAATACACCAGTATAAATGGATATGTTCTGATTCCTATGCTGACTTGGTTCATGAGTTGATCTCTTCTGTCAGTGTTATTTTTGAGATCAGTTAGGGGATTTTTCTTCTTCTGAGGGAGGAAAAAGAAAGATCAATTGCTCTTCCTATCTAGAAGAGGAAACAGATTTGGCAGATAGACCTGTGTGTTTAATGAGCTGTCAGGATCTCACCTACTAGGATCTTCTAGTCCATTCCCCTGCTCAAGGCAGGAATCTTTATTGTATCCCAAATAAATGGTTGTCCGAACTTTTCTTGAAGACCTTCTGAGATGGAATACTCACAGCTCCAGGAGGCAAGCTAATTCATTGATTATTGTTCTTACTGTCAAGAAATTCCTCCTTAGTTCTAGATTGGATCTCTTAATTAGTTTCCACCCCATTGTTTCTTGTCTTGCCTTCATGTGCTTTGGAGAATAGGTCAACCCCCCCTTCTCTGTGACAGCCCCTCAAGTACTAGTAGACAGGTCTCATGCAAGGGACATGCCTACAGCCACCACTGACGTGACAGAAAATTGTGTGCAAGACCTGCATTGGGAAATATTACTTTAACATGAGATCAGATGAATGCAAAGTTATGCCGATTATGTATTGGGGATGAGATAATGACGCATTAGGACATATCAAAATTCAGATAGCAAGGCATTTTTGGGATGCACCTACTGCTGACCTCTAAATGCTAGCAAGTCAAACCCTCATACCAGGTATCTTCAAGCCAATGATATTTTCTGTGGCAAACCAACCAGTTCCTGAGCAAACCACTCCAGTGCTCCCAAGTACTCTGTGAATTAACAAACTGCATTTCCAGGTTTTGAAACTATTAATAAAAACACACAGAGAGACCACAAAATGTTCTGTTCACCATGGCTAACAAGATCTGCATGGTAGCTAGGATTTCATAATTTCCGTTGTGTAGGCCAATGTTAAGGTTGTCTGTTTTTCTAGACTGCATCGAATGAAACTTTGATGTTTTCTGTCCCCAAATAGTGGGAAATGGTTACCAAATTTTCACAGCCGTGATCTGAGGAGGCTCTAGGTTTGCAGAACAGGTGTGTTGGGAACTTCAGGTAGCCCTGGTGCTTCAGGCTGTCTACCCCTGCCTGTCTTCTGAAGAGTGAGGCGAGTGGAGTGACTCTGTTGAGGCATTTTAGGTATACAAGGAGTTGCCCTTCACATCATTTAGAAGTCCTTAGATTAATGGGGATTAAAGGACCATAGTCCACTTAGGGGTGTCTACAGAGTGTAGTCAAATGTAGCATGACAGTGCATTTAAACCTCTATCCGTTTTTTTTTTAGTTTTTTGAGAGTGCAAGTGACATTTAAAAAATGTGGAGTTTCTACTGCACTGCTGCAGTCACCATCTTGACTTTTTTGACCCACCATGTGGACCCATCAATGGCAATCAACGCTTTACTCCAAACGAGTGTTTTTCCCTCTGCCTCTGCTATGATATTTCATTCAACTCCAGCCATTTGTTAACACAAACTTGCCTGAAAGCAAATAACGTTTTTTTTTTAAATGTAAATATGGAGTGTTTCCTCCCCCCCCCCCGGCTTTGTTCCATCTGCTGAAAATGTGCAGTAGTAGTTTTGACCCTTGTCTAAACCAGGCGAGCTCCTTTTCAGGCAAGTTTGGGAGGTAAATGAACTGTCTGGCTGCTTTTCTTGGCAACCTCGTCTATTAGTGGGAGGTGGCAGTAACGAGAACATGAGGAAGGCTGAAAGTGTTTACTTAAAACTTTCGCCAAATGGCCAGGGAGAGTTAAGATAAATCATAACTGTCAATGATGACAACTTTAGACTGCTACTAGTTCACTCCTGTTTATGCACTTTTCAAAAAGTTGCATTTGGAGGGAGCGGAATAGGAGATTCAGATTAGAAACAGGCGGCAGTTTTATTGACACATGCCATCCCATGCTCCAATGTAAATCGTTTGGCCTCTGTTCCATAAACGACATGGAAGACTTGCAGGAAGCAGGCTGTGTAGCTTCACACAACACATGAGAGCTAATATTTTAAGTATGTCTCCAAAATATGTATCTCTGACTCATATTTCCCCAAAGAATAAAGTCCATACATCAGTGCAAACTTATTACTTTCTGTCTCCCTCCCTATTTCTCTCTACACACACACACACACACACACACACACACACACACACACACACACGGGGGAGGGGGGAGGGAGAGAGGGGGGAGGGAGAGAGGGTGGGAAGGAGGGAGGGAGGGAGGGAGGGAGGGAGGGAGAGAGGGAGAGAGAGAGAGAGAGAGAGAGAGAGAGAGAGAGAGAGAGAGAGAGAGAGAGAGAGAGAGAGAGAGAGAGAGAGAGAGAGAGACCAGAAACAAGCCAAAAATGTTACAGCATTTGGCCATGTGGGATTGCTAAACAGAATCCATCTTTTCCTTTTTCCCACTCTTGTCTTGTTTGCCTTAAGAAAGGAAAAAATCCAGGATCTAATGTGGTAATTTAACTTCTGCTCTGATCTCAGGGTTTCATATGGAAAAGAACGCAACTTCATTAACCAGCCTTAGAAACTTTTATCCTTGAAAGTTCGTGGTTAGGCTGGCAACCATTTTTAAATTCAATGCTACATTAAGAAATTAAGCAATCTGATCCTTAATGGAGTTTTCTGCTTTTCATTGGGAAAGCTGCTGCAAATGTTTTGGTTTTTTTTTGTTTTGTTTTCTCGTTAAAGATGCAGGCACTGTACAACTAACCCTTTGTTAAAGGAGCTACATAGATTCCTAAGCACTTCTCTTATTTTGCTATCATCCTGAAGTATCCACTTCTTTGTGTTTCATCATGTGCAACAGTAAGCCTTAATTTGTCCCATCTCTTTTGTGCAATTGCTTCATTTATTTATAGGGGCCTATTTGTATATACTTGCCTCATGCTGCATAACAGTTCCTGGCCATAAGTAAAAAAAAATTGGTGAGTGTTCATATTCCTTGCAAAACTTGAATGTTCAGTGAGTGAAAGCATTTGACCAAACATGGAAAATAGCTGCTCATCTGATTTATTTTTCAAACTCCAGATATTAATCATTACTCTGGCTGAAAATCTCTAAAGCAAATTAAGATGAGGGATGGACAATCTACTGTCTCCAACTACATAGCAGCAATAGACCTCTTTTTTTTTTTTTGCAATCTTAGATCCTACTATGAAAGTTAGAAGACAAATCACCCAAGGTTAACAGCATTGCTTTTGTTTTAAAATAAAATATACAATATAATTTAAATCTATTAAGTTTTTGTGAGGATTGAAACAAATTTTGCTCAAAAAAAAAATCTCTTTGCATCTGAACCAATCAACAATAGCAACAACAAAAGACCTCTTCACTCCATGACATCATATCACTTGTGGCTTTCCATCATCCCTACAGTGGATGGCCCATTGCTCCAAAAATGGTCTGCCTCCTGGATCATGTAATTCATACAAAGTTTAAACTTTAAATCAAAGCTTCAACTTAATGTGAATTCTAAGATCCAGTGAGAATATGATTCCATCTTTTTATTTAATGTGCCTGATCCAGCCTAGTAGGACCTACAGGTAAGTGACTGCTTGATGATCCAAAGAATGAAGGGTAGGCACTGTTATATCTGCGGAAGACAGAATTGATAGGTTACCAGCTGTCTTTGCATCTTGTTGGCTGTAAAAGACGCACCAAGATTTTGAAGAGGTAAATTAATAAAAAAAAGTTTTGCACTCTACAGACCTCCCAAACCGTCTGCAAGCCTTGTTTTTTGCAAAAAAAAAAAAAAAAACAGGCCATGCATAGGCTTTGGAGGCTTGTAGAGTGCTCCTGGGGGCTGGGGGGCCAAAACTGAGCAAAAAACAGCCTGTTGTTTGCTCCTTTTTGCCCTCTTAAAGTTTGCCCAAACACCATTGAATTGCAAGATATTTTTTCTTCCCTTTTTGCCCATGTCTCAAATATCATATTTTTTGGACTATAAGTTGCACCGGAGTATAAGACGCACCAAGATTTTGAAGAGGTAAATTAATTTAAAAACGTTTTGCACTCTGCAGACCTCCCAAACCCTCTGCAGGCTTTGGGAGACCTCCCAAACCCTCATAGGCTTTGGGAGGCTAGTAGAGTGCTCCTGGGGGTTGGAGGGCCAAAACTGAGCAAAAAAACAGCCTGTTTTTTTCTCCTTTTTGCCCTCTTCAGCCCCCAGGAGCACTTTGCAGGCCTCCCAAACCTTCTTCAAGTCCATTTTTGTGAAGGGGGCGGGGTTTCAGACAAAAATGCTGTATTCAGTGTATAAGATGCACCCAGATTTTCTCCCTCTTTTTATGGGGGGGGGGAGTGCATCTTATACGCCAAAAAATACAGTAGTCAAAATCAAATGATCTCTACTGGAGAAGATTTGTCTAAGCAAGGGACACAATAGTTGATGCAATTTTCTTCAGCCAACTCAGAGTTCAGTCAGCATCAGCACAGGGCAGAAGTAACTCAAGAATACAGTGCTATTATGCCCTTTGATTTTTCTAGATATTTCAATAAAGTGAGCAGCAGAAAAGACAAATCTAGGACTTTACTATCTTTAGTTGGATGACAACAATAAACTTCGTGTGTATTTTTGCAGTTGGCAGGCACTCAAGCTACAGGTTTACAATAAAAAAGAGGAACATGGTGGTGGGAGCACTCAGAATGTACTAATACGTTGAATTCCTCTTGAAGATAACAAATGAAGAATGTTTTTATTTAGATCTTTTGATCCCATCATCCTGTGCTTTAATCCTCATCCTTCAGCAACTGTCAGGCAGCCTTTTATATGTACTGAGCATGCTCAGTCTCCCTAGTACCCCCCCCCTTTCCCCAAATGCTGCTCTGTATTTCAGAGTATTGTGAAGTTTCTTCACACCTGCTTGATGCCTCACAGTTGCATAAAATGTACCTCCTGGATGCATCAATGTAGGTGGCAATAATAATCAACAGGTAGCAATAATAATCAAATGACCCTGAGATATCAGCTAATTAAAACAAACATACCATATCACATACAATGCACTACCAGGCATTTGTATGAATTAACAAGGAAATCTACCTTCAGGACAAAGTCTGAGCAAATAAATGCTACTCTCCAATAGGTAGCATTTTGTATGGCTATCCCAGTAAAGGGGCCTGTGTTTCCCAAGAAACTAAAAAAAAAAAAAAAAACCAATCCACATATAAATTATAGAATAAAAGCTACAACAGAAAGCTCTAGCATTTTGAAGGTTGAAATGTCTAGGTGCTTAGGAAAGAAATGCAAGGAAGAATGCAAGATAGATCCAGCATCCCAGCTTCCATCCACCCTTGTGGCATTTGTAGCTATCCAGTGGGTGAATGAGTGAGCAAGCTGATGAGCAGAGATCTCAAATGGGATTGCAGCTGAACCTCCTCCCCATTGTGTCTCTTTTTTTTCAAAGATTTTTTTCTTTTATTTTTATTCTCTTACATACCATTTAAAGTATACATTCACATGATTGTTATTCTTCTTTGCATTTATCATTCTTATACATTTATTGTTTCATTTAATAGGTTATAATATACAATTTGGGTGGCTTTATTTACCATCCCTCCATTCTGTTTCTTGAATGACACGTGAAAGGCTAAAAAAAATCAAGCATTTCAATTTTTCAATTTATTTGTGCTTCTAGACCGCCCCCTCTCCCAGAAGGGACTCGGGGCGGTGTACAGCATCCTATTTCCTAGTTCCTCAACCAGGATGAAGACGGAGGAAAAAGGGCTATTTGAGCCTGTTCAATGATTTAAAGGAAAGGAAATTAAAACAAAGCCATGATCCATTGGCTCATCATTTCAGAGCTATTTTCTTACCTGAACAGAGAAACAGAATGAGCATGAATGGATTAAAAAAAACACATGGGAGAGACTGCTAAGTTCTTGCTGGCTTTCCCATTCACTTTCCTTGTAGGAAGCTGGCAAAGAGCCCTGGAAATTATTATCATGTCTGACCGTGGTGACAGTACGGCAGCACCAAAGTGGCTGCAACGTTCCCAAATTTTAATCCCATGGGAGTCCTGGGGCCTGGATGTTGGACACATACTTCTAATTATCCCATTTGAGGTATGTCGATTCACAAATTCTTGCCCTATGAGATGCACCATTTCACTGAACTGAAGGCTACAAATAATCAAACAGACACAAGAGTTGTGCTAGGGTATAGCTATCTTCATTTACATTACCTACTTATCAGGAGGTATAATCTGGGCGATGGGGGGAGGTATTGTTTTTATACTTTTTCTACTGGACTTTTTATTATTTGCAAATTGCCCAGAGTCACTAAGAGTGACTTTGGAATGGCCATATAAATCTTCTACATAAATAAATAATAAATAACATCATGACATTAGAGCTGACATCCCAGCTCTATTTGATTTTTCCCTATTAGACTGCCATAGCAATAGCACTTAGACTTATATACTGCTTCACAGTGCTTTACAGACCTCTCTAAACAATTTGTAGAGTCAGCATCTTGCCCCCCCCCCCTCCAACAATCTGGGTCCTTATTGAATTGAAGTCTGAACCAACCTTGAGCTGGTCAGAATCGAACTGCTGGCAGTTAGCAGTCAGCAGAAGTAGCAGAAGAGCATTCTAACCACAGCTCTTATACTTGAGACGTAAAGGTCTCCTTTTTTTAAAGGCTCAAGGTGGTTTCAGAATATGGTTGAGCTAACTTCCTCTTCTGAAAACACATACTCTGCTTAGACAATTGACACATTTCTTAACTGTTTTTTAAAAATGTCTAGAAATCTCTCTATTATATTGAATCGGGGAGAATGCATTGTGCAATTTTAAGCCCCTGGGTTTTGAAGAACTGTGAATTTAGCCTCCAGCTTAGCATATGTTGCAGACAGCACTACGTTCACAGTTTCAGTGTATTTGTGATCGCATGTATTTTATTCACAAAAGCAATGACAAGTCATAAAAGAGTGTTGATCTTCTATAGAATACGAAGTATTAAAACCTTGATGAAATCCTTGGGAAATCCCGCCTCTGCTAAGTGACCACAAATGTGTGACAATACAGCTGCTGTATTTTTCACATGCTACACTACAGGCTGTTCGTGTATCCTTCCAGCCTAAAGTTCAGCCACATCTAATGGAACAGTAAGGTTGGCTTCCTGTTATCGTTAGGACTTCATTTGTTTACTGTACATATGAAGTACAAAGAGAATATATCCAAACAATTTGGGTTTTTTTTTTAAATCAAATTAGGTTAGAAGTAATTGAATCACTTCTCAGTTACCATTGAAGGAAAAGCAACTGCAGGGTGGGTAAAAAAAATATGTCAGAATGGTGAGCACAGCCACATAATTGAGGCCTTGTCCCTTTGGAGCATCAATTAAATTAAGTTTACTTTATTGTCATTGCACCTCATACAACGAAATTAAATGCCGTCTTCAGTGTACATCATATATAAGAAAACTATTTAAAAAATCACATCCTTCACATTCAACACAATTGAATTGAAAACTCCTGATACTGCATTAAGTAGAATTCAGCATAGTTACTGCTCTGGGATAGAAGCTGTTTTTCAGCCTATTTGTCCTTGTTTTTATTGTCCTGTACCATCTGCCAGATGGTAATACTTCAAAAAAAAAAGGTTGCCCAGAGATGAGATGGATCTTTAAGAATGTTTTTGAACTTTCTTAAGGCAGTGGGAGCTATAGAGCTCTTCCAAAGAGGGGAGAGGGCAGTCAATGATCCTCTGGGCAATGACATTAACCCTCTGGAGCGCTGTCCTATCTGCCATTGCGCAATTGGCAAACCATACACAGGTGCAGTAAGTTAAAATACTCTATAGTGCAGCGGTAGAAGGTCACCAGCAATTTTTCATTCAGTTATTGTTTTCTGAGAAGTCTCAGGTATTGTAATCTCTGCTGGGCCCTTTTGACCAGTGCTGCAATGTGAGCACCCTAGGTCAGGTCCCCTTTTGTAATAACACCCAAAAACTTAAAACTGGTCACTTGCTCCACTTGGTCTCCATTGATAACCAAGGGCTGGATGTCTGATCTACTCCTTCTGTAGTCCACTATAAGCTCCCTGGTCTTATTGGTGTTAAGGACCAAATTATTGTCTCCACACCATGAAAGCAACTGGCCCACCTCATCTCGATAGGCAGACTCATCCCCCTCCGGAGATGAGTCCTACCACTGTTGTATCATCTGCAATATCACACCTATAAAAGAGGGTGAAGTTTTGCAAGAAGATTGTCTTAACAATTGATTTTTAAAAAATCTATCCTTATGGAAGCTGCTGCTTTTAAGAGCAGGGAACGATCAGATAACGTAGAGAGTAATGTATGATCAAAATAGATATATCTATTTTGATGTATGATCATAATTGGGACTGGAACTTCCACTGCTAATCAAGGCAGCCCGATTTTACAATCATTTTTGCCATGGTCATTAAATGAATCACCCCAGTTGTTAAGTGAAGCATGTGATCATTAATCCAACTTCCCACCTTGACTTTTCTTATCAGATGCTAGTTAGGAAGTTTGCAGATGGCGATTGTGTGACCTAAGGATGCTGCAACAATCATACATTCATTTTGATCATGTGACTGCAGGCCCACCGCAATGGCTCTGATGTCCAAGGATGTAAGTCACTGCTGTAACTTCAACCAGTTGCCAAATGACTAGTTGTAAGCTGAAGACTGACTTTATTTAAATTTATCTACTGGTGATGCTAGGGTTGGATATAAGAGGACCATTATGTTTTCCTACTGATATTTACAAATCAAGGGCAAAATGGTTGCCAGCCTTGAGAGACAACTCCCAGCCACTGATCTTCCTAATTACCATTTATTTTAGACCTGCTGGGATTGTTGCTGATATTGTGGTAGTTGTAAGTACAAGGGGGGGGGGAATAAACATGAAGCAAGTGTATCTTCTTCTTGGCAACCCTTGGCAAGTTGCTATCAGCATACAAGCTTTTAAGATTTGTATTTGTCATTGTAGTCACAAAAAGTTATGCAGATATTATCATGAAAAACTTAGGGAGGAAATCCAAAGCACTTTGATGTGAAACAAGAAACATGTCCATAACTAAAAAAAAATCATAAACCTATTTGTATGATTTTGTGTGCGTTGGCAGAAGTGAGCTGCAAAAACCAGTTAAGTCCAAACATTTTTCCAATCTTTAATTTGTAATACGATATAGGAAAGATCATGATATACATACTAGAGGCAAAGCATTTTCACTTTATTTAAATGAAATAGTTTGATGTTTTGGTCCTTGTCTCACCTACTTCTTTGTCCTAGTCGAGTCCATTTTTTGGATCACAGGATTCTTTTCAAAGGTAATGAAACAGCAAGTGTGCATCCTTGATGCGGCTGGACTATTGCCCAAATCTTTGTGATTTGGAAAGTAGATTATAGTTTTTGCCATGCCTGGCCATGAAACTATGGGATAAGAAAGGTGCATAAGTCTCATCTATCTTGTGGATACTATCCTGAGTTCCTTTTGAAGTGCATTATATAAATGTGAAAAACATATCATGTAAGACTTGGAGAGAAATAGCCCAAAAACATTTGGTTAGAAATCTAAAACAGATAATTTCTCAGATTTATGAAGGAAGCTTTAATTAGTAATTGCTTTGGAAGAAAAATGTGTTCTATTTAAGCAGAATTTTGAAACGGATCCCAACCTGGGTGTATGAAGTCAGCGGGAATATCAATGGAAAAACTGTGCTGTTCTTCTAAGATACAAGATTGAAATCCATGACTCATTCAGTGCAGCTATACTTAGAGGTGAAAAGGGCATTCTTGGGGAACAGTGGTTCCATCAGTTTGGTATGTAGAATGAACTACAGTAAAAGGACATACTCTACAAGTAAATACATAGTGTTAAACTAACAAGAGATAATGTGAATGATTTAGAAAGGCAAGGTCCTGGCTAACTGGATGATTCAAGTGGTTACAGACTAAGCTGATAAAAATTAGACATAATTTATTTGGATTTTCAGAAAATGTTGACAATGTTCCATACTACTGGTCTCTATTTAAGCTTTGGTTGACAACATCCAAGAAACTCTAAGGGAGTGAATCAAGGGATTATGGGAAAAGGCAGCTGGGGAGGAGGGGGTTAGATGGGAGGAATGAGAGCAAATATGCTTTATTGCAGAGAGTCAGATTTACAAGGGCCTGATTAGGGTCAGCATTTTAGGTATCTACGATTCGTGATCTATAAAAATGATACAGGCTAGTAAAACCTGCTGACAGTACAAACATTGGATGAGACTTGGACTGCAAATTTTCTGTACACAGAAAAGCCAAGATTTTTTTCTTTCTCAATCTCAAGTTGTTTATTTGCTTTTATTTAGAAAGCATGGAGGATTGCCTTTCTCTTTATCATCTTCAGCTATCAGAGGATAGCTTATACTGTCCGAAGAATGGAATCAAAAGAACATATTGTTGGAAGAAATGTCCATATGTTTTCAGAGGGGAAAAAGGCACTGGATTCATGGAAGTTGCTTGGAAAGAAGGTTTATTGATGATGGACAGGATCACATGGTTTGAGGTTCTGGGTGGGGAGGGAAGAGATGCTGAGCATGCCCGGGTTTTATGCCCTCTCTGGGGTTTTGAATTTCAGCTTGTATTCGGATTGGTTGTCAGACTCCCATGGGGCCATGCAGGAGCAACTCTGTAGTCTGTCCTGAGTCCTAGGCTTGGTTGAGCCTTGCTGGGCAATGATGTAATGAAAGGGCTTTGGGAAATTCCTACTATGGCTCTGCCTGAAGGAGGTAGATCTTTGTTATGTAGAATAGACTGGCTCAGGCCTTAATGGCCAATTGACAAAGGTGGGAGGCTGAGTTTCTGCCTCCCTTTTAGGAGAAATATTCTGTCCTTTTAATATTTCCTAAACTATCTCATTTTCCTAGGAGAGGGGTGGATACTAACTTCCTACAATATCTTACATTAAGATTAGTTAGGGTGAGAAAATATCACGAATGAAGGTTAATATATATCTCCCAGGATAATGTTGCAGGATCCAATATGGGCCGGTTACCGAGACCAGAGGTTTTGTCTTCCAAGTTTCCCAACCTGTGCTCGAGTTCATCTTCAAGGACTTTCTCTCTAGCGAGAAACTATCAAATGGCATCCTCTAGTAAAAGACTGGCTTTATTTTCCCAAAACCATATATAAGTAAAGGGAGTGGAAGGGCATTGACAACTCTTGTAGTGGTTTGCCACAAACCCTGAGGATGCCCAAACAATAACCTGCTTGCAAGGACACCTTTGTGTAAATGCTGCCATTACTGACTTGCAATCTAATATCTGATGAAAGTCCTTAAGACATGGTATTTGTATGCTGATGTCACACATATGTTGCCTTTTGTGTGGATTATGCCCTCTGGGGATGCCCATACATTCATGCACTATAATAATCTAGGCCAGAGTTTTTCAAACTTGGCAACTTTAAGATAGCAATAGCAATGGCACAACTTATATACCACACCACAAGGTTTTACTCTCTGAGCAGTTTACAAATGTCAGTATATTGTCCCCAACAATCTGGGTCCTCATTTTACCTTCTTCAGTCCACTTGAATGGATGAAATCAAGGTGCACGATTTCCACCCTCCCTTTAAGGTTTATATACTTGATTGAGATAGAACACAATAGCTGAGCAGGTGTATCCAGTTTTGCAGTGGGTTCCAGTAAATTTAGTTCTCCACTAACTGCAGCAACTACAGACTGACATGGCAGCAGTGTGAATGTTTGCTTCTTGGTTTGATTTTAAAGCTTTACATAATATGCTGAGGGAAACCAGAACCCCACTTTTGGAGGGAAAGATATTCAACTCTTCTAAAGGTGGGTGGCTGCCGGTTTGGCCTGGATCAGCTGAAGCAGGGGGAGTGCATGGGAGCATGCCCAAACTGGTAGTAAAAAAATTGGCAACCCACCTCTGAACTCTTCCCCATATGTCTTCTCATAACCTGTTATTTGGCATTGGGAGGAAAGCTGTTTCTCTCTCTGAGCAGTATACAAATGTCAGCATATTGCCCCCAACAATCTGGGTCCTGATTTCACCTACCTTGAAAGAATGGAATTGTGTCACTGTGTCGTTGTGTCAATGACAGCCCCTTTCTGAACATCTCCTTGTGGGAATTGGCAGAGGGAACGCGGGGAAGGAGAGTTAAATTTTTGTCAACCATTGAAGAAAAGATTAAACTTTTCTCCCTATAGAGAGTTTCAATCCTCATCTCTCTCCCCCCCCTCTCCTTCTCCCTCCCTCCCCCTTTCTTTCTTGCTTTTAAATTTTCCAACCAAACAAATTTCACTTCCTCAACCTTTAGTACCCTGCCTATAAGATATCTTCAATTGACATTTTTTGAATGAGAACAGTTTTTGTCTCCTTGTCTTCTTTTTCTTTTGAAGAAAAGAAGTACATGGTGTACTACTTGTAATATTTCTACTGAGCATGAAGAACCTAGGAAGATTTAGGGGGAAAAGAAAGTGTTTTTTCTTCTTCAAATAAGCCAGGTTTACTCAGGAAATCAAATATGGTTCTAATTAAAATTTGCAGCAGTTGAATGTTGGCCAGGGACAAGTGAGGAAGCCATGGGAAGCGCAGCCCCGAGGAAAGTGGGAGTCGGCAGTAGCCATCTTCAGGAGAGTGAAAAGTCTCGCAGCCCACACTTTCCATGGGAACATCTGCCAGATCATTTGTGTTGGTTTAGCAAAAGAATTATATCCCTAAAAGTCTCCAGTTCAGCCTGATGAGGAAAGATGGATTATTTTTGTTGTTAGCACAACATGGCTGTTCCCCTCCAATAAAAAGATCAGGGAGTGGGACTCTCCTATTGAAAGACTACAACTGCTTTGGGCAGCGCTGTGAGAATCATCTTTGCTTTATCTCCCACAAGCAGTTCACATTTTAAAATGTACTGATTTTAAACAGAGGCTGTTCCAGGGAATGACAAGGCAGGATGGAAAAATAGAACATCTGTCAAGGAAGGTATGAATTTGAAACACATTTTAAGCATCCAATAGGTCAAGGGGGATGTGAGGGGTAACCCTCTTTCCAAACAGCCACGGAATTGTCCAGTCACAAAATGGCTGCCTGAGGTGATACTGCTAGTTCTAGAGCAGCGATGGCAAATCTTTTCAGCACCGAGTGCCCAAACCGGAACACGTGTGCATGCCTGCATGCCGGAGCACCAGGAACTCGAAGACCAGCATGCATGCCTGTTTTCAGGCTGTTTTTTGGGCCATTTTCCAGGCCAAAAACAGCCCAGAAAAGTGTTTTTTGGCAGTTTTTTGGCACTCTGGCACCCATGAAGACCAGCTGACATGCACACCGGAAACCTGAAGAGCAGCTCGTGATGTGTGCCCACAGAGAGCGCTCTGCATGCAACCTCTGGCACACATGTAATAGGTTCAACGTCAGAGTTCTACAGCAACGAACATTTGCCAAATGCTACCTGTCATGTATTTATTTATATCCCACTTTTATTATTTTTTCATAACCGATTCAAGATGGTGAACGTACTAATGCTCCTTCTCTCTCCTATTTTTCCCACAACAACAATCCTGGTAGGCGATTTGGACTGAGAGAGAATCCACTTAAGGCAGGACTAGAATTCACAATCTCCTGGTTTTAGTTTGGTGCCTTAACCACTATGCCAAACTGGATCTTCTTCTAGATTTCCCCTTCCTGCTTGCCTTTTCCAGGCAAGTGGGCCTTAGCATCCATCTCCCAAACAAAGCAGTGCTCTCCCTTGCTTTGCGTTTTGTTTTCTTTTGTTTTTCCTGCTAAGAAACCACAGGCACCAATTTGAGACTCAGAAACATTCTGGGAAATAAAGGCAAAGGCTATCATTTCTTTTAATTAAAATATTTAAAATTGTTTAAAAAACGGTCCCGGATACGGGCCCTGGAGAAGCCTGCAGGTGCAATGTTGGGTACCTCATGGATACATGATACACCCGGGAGTGAAGTTTTTAGAAAATATATTATGACAGATATTTTAAATTTGGCCTTTTAAGTTGTTTTAAAAGGTTTCTATGGTTGTCATAAATATTCTATGATGGTTATTGTTGGCCTGATCGTACGTCTTGTGGTTTTTGATTCGCAGTACAACCCCTTGGCAGTTTTACTAGGAAGGTGGCATAGGAACATATATTTGTTAAATCCTATAAATCACTTTTATAGTCATTTGCTGTAAGGGGAGATGAAAATTCCAAAAGTCTAATGATGCTATCTTCTTCTGACTACAGTTGTGTCCTGATCTGATCTTACTCTTTCATTGTCTACTTTGTTTTCTACTTTAGTTTGTGTGAAGCTTACATCACTGGCTCCACACAATTGCTTTCATTATAAAGAAGCCTACCACCTCTTACTCATCTCCAGGGGCCATGGTCATGCTCCCCATTTTGACTTTTTTTTTAAATTCCCTTGAGGATATCTATATTCACATCATTCCCATCTTTATTCACTTCCCTCAAAGAGAGTAGGTAGCAATTTCAAAGCCGGATTTGCCAGGGAGCCCTTGGCATTGTCTAATGCACATTGGTTAAAGATGTGCATTTAAAGTACTGTAGGGCCTCCATAAAGAATATTAGAAAACTTGGGGGATGTTTGAAAATACATTTATCCTAATATTAGGATATTGGCATTGAAATGGAAATCGGCCCAACTCAATCTTTTGATCTGAAGTGCCAGAGATCCATAGGAACTTTGGCTGAAGTTGCTGAAGGCCTGACTACCCTATGATCACTAGATCATCGAGTGGTGGATCATCACCCTTAAACCTACGGGTGGGCCTGTCCCCCGGCCCAGCTCTATGCCATCCTATTTAGTCATGTTTTCGAAGCCATGCGTGCAATCCATGCGTGAGCAAAGTGCACGCATGAAAGACCACGCACATGCACACATGCAGCAAACTGGTGGTAAACTTCTGTGAAACCCGCCTCTAACCCTTATATATATATTTTAAAATATTCCATCTAATGTTGTCCTTGTAATCTAAATATCCAATATTTTTAGATTACACAGTAACCTGTTCACAGTGCACCCGTCTCCAGAGATGTTCACCCCAGATTCCTATCGCTATTTATCTTTATATGTGGTACTTCCATTTTTCTCAAGATCCTTGATCTGAATGAAACACATGAATAGGCCTTCCCTTTGTGATCCATGTCACATTCATCTCAGTTTCCCAGAATGAGACCCTTCTATAGCTTCACCCAAAGACATGCACCCATGGCACTATCACTTCTCGATTCTGCTCAGCAGCATGGGTTTTGGTTTTTTTACTCAGCCAAAAAGAGCATTTGCCATCTAGGTTAAATGCAGATACCTATTCCATATCTCATCCATTACGATGCATTAATCTTCACCTAAAGTGTTGCCCTCCATCTGCTTTATTTTTCATACAAGACAAACTGTTTTATTTTCCAATGATCCGGTCTGCTGGTCTGCTTTGTTATTATGTTTTACTTTATTTTTAATGTAAGGAATGGAAAGATGGGAGAAGGAAAAGGAAAGAAGAGATTCCTGAAGAAAAAAAAACAATTAATAAGAAAAAAAGGCTCATCTGAAGGGCAGAACGTTGAGGAATAACTGGGCCATTCGCCAAGGATAGAGAACCCACTGGCAGTTCTGTTTATTCTCTCCACCCACCCCCCACTCTTCCTCCCTACCTTCCCACACTAAGCCACATTTTATTTTCCTTGACATGAAATAGGCTACATAATTCTTTGTCATTTCTGCCAATGCCCAAGAGGTCTGATCCTGTTTATGGGCCCCCTTCGTCCAACTGAACACTTCTGGCTCCAGTTCTGGCGATGACGACAGGGTATAACAAAAATGAATCTGTGCAGCCTGAAGGTTGATGGATCAGAAAGTATGCAGCTGCAGCACTTAAAACTTTAAATGGGAGAGACAAGGTCAACCCAAGTTATTATTTTAGCCCAGCGTAGGTGATAACTCCCTCTTCTCTCCAAGGAAATGAAACAAAATCTACTTGGGGGAGACCGGGAGCTGTTGAAAAGCACATCTTGGAAAAACGAACAGCATCTAGTAGATAACAATGCTTACTGTTGCTTTAACCATTGATCCTGCAACATTCATAGTCATAGAATTTATGCTGAAAGCATGGTTATTTAGGACTTGTTGACGCTATGGCTTATCCAGAGAAAGCTATCCATTAACATACATCATCCGAAAACTGAATACGCTGCTATTAAGGAGTAAATAGCAGAGTCACAATTCCTCATAACCATGGCCAACATCACTTGCAATGGTTTAATGAAGTTCACAAGTCACGGTAATTACAAAATGGCCAGAAGGTCACACTAGATAAACAAATGGTTGATGAAGGCTCCCTGAAGCACAATTTTTGCCCTGGTAAACAAACCTCCAGATGGTGATGATGTGGTATAATAAGGCAAGATGCATAGTCTCTTAAATGTCCCTGTTATCTCTGGTTCTATAGAACCACCATTCAAAGTGTCCTTCTACTGCAAGTTGAAGTGCCCAATAATTCCATTCCATTTCACAAAGCTTATAAAATGAGATATAAGATAGCATTCGGACTCCAAATCAATGTTTTTCAAATTTAAGATGTCCTGGACTTCAACGTCCAGCTGGTTAGGCAATTGTGGGAGTTGAAGTCCACACATCTTAAGGTTGTCACATTTGAAAAAACACTGAACTAAATGAATTTTCTTTGCTGAGACAACATCTTTCTGTTGGGGCAATTGGCAATGGGAGTTATCCAAGGTCCTGATTGCTGCTCATCAAACCTTTCTAATTCAGCATGATTTGAAGACTGAATTTATTTGATGTTACTTACCTTAGTCTTCACCTGAGCAATTTTCTTCTGACTTATTCTTCTGAACCTGAATTATTGTAACTGAATACAATCACTGATCATTGTATTGTATTGTAATTGATTATCCCGAGTGACTCACCTTGCCTTCTTTGTTGCCCTCCTACATTATGACATTGGATAGTTTTCTGTCTTTACATGGCTTTGAGCTTGAGTTTCTCTGCATGGAAGGATGAACAGTGAATTTGGTGTTTTGAGAAAATAGGCATGTTTTCAAGTACAGCGCACATTAAAATTCTAACTTTTGGGGTACCATAGCATGTGTGCGCTCTCTCTCTCTGAGTGTATGTATGTGTGTTTGTAATCCAACCTTAATTTCAATGCAGCCCAGAATATACGAGTTGAATTTTTTAAAGCACAAATTAGGGACAGTTGTATAAATGCAAACTTTGATGTGGTTTAAAAAACATTTTTGTGGCTTTTTAAAAATCACTGGAAATTTGATAGAATAGCAAGTGAATCCATATGACACTATGATCTGTACAAACCTAATACTGTTCATATTCATTTCATTGGAAACAACAGGGTTTCCTAGTATGTCATGTTAATTCCTTACTTTGAATTCAATATTTTTTTAAAAAAAGATCACTTCAAGAAGCGTTCATTCATGTTAATGTAAAAGAACCTCTTCTTTGTCAGCATCCTTTAACAAATGTATAACTGGTTCCAATGTTTGGAAATTTGGAAATTCTCCCAATTACGATAGAGATCATTAGTGCCTTCATTTCAGATCTCATGCATTTTCACTCCTTATTAACTATGTATAAAAAGTGATCAATTCCTTCTCATTTTTTATAGATATGCCAATTTCTTCCTATTGTTATAATAGGCAGTTTTAATGGAAAATAAGCTGAACAGTTCCACACGTTCCAATTTAGTTAGTGAAGTTCTATTCTTGATGCATATTAAGTAGAATATTTTTTTCAAATGCTCATAAGCTAATAAACATACTATAAAGAGAAGCAAATGTAAGGGCCAAGCCCACCTTCAGTTTATATGACAAAGATTTTTTAAATTGATATATGGTTATATCAAAGTAATACAAAAGGTAGAGTTGTTGGGAAAATGCTCTCTGTACCATTAAAGTTGTATTTTTTTTAAAAAAAAAATCAAGCTCTGGAGCTTAAACACTTAGTGCTAAAACATTGCAAGTTGTTTCACACAATCATTTCTTTGTAAAGTATGGTGTCAGGCCTGGAAGCCATCTTTTACGTTAGGTCTTCAGGCCTGCCACATTCAATGCTGTGGGAACATGGGAGCGGGGTGGTGGTTATATAGAGTATGGGAGATACAGTATATAGTCTAAATAACAGGACACCTTGCCCTGCACCTGGAGTGGGGTGACTGGGAGGCGTCTCCAGTTAGGACGGTGCCTGATTGAGCCATGTGACGGACATGTGGGTGCTGGGCAGGGGCTTGAACTTTCTTTTGGGTGAGGAAAACCTGGAAGCTTTCAAATTCTGGTTTTCCCAGATATGCCAATATGACACCTCTAATAAAATGGAACTTTGAGGAAACTCAAGTCTTAGAGTCTTCTTTCGTTGGGGGTGTTACTTGGAACCCTGACATATGGGTGATTTGCCTCATTGAAAATGAAACAGAGAGTGAGCAAGGTCCCTGAATTCTGCTTATGAACACAAGTTACTGCTTTGATATTTATTTATTTATTTATTTTATTTTATTAAATTTGTTAGCCGCTCCCTCTCCACAAAGGGACTCGGGGCGGCGTACAATAAATAAAACACATATTATAAAATTACACATTGTACGGAGGAGGTATAAAACACAATACAATATTATAATAACATAGCAATATTAAAATAAGTTAAATTAAAACCCCAATAGAAATTACAAGTTTAAAAATTGCCAGGAGGAATAAAATGGAGCTATGGTTGAGCCAGGCCTGCTAGTTGAAAAAGGTGGGTCTTCAATTTTGAACGGAAGGAGCGGAGGTCGGTGGTAATCCTAATATCCGGGGGGAGGTCATTCCAGAGGGCTGGGCCCATCACAGAGAAGGCCCTACTCCTGGGCGTCGCCCTCTGGCACTGCTTAGTGGACGGCACCCGGAGAAGTCCCTCCCTTTGAGAGCGAATTGGTCGTAGGGATGTATGGGGCAGGATGCGATCCCGCATGTAGCTAGGTCCTGTGCCATGGAGCGCTTTGAAGATGGTAATCAATACCTTGAAACACACCTGATAGACCACAGGAAGCCAGTGCAGCTCGCGCAGGAGAGGTGTTATATGGGAGTATCTCGTACTCCCCATAATCACCCGCGCGGCCACGTTCTGGACCAGCTGCAGTCTCCGAGTGCATCTCAAGGGAAGCCCCATGTAGAGATAATAGATAGAACTCCAGACCGGAATTTATAAAGGGGAATGCAGATTGGTGGCATCTGCTTATATTGAATACTTTAGCTCTCATATACGTATCTCTGTGAATATCTTCCAGCATGTGATGAATCCACCTCGGTGAAGATTATCACTTCGCATTTAATAATAGTAATAATGACAGCAATAATAACTGCCTAGCCCATGTCCCTGCCTCCACAGGTGGATTAAAATGCCAAATCTAGTCTAAAAATCTAGCTGACCTTGCAACGAGCCACAATAATTATAAAGCAGATTGGTAATATTTGAAAAAGTATTCATGGGCATAGTTGTGCGCTTTTCTCACTGCATTCATTATTCTATGACTTCCTTAAATGTATTCATTTTTCTGAGCAATCATTCCATACAGCCTTTTCTTTGGGTACATACTTTTCTTGAATATATTTACAGTATATATTTTTCCTTTAATGCAGGCGTGTCAAACTCGCACTGTCACATTGTCATGGATGCATTGTGACTGTTCCCCCTTTCACTGAAATGGGGGTGGGCGTGGCCAGGGCGTGATGTATTCAGCCCACGGGCCGTGAGTTTGACACACCTGCTTTAATGTATAAACTGTAGCATGGATTTTTTTAAAAAAAATTGCAAACTACTATAAAATTCAGTAAAATACAGATGCATGATCACACTTAGTATTTTTCCCGTAAAAGCTTGGACAAAGATCCTTTTAACATGATGGTGATTGCTATTTATTAATAGAATGGAGAAACAATTTGTTGATTAGAAAGAGAAATCATCCATGCAAATGGCACCCTTGTTCATTTGTATTCCAGAATCCATATAGAAATTCTTACAATTACAAATTCTTGCTGATATTACCTCTATTTTTACTGCTATACCATATAAAATGGAAAACCTTTTCTGATTTTCACTGTTCCAAGCCTAATGTGAACCTTGAATTGATAATGCATTATGTAACAATTAGAAATCACAGCACTGGCATTCATGGAAAATGTATTTATACATGAGTTCGTCTTATCCATGTTGAGACTTAGGTTTCAGGCTTCTTTCCAATATTCTACAGTATTCATTTTTAAATTTCCAAGTCTATGCTAATGTCAAAACACAAGATAAAATAATTGTTATAATCTAACTTGCAGATTGGTAGACATTCATTGGCTTTGGCAACAAAATTGTATTTACTTGTACTTTTATATGCAGCCTTTATTTTCAAGGTTTAAAAATCACTTGGGTGTGATTAATGCAGTAAGCATTAGACCTTCATAGAGCAGAACAATTCATTCCAGCCAAAATGAAATAGAAATAAATTGCATTACAAAATAGTTCTCTATGTAGCTCTTTTGTATTGTTTCATTGTCTACATTGCATAAAGACATCACCAGAAATTGCTGAGTTTTGTGTCCATGTAGCTTCACCTTGCAACTGTGCTATTTACAGGAGTGTAACTTCCCTCTGCTTAAAGCAGAACAAACCTTGCAATGCGCAGGAAGTACCATAAATCATGTTTTTTAAAGGTTTGCAGCCACTTGCTTTTGGAGACTAATGTATTTCATGTGATAAAAGTAACAGTTTCAGTTCTTAATAAAACTGAGTTCCTTTGCAAGTTACAATTATAAATTCAAACCAGAAAAAAATAATACAGAAGCAGAAGGATGAATTCCATAGCTAAATACAAGCTCTGTGTTAAATTTAATCAGCCCTGACTTCAACTGCTGCAGGCCATATGGAATTCCATGAGGTTTGGACTGGCACATGATTTTGAAAGTTTGGCTGTTTTAAGTACAATTTTCTTTCAAATTTCTCCCTTGATTTGAATCTGGAACTACTTGATACTCTTTCCAAAATGGAACAGATGCAATCTGATGTATTATTTTAAAATTTGCATAAAGAATATATGCAATTCATGTACCTTTGCTTTTTCAGTTTGTACACACACACACACACACACACACACACACACACACACACACACACACACACACACTGTAACTAATAAACTAATGTACAGTGAGAAAGTGTACATATATTGTTTTTTCCTTCTTCTGTCAAAGCACCTGGTGTGCCCAAATATGGGAGGGAGCATACTGCTTCCCTTTTACCTTTCAGCCCCACTCCAGGAGCCTTCCAGGCAGTTGCTTACACAACAAACCATTTTGTGTTACATTTTTGTTGATAAATAAATGAAGAGAGACTAGTAAAGATCTATTTCAAGCTATTTAGCTCTCATTAACCTCTAAGCCACAAGTTCTCCACTTTTTTATCAGCTTAATACATATCTTAATACAGATTAATACAACTGCCTAATATGTAAGCAGCACAAGTTTGAATCCCAGCAAGGGTATGGCTAGCTGACGACAGCTAAATATATACTAGTCTTCCTTTATTTATTTATCAGCAAAAAAGTTACACAGACACACACACACACACACACACAAACTAAAGAGAAGCATACTATATATATAAATATATGGTCAGTGTCAAAGCCACGGTCCTGGATGGAACCCAGAGTATCCAGGAATACATCAGTAAGATGTATAACAGGAAAACATTTGATGAAGTGCTCATTACATTTTGATTATCCAATTAGTTATCTGAGGATTGGCTAACATGATAAGTGAATGTACAACTAGTTCAAAAATTAGACTCAACAATGTTTCCTCATTAAACTGAAGTGAGAGGTGGACTGGGGTGCTGCAAAACTCAGTCTTGTACCTATACTCTTCACAGTTTTTCTTAATAATTTTGATGAAAACTAATGAAATTTTGAAAACTAAAGTATTAGCCTTAGTTGTACCTGCAGCAGTCCTTATTAAAGGCAAGGATAGTGGCAGAGAGATTTGGCACACCTTGACCAATATGCCAATAGCACAACCAAAACCCAGTTTGATCTCAAGCATGTTCACACTATTCTACACAAACTAGGATCTCTAGCCTAGAGACTCTAAGCCAACGTCCCATTGTGTGCATCCTACCAACCAGGTGGCCTATGTAGCATAACGAGACCTAAACAAGTTTTATTATAAGGTAAAGAGGGTTCAAGGGGATGCTTAGCCTTGAGAAGGAAGGATCGAAGGCAGATATCTCATCCCACTTTCCCACTATTGAAATCATAGTGCAGAGGGAAAGTTGTTGAAACCTCTTCTCCATGTTCTAGAAGTTAGGCCACAGAATACTGGATTTAAGGTATAGAAAGTCAAAATCCAACTGAATGAAAGAAACATCTTATGCAAGCAGTCTGAAATTGGAATCAATTGCAAGGAAGTGATGGGTTCTCTTCAAATAAAGAAATAGCTATCTGTTGGGAATGCTGTAATTGGAGTTCCTGCGATAAAGTTGAGACTTGATCGTCTCTTACAGTTCTACAGTTCCAAAACAGTCAAAAGAGTGAGCAAAGAATGAGTAGACTCACCAAAAGCATAATTATTTTCCTATCCCTGGTCCTTTGAGAACATTCGATACAAACCTGCTCTAGTTCAATTGACTAGCAAATGAAGTCCCAAAGGTGCTTTTTCAGAAAGCAACTGGACTTTCTTGTTTTTTTTCTTTGAAGGTGTTTTGCTTCTTATCCAAGAAGCTTCTTCAGCTTTGACTGGATGGTGGGGAATGGAAGGATTTATATTCCTTGCAGATAGCTGGTCATTTACATCCTTTAAGAGAGACATTGAGGCCCCCTGGAGGTTTATCTGTGTCCACGGGGACACCTGAGTAGTGCAAATAGGTTTGGAGTCTTCTTGGACCTGCTGAAAGGACTGTGTTGTAGAGCTGTGCTTTCTGCAGGATGTTTTCCTCTGCCCTGTGTCCCTTCACTGTTGACCACAAATGTAGGCTGTTGGGAATGAGTCTCATACTGAAACACTAATTGTTCCTGTAATTTGCAATCTTTTTTCTGGAAATCCATTTATATTCCCACGCCCCACCATCCAGTCAGAGCTGAAAAAGCTTCTTGGATGAGAAGCGAAACATCTTCAAAGAAAAAAACCCCCAGAAAGTCCAGTTGCCTCTTGAAAAAAAAGCACCTTTGGGACAACCATGACCTGGATAACTCCATAGACATCTAGCAAATGAAGGGTTGCAAGAAGTTGGTGAAGCTGAATTCAAGGCATTCAAGCTATGAGAAGTGCTCCTCATTTCAGAGCTGATTTGCGTAAAATATGCCATTTCTTCAAAACTGGTCCTACTGTTAGGCAGAGCGACACATGAGTCCTAGAGGACAGATTTTGAATTTTATAACAGAGCAGGAAATAATTAGCCATTTAATGTATTGTTCATGTTGTTTTGCTGGGCAGAGACCCATGGAGCTTTTTTTCTTCATGCTCCAAAGAAATTTGACCGGGTAGTTTGTATTTTAATGAAGTAGATGACTGTACCATAAGAGAAAACATATTTTGAGCCATCCCACTATTCTTAATTCATAATCAAACCTGCTCCAGTTGGAACTGGAGTTCATGAAGATTTCAGCGGGACTCTAGACCAGTGTTTCTCAATCTTGGCCCACTTGAAGATGCGTGGACTTCAACTCCCAGAATCCCCCAGCCAGCTGGCTGGGGAATTCTGGGAGTTGAAGTCCACGCATCTTCAGGTGGGCCAAGATTGAGAAACACTGGTCTAGACAGACCCTGCTACAATAACCATGCATGGAATTGGCCAACATTGGTCATTTTCTGCTCAAAAACTTCCCACAAAGGCATAGTTTCCTATGCACCCAAGTTGCATTTGGTAGAAAGTTCCATGTGTTTTGGAAATATCTGAATGAGGATTTAACAGCAGTGCATGTAGTCCTTGACTACATCACATCATTTAGTGACCATTCAAAGTTACAACGACACTGAAAAAAGCGACTTATGACCGTTTTTTACACTTCTGACCACTGCAGCTTCCCCATGGTCACATGATTAAAATTCAGATGCTTGGTAACTGACTCATATTTATGACGGCTGCAGTGCCCCAGAGTCATGCAACTCCCTTTTGCGACCTTCTGACCAGCAAAGTCAATGGGGAAGCCGGGCTCACTTAACAACCGTGTCATTAACTTAACAGCTATAGTGATTCACTTAACAACTGTGGCGAGAAAGATCATAAAATGGGACAAAACTTGCTTAATAAATGTCTCACTTAGCAGCAGAAATGTTGGGTTCAATTGTGGTCATAAGTCGAGGACTACCTGTACTTTTTCTTAAAAAAATGAAATACATTTAATGAAATGAGGAAATTATTTGATAAAATGAGAGAAATGATGTCAGACCTGAAACTGGATGGAGTTTTTTCCTTTACCACTTTATAATGCCTTGGTAAGGCCACACTTGGAATATTGCATCCAGTTTTGGTCGCCACAATGTAGAAAAGATGCAGAGACCCTAGAAAGAGTACAGAGAAGAGCAACAATGATGATTAGGGGACTGGAGACTAAAACATATGAAGAACGGTTGCAGGAACTGGGTATGTTTAGCTTAAGAGAAAGAAGGACTAGGGGAGACATGATAGCAGTGTTCCAATATCTCAGGGGTTGCCACAAAGAAGAAGGAGTCAAACTATTCTCCAAGGCACTTGAGGGTAGAACAAGAAGCAATGGGTGGAAACTAATCAAGGAGAGAATTTCCTGACAGTTAGAACAATTAATCAGTGGAACAACTTGCCTCCAGAAGTCGTGAATGCTCCAACACTGGAAGTCTTTAAGAAGATGTTGGATAACCACTTGTCTGAAATGGTATAGGGTTTCCCGCCTAGGCAGGGGGTTGGACTAGAAGATCTCCAAGGTCCCTCCCAACTCTGTTATTCTATATTCTGTTCTACTCTGTTCTGTTCTACTCTACTCTACTCTACTCTACTCTACTCTACTCTACTCTACTCTACTCTATTCTATTCTATTCTATTCCTTCATGTCCTGTTGTGCACAATGTTCCCAGGTTTCCCAGGGCAGCATCAGTGTTGTGTTCAAGACAGTGCCCCATAAATAGCAATCTTTCGAGGTAAACTGAATGCTTGATTCCACATCTGCAGGGGCAGGCTAAAGCCATTTTGCATTGAGAGAGGAGAAAAAGAAATTGTGAAGGAGCAAGTTAGCCTTTTCATTGACAGTAAATAAAACGCAGGGCCTGTGTGCATGCATTTGGTGTATGCTGTGCCTACGTGTGCATAATGTTTTATACAATGAAGCCAGGCTGGCTTCTGCATTATTGCAGAAACCGGATGAGTTGAGCAGTTTATGCAGCTCTCTGCTTGCTAGGAGGGGGGGGGGATAGTAGCTGCCTTTTCTTAACATAGTTCACTGACTCCCAGTTCTGCATTAAAGCACCCAAGTGAGAACCCAGCAAGATGTTATCTGAACAGGCTCTTAGACAGCAAGTAGTTAGAAATGAATTATCGATGTGTAACAGGATGTGCTTGCATCCCCTTGAAAATACGAGAAGCCATCTGTGCTGGTCAGGTTATATAAGCCGTTGCAGAGCCCTGTTTTTTCCATTCCATCCAGAATGTAAAAAAATTGCATGTTTAGGCAAACTATTATTCACGTGGGAGAGAAGTGAAAAGATCCTCTGAAATTATTCTTTCTTTGATGTAGAAATAAGGCTGTCCTGCTGCGATTAGGTTAACATGCCAAATGACCACAGCTTTGAAGATGAGCTTCACGTTTAATGCCTACTGAGAGCCACTGACTTCATCGGATAAAAGTTTGGTAGAAGCGTATAGAGTTATGCTTGGGTCATTTGCTCAGCTAACAAAATGCAGGGCTTTACTTGGGGTCTGTCTATTCAAAAAAGAAAGAAAGAAAGACAATAAAGGCTCTCCACTGTAGATCTGCACCTTATGGTAGGTCTGCTAATTTTAGGGGAAATGAGCATTGCTGATAGAAAAGAAGCATGCTTAGGTCCGAAACCTTTGTGCTCAATCTCCAACTGAGCAGTAGAATGAAGCGCTTCTAATATTTGTTGCCGAGAGCTACTTTGGCACTGGGCTAAATTATTCCTGGGTTCTAGTTCTGCTCAGGGATAAATGGGACTTTGGGATGGTTCCTCTCTCCCAGTATGTTGTCCTTGCTCTCACTGCACAGTTTGAATCCTGTTTCAATGCTGCAGCCCTAGATTTATTGTATCTGTGCTTAAAGCTGGGCTGCAAAAATCCAGACAATCAGTAGGTGGCAGTAAAAAGCCAGAGTTTGCAGCCAGATACAGTTGCAGCCAAATACAGGTAGTAGTTGACTTACAACAGTTCATTTAATGACCATTCAAAGTTACAACGACACCAAAAAATGTGACATGACCGTATTTCCCAGCATCCCCCTGGTTGCATGATCAAAATTCAGATGCTTGTCAACTGACTCATATTTATGACAGGTGCAGTGTCTCTGGGTCATGTGATCCCCTTTTGCGACCTTCTGAGAAGCAAAGTCAATGGGACAGCCAGATTCATTTAACAACTGGGTTACTAACTTATCAACTGCAATGATTCACTTAGCACTGTGGCAAGAAAAGTGGTAAAGTGGGGTGAAACTCACCAATGTCTCACTTAACAACAGAAATGTTGGGCTCAATTATGGTTGCAAGTCAAGGACTACCCATATATTTGTATCTTCAAGTCAGTCTTAGCAACTATAGATTCACCTTCAGTCATTATAGGATACGCTTGTGCTATTTTCTCAACAATGTTTTTTTTTTTTGAAGTGGCTTGCCATTGTCTTCTTCCTAAGGCAAAGAAAATGACTGGATCCAGACTACCCAGCTGGTCTCTGTGTCTAAGGCAGGACTCGAACATGGGTTTTCTTTGGAGGAGGAGCTTCCGGAGGGAATGGAGGACTGCCTCTGAGCTCCGCTAAATGCGGAGGGCTTCCTGACGGGCGGGATGCTGCCGACCCTCATTTCCACCCTGAGGGTCGGGGATTTTTGGCGTTAAACATCCTGGCACCTGCCTGGCCCCAAGCTGGCCTGTCGGGTCGGCCGGGCAGCCAGACAGGAGGAAGATAGCGGCGCGGCGTGGCAGCTGGCGTTTTAAACCAGCATGGCGGCCGGCGCTCTCAGAATTGGAGTCAGGGCGGCAGAGCGGCAGAGCGGCGGCAGAACAACGGTGCGCCAGAGCCAGCGGAGCCAGCGGAGCCAGCGGAGCAGCGGAGTGGTAAAAATTGGACTGGAGGGGGGCGAGAAGGCTGGAGGAGGTGGATGACAGCGGTGGAGGACAGCGGCGGTGGTCTGGGCGATCTGCGCGACTGCGTGATTGTGCGACTGGGTGGTTTTTGGCCTGTGATATGAGAGGGATGGTGGCAACCCAGGAGAGCCGAGCGGCCCAAACTATGAACTAACTATGGATCGCTGAGCTCGAATTTGGCCGGTGATGTGTGTAGGATGTAAGGCCCGAGGGAGGCCCGAGAGACCTAAGGCGCCTAAGGGATGAAGGAAGGAGGGTGAGGCCTGAGGCGCCGGAGGAATCAGAGTTGAAAGATCGAGGGAAGGGCTGCAGGAAGGCCGCAGGGAGGCCGATGCAGCCCTCCAGGGCCCAACAACAACACCTGGGTTGCCAAATGGACAGAGGATTCTTTTCACCTAGGGCAGGCCATAGACTCGGAGGCCTGGAACATCAGAGGCCCACGCAGAAGGTCAGACCCGGTGTTTTGCTGTGCTCGCTACTACCCCCCCCACTCACGCATTTACCATCTACTTACTACGGGCTATCTGCCCTACCATCTACTATGATTTACCATCCATTGCAAACCACCTCTTAGCTGCAATTCTTATCCACCAGCTGGCTACTTTATCATACTTTCATCAGCCAGCATTACCATTCGGATATGGACTATTTTCATCAGCCTATCCCCCTGCCTGGACTATCTTCTTGCCAAGACCATCCCCTTAGTGGGAACTGTGGCCACTGATACATCTACAGCTCCCTCTTGACGAACTTGGCCCTGTCTAATCATGTTATATACGAGGCTAGACCTACTACAGCTACGAGATTCCCCCCTCTCGCAGCTATGGCCTCCTGCCCTTTCAAGGGCCCACCTTGAGGACGGGTTCATTAACCCAGAGAGGTGGAGGAAGCGCATGTTAAGGGTTTTTTTAATTAAATGTTTTTTAAAAGTTGTAAGGGGTTATAAGGATGGGGGGGGAGGGGTTGTAGGGATGGGGGGGGGGGAACCGGTTAGGAGGGATGGAAGAGCCAGGCACCTAGGTGTGGTCGAAAGAGGAGGGAGCGGAGTGGGGGAGGAGAGGGAAGATAGCATTCCTGTGAAGGGCACCTTAATACCAACGATCGTGGGGAGGGGCAGGTGCGAGGACAGTTTAAGAGCACGTAGTCGGTTGGGAGACCGGGGTTTTTGGTCATTCCCGGTCGTTTGTACCAACCCCTGCATACTAGGTGGTCAGGATCTACAGACCCAAGGCCTGAGACTGCTGTTATGCAACGCGAGGTCCGTTGTCAATAAGGCCCCCCTCATCCACGATCTAATTTTGGAGGGGGAGCCGGACCTCGCCGGAATAACCGAGACCTGGTTGGGCCACGAGGGAGGTCTACCCCTTGTGGAAATGTGCCCTCCAGGTTATCGAGCATTTCACCAGCCTCGGGCCCAGGGAAGGGGCGGTGGGGTAGCAGTGATTATCCGGGAAGACTTAGAGCCGAGAGAGTTCACCGTGCCGCAGACATCCGGGTGTGAGTCCCTCGTCGTGAGATGGGGCCCAGGGAGGCAGTTGGGCCTGCTGATAGTATACCTGGCTCCTCGCTATACTTCAGCGGCCCTGCCCGAACTCCTTGAGCTGATCTCATCGGTGGCGGTTGAGACCCCCAAACTTTTAGTGATGGGGGATTTTAATCTGCCGTCGATGGGAGAAGCGTCTGAGGGGGTTCGGGAGTTCATGGCTTCCATGACAGCCATGGACCTGACCCAGTTAATTCAGGGCCCTACTCACGAGGGAGGCCACACCCTGGACCTTGTTTTTGTCTCTGGCCAGTGGACGAGTGATCTGGGAATAGGGGATCTAGACACTATTCCCCTGTCATGGTCGGATCACTCACTTCTCCGGCTGGACTTCCCTGGTGCTACCCCCCGCCGCGAGGAGGCGGAACTGGAAGGTATTAGATGGTTCCGCCCCAAGCGCCTGATGGAACCGGATAGGTTCCAGACGGAACTTGGGCCACCCCCTGTGGACCTGACCCGCCCCCGAGTGGAGGACCTGGTAGACGCATGGAATAGTGCGACTACCGGGGCCCTAGACCGGGTGGCGCCTTTGCGGCCTCTCCTGCGGCGACGAACCACCCTGGCACCTTGGTTTACCGAGGAGCTAAGGGTGATGAAACGCCACAAGAGACGCCTAGAGAGTCGTTGGAGATCCTCCCGTTCCGAATTTGACCGAGCACAGGCACGAGCCTATTTGAAGACGTACCTCGTGGCATTAAGAGCGGCCAAACGTCAACATTGCGCCGCTCTTATTGCGTCTGCAGATAACCGCCCTGCCGCCCTGTTTCGGGTGACCCGTTCCCTCTTGTTTGAGAGACCACGGGAAGCCCCACTACAGGGCAGAGCAGAGGAGTTTGGGAATTATCTACAGGACAAAGTCGCTCAAATTCGGATGGGATGGACCCCTTTCAGTGGTTCAGTAGAGACGCCCGTTGCGAGTCTTGAGGGACCGCTTTGGGAGGAGTTTGACTCGGTTGCCATCGAGGATTTGGACAGGTTGCGTGGACGTCTGCGACCCACCACATGTTTATTGGACCCGTGTCCCTCCTGGCTTGTACTGGCATCCTGGGAGGTTACGCGCGACTGGCTCCTGGGCCTGGTGAACGCCTCGTTGGGTGAGGGGTCTCTACCGGCCGCCTTGAAAGAGGCGGTGGTGAGGCCCCTGCTCAAGAAGCCTTCCCTGGACCCAACGGACCTAGTCAATTATCGTCCAGTCTCCAACCTTCCTTTTTTAGCGAAGGTTGTAGAGAGTGTGGTAGCACAGCAGTTCCCACGTCACCTGGAGGAAAATGATTATCTAGACCCGCGCCAGTCCGGCTTCCGACCCGGGCACAGCACGGAGACGGCCTTGGTCGCATTGGTTGATGATCTCTGGAGGGCCAGAGATAGGGGTTGTTCCTCTATCCTGGTCCTATTAGATCTCTCGGCGGCGTTCGATACCATCGACCATGGTATCCTGTTGCACCGGCTAGAGGGGCTGGGAGTCAGGGGCACCGTTTTACGGTGGTTTGGCTCCTACCTCTCTGATCGGACGCAACGTGTGTTGACAGGGGAGCAGAGTTCGACCCGGAGGCCACTCACATGTGGAGTGCCACAGGGATCGGTGCTCTCGCCTCTCCTGTTCAACACATATATGAAACCGCTGGGCGAGATCATCCGTGGTTTTGGGGTGGGATATCATCTGTATGCTGATGATACTCAGCTATACATTTCCACTCCGAACCACCCCAATGAGGCCATCGAAATGATGTCCCGGTGTCTGGAGGCCGTATGGGTCTGGATGGATGGCAACCGACTAAAACTCAACCCTTCCAAGACGGAGTGGCTGTGGCTTCCGGCCTCCCGGTTCAACCAGGTGCTTCCATCTCTGGCCATCGGGGGCGTTCAACTAGCCCCCATGGAACAGGTGCGCAATTTGGGCGTCCTCCTGGATGCCCGGCTGTCCATGGATAACCATGTAACAGCCGTGGCAAGGGGGGCGTTCCATCAGGTCCGCCTGATGCGCCAATTGCGCCCCTTATTGGACCGGGATGCCCTACGCACAGTCACCCATGCGCTAGTGACGTCTCGCCTGGATTACTGCAATGCTCTCTACATGGGGCTTCCCTTGAGATGCACTCGGAGACTACAGTTGGTCCAGAACGCGGCCGCGCGGGTGATTATGGGGAGGACTAGATTCTCCCCTGTAACACCTCTCCTGCGCGAGCTGCACTGGCTTCCTGTGGTCTACCGAGTGCGTTTCAAGGTTTTGATTATGATCTTTAAAGCGCTTCATGGCACAGGGCCTAGTTATATGCAGGATCGCATCCTGCCCCACACATCCCTACGACCAATTCGCTCACACAGAGAGGGACTTCTCCGGGTGCCGTCCGCCAAACAGTGCCGGGGGGCGACACCCAGGAGCAGAGCCTTCTCTGTGATGGGCCCAGCCCTGTGGAATGACCTCCCCCGTGACATCAGGATTACTTCCGATCTCCGCTCCTTCCGTGTACAGCTGAAGACCCACCTCTTTCAATTATCTGGCCTGGCTCAATCGCAATCGTAATTTTCGCATTCCCCCTAACTGTTTTTAAATTGTTCTTAAATATTAATTCTTAACTGCATATTGGGTTTTTACAATTGGGGTATTTTATAGCTGATTTTTAACTGTCTAATGATGTAATTTGTTTCCTCCTCCGTGTATGTATGTATGTGTGTTGTGTATGTATGTACGTTTTTGTGCTGTTATATATCTTTTATGTTTTATGCTCCATTGTACGCCGCCCCGAGTCCTACTCGGAAAGGGAGCGGCTAATAAATCCAAATTTATTATTATTATTATTATTATTTTTCCTGTTCCTAGTCTGGCAATTTAGCCACTAATCCAAATTGGTTCCCAATAGTTTTGTTTTTGGAGACTACATCATACAATCTGGTAGCCCAAGATAGAGGAAGCCAGAACCAATGTGCACTTTCTAATACATTTGGCTGCATATAATGAATGGGTAAGAATGGGCAAGATATCTCTGGTCAGCATGAATTATTATCTTTGTTCCTTTTAAAGTGTTTTATAATATTGAGGTTGTATCTTAGGTTCGAATTAGGCATAATCACTGTTCCTACTAAATAGGATTCAGTGTTAGAATAAGAACTATTCAGAGATAACTATTTGGGATGTGTAACCCCAAAACTGGCTCTAATATCTGAAACCCACATCTTTGAAATAACTTAATTAAGGCTAAGGATCAGATACAGCTTAATCTGAAATTCCGAACAGAAGTGAAGAGTTTTGAAGAGCTATTAAATCTGTGGTTTAACTGCACGGCCCTGTCCAGGCAGTTGCCAGGAGTCAACACTGACTCAAAGGTGACCAAAAAAAGAATGCCTATGGATTTACAAAGAAACTCAGAAATGTCTTGATTCTTTTGGATGTTATGAAAGGGAGATGCTATATCTGCCAAAAAAAAAACTATTTTCCTATAAAACTACAAATGAGAATGGGGGAAAAATAGAGCTAAGTATGATTACAATAGAAATACAATACAATAGCAGAGTTGGAGGGGACCTTGGAGGTCTTCTAGTCCAACCCCCTGCCTAGGCAGGAAACCCTATACCATTTCAGACAAATGGTTATCCAACATCTTCTTAAAGACTTCCAGTGTTGGGGCATTCACAACTTCTGGAGGCAAGCTGTTCCACTGATTAATTGTTCTAACTGTCAGGAAATTTCTCCTCAGTTCTAAGTTGCTTCTCTCCTTGATTAGTTTCCACCCATTGCTTCTTGTTCTACCCTCAGGTGCCTTGGAGAATAGTTTGACTCCCTCTTCTTTGTGGCAACTCCTGAGATATTGGAACACTGCTATCATGTCTCCCCTAGTCCTTCTTTTCATTAAACTAGACATACCCAGTTCCTGCAAGCGTTCTTCATATGTTTTAGTCTCCAGTCCCCTAATCATCTTTGTTGCTCTTCTCTGCACTCTTTCTAGATTATTCAGGAAATGATTTTTCAGGAAACTTACAGAACAGGAAGTTATGTGGAAAAAAAGAGAGAAATATAAAGTTCAAGAGCCTGACAAGATTTTATTAAGAGCCTTGTTTCACATGGAACTGTTCTACAGCAAACCAACCAGTCAAAAAATTATTGGGCTGATGAGGAATTGACCAAAAAATGATGAAATGTATCTGTTAATTGTGGAGAAAAGGTTTACTCAAACTTTTGATACACATTCCTTACATTGACTAATTTGTGACTATAATATACAATGGGATTCATTTAAAAGAATATGCTAGACTTGCTTTTGTTCCCCTAAATCAGGCGTGTCAAAATGGTGGCTGATGGACTGGATGTTTTACGCACAGGCCACGGCCACCCCAGCTTCACGAAGGGGGAAAATGTCACGAAATGTCACGTGACAGCCACATGATGCGGCAAGTTTGACACCCATGACCTAAATAAAATGGCATAGAGGGACATTAAACTCTTTGATTTTGATTTTGTAACACAGTTGCTGTATTTGTTAAATCCCAAAGTAACTCACCAAACCTTTACCCACCATCATCCTATTAATATTAACTCCCCTCTTCCTGTTTAACTCGGCTGATTTTAGTTTCTTAGTTTTGTAATCTCAAAAATGGGTGTTTTGCTTCTTTGTTAATTTGAAACTTGCCTTGTGTTCATTTCTCCTAGTGCACAGTTTTTAAATGTTGATTTCTTTAATATGTACCTTGTGGGTGGTCTTATCAAATATACATAATTTGGGATATCATAACTATAACTAAAAATCAAAAGTAGCTGGCCAGAGAAACATCCTGTGTCATGCTCTGTGCTGCTAAATTTCTAATAAGGAGCTGCCTTCTGGCATCCTTATAAAAACACTGGAGCCAGGATAATGGCTGTCCACCTTAAAAAATAATAACAGAGAACATTGGAAACATGTTTTGCAGAATGGACTTTCCTTTCCAGACTGAGAAAAGAAGCAAAATGGAAAGATATTCAGAGATCAAACTGTGGTTCTATTTTTCTCCCAGCTTTGGTACATTCAACCAAAGGTTTGAGAAGAATGCTTCTCCAGCCAATTTTTTTACAGTAGTTCAGGGGTGTCCAAACTTGGGAACTTTAAGACTTGTGGACTTCAACTCCCAGAATTCCCCAGCCAGCATCTTAAAGTTCCCAAGTTTGGACACCCCTGCACTAAGTTTGTCTCTGGCCCAGAGGAATAATGAGAGAAAACTTCTAAAGTCTTCTAAAGTATTGTTTAGCAGTTGTTCCAAGTCTTACTAAAATCTTACTAAACAACTGGCAATTGTTGTTGGGAGAGTACTTCATAAGAACCTATGAAATTATTTATGGAAAGTGGCATGTTCAGAATCCAGATACAATACAATACAATAGTAGAGTTGGAAGGGACCTTGGAGGTCTTCTAGTCCAACCCCCTGCCTAGGCAGGAAACCCTATACCGTTTCAGACAAATAGCTATCCAACATCTTCTTAAAGACTTCCAGTGTTGGGGCATTCACAACTTCTGGAGGCAAGCTGTTCCACTGATTAATTGTTCTCACTGTCAGGAAATTTCTCCTCAGTTCTAAGTTGCTTCTCTCCTTGATTAGTTTCCACCCATTGCTTCTTGTTCTACCCTCAGGTGCTTTGGAGAATAGTTTGACTCCCTCTTCTTTGTGGCAACCTCTGAGATATTGGAATAATGCTATCATGTCTCCCCTAGTCCTTCTTTCTATTAAACTAGACATACCCAGTTCCTGCAACCATTCTTCATATGTTTTAGTCCCCAGTCCCCTAATCATCTTTGTTGCTTTTCTCTGCACTCTTTCTAGAGTCTCCACATCTTTTTTACATCGTGGCGACCAGAACTGAATGCAGTATTCCAAGTGTGCCCTTACCAAGGCATTATAAAGTGGTATTAACACTTCACGTGATCTTGATTCTATCCCTCTGTTGATGCAGCCTAGAACTGTGTTGGCTTTTTTGGCAGCTGCTGCACACTGCTGGTTCATATTTAAATGGTTGTCCACTAGGACTCCAAGATCCCTTTCACAGTTACTACTACTGAGTAAGGTATCAGATGGAAGATGTAGTCTGAATCCTCATGAGCATGTGTCAAAAGGCATTTTGGGAATAACCTATCACAGAATATAAGTAGAATGTACTTCAGTAATCCTGTGTGTGTGTGTGTGTGTGTGTGTGTGTGTGCGTCTGCGTGTGCGTCTGTGTGTGTGTGTGTGTGTGTGTGTGTGTGTGTGTGTTTTATGACTCCAGTCTATGGCTTTTGAGTATGTTGCAAAAATATGGCAATAAAGATAAGCAAAGGCCTAATCCAGGATGGTGCAATCATTCTTATCATCCGTTCTAATAAATGTCCAGGGTTCTTTCCATTTTAACCACATTTCTTTTCACATAAATTCCTTTGACTTGTAATTGCTTCATAAAAAAATGACTAATTGGTTTAGCTATTTGTTCTGCTGTTGGAAGCTGGTCTTTTCTGAGATGACAGCTATGCTGCCTAGTCCAATGGGTGAATCTGTTGCTTCTGATGGACAGGAAGTAGTTAGAGGGATTTTTTTTTTTTACAAACTGGTCTTACTCCTCCTTTGCCAAATCAACCAAATGTTCTCAACATGTTTGAATAGTTTTCACATGAATTCACTGCATCACATTGTTCGGTCTGATCTATACCAGATATTTGGCTACTTGTGCAAAAGGAGAATAGAGAAATAAAGAGGTGAAAAACCAGGCATACCCCCTGCATCCATAACAAAGGTGTGCAGAGGATTTAGAAAAAGATATGTGGGAACTGATCACGCCAATCATTGCTTCATTTTTTACAAGGTGGTGGGGAAAATCATGCTCAAGCTAGGGAATTGCCTTATGCCAGGGCAAACATTCCTCCACTGAGCCCAGTTTTCTATTGAAAGTGTTTACTAATTCATATCCTTGAGGTCCTTCACCCCTTCCCATCCAATTCTATGAACTAGAGATACTATTGTCAACCCAGAAGCTGGCTTGGCTGAAGCCATCTTGGAACTTCAGTGCTGCTACACTAGAGTGAGGGATAGGGAGGGGGGATTAGAAATAGCTGGGGTTGTGTAGTCAAAATAAAATACTTTCTCTTGGGAACGAAGGGCATTCTCACACCTAGTCGGAGAAAGGAAGAATGATGTCATCAGATCAGTGATGACAGACCACAAATCTACAGTGCTGTTAAGAACCGGTTCCAGCTCCCTCCCCCCCCGCCCGTCCGCCCATCATCAAGATGAAGAGCGAGAGGAGGAATTCTGGGAGTTGAAGTCCACAAGTCTTAAAGCTGTCGAGTTTGAACACCCCTGGGTTTTTTTTCTAAAGGGTTAGGGGTGCAAGGGTCTTGTAACTTGACAGCTTTAAGACTTGCACACTTCAATGCCAGAGTTCCTCAGCCAACATTTTGATTGCTAAGCAAGAGCATTGTTAAATGAGTTTCACCACATTTTACAAGTTGGCCACGCCCACCCAGTAACATGACCACCAAGCCACTCCCACCCAGTCACATGGCTAGCAAGCCACTCCCACCAGGTCACATGGCTGGCAAGCCACTCCCACCCAGTCACATGGCCAGCAAGCCACTCCCACCAGGTCACATGGCTGGCAAGCCACTCCCACCCAGTCACATGGCCAGCAAGCCACTCCCACAAAGCAGGCCACACCTACAGAAGAGGTTCTAAAAATTTTTGAAACCCACCACTGCTCAAATGCATATGTTTTTCAGATGCCTCTACTGTCCTTAGGGTTGTTTGACAGAGCATTTCCTATGTAATTTGAGGGGGTGGGAGAGACAGAAAAAAAGAATGGAGATCCAGGTAAGTGTGAGCACCAAAGGTGTCCAACATATTCAGTCTTTGGTTAGAACAGCATCTTGTCTTACAGGCACACCCTGAAGTACACAGAGTATATGTTTATCACAAGGCTACAGTATGTGAAAGCCATTGGACTTTTTCAATAAGTTTTTATTAAGATCATATGGAAAGCATAACTTCTGCATTCCTGCATGTTTACTGTACTTTCTCCCTAACAGGCTGGCTGTCAGGGGAAAGAGAGGAGGGGGGCAAAGGGGACTCCGCAGAGCCAGAAAAAAAAAGAATGTAAAACAAAAGGACATACCTTTCATGAATGCCAACAAAGCTATAGGATCTCTCAGTTAATAGAATCAGGGAATGGCAAAGAGCAGCACCTCTGCTGAGAAGGCAAGCAGAAAGAATGCTGAGTCTCTGTGCCTTCCAGGCTGACACTGAAGCTCCACCATGGCTTTGCCTGTGGACCTGCCTCCACCAGGAAAGACAAATAACTCTGACAAATACCCAAGGAAGACATGGTGGCTCAGTGACTAAGATGCTGAGCTTGTCGATCAGAAAGGTCAGCAGTTCGGCGGTTCGACCCTAGTGCTGCTAACGGAGTGAGCTCCCGTTACTTGTCCCAGCTTCTGCCAACCTAGCAGTTCGGAAGCATGTAGAAAAATAGGAGCCACCTTTGGTGGGAAGATAACAGTGTTCCATGCACCTTCAGCATTTAGTCATGCCAGCTACATGACTATGGTGACGTCTTCAGACAGTGCTGGCTCTGTGGCTTTGAAACACAAATGAGTACTGCCCCCTAGAGTCAGGAACGACTAACACATATGTGCGAGGGGAACCTTTACCTTTACCTTTTACCCAAGGAAGAGTCAGATGGACTCCATTTTGGCCTGGGGGGCAAAAAGCAATTCTCAGCTCCCTATTTTATATCTGCAACACAGGAACAACAATACCAATAGCACTTAAACATTTATGCATCACTTCATAGCCCTCTCTAAGCAGTTTACAGAGTCAGCCTATTGCCTCCAACAATCTGGATCCTCATGTTATCCTTCTCAGAAGGATGGAAGGTTGAGCCAACCTTGAGCCGGACAGGATCAAACTCCTGGCAGTGAGCTGAATTAGACTGCAATACTGTATTCTAACCACTGTGACACCATGGCTCCCAATGACCATAATGACAATTAAGGTGGTGATGACAGTAACTCTATTTTGAGGGCTGTTCCAAGAATTTTTGAAAGAATGTATTGAATAAATGTGTATGTCAAAGATAGGAATCTTGCAGAAGTGGTATTCAGCAGGTTCTGACCAGTTCTGGAGACCCGGTAGCGGAAATTTTGAATAGTTTGGAGAACGGTAAATACCCACCTCTGACTGGCCTTGCCCCCATCTATTCTCTGCTTCCTGAGTCCCAGCTGATCAGGAGAGAATGGGGATTTTGCAGTAACCTTCCCCTGGAGTGGGGTGGGAATGGGATTTTACAGTATCCTTCCCCTGCCACGCCCACCAAGCCATGCCCATATAACCGGTAGTAAAAAAAATTGAATACCACCACTGGCATCTTGGTGACCTTTGGCTGTTTTTCACTGCAGCTTCCACAGTCCTTTGCTCTTGGCTCTCCTAGCTGAAGTCACAGGTGTCTTGGGTAGGGATCAGGTTGTTTCCCCCACTACAAACATGGCTTGGGAAATATTCCATCTTATTCACAACCCAAAAGGGGACATTGGGACAACTTCATCCATTTTTTCCAAGTAGAGGGGAATTCTTAGGTATTTGCTTCTGCAATGGAGACCTTACCATTTTCAGAACTAGTAGAGGTTAACCTTTCTCTCATACCTTAAGCATTTCTTTTTAATGCTGCTGTTAATTGCAACAACAGGTTGGCCCTCTGACTCTCCATCTGCACCCTTCACAATGCTATGTATCTGAGACAGTCATGCTGAGGGTGATATAGGGAGGGGAAGGAAATGGAGACCACTAAGAAGATGAAAATGAGGAATTCTACAAAATTCTACAAAGTGGCTTTTCCCATCTTTCCCACCAGCAAGTTTTAAAAAATGAAACATTTCAGAGAATACCACAAGAATTTCTTTTCATGTTTCTGAGAAATGCTAAACATAATGAGTTTTTGCCCTATATAAAGTCATTGAATATAGAATAGAATAGAATAGAATAGAATAGAATTATTTATTGGCCAAATGTGATTGGGCACACAAGGAATTTGTCTTTGGTGCATATGCTTTCAGTGTACATAAAAAGACAAGATACATACGTCAAGAATCATAAGGTACAGCATTTAATGATAGTCATAGGGTACAAATAAGCAATCAGGAAACAATCAATATCAACTTAAATCGTAAGGATAGAAGTAACCAAGTTACAGTCCTGCGGTCATAAGTGGGAGGAGATGGATGATAGGAACTATGAGAAAACTAATAGCAATATTAGTAATGCAGCCTTAGTGAATATTTTGACAGTGTTGAGGGAATTATTTCTTTAGCAGAGTGATGGTGTTTGGGAGAAAAACTGTTCTTGTGTCTAGTTGTTCTGGTGTGCAGTGCTCTATAGTGTCATTTTGAGGGTAGGAATTGAAACAATTTATGTCCAGGATGCGAGGGGTCTATAAATATTGTCATGGCCCTGGTTTTGACTCGTGCAGTGTACAGGTCCTCAGTGGAAGGCAGGTTGGCAGCAATTGTTTTTTCTGCAGTTCTGATTATCCTCTGAAGTCTGTGCCTGTCTTGCTGGGTTGCAGAACCAAACCAGACAGTTATAGAGATGTAGATGACAAACTCAATAATGATAAAAGCTATCATATATATTTTATACAACAACTTGTACGGATTGGCTATCATTTTCAGATTCATATTAGTAATTAGCCAACCATATCATCTGCAGATCACCCTATCTCTACTCATATCTCTAGATCTTTGATGAATTCACATGGTTAATATTCTTTCAGCAGGAAGGCAAAAGGTAATTAAATTGTTAACGCCAGGATTTCCATAATAATAATGTCAACTACCCAATTTTGAGACCTATGCTGGTATGCAATTATTTCTAAAATGCTTAATGGTAAGGATGAGATTGATGGTGATAAATTACATAATCACAGGACTAAGTAAAGCCCCTACCTGCTAATATTTTGACATCAGTTAATTTCAGTGGTGCAAATTAATATTGTGCAAATTAGTGTCTCTTTAAGAAAGCTGCACATTAAAGTTATCACGCAGTTGCAAATATTTTCAGAGCCATTGGAAAATCATGGGCATCTTTAATGAACAGCTAAAAGATAGTAGGTTTGTTTTTGCCCAAGATCTGAAATGTTTCCAAATCTTTTTGAAGCACAGACCGTAGCTTAGTCACACAGAGTCATAAAAGGTTGCTAACATAAAAAGTTAAAATAATTAATTAGAAAGGAGGACTCTGTAGTTGTCCAGAGGTTGCTGAAGTCTCAGAATCCCTCTCCAAAATTATATGTCAGTTTCTAAAGGGTTTTTTTTTTTAAAAAAACACTAAGAATATACTTTCCAAAAATACTTCAGTACTTAAGGAGCAAACGGAATAATTAAGATTTAAGCAATTGTGACCTGCATTTTTATTCATTATTTTTTTTAGGGTGATGTAGTTTTTAAAAAAGTATTTTGGGAGAATCACAGATTGTTCATGAATAAAGGAATCCAATGCATTTTAATATTTTGAGGCACTTTAATATTTGCAGAATTGAATTAATGTATAATATCATATTAATCAATGACACAAGGAGTGCAACATTAAAATTAATGTGCATATTGACCTGGATATGAAAAACTAATAGGGAATACAAGATTCACCTCCTTGAAAAAAAATTATGACCGTAAAATGAGCTTCACATTTAAGATATTGTCCTTTCCTTTATAATAATACTCTCTTCAATTTTACAAGTTCTGTATTATTTTTAAATTTTTAAAAAAACACTATGAAGTTCATGTTTTATTGTTCCTTACAGTTACATAAATTACATTTGGCCAACATAAATGTAATTCCTACTGTGTGAACTGGGAACCCTGAATGTTGGTTTTCCTCAAGTTATAAACAATGTGAAGATATGTTATACTGGGTCACAATTTTCCACCGTACAGCAAAATATATAACTCACTTTTAATAACAAAACTGCATATATCATTAAAGTTTCCTGCTCAGGCGAACTCATATTATGTTACACTGCACAGCAAGGAATATCCTTTCTCTACACCACTGTTTCTACAATATTGTTTAAGTGAATGAAAAATATTTCACTGTTCCGTTAACAAAACAGTTGTCATTCTGAAAAATTATTCAAATATGTTGGTATTTTTATGAGATGTATTGTTAAGTATGGAGTTTTTCATAAGTAATTGTTTTCGCAGCTCCATTGGCACTCAAAACATTTTTTAAAAAAAAACAAATATGAAATGCATTTTTCTGCACCAAATCATTTACACTTTTCAAGCATATGATTTATTAATTTCTAGGAACCGATGATCAGATTTGAATACACTGAATTTTCCCCATTGGTGATACTGATCGATTGAAACCTACTCTACCCCTACTGAAAATCTTACCTATCTCTGGTTCTCATTCTGATTCAGAATACATCTCTGCACTTACCTTCTACCTCACATCTTGGCAACCCATCCCAGTCACCTTTTTTTTTTTTGCACAGTGCAGCCAGTGGTAGGATGCTGCCAGTTTAAGAACCAGTGCGGTGAGGCACGTGCATGCACGCTTTGCGCATGTGCCTAAAGCACTTGAGCACAGTGCTGAAAATGGAGCATTTAGAAGCTCAGCTGCTTACCTTCCAAATCAGCAACGGTAAGTAGAACAGTGGGGGGCGAAATCAGCTGTGCATGCGATTGAGATGAACTAGAAAGCAGGAAATAAAGGACAGGATATGGCAGGGAAAGGTGGGTGGGCCCAGCTGATCGTCAGAACTACCGGTTCACCCAAACCAGTCTAAACCGGCTGAATACCACCTCTGAGTCCAGCATTCTGTTGTAAAAATGTGATATAAATCCATCACTTCTCAATGACAGAATTAGTTTACATTATATATAGACAAACTGGATCTAAAATAAGCACATAGTATGTAAGGGGAGCTTAAAGTCACTGAGTAAAATCCGAGAACCACTTGTACCACTGACCAAAATGGGCCAAATTTAGTCCTAATTTGTCTGATGACCATATGGCTATTGAAGATATCTAAGACTCCCCTTTTTAAGTGGAAGAAGCTGTCTAATATTGCCCACCCGACAAATCTTATCAATACTTTCGCTAGGTATATATTATTTCAGAATGTATGGAAAAGTACTGTACATTGCTCCCTGTTTCTGGAAAAACAGGCCTCATGCCCTAGACAAACTATGAGAAATATTTGCTTGGAATTAGAAACATTCAATGCACAGCACTCAATTGTTCATTACTGAAAAATATCAACTTGATAAAAGGGATGGATCTGTAAGCAAAAACATTTGGGAAGAGAAAGGTCTACTCACCTGTCTGCTTATGTCCAAGTTTAGTTGATGAGCTGGCATACTAGAAAGAATTAGATATCCCCATGATACATGTTCTCATATAAATCTTTTCAATGAAAAGGAAAAAAACATTGAAAATTAAAACTAAAGTGTTTTGAATTGATGAATAGGACTGAGATGATGAAACAGGCACCGTTTTCCAAGTGTACAAGGAAAAGGAATGAGACACCAGATAACTGTAAACTCAGTATTGCTAAAGCCTCATCTTCTTGATGTGTTTCTTCCTGCATTGGATGGTTAAACTATGGAATTTGCTTCCGAAAGTTGGAATGAAAGTTTGAAAAATTAAGTTAGACAGCAGCTCTTAGCATGTGACACAATCTCAGTCAGTTGTGTATGCATTCTTCTGAACATCTGTGCATTGTGCCTGTGCTATACTGATCCTTGGTCTATATCTGCTATTTTCAAAATTCCCTGCATATCTTATGGCTGGCAAAATTACTTTTCTGGGTTTTTTTTTCTTTGTGGTGTCCTCTAATCTTTCATTAAGAGATGTTTCATGGAAAGAATGTTAGCCTGGGACTCTTTCTCCAAGAGAAAGATTATGCTTAATTTTTGGCTGCTTCATTAAAGAAATGCTCTGAAGTTGATTGGCACTGTTGTTCTAGCTATTATGCAGCTTGCATTACTTCCAAATCTTGGATTTGCTACAGGCAGCAGAAGACATGAATGAAAAGTCACTGGGGAAAGGTCAGCTAGGTTTATATTGAAAACCTGCTTAACCAGTTGCCACAGGCTTCAACCAGACTCAGCAAATGAACCCTCAATGGAACTTCCATCTTCCCAAACTTACAGAAGACTTGGATTATAATACAAAATGAGGACTCTTTAATAGGTCAGAAAGCTCCTCTAGAGAAGGTGGAGCTGTCTATTGTCTAGAACCCAGCCAGCTTTCAATGGTTTTCAATCTATTATTCTGGAATTATTTTAATAGGGGACAAACAGCCATTTGGAGCTCTCCGGGGTCCTGTTTTTGGAGCTCTTTTCACTGAGGGCTTTGGCTTTGGCTTTGGCCTGTTGTTCTCATTAATGGAGACCCTGCTTCCAGTCATTTCTAACTTTCAGTGCCAGAACTAGCCAGGAACAAGGCAGTTGTGCATATTAGACTATATAGCAAGATGCCTAGTTGGAATCTGAACAAAAGATACTTCACTGACACAAAAGAAAGAGTAGGAATGCATCGCCTCCCATACTTAGCTGAGTGTTCTCATAAGACCTCTTTCATTCCCCACTGAATGGGGAAAAATGAAGGAAATGCATCTGTCTCTTTACTTCTTTTTGCTTTTTGAAAGAAAAAGTCATCAGAAACCTGGTGTTTTACTTTCTTCCATTAATTATTATCACAATTAATTGGAAGAAGGAATGTTTACCTCATCCCTTCTTTATCTTGGCAGAAGACTGGTCAGGAAGAAACTTCCTTCCCTCTCTCCTTCCTTCCTTCCTTCCTTCCTTCCTTCCCTACTTCCTTCCTTCCTTCTTTCCTTCCTTCCTTCCTTGTCATAGAATATAGAAGGATCATGACATACTCCATTTCTTTTTTGGAATGCTTACTGGTTATTATTTTTCTCCATTTGATTGGTGTAAATATTTTTTGTTGTCATTGATATAAACTTTATCTTATTTTCTTAAGATATGGTGCATTTTAGAAAAAAAAAAGGTATGATGCTAAAAATGCTCAACATAATTCAGTGGCATTAATGTCACCCTTTGGACCCAGCTGTCACTTCTGCACGTAGAAGAGTTGTTTGACTGAGAACTAGAACTGAGCTTGGATGTTGGAGAAAGGGCAGCAAAAGTGGACTATTGGTACCCAATTGTTAGAATGGAGCAAGGCATCACTCATTTTGCCTGTTTTGAGGAATTTCAATTCAGCTTTAATGCAAAGGGTTCATGACATTGTACTTAAAAGGGACCCATTTTGTTTATTTAAAGAGTTCTATAGAATTTGTATTAGGCTCTAACCAGCCATAGGGATCTCAGAAGAAGCCCTCACCAGAGAAGGTAAATTGAGAATTTTATGTTATGCATTGTAATTTTCAAGCGCCAGGGAAATCAGTAGATCCGGGCAGTTCAAATTGGTATAAAGATTTATTGAAAGCTTAAGTTCTCTACAAGAATCTGAGCTACCAACAATTAAAGCAATTTAGCAGTAAATAAGAAATTCACAGTGGATTGAACTTAGATCTCTTGTGGGTATGAAGTGGCCTGTGACTGATGATGTGTTTGACCCCTCCCTCAAGCTCATCTCCTGCAGCAATCCTGAGACAGGTTTCCTCCCACTCCAGCAGAGGTGGGTTGCCACCGATTTGGCCCGGTTTGGCCGAACCGGTAGTGGAATTCAAGCCTGGGTCGCAGAACTGGCCAAGCCTGCCATGCCCCCAAACCGGTCCCCTCACTGCTGCTTGGCTGCCACCATTTTGGATTTTAGTCACTGCGCATGCGCAGTTTACTGTAAATAGTTCTGTGCATGCATGCAGAACAATTTACATTGAACTGCACGTGTGCACATTGCGCATGGGTTGCGAACTGGCCGTAATGCTGGCAGCACCTAAACCCCTGCACCCCACCCATATGCTCCACAGTTACCATTTAGTTTAAAGTTAAATAAATGCAATATAGGAGTGGCATGTATTGCACATAATATCATATGTACAGTTTGATTCTAACCATGTGTCCATCCACAGGAAAAAAAAATGGGGCTAAACAATTTTATGTATAGCCAAGATTTTACTCAGTCATCTAAACAATGGGAATATGTTCCCTTCCCACTTTCAGAATGGTCCCTTCTACTTGATTCTACAGTAGTTTTAAGTTAGTATGATGAACTGCCTTTCTTTACTCACAGAGAAATTACTATGTAACCAATATATGATTCACTTAATCCTCCAAGGAAAGATTGAAGGCAAACAAGGTCTAGGCAGAAGAAGAACATCATGGCTTCAAAATCTAAAGGACTGGTTTGGACAAAACTCAACAACACTTTTTTGTGCAGCTGTTGATAAAAATAGGATTGTCAATGTCAGATGATGGATATGGCCCAAGAAGAAGAAGACGTGATTCTGTTATGATATCATGTCCATACAGTCCCAAACATTTCATTAAAATGTTTTGCCCCATTTTGAAAAAAAAAATGTCCTTAGAGTGCAAGTGTGCAAGGGGGAATGATTACAAACGGGGAATGAAAAAAATAAGATGGAGTGAAATGTAAGGACAGTTGTATGTGGATTCTGCCTACCTTCCCAGTAAGCCTCTCTTCTAAAAGTTTAAAGATTTTTGATGTAGCACTACTTGGATGGACTTTTATAAGCTAAATTTAATATAATGGTTAAAGGTTTAATCTGGCTATAAACAATTCTTAGGCAAATAGATGGAAAGAGTTTCCAGGAAAATGCCTACTGAGGTCTTCTGGAGGGTTGGATTTCAGTTTCCAAAATTTCTATTAACAGTGCCAGTCAATGTATGGGAATCTGGAATCAGATTCCAGCACATGTGGAGTATGCCAAGTTGTAAAAAAAAAAGATTTTAAACCTTTCAGCATTGCAATTACTTTTAAAAAAACAACAACATTAATTTAGAGTCAGAGTTGAAGAAGTTTCTTGGATGAGAAACAAAACATCTTCAAAGAAAAACAAGTAAGTCCAGTTGCCTCATGAAAAAGCACCTTTGGGACAACCATGACCTGGATGACTGAGAATCTCCATAGACATTAATTATTTTAAAGAGTTGCTTACTGCCATCATTGACCCTGATTAAGATAAAGTGACTTGATTCATTTTAAAATCAGAAGCAATATCATGTCAAAGCAGTCAACTACTGATGAAGAAGGAGCTATAGAACGAGACAGTCGCATGTACTTATTTTGAGGTGAAATAAAGTTCTACACTAAAGCAGTATAGAATTATAGTCCAATAGTAAGATTACAGATTATTTTGACCAACAATAAATAAAAGCCCTTGGATACATTAATTCCCACACTGTGTTTAAAAAAATGAAGTTATAAACATTTACAGAATATTTTTGTGGATATGTTCATTTCTTAAAGGACATTATTGTAATCAGTAAATGAACTAAATTGCTTTCTCGGGCTTTCCACTATTCTTTCTTTCCTTCCCTCAGTCATTTCTGGATTTTTAAAATAATTAAGACTACATTTAAAGTATGCATTCCTTCTATGACAAATCTTTCTTGTTTGACTGTTTAGCAAATATATTCTAAATGATCTAAAGTTGGGCATGGACTTGGTCATGTGTGAACAATGAGCCTTGCAATTTCATTGTTATGGATTGTTACCTTCACCTTCGCCTAATAATAGTGCCTGACATATTTCTTTCTCTTAAGTATGTAATGCTTTTATTCTCTTTAGAATGATAAGGGGCAAGGCCTTTGTCTAAGTATTCAGTGGCTGCTAAGCTTACATTATCTTCTCTTTATTTGAAAGGGGGCTGGTTCTGGAGAAAGGCCCACCTCTTGTTCCACACTAGCAGTTTCTGCTAGCTATCAAGATCCTCTAACACTTCTACATGTCCCCATTTAACTGGTGCTTTTGGAAGCTTCCCGGCTAGCCACACATTCTTAGCACATACCACACCCATTCTCCCTCTTCTACACACACATAAAGGACACAATGAGAATCTCAAGTTCTGTTATCCTGATTTTAACTCATAACAAAATCATGAAGTTATTTGTGGCATAAAACAAGTGTAACGAACTGTAAAATTCTGATGAAACAGTTGATTGCATGTTTTTCATAAACTTAATCAGCTTCTCATCTCAATTGGCAAAAGTCTTTATCCAGTGTCCTGAGAAACTTAAGGAACTGAATGTCACGAAGCATGCCAATTTGTGCTATCTAATATTGTATAACAAATAATGCCTACCCTCAAACGTCAGTAAAGATTTGGATAATTGCTGGAAATGGTTGCTTGAAGTCAGTTGTTATAATAACCATCTGCTGGTTGCTATCTGATTCCCAGTGGAAGTGTCCATTTGCCATAAGCCACCACTTTGTTTATTAATCTTACTCTGTCAGAACATAGATAAAAATGGAATATTGGCTCATCTGACTCTTACATAACATTTTTGCAGCTTAATCAGAGGTGCTAAGAATTCCTTAGGGGAGGCAGGACTGTGCACAATTTAAAAGCAGTACATTTTAAGGGCAAAGAGTAGAATCCTACTTTGAAAATGTGCCAGCTTGAAGGAGGTTAGGATAAGACCCAACACACTCCTGCCAACAGAAACTATCTCTTGGTTGGCTCCAAGTTCTGCTAGAGACCAATGATTTATGCTAATGGAACAGCCAAGCAGGGGTGGTGATGATAGTTGGAGAAGAGACAGGGTAAGGGAGTTGCTGATTAAACATCACTTTCAAACCTCAGCTTTGGGAGATACCCACAATGCTGACCCAGAATCAGGCCAAGTTAAACACAGTCCTAAGTAACTTCCAACCCATCAAATTCAGTAGAAAAGCCAACAAATCTATTCCCTCCCTCTGGACTAGGATGGGCTTCAGTTGTGATCTAGGGTGGAAAAAGAATTCTGCAAGGAATTTTGCTCCTACTGTGCTTTGTGGTTTGCCTTTCCTTGATTTAAAAAAATTGCAAAAGAAAAATGTGTGTCTCTCTGTGTGTGTTTTAAAAAGAGTTACTAGAACTTGCATGGAAATGGCTGCAGACTACCTCACCTGGGCTTTGGCCATTTTTGGTCACTTACAATTGGACTCTGGGAAATTGCTTGTCAAATTGTGTTTCCTTCTGTACAAATAACATAAGGCCATGTCATCCTCATGTTTTATTAGATTTCGGTAACACATACCTACCAAAATGTGTTTAGAGGTGTTACAGAGAAAAATAGTATTGGCATACCAGTTTTGTGAAACTTGATGTGGGTGTGTTATGTGTGCATGGCTGTACTATTTTTCTTTTAACAATGCTAAGAAGAGTACATATAAACATGTATGCATCTAAGGATGTACTTTGGAGGATAGATTTATAGATCATTCCCTCTTCCTACGACATGAATATCAAATCTATGTAAGTACCAGCATATAGATATATTTGCACCTTAACCAAACCAAATCCAAATGGGTGCTCTCCACCATTACAATAATACAATAGTAGAGTTGGAAGGGACCTTGGAGGCCTTCTAGTCCAACCCCCTGCCTAGGCAGGAAACCCTATACCGTTTGCTGGAAGTTGGCAGAGTTAGCCTGAAATACTCCATTCTAACCACTGTGTCACCACGGCTCTTGATGGGAGAAAAGACCCTTTATTGGAGCTTAGTTATCAGCCTGTAGGATACTTAGAAATGAAGAGTAATTGATATGTCTCATAATCTGCAACTTTTGAGGATTCAAAATTATGATAGCAATAGCACTTAACTTATATATTCCCTCATAGTACTTTACAACCCTCTCTAAGTCGTTTACAGAGTCAGCATATTTTCCCCAACAATCTGGCTCCTCATTTTACTGACATCGGAAAGGATGGAAGGCTGAGTGAACCTTGAGCCCGTCAGGATCGAACTGCTGGAAGTTGGCAGAGTTAGCCTGAAATACTCCATTCTAACCACTGTGTCACCACGGCTCTTGATGGGAGAAAAGACCCTTTATTGGAGCTTAGTTATCAGCCTGTAGGATATTTACAAATGAAGAGTAATCTGTGAGATAGGGAAAAATAAGTCATCCTTTAAATTCTATGTAATTTGTGATTCCTAAAAGCATATGGATGCAGCTGATAAAGCCAATGACTATTTGCTAAACTGATGAATCAGTTTTTAGAAAGCACTTGTGTTCTTGTTTATTAAGCCTTCTTGTGGCTAGAAAAATTTGTTTTCTAGTACTCCAGCAAAGTGGGAGGAATGGGTTAGAAGTTTCAGCCAGAATAATTGAGCCAAATGTTGAAGACCTTACTTAATGATATAAAGCTGTTTGTTAGTAGTCCAGGTTGCTTTGGACAATGAAGGATGCATTTTCACTGAAGCAAAGGTTGGATGAGTTTCTGTCAGTGATAATTCTCCAAAGAACTTGAGGATAGGACAATGGATGGAAACTAATGAAGAACAGAAGCAACCTAGAACTAAGGAGACATTTCCTGACAGTGAGAACAATTAATCAGTGGAACAACTTGCCTCCAGAAGTTGTGGATGCTCCAACACTGGAATTTAGAAAAAGAGATTGGACAACCATTTGTCTCAAATGATATAGGGTTTTCTACCTGAGCAAGGGGTTGGACTAGAAGACCTCCAAGGTCCCTTCCAACTCTGTTTATTCTGTTCTATTATTCTATTATAATGTATCTATATCCTGCAATGCACATGGCTTGCGAGGAATGATTCCAATTCTGCATGTTGATAATTCAGTATGTTTTAATTGATCCATTGCCAGTCAATTTAACCATATTGGAGGACTCCTAGGGCTAATGTTCTAAAGGTCAATGAACTTTCTCTTTCTCTTGCATTCTCTCTTCATTCATTCCTTGATTCCAAAGTTTCTACCCTCCCTTATGGATGAATTCAGAATTTTGAGAAACAGTCAACTCCTGTTTCAATTTGCCCAAAGATGTCGGAATGCTCTGCAAGAAGGAAAAAGCAAAATAAATTGACCACCATGCTGTCATTTAAGTTTCTCAGTTGGAGCCTGTGCTCAGCTCCTCTCATGGAGAGGAACCAACCGTCACAGGCAGGAGGCATACAATGTGTAACAATAATCCTTAAGGCAACACAGCCTAATTTGCCTTCTTCTGTTTAATGCCATGTCAAACAGAAGGTTTGCTACACATTTCAGATGGTGTATGTGCTCCCTTTCCTTAACTTGAGTAAAATTTGATTTACTTCAGAGCTCCATGAGAGATGAAGGATATGACAGGTTTTGAGGATGCCTAGTTCTCTGTTCATGCCAAAAAATTCCCAAAAGGATAAATCTCGTTTCCTGCCTTACTTCACAGACATTAATTTTTTAAACAAGTCATGTTCTGTGGTTTGGATACTATGTTTATATCAGTGTTTTGTTTCCAGTCTCAGGAATGATAACGACATGCTATCCTGTAATCCTCAACGATTTCTTGAGGGAGAATTCACAGTGACTTAATCACACTTTTACTTTTTTAAAAAAATTATTTGCATGAATTTGCCTTTAAAGATAAGCAGCAGTGAGCTGCTGACATTTTCCAGGTATAACTAGGAAAATATGTGAACTTGAGCTTTACCTCAATCTAAACTATATTTCCATGATTTTTAGGTCACCCTTTGATATATTTATATTCAAAGGCTTTATTTATTTTAGAAAATATGGAACTGGAAATTAAGGTTTAATTTTTAAAAGATGGTCTTCATTTAAGATGGCTTATGTAAAAAAAATGTATTATCCAATGGAAATTACACAATTCTTGTTTATAGTTCTGGGTATTAAATAGCCACTTTGTTCCACTGAATCTAATTTGATTGTAGTTTCCAGAGAAAAAAATCCAAAGAAAAAAAATCGGCAACAGACTATTTTAGTCTGTTGCAGATTAACAACACCTTAAGAGTTTTTTTTAAAAAAACCACAGTCTCATGAACATTTCATAGACTATTATTCACTTCTCTGTATATCCCTTTCTCTCCTTCTATCTGTGTTTGAATGCTGTTTATTTAGTAAGAATTAGTTAACATAGCTACCGGTAAATATTTGAGTATCTGAGTTATCCTTGCTCTTGATTTTTAAATAATGATTTAGGGAATCCTATAGCATTTGGCTGTTTTAAGTAATTTTGTAATACCTAGATTCTTTTTCCTTCTTTACTTAGAACAGGAGTTCCCAACCTTTTCTATACCCCGCACCCCTAGAACGCTTCTGATATTTTCTCGCTATTCTTGCACCCCTTACAAAAGTAAATACCTGGTTTGAATTATGTATATACACTATAATTTTGAAACTTCTAAATCCAAGTTTTTGCACCTCCCGGAATATCGTCTCACATCCCCAGGGGGTGCAAGCATCTCTGTTTGGGAATCCCCGACTTAGAATCTAAATCCTATCTGACATGGCATGGAATTATAAATGGACAAATTGCTATATCCAACAGGGAGATGTTTGTACAATGCAGTTTCTTCTGCTCTTTTATACCTTTTTTGGTCAGTACAAGAAAACCAATAAACACACTTTCTTCCACTGATTTCAACGGAGGGAAAAAGCTTAAGGACTAGTCCAAAGTTCTTGCTTATGGAGAATCATCGTTATATCCCCACTGGATTACCTGTCTTTCTTCAGCTCTATCTGTTCAGCTCTGGATCTCTTTGATCTCTCTGTGACATCCGGAGTGCCCTCCTAGGAATTACAGGATTTGCAATACTAACTGTGGAAATTCTTTAAACAGTGCTGAGCAAATATAGTTTTCCAGGATTATTTTCATTAAGTAAACTGAATTTCATAGATCCATTTTGAGATCACTAACTTTGTTTTTTTTTTAAAGAAAGAAAAGACTTGTGATCTGTTTATGCATAAATAAACATCCTTCACTTCAAATTTCATAGGTCCTACTCTCCTGATGTTCCTTGCTATTCACAACAGTATGCTTATTAAATTTCTTACTTTTCAGACAAAGTAGGTTGAAAATATTGGGCTACCAGCAAAGTGCCTGGCTAGTTGGACATGAGTCAATTCTCTCTCGGCAGTTCATTACAAGGCAACAACTTTTCTCCCACCTTCCTGGACTGCAGAAATGCACATATAGTTTAAACATATTAAACTTCGTCCTACTACCACTTAGAAGACATAGTTGCCGTCTTATGGATTTGTGCCAAACTAAGACAGAGCAGTACCATTATTCCTTGTCACCTGGATAATGACATTAATGCCACATTATAATTTTTGAACAATGGGATTGGTCTTTTAAGTCCTGTTTGAGATTACAGCATATTGATATTTTTCAATCCACTTCACCTATACTGCTCTGAAACCAAGCATTTTGAAATGTTGAAATAAGGTTGGCTAATTTGCAACCAGATCACCGATTAAGATAATCTTGGATTCAGTTTCCATCTTAATCATCAGCTCCTTTTTCAGTTTGGTATCATCTTTTGTTCAATATCCCATATTTCTTCATCTCTTTTACTATTGATGGTAGCACCTACATCATTATTTCTTTCTAGCTTGACAAAGAAACGTTTATCAACATTTTTTTCAATATGATCTATCAATGATCTATAGGATCTAACAGTTGCATTGTTTAGCCTCTTAATTTATTGATTGAACAACAAGAACATAAACTGAGGAACAGCCGAAATCAAGGAATCCCCAAAGGGTCTTCATTTATCAGGGTAACAATTTTGTTAAAAAAGAAATAAGTAGTATAATTTGATTTTTTTAAAAAAAAAAACCACTCATGAATGCTCTTTAAAATTATACATTTATTCTATATGTATATGCCCACTAAATGCTTCGATTCTGATAGTTAGCTGTTCTACAGCCTTTCAAATATTAAAACGAAATAGATTAGTCAGTGGTTATTTGACCTCCGCTCCTTCCGTGTAAAGCTCAAGACCCACCTATTCCAAGCAGCTGGCCTGGGTCAACTATGATCTAACTATATCGCTCCAGCGGGGTTTTTTTTATTTGTGTAATTTAATTGTATTTATTTATTTAGGGTTTTTTTAAACATTGTGATTTTAATTGTTTTTATTCACCAGCCCACCTCCTCCTTGTACACGTCTTAGTATACGTCTTTGTTATATGTATGTCTTGTCTAGATATGTATTTTATATGTTTTGTTGTATGCCGCCCCGAGTCCTTCGGGAGAGGGTGCGGCTAAGAAATAAATATTTATTATTATTATTATTATTATTATTATTATTATTATTATTATTATTATTATTATTATTATTATTATTATTTGATTCTACTCCTTTACTTATTTATTTAGTAAATACAGTAGAATCTCTGGGCACAAACGCTTCTGACCATGACCAAATCGAGGGGTTCTGACCAAAAAATGTCCCCTTCAATATCATTTTTTTTTTGTAAGCACCAAATTTCCAAAATTAGGTTCGGGTCACGACCAAATCTGGTTGCGACCAAAGTTATGGAACTAATTATGGTCATGACCAGAGGTTCTACTGTATGTATCATTGATAGATGAAGTCCCTTCACTATTTACAAGAAACCATAACAGCAGAATTAATATTTCTGCAGGTCAGATTGTTGTTCAGTCTCAGGGCAATTTCCTGTTCTTCAAGAATCTTAAACCATCATAGAAACAAAGTTACATCTGCAACTTCCATTAATACTTTAGGATGCAGTAAATGTCACCCCCAAGACCTGAATTTATTTAGAACATCTAGGTGGTCCCATACGATCATTTTACAGTATATTTGTTTGGAATCTTTTCCAGTCATCATTTGATTGCTGTTGTTGTTTTGCCAAGATAAGCAGAGTTTCTTTTTCATAGAAAAGGTAGGAGTTGAGAACTTCCCCTTTCTCTTACTGACCCAGGGACACATCTTCTCTTCTCAGCAGACTTGCAGGATTTTTTTTTAAACCTTCCCCTTAAAAAGTTACTTCTACATTTCTCCTGGTTATTTTTAGTACCTTTCCCATACTTTAAACTAATACAGATTTGAACCCAGCTTTCCTACAAAACACCATCTTTGTCTTTTATAAGAAACCCCTAATGTGGGTTTCATTGAAATATAATTTTTTAGAACAAACATACAAAAATAGACATATTTAGGAAGCCATATCTAGCATCTTTACAATCCTGTACACATGTTCAAACTAGTCACAGTAGATTTAAAAGAGAGAAAGGAATCTGGTCCTGATTGCCAAGACACACCGAGCAAGGGATTCAGAAAGATTCTTAATTCAGTGGAGGTGCCACTGAATTTCTAGGCTAATTATTTGGAGGCTTCCCAAACTTCATTCATCTGCACCAGCCTTCTACCATTTATCAATGACATACATTTTTACTGGGCTTCTCCCCCCCCCCCCCAACTGACCTGAAAATCTCTTAAGTGATTTTAAGTCTCATTCATCTGCTATAATTTGTCTCATTTCGACTATTTGAAGATAATTGGGGATGATTTCACAGCCTGTTAACGTAAGCTGAATGAAATATGGATTCGGTATAAACCAGTTTTCTTCTATTATTACTTCTGATACTTCCATTCCATCATGACCGTAAATTATTGAGAAACGTCCTCCTACAATCTGAGAAATTGCCACTGGGAAATGTTGACTTTATCTATGGACAGTCAGGGTCAAATGCTATATGCTCTATGCAAACCTAGCCTGAGGGACAGTCGGGGCCCATTGCTTTTTGGAATGTCTCAAGCAGTCCTAGGGGACTGGCGTTGTTTGTTTCTAAAGATTTACAAGAATACTTTCACAAGACAAGCAGTATTTGCCTCCATGTGTGTGACTCAGCCTGCAAATATCTGCCCAAGTTACATTGCCTTTACAGCTTTTTCTTCTCAAGGAGAAAACTTGCCCTTGTTCTGTTAGATAGATCTTCGGCAACTAAATTATGCATCAAAATATTTACTACACAGTAGTCATGTTGCTGCTCAAAATATATCTCTGTATACACATACATAAGGGAAACAAAGTTGATTAATATGAAGCAGGAGAAGTAGTCTAATTTCTGTTCCTCTAACATCTTTCAAAGAGATGGAAGGTGGTTCCTTATGCTGCTTGGCTCCAAGGAGTGAAGATGACACAGAGCAGCTGCTTTTCAACCAGTGTGTCACTTCAACACACAGTCGCTTGTTTCCATTCAACAAACAGAGCAAATGAGAGCTGTTTGTGGATACGTTTCATAGGAGCACACATAAATGTTGCCTTTGGAAGAAAAGCACTGAATTTCTACTTTTGTGCAGTAATCTTTGCACGAATAGAATAGAATAGAATAGAATAGAATAGAATAGAATAGAATAGAATTCTTTTTGGCCAAGTGTGATTGGACATACAAGGAATTTGTCTTTGGTGCATAAGCTCTCCGTGTACATAAAGAAAAGAAAATAGAATACATTCATCAAGAATCATAAGATACAACACTTAGTGATAGTCATAGGTTACTAATAAGCAATCAAATCGTACTAGGAAACAAATAAAACAATATAAATTGTAAAGATATAAGCCACATGGTTATAGTCCTAAGTGGGAAGAGATAGGTAATAGGAAGGATGAGAAGAATAATAGTAATACAGTCTTAGTAAATAATTTGACAGTGTTGTGGAAATTAGTTGTTTCCTCAAGGATAAAACAGTCCAGTTGCCTTTTGCAAAAGCACCATCGAAAACAACTATGACCTGAAGGATTGACTATTTCCACATTGTTTTAGATGATGAATGCATTTTTTTTTAAAAAGAGTCAACTATAATGCCTCAAACACACCAGGGCAGCACATGTCCAGTAGGGGTGCACAAATGTTGATTTGAATGCTGGATGTTTCTGGCAAAAAGTAAGACTGGGTCTGCTGGCAGATCCCCAAATGTTGAGTCCGGTTGTATTTATCTAGGCCATTTACTACTAATAACTTAGTAAAGAAATAATAAATGCATAGTGATTGGTATGATTGTGTTTCTTGTCTTGCATGGAGGTGCAGGCAGTGGGGCTTATGGGTTTTGTATTGTGGATTTTAATTTTGAAAGCCACCAGGAATCCCCATGTACTGTATATGTTGGGCAGCCATATAAATGTGCTAAATAAATAAATAATAAATAAATAAATAAATAAATAAATAAATAAATAAATAAATAAATAAATAAATAAATAAATAATAAATAAACCAATAAACCAATAAACCAATAAACCAATAAACCAATAAACCAATAAACCAATAAACCAATAAACCAATAAACCAATAAATAATCTAGGGAATGTAAATGGAGAAATGATGATTAAGGGATAGAGGGCATAGTCTTTCTCCCATCTGCTTCCCCCTCCCCCTCCCCATTCTCATATATTAAACCAACCTGCAGTTCTGAAGCCGCAAGTGGCTCTTTCATCCCTCTGCTGCAGCTCCCTGTCACCAATCATCTCCACAATTGATAGGGCTTTCGGTTAGGACAGGTAGAGAAAAAAGGATGCCATGCTAGGAGGAGACTCTATGGTGGGGGAACCGGACTTCCGGTCATCTTCAGAATTGAATGGGGGTTTCCAGTTAGTACCTTTTTCGCTCTTTGAGTGTTTAAAGTTGTCGACCCCTGTATTAAATGAACAAAGATCTATGAGGTTCTTGAACTAATTCCATGATATTGGATAACAATATTGCACAAAAATATACTTTTGTCAAACATCTTGTTGATATCAGTATAAATGAGAGAGGAGGAGGAAAAAACAAAATTTTGTTGTTGTGTTTATGTAAATTATAAAAATGCAAAAGGTTGGACATATTACAGTTGGATAACATCAAGCATGGACAGGTTAAAATGTGATTAGTAAACAATACATCGAAAGAGTGAGAAAATTGTTAAAGACAAAACTGAATGGTAGAAACACCAGCAAATCCATCAATACCAGGGCCATACTTCTGATACAATACACAATAAAATATTGACAGATTTCCAAATACAAACTGATAGTCTTGGCTCATAAAACACCAGATTTGCAACTCAAAAGAGCCCAAAGTTACAAAGTGACCAATATGTTAAATCAAGATCTTCATGGCTCACCAGAATAATACACCACCGCAGCTCTTTCTTTAACAGTCTAAATGGGGTTTATTTAGTTTTTAACTGCTCATTGCTTAATTGTAATGAGATTGAGTAGATCAGTTGCCACATTTGTAAGGTCCTCCCATGTTTCAATTTTCTAGCAGGAGCATTCATTGGCTTGCAATCCATCTAAATGAAGTGCCAACTCTTTCATTAAGCAGTTGGGTGATAAGTTGTTTCTTCCAAGTGTATTTCTGTGATCAGCAAAAGGAATGTTACACAACCTAGATAAGGGCATCGTATCTGTCTTCCCAGAAGATCTGAAAACTGCAGGTGCTTCTGTAGTTTTGCTTTAATCCAAGCAAGTTTATCTCTTCTTGCCACACCTCCAGGAATTAATCTGAGTCTTTGAAGATCACTTTTAAACTTCTGCAGATGCACACCATGGCCTAATGCAATACACTGTGGTCCGTAAATCTAGGCATGTGTGTTTTAAAGAGCAATGTGCTTCTTTCATTTAGCTGAGTCTTGCAAACCTCCATTCCTTCAAGGCTCCTTCTTTTATTAAACCCTGTAGCAAGCTAAGCATGAAGATAACTTTGTTCATTAGCTCCCTCCAGACAAGATGTGTTTTTTCTCTCCCTGATAGGGATGGACAGATTGGTTTATCTGTGGACTGTGCCCATTTCACATGCATACTAGTCATAAACCTGTCATATATTAAACACACAAATCACACATTGATGGCATTCTGTTTTAAAACAGACATATTGCAACTGAGAATAGTATAAGTGGTAGCACATATTGTGGCATAGCAATAGTCCGCTGAATGAAAGAAACAGTTGCAAATCTCTATACAATCAGAGACCCTTCTTGATGCCCTTGGGCAAATCCCTTTCTTTTTCCAAAATCTAAATGATGCCAGAGAGTTGAAATTCCATGATGTAAATTACCCTGTTTTCCTGAAAATAAGATCTCCCCGGATAATAAGCCCAAATGGGCTTTTGAGCTCATGAGCTAAAATAAGCCCTCCCCTGAAAATAAATCCTCTCTGAAAACACAGTAGCAGCCATGAGGTGACCACGCTCACTGCCTCCTGTACCTCAAGAACAATAAGACCTCCCCGAAAATAAGACTAGTGTTTATTTTGGGGCTCAAAAGAAAATAAGACCCTGTCTTATTTTCAGGGAAATAAGACCCTGTCTCATTTTCAGGGAAACACGGTACATACTTTGCTTTTCTCTGTAAAAAAAAACCCACATGTTTTTACAGAGAAGAGCAAAGTAAGTACCTGTTTAATTTACATCATCTGGAGTGGAAGAGCTTTAGCTTGCATGGTTTTTAATACCAACATGGAAGAAATATAATTTCATACTCAAGTACTCATTGTGGAGGATCTCATTACTGTGACCAGAAGGGCTGAAGGAAGCTATAGCCTTCTTGCTGAACCACCATCTCATCACCGACAATATAAAAACATCTCTAGGCTAAAATATCACATGAAGTAATTTTTTTAACAACCCGAGAATGCTGCTACCACTGCTGTGTCAATGTTTCTCATAGTTAAGAGAAAAGGTGCTGAGCTTTTTCAATATTTTGCTGCTGCACCCTGTTTGATCATTAAGAATGTATCACAAAAGTAAAGAAAATGTATATTTGATTATCCATGTTGTAACAGCAGCTATGATTGTATTTGCACAAAATTGGAAAAGTGAAGAGATCCCTACAGAGGAGAATGTGATTAGGAAAATACTAGCATGTGCAGAAATGAATAGATTGACTACTGGGTATTAGAGAGAAAGAACAAACTGATTATTATACAGTTTGGGAATCATTTTACCGATGGTTAGAGAATAGACGTAAGAGTTAAGAGTAAAAGAAGTTGTGTAAAAGGTGGAAAATGTATTAATAGTTAATACAATTGATAGAGTCAAATAAATCATGATGAGGATTGTTATAGTATCAGATATTTGAAATATTGGGAATTAAGCTAAGAATAGATTAAATAATGAATATGATTGTAGATTTTTAATTGTTGGCACAAAATATTTGTTCCCAGATGACACACTGTTTAATGGAAAATGGATTGTTTATATTAAAATAAAATATATATTTTTAAAAAGAGCATATTACAAAGACTTTGCTTTGAGGGATCAGCAACAAAATGGCCTCTGGTACTATTTCAGTTCATCTTCCAGCACCTGCAAATGTTGGACTCTACTTACGGCTCTACTCTCTTTAATCCCCCCCCCTTGAAATCTGGTTGCCCTGGGAGACCAGAAAATTCTTCAACAGAAGGAAGGAAAGTGGCCAAACAGTTTAATATGTTCCCTTGACAGGGATCTAGTTAAAATTTCTTTTTTCAAAAAAAAAAAAAGGGGGGGGGGGACAAAACTAGAAAACAGCTGAGTGAATTTGAGGTGATTTATCTGGATTGGGATTTTTTAATGTGTGAATTAATTTTTAGGGGGATATTCAAAATGACCTCAAACTCATATAATGCATACTGGCAAAACTACTTCTTACACATCCTTTAAATGTGCATATGTTTGATTGGGCGGCGGGGCCCGGATGATGGATCATTTGAGCTGCATTTGTGGCTTATGTCCATACAGGGCATTTAATTTGTATACAGAATTCATTTTCTGGTTCACCCAATCCATTAAATCTTATTAACCAATCAGACTATATTTATACAGTACACCAACCCATGAAAACATTCATCAAGGTTGAACAGAATCTGGAAAAGCAATGCCAGCTTTACCTGACTGGTTAGCAGGCGATATGAACATGCATTAAGCAGGTAGATGTTTGGTATGCCATGTCTATATGTTTAAACGGCATCTTCTGATTATTTCATTTCCCTATTTGTGTATTTCCTTGGAATGGGCGCAGTTCTTGTTCGATTGAGGATTGTGGTCCATATGTGTTGCTTGGTTTTATGGAGGGTAGAGATGGGATTAGACCCACACATTGGACTTTTGGAAAAATTAGGATTAAAAGATCATCAGGAGATCACTCCAAAAGCCCCAGAGCTAAAAGCTAATCTGGGAGATCAAAATATATATTTTTTAAAGAAAATGATTCAAAGGTAAAGTATGTCTGTATTATTGCAAATAAAAAAAACATAATGGCAAGTGTTCATGAAGACCCCTAACCTTAACCTGAAATGTAAAATAAGTTCCAAGAACAACATTAGTAGCTTTTGTTTTATTTCTGTGTGTATACTGCAATATGCAGACAGAAAAGATGTAAGATGTTTGCAAGTGTTAAAAGGACTTTTTCCATATGGTGCTTATGGTGTATGTCTGATTCCCTTCGTCTTCAGGAATGTTAGGAAGGGTTTAGACCACTGTTGGGCAGGTTGCTCTGGAACATCTATTTTTGCAAAAGCAAATAAACATTATTGGCATTTGCTGAAATAATTGGAAATACTTCTGACTACTTCAAACATTCATCTACCATATAAGATTGGGGGGGGAACTAATAAGATGCTAGCTCTGATTAGTGCTTAGCTGGAAATTACCAAGAAATCCATGACTTGGACTGAAAATTCAACATAAATTGTAGAAAGCAGTGGCAATGCATTTCTTTACTACATGGAGATGCCCAATTAGTCATCATCAGGATTCAAACTTAACCAATTTTACTCTCTAGAATTGATTCATGCTAACATAAGAAACAGGTGGCTCAGTGGCTAAGATGCTGAGCTTGTCGATCAGAAAGGTCGGCAGTTCGGCAGTTCAAATCCCTAGTGCCGTGTAACGGAGTGAGCTCCCGTTTCTTGTCCCAGCTTCTGCCATCCTAGCAGTTCGAAAGCATGTAGAAAAATAGGAACCACCTTTGGTGGGAAGGTAACAGAGTTCCGTGCACCTTCAGCATTTAGTCATGCCGGCCACATGACCATGGTGACGTCTTCAGACAGTGCTGGCTCTTTGGCTTTGAAACAGAAATGAGCACTGCCCCCTAGAGTCGGGAATGACTAGCACATATGTTTGAGGGGAACCTTTATCTTTACCTAGCATAAGAAGCACAAGGCTTCCATTTATTTTACAAGTCAATATTGGTGAAGGACTAGCGGGGGGGGGGGACCTGTACCCTTAGTATGGATTTTGGAGGAAATTAAAACAATTTACTTAAATTGAAAAATTATCTTGCATGCTAGAAAGTTGAATCCAGGCATTTTAAACCTACATCCCATGCTTCAGTGATAAAGCTATCCTTCCTCCTTTAATTTTCCATGGCTTTTTTCCACCAAGTACACCAAGTTTCACTGTTCTCCCAGCCAAAAGTAGACGGTCTGGGATGAAGAAAAATCATTGCAAGAAGGCTTTTGTTTATATCAATTTCAGTCTGGGTCACTTAAAAAAAATACAAGCCAGTATTAACAATATGCAATTACTATGTTAACATTGACGGATTCTGAATTAAGCTAAATGTTTGGGCAAACTCTCTTACAACACATATTTGTTGCCCTTAACTTAATACACTGGCGATCTTTATCTGGAAATGATGCATTCGTTTACCAAACTTTTCCACAATTACAGAGAGGGTGTTTATGCAAATGTATATACCACATTCTGTTGAGTCCTTCATCCTAACCTTATTTTTGTATGTTTATAAATGGCTCATGAAGTTGAAAGCCAATAAACACCATCAACCTGATTTAGCCTCAAGTCAGGCAGAATTAGCCATCCATGCAATTAACATTTACAGCTGGAGATAGGCAAAGCCATTTATCTTAAAAGAATAATACATCAGTTGGGAGTTGGGTCAGCATTAGGGTGCAGATTTGATTGAGCATATCCAAAATTATTTCTGCATGAATCCTTTGCTTTAAGGCATCCTGCACTGGTTGCATTCTATTAACAATCCTCCCCATGTGATATTAGACTAAGATATTAATATTGGGAAATTAGAAAAATCCTCCCCTCCACAGGTGTGGCGATATTTCATTGAGCAATGTTCCACTGAATAGCAATACCAATAGCACTTAGACTTATATACCGCTTCATAGTGCTTTTACAGCCCACTCTAAGTGGTTTACAAAGTCAGCATATTTCCCCCAACAATCTGGGTCCTCATTTTACTGACCTCAGAAGGATGGAAGGCTGAGTCAACCTTGAGTCACTGAGATTTGAACTGCTGAACTGCAGCTAGCAGTCAGTTGAAGTAGCCTCTAACCACTGCGCCACCTTGGCTCTCCTGAGCTGTAAGTATTCAAATGGAGCTACTGTCACTTCTATCTTCCTAATATTGAAGAGGGTTTTTATTATTAAATATTTATTGCTTGCCATCCAATGTATCTGGAGAATGAGGAATATTCTTACATGGAAGCCTACTTAGACTTCTTTTTTAGTTTTCTCCGGACAATTCTTTTAAGAGCTAGTATTTTAGGCAAGTGTCAGCAAAAGGCTGGAAGGTGCGTTCTCTCTAATTCATCAGAATTTCAGGGATTATGAAGAAAAAAAACCCTTGTATCTTTCTTCATCATCTGTAACCATTTATGGGTTTCTTCAACTGTGCTATGGTAGAGAACCTCAAAGAATGGCATCATTTTTAAAACCAAAACACCACTCACAGATTCACATGTGAGTGTTCATAGTTGCCCTAGGATGGTTTCAGAAAGTTAAGAAGACTCAGCTTGGTTAACATTTGGATGGAAGACCACTAACAGAGGCATAGGCTAGATTAGGGGTGTCAAACTCAAGGCCCATGGGCCGGATCTGGCCCATGGAGTGCTTAAATCTGGTCTGCAGGGCTGCCCTGGATGGACCAGCCTGTGGTGCCTCTGCAAGCGAAAATAGAGCTCGAGAGAGCTGCATGCAGCCCTTGCGAGCTGCCATTTTCACTGGCAGAGGGTTGGAGGAAGCCGTCACAGCCGGAAACAGAGTTCAGGAGCCTGCAGGCACCCCTGACATGAGTGATGTTGAGCTAACCATGCCCCCCTGCCCCCCCCCCCTTGAGGTCAAACACAATCCTGATTGTGGCCGTTATGAAATAGAGTTTGACACCCATGGGCTAGATTTTCAGATTGAAAAATAAAACTGGAAGAAGGCAAACATTTTGCCCAGAACAATGTGGATGTAAACTGAAGTCAAACTCAAGTTGATTTTACTTTTTAATTTAAAAAATACTCTAGAACCAGGATGGCGAACCTATGGAGCCTGGGGAGGGCAAAAAAAGCATGCAAAAATGGGGGGAGTGCCTGTCATGCGCGTGGGGGGTGTCGCACGGGGGGGTCACACATTGCATTGTGGGTGTGGCACACCCACGCATGACCCCCCCCTGCGCTCCCCTCCTTATGGCACGCGAGCCAAAAAAGGTTCGCCATCGCTACTCTAGAAATTATCAGCCCAGATTGCTATCAATCTGATAGAAGAGAATAGTAGTTCAGGGTTGAACTGTGGAGTCCTTTAAGCTTGATTGCTTTCTTGTAGCTGTTTCATTACCAAATTAGATAACATCATCAGTGCCCCTTTGGTTCATCTGTCCCTTTCCTAGCTGTGTGGGGCAGTGAGAGGGTAAGAGTGTGGGAGAAACCATGTTCAGAAAGAAAACTCAAAGAAGAAGAAAAAAAGACACAAAAAGAAAAATAGGAGAAAAGGGGATGGCTTCACTTCTTCTGGATGATCCCAGCAACAGATTATCCCCAAAAGAATAAAATCCTAAAAATGAGATGAAAATAGTCTAATCTTATTTAAGAATATTATTTCCTTTATGTAGTCTATTCTATAATGTAGCTTTGCATCACTCTGCTAAGAAAACTTAGAAGAAAATTCTACAGTGGAACCTCCGATCACGACTGTAATTCATTTCAGGACTTCGGTCGTAACTCGATTTGGTCGTGACTGGAAGCAATACTGACTGCACATGCATGTAAATGGTGCGGAAGGGAGAATTGCCGTGGCTGTGTTTGATCGCCATCTGAGGATGTGTTCACGACCAGAGAAAAACATTTAGCGGATTTTTTGGTCGGCACCTGATTTGGTCGTGGTCAGTAGTATTCGTGACCCGAGGTTCTACTGTCTATGCTGGGCATGTATTCTAAATACATGGCTCCACAGAACAATCTTTAATCCAATTTTAAATGGGAGAGGGACATTCACCTCTAGCAAAGTTTAGTGTAAGACTTTTAAAAACAGAAATTTCAAAAGGGAAAAGGTTATGAAGGGCATTGGGATCCTTCCTTTCTAACACAGAGGGCAGCTAGAAGCCACAGACTGCAAGGTCAAAAGTAATAGAATGCTGGCTTGAGACTCTAGTTTATCTTCTAGAAAGCGAACGCCTGCCAAGTCATATACACTTCGTATCCTTCTGCAGCAGAAAGCGTCTGATCCTTCTCCAGAACATTTATGAGGACTTCTGTTTTGAAGATAGTTTCTTAGGTAACAGAAGAATAACATAAGATGATCATTACTCATTTATTTCACTTTTTGGCATTCCCTTTTTATTGTGCTACAGGGAATTTGCTCCCTTCTTTCTTTGTCATGTTAATAATGAATATTTTAATGTCAGGGTTAGTGCACACAGGAAGGAGAGCATCTTCTTTGATGATGAGGAGGATAAAACCTAAAACAGAGGCCCTATGAACGTACGAGGGCTTTAATCCAAGGATGGGCAGCCTACAGCCCTCAACCTAGTATCATGTCCTCTCCCTGGAAGCTGTGATAAAAGAAGGGGGAAAGAGAGTCCACAAAAAGGGAGGAGATTGGAGGACTTAGAGAAAGAGAGAAAAGAGACAAAGATTAATCAAGAGTTGTCACAACTATGTTTATTTCCAGTCACTTTTTCTGCTTGCTTCAACCTGGCCTATTGCTGGCAGAGGACGTTGTTTCCATGATGAAATTCATGATGAAACAAGGTTCTCACTAGACACTATTCTTTTTTTCAAGCTCTTTAGTAAAGTGTATAATATACAATATGATAAATAGTATAATTCAGATTTCCAGGAACAATGATGCAAATAGATTTCAAGGGAATGAATGAGAGGAAGTTTTAGCAAGCTACAATGTAGACCCTATTCTTGGAACTTAGTAGAGGGAGATTCCAAATCTTCCAGCGTCACCTCTTCAGAATCTTTTTTTTGAAAGGACAACAAGCAATTTTTCAACAGATATCCTTTCTCAGGTTTGAAGAGAGTCTTATTGGTTTGGTATGATAAGGAGTGGCTATCATTTTGTGTATAGCAAGGCAAGAGAAGCCAATGTTTGTTCAGTTAGATATTGCTGTTTATTCATCTCTATGGCATATAAATCCAAATAAACCTAAACCTAAAACCTAAACCAATCTGTGGGGGTAAATCAGATCAGGATAAGCTCTTCCATTATTATTAATACGTCTGGCTACAAGGTGATGGCTACTATAACCACAATGTTCTGAGATATACCAAACATTTGGTATATATGTATGGTATCTATAATGGGATGGGGTTAGATGGGTGGGTAGTTAACCATCATCTCTTTGTCCCTGAGATCTAAAGGGACCCTGATACTTGCAGTGTTTATTACTGGCTCCCGATCAGTGTATTCCGTTGACTGTGTTTATACTGAGACCACCTCTTGATTGTAGCTCCCGATTAGAAGACTGACTTTGAAATGTTCTCTTTCTTTTCCCAATCTTTGGTACCGCTTAGTCTGACATAGAGGCCTGATGAATTGGCACAAAACTGATTTTGCTTAAATGAAAAGGTTTAAATTAGGGCCATATGGAAAATTGATTGAGAGATTGGGGAGGAAATATAGCCTCCCCTTTAAAAATAATGGAAACAAGATTATAGAAAAGTCCCTTTCCAAGGTAGATGGGCAGTTAAGAAAACTGAATGAATGAATGAACAAACGAACGAACGAACGAAATGAATGAATGAATGAATGAATGAACGAACTTTGAGGTTTGTAATCTCACATACTACCTGATTACATGTTACCTACACAAATCCATGTAGGGCTGCATTACAAGCTACCTAAATTTAGTACTTCTAGATTTCACATAACTTCATGACATTCTACATTCTTCCTCCCTTTGATTTAATCCACTTCTTCCCCTGGGAGTTTGCATAAATTGCCTTATTGTTCATCTCAGGTTTTGAAAAACAAACCTACTTTTGTCAAGTACTGCCTTTGTCTGAATATAAATAATGCTTGTATTATCGAGAAAGATATTACAGTTTTGGTGCCATCACACACCAAATTCATTTTAGTACAGAGATAAGAAGCAAAACTAGGGAGGTAATCTGTTGATTTGTTCACCTGTTTATATTCTTTATTATATCTTTTGTGCTTTAAGGTACATTTAAAACACGTAAGACAAATGTACTTTTCCTGATCTACCTATCTCCTTGTGGTGCTCTCTCCACCCTCTCCTGCATACAATATCCCTTTGCTCATATTGTCCCTCTGGCCCTACCGAAAATGGCCACAGAAGGCTAAAGGGGTCAATGAGAAGACTCTCCTGTTGAGGTAGAGCAGATCCCTCCAAATCTGCTTGTGAGAAGAGCTCTGTGGCCCATTTAACCTTCTGTGGCCATTTTGGGTGGGGACAGAAGGACAAGAAGGGCTTTGTAATCCTTGCTAGGAGAACAAACTTTTTAATGAAAGGAATAAAGCAAAGGCAAAGGAGGACATCCTACTCATCACAACCATCTAGTTGGTATATTGTATGTCAAACCAAGAAGTGGAGAAAGAGGGAAGAGAAGCATACTTGGAAATCATGCCAATAATCTCAGGTGCACATACAAGGCCTTTCACCTTAACCAACACCCAGGATATAGGCAGGGCTCCCAAAAGCTTGTTTTTCTTTTGTGTTTTCAAAGATTAGATTACAAGAGGAGATATTTTCACCTTCCTTTGGAGTATTTGTGGTTCCAAGAGAGAGGACTTTAGCAGGAATGGGACACCACTAAACCAATCAGCTTTGCAAAGGTGGATTCAGTTGTTTTCAAGGATGTGGCCAGGTTTGGCTGATATGGGTTCATCCACGTTTGGGAGAACCCGTAGCTAACATTATGGCCAGTTTGGAGAACTTCCAAATCCCACCCCTGGCTGGCCTCACCCCTCCCATCCCTCCCGCCCTGCTCCTCCTGTGCCGCTTCTCCCTTCCGCTCCTCCCAGGAGTCTCCACGCAACCCATTTTGGATGCAAGGTAAGTGTAGGACCTGCGCGGAGGCTCGGGGGGGGGGGGGGAATGGTCCTCCCAGAAGGCCTTTGAAGCCCAGGGGAGGCAGTTTTCAACCTCCCAGAGGCTTGAGGAAAGCTTCCAGAGCCTGGGGAAGGCAAGAACACCCCCCTCGCCCATGGTGCAGGAGGCTGACTAGGCCACATCCACCATGGCCACACCCACACAGAAACCGGGCAGAGAACCCGTTGCTGAAATTTTTGAAACCCACCCCTTGATGAGGCCCTGACTTCAGTAAAGGAGAACTTAGCTTTCCCAGCTGTTTCTGAGTCTCAGCACTTTTTTTGGAGCACAGAATAGGGACAAATATTTGTGACTGAGTTATGGTGTTCATAAAGCACAATAAATTGGGGAAGGGGGTGGGATTAGGGGGGCATTCTTCCAAAACAAAGATAGAACAGCTTGAGGCTAAAAGTGTCTCTCTAAAATTCACAGCTGTTCTTAGGGTTGGGTGTGCCTATTGATAATTGGCACTTTTAACTACTAGCTTGCATTGGCTAACCATTTTGTGGCGATAATGCTGAAGAACAATATCTCCCAATCTGTGATCTGGAGATATTGGAATGTCCTCAAAATCTTTTCAGGGGGTCCCCAAAGTCAAATAGAGACAAATTTTAAAAGGTCTCTGTTTTAATTTCTAATACAAAAAATATTGATAGAACCCACATAAACCATAGAGTCCTCAGTCATTTTTATGAACGTAAAGGGGTTTTGAGACTAAAACGTTGGTGAACTGCTCCTGTACAGAAAAGAGAGCATTAACTCTAATGAACATTTTTCCAACAATGAATGTGTAGAGTGCGGAATGCTTTCGGTCACAACATTATCCCAGGAGCTAAAAAAGGTTTGCTGGAAGATGAGTCAGTCTTGCTGCTCTGCCTTCATGCTCCATTTGCAGTGGGTATATTGTCTAAAGAAAAGTTTGAATTTGACAATCCACGGCTGGTTAGGAAGACCTGCTTTTCAGGGGGGAAATCCTTGATTAGAAAGGCTATCCAGGTCTACAATGAAGAGAAGAAGAGGGAAGTAGAGAGGGGAAATGAGAGAAGGAAATGGACGAGGGGAGAAGAGTAGGAGAGATGGAAGAAGAGGGAAGTGGAGAAGAGGAGGGGAGAGAGGAAAAGAGGAAAAGGGAAGAGAAGAGAAGGAAGGAGAAGGAAGTAGAGAGGGGAAAGGAGAGTGATTAATATAGAGAATGTTGTGGTACAATTATGAAAATAATGTCTATTACTTGTCCCAGCTTCTGCCAACCTAGCAGTTCGAAAGCATGTAAAAATGCAAGTAGAAAAATAGGAACCACCTTTGGTGGGAAGGTAACAGCATTCCGTGCTCCTTTGGCAGTTTAGTCATGCTGGCCATATGACCATGGAGATGTCAGATGACAGCGCTGGCTCTTCGGCTTTGAAATGGAGATGAGCACCATCCCCTAGAGTCGGGAATGACTAGCACATATGTCCAAGGGGAACATTGTCATAAGTAGGAGCCTGTTGTCAAGGGTCAGAATTTTGATACATACATACATACATACATACATACATACATACATACATACCAATGATGGTTTTTATATACAGATAGTTCTTGACTGAGCTCAATTGAGCTCAAAAGTTCTGTTGCTAAGCAAGACATTTGTTAAGTGACTTATCCCCTTTTATGACCTTTCTTGACGTAGTTGTTAAATGAATCACTACAGTTATTAAATTAGCAACATGGTTATTAAATTGAATCTGGCTCCCCCACTGGCTTTGCTTGTCAGAAGATCTCAAAAGCTGATCACATGACACACACACACAAAGAGGAAACTGCAATTGTCCTAAGTAGGAGCCCATTGTCAAGGGTCAGAATTTTGATCACATGACCACAAGGATTTTGCAACGGTTGTAAGTGTGGAAAAAAGATAATAAGTCACTAAGTTCAGTATAAGTCCAGTATCACTGAAACTTTGAACAGTCACAAAAAAAGTTGAGCACTACCTGTATCTATTGTTTTATTTTATTATTGTACAATGCCCAGAATCACTTTGTGCAGGATGGGTAACTACATAAATTTGACATATTAAGACAGACACATGTAAATTAGGACTCTCAACATCACCACAGAGAGGAGGGCATCAAGCTATTTTCCAAGGCACCTGAAGGCCAGACAAGGAATAATGGATGGCAATTGATCAAGGCGAGATTCAATCTAGAAATAAGGAGGAACCTTCTGACAGTGAGAACAATCAACCAATGGAAGAGAAGTTGCCTTCGGTAGCTGTGGGAGCCTCATCCATGGAAGCTTTCAAGAAGAGATTGGGCTGCCATTTGTCAGAAATAGTGTAAGGTCTCCTTCTTGGGCGGGGGGTTAGACTAGATGACCTACAAGGTCCCTTCCAACTCTGTTAATCTGTTATTTGAATTAACATTACAGGGGGGGCGGGAAAGCTTTGACAATCTAATGCATTGGACTAAGAATAGGGTTAATGGAGGTGCAGCATTTTCTTCCTCATGAAACTGAAGGTGAATGATCTGGAGGAAAAGTTTATTTTAAGGGTATTATTCTGCAACAGGCCTTCCATTGCAAACACACCAGCAAGGGTTAAAGCCTGAAGTGGCTCTAAAAGCATCTACCTCCCCAAAGGGCATCACCATAACATCCCAAGCACAGATGATTGCAGCGTGGAAGGGGATCCATCAGTTCTATTAGCATACTTTTCCTTAGTGTAAACTTGGCACTCGGAGAATGTAGCGCTTGAAAGGAATAAAAGCCTCCACGCATGGCGATGGCCCAAAGGAACACTTTATCACTTGTATATAGAAAGGTATTTCATACTGGGTTAATTATACAAAATTCGTCTATTTATTTTCTATTGGTCTGCAAACTCCCTAATTGTAGATTATTTACCAATGGAATTACTTAGAGACTCCATTATTCTGTTACATTTAATGCCATCAAATCCTTCCAAAACATGGAAATATTTAATGGCAGACTTTAAATCTGTTGAGACTTTTATTGGTGCTTGAAACGGGAAAATTACTGCAAATTGGCAAAGGAGTGGATGAAGCAGAACCGAAGAGTTGTTGTCAAGAGAGAAACAAGCACATTGCTGGTTTCTTACTCTTTTTTCTTTCCCATTTTCAAATAGAGATGTTTCAAAGCACACAGCCCATTTTTATCACCACGGTGTTGGCTTTTTAAGACATCAAGGAATGGAAAAATCTATTGCTTCTCTGGATCGTATCTTCTAAAAAGGACTTATCTTAGGCTTATAAAATAAAGATTTTAAGCCAAAAGGCCAAGTATAGAGAGGAATGGAGAGCTTGTTTCTGACTCTGATTATCGGCTTGTTTGATGAAGCTACCATATGTAATAATATCACTGCCATAAATATACCGGTTACTGCTGCTGCTGTTAGGACAGATGGTGAAAAATGGAGCTTGGGTGAAATGGGAGATCTCTTCCCATGCTCTGCAGAATTTAAAAGCAACACACACATCTGGACAAACGAATGTCAGTGCATTTCTAATGTGCTAGGGTTGCCAGGTTGAATGCACCACTACATATTTTAAGTCTGCGGGGAATGTCAAAGACCTAGCTTTGCTGCTTGTTGTTCATTAGACCTCTTGTCTATGTTCCTCATGGCTGGCTAATGGCCAAGCTGAAGTACATGTAATGGAGTGAGTGAAATTTACCTGAATTCCTGGATTCTGTAAAATAGACGGATGGCTGAGATTTCCCTGCCTAATCAGTGCAGAATGAGACCCCTGTTCCCCTTAATCATGTTCTCTTTCACAGTCTAGTCCAGGGCTGTCAAACCCAATCTCATCGCGGGCCGTGTCATGACGTATCAGGATGTTTTTTGCCTTTGCGGAGCTGGGGTGGGTGTGGCCTTTGCGAGCCATATCCGGCCCACAGGCCTCCAGTTTCACAGGCCTGGTCTAGTCAGTTGCAAACAGCTTCACATAGGACAGTTCGGTGGGGTGGGGAGGGGAGGGGAGGACTACTAGTGCTGTAGATAGAACATAAAATAACAGATTTGGAAGGGACCTTAAAAGTCATCTAGTCCAACTCCCTCCATGAGCAGGAGTCCCTATACCAGGGATCTCCAAACTTGGGAACTTTAAGACTTGTGCACTTCAACTCCCAGAATTCCTCAACCAGCAAGGCTTCTGGGAGTTGAAGTCCACAAGTTTTAAAGTTTGCCAAGATTGGAGACCCCTGTCCTATACCAAGTGCTGTCCAGTCTCTTCTTAAAAACCTCCATTGATGGAGTACCTACAACTTCTGAAGGCAACACATTTCACCGATGGATTTTTCTCACTGATAAGAAATTTCTCCTTAGTTCTAAGTTGCTCCTCTCCTTGATGAGTTTCTGTCCGTCGTTTCTTGTCTTGCCTTCTAGTGCTTTGGAAAATAGCTTGACTCCCTTCGACTGTGTGATAGCCCCACAAATACTGGAACATTGTTATCATATCTTCTCTAGTCTTTCCCCCTAATCCAGTCTGAGCAACCAGACTGGAGATCAGCCAGAGTGTATATCTGTCCATTGAAGTAGAATGTTAAATAGAAAGACTTATCATAATTGACCCACTATTTTATTTGAGGCAGGTGAATACAGGTAGTGCTCGACTTATGACCACCATTGAGCCCAATATTTCTGTTGTCAAGTGAGACATTTCCTAAGTGAGTTTTGCCTCATTTTGTGACTTTTCTTGTCACCGTTGTTAAGTGAATCACTGTAGTTGTTAAATGAATAACATGGTTGTTAAGCAAACCTGGCTTCCTTATTGACCTTGCTTGTCAGAAGGTCGCCAAAGATGATCACATGATCCAGGGACACTGCAGTGGTCATAAATATGAGTCAGTTGCCATGCATCTGAACTTTGATCATGATGCCCCAACGGTCGTAAGGGTGAGAAACGATTATAAGTCAGTTTTTCAGTGCTGTTGTAACTTTGAATGGCCACTAAAGAAACTGTTGTAAGTCGAGATCATGGAATTAGTGGTAGTAATGGAGCAATTCCTCTTTCCTTTTTTATTACTACTTATAAAGTGAAAGTTAGTAAAAAAAGTAGCTTTCTCATGCTGATACAAAATGCAGGGTGCATTTCAGTCATAACTTATTATTAACTGTTTTGTGTAAGCAAGTAAGATTGTACACTGTATCAATAATTAAACCATTCTAATATAGTGTGCAATTACAATACATGCACACTCATGTGTTTACACATATACACATGGTAAATTATCTCTAAGGAATCTTTTATAAACAAAGTGAAATGAAAACAAATCTTTACAATCTTCTCTTACACTACTTACACTACTCTTGTGCAAAAGCTCTACAATACATTTTATCCCCTTTAGGTGCCAACTCTGCTTACCTTTAGCCAAGCCTTTCAGACCTGGCATTACATTCCCATGCCTGTTCCCAGGGATTAGGGAGCAGCGGAGGAAGAGTCTATGGAGATTCTCAGTCATTCAGATCAGTGGTGAAATTCAATTTTTTTTACTACTGTGGGTCTGGCTTGGTGGGTGTGGCAGGGTGGCAGATACTGCAAAATCTCAATTCCCACCCCACTCTGAGGCCAGCCAGAGGTGGCATTTGCCGGTTCTCCAAACTACTCAACATTTCCGCTACCGGTTCTCCAGAACCTGTCAGAACCTGCTGGATTTCACTCTTGATTCAGATCATGGTTGTCCCATGGTTGTCCCTTTCCAAGAAGCTTCTTCAGCTATGACTGACTATAAATCCTTCCATTTCCTACCATCCAGTCAGAACTCAAGAAGCTTCTTGGATGAGAAGCAAAGTGTCTTCAAAAGAAAAAACAAGAAAGTCCAGTGGCTTCTTGAAAAAGCACCTTTGGGACACCTGAGGGAAAGTTTTGTAATGTCGTTTGGTTGCCATTTTATATTTAGATATTTTAATGTTTGAGGCTATGTCCAGGATGGGGTTCGGTGTTGATTATTTGCTTTTTACACAGAATCACACGGTTTGAGTTGGGTGGCTTTATAAATCTTGGTAAAACAAAAAAAAAAAAAATTAAAACCTGGAAGGCTTCCTCTCTGTCCTCACATGAGAAATGCCTATCAAGATGGAGGCCCGACCCAATGATACCAGGGACTAAGTAACTATGCTTTAACTCATTGAAGAAAGCTGCTTTCAGGAAAAAAAATGGGATCAGAAACCACCTTTTGTTTCTAGTCTAGGAAGAGAGTAGGTACAAATTTAGGTGCTGGGGAGTAATAACATATCGTGTTCCTTTCCAATCTCTAAAAACAAATTTGTGCCTATTTCCCTTAAGTATTGAGGGTCATGTTCTCGTACCTCATATGTTCCAATCGCATTTCTTATGCGTAATAGACCATTAATCTTTCTCTCCCCCTCCCTCCTTTAAATTTCTTTAAGAAATTGCAGACTCTAAAAGAACAATTAGCGATAAGTAATATCAGGAAAAGAGAGATTGAAGACTGTTCTGAAGAATGAGCATTTGCCTCCATTTTTTTTCCAAGCTGCCTCTCGCGAGGCAGTCAGCCATGTATTCACAAGTCATTTTCTAGCAAATATTATACTGTCCAGAAATAATATTTCAGGTTACAGCAGCTTCTGGTTTTCTGTGCCATATCATCTTACAATTGCCCCCAAATTGTTTTGGAATCACATTTCCTCTGGCAAGCAGAAAGAACCCTCATTTCGGATTAGGGTGTACAATGCACAGTGCTCCCTCCCCACATCAGTATAGCAGCTTTACTGTCAGAATGAAAAATGATAAAGCTTAAATTAAATAGCAACCATATGTTTTCTGCAATAGATCCCCACGTTTCTCTGCTTAGGTAAACAAGAGCCTTATCTCTGAATGAAATCTGCACTTGGGGATCCCTGGGCTTGTCTCTCACAAACTGCCCTATGGAGCAAATGGTTTCAAAGGGAGACAAAGAGGTTTTATTACCACCACAATCAAACTATTCCTTTTCACCCACAATATTTCCCAATGTCTGGTTTCCAAGATCAATTGGATGGTCATTTTCTCGATTTTCACACAAACTAAAGATTCCAGACCATGTTACTCAGATTAAATATATAATAAAGACTGGAGGCTAAAACATATAAAGAACGAATGCTGGGTTTGGGTATGTCTAGTTTAATGAAAAGAAGGATGAGGGGTGATATGATAGTACTGTTCCAATATCTCAGGGGTTGCCACAAAGAAGAGAGAGTCAAGCTATTCTCCAAAGCACCTGAGGGCAGGACAAGAATCAGTGGATGGAAACTAATCAAAGGAGAGAAGCAACCTAGAACTAAGGATAAATTTCTTGACAGTGAGAACAATTAATGAGTGGAACAACTTGTCTCCAGAGATTATGGGTTCTCCAACACTGGAGGTTTTTAAAAAGAGATTGGACAATCATTTGTCTCAAATGGTATAGGGTTTCCTGCCTGAGCAGGGGGTGGACTAGAAGACCTCCAGGATCTCTTCCAATTCTGTTATTCTATTATTATTCTGTTAAATAATACCAATGAATGTTTCTGTTTCCACATGACGAACTCAGGAAATTATCCTTGTCACTTGAACAAAGAAAGGCTGCCAATGTTTGTTTGAAAATTGGGAGGAGGAAAGCATGAAATATGAGAGGAAATCTAAAAAATTGAGAACTATCTTATTGGCATTGTTGTCACCTGCTCTGTTTTTTTAAAAAAAGTCTTTTTTTCAATTTGAATATGCTTGCCACATAATAATCATTAACTATTTACATGTTTCTCATTCTGAAGGGTTAACATTCTGAAGGGTTGTGGCTGGAAGCAGTTGTTGTCTCATTTAGATAACATTCTGGCACTATAAACTAAAAGCTATATTGTCTTATTCTGAATAATACAGTTTTAAGTATAATGACTGATCAGCATGGTTCCAACCATCATTTGTAAGTGCTTTTAAATCTCTCTGAAAAATCTCTAAACCAATGGCCATCACCAAAACCTATAGCATGAATAGGAAACATACACATGGCTGTTTTTATATTTAAAAAGTTTATATCTAAACCTTTGGCTGTGAGTTTGACTCTTGTCCACAAATCAGGGTTGAAGAACCAATGGCCTTCTGGAGATTCCTAACCTACTACTCTCAGAAGCCTCAGGCTGCTGAGATGGGCCATATACTTTCTTCTATTTGCTTTAATTTTAAAATCTCAGACAGAAACTGGTTGACAATTTTAGAGATATTCTGGGAAATCTCAACTTCTCACACACTTCTGGAGGATTTTGGTGTGTAGACGTAAAAAAACGGTCATTCCCGACTGGATTCCTGCTCAGGCTCCTGCCCCCATAATTAACTCCTGTTTTAAGCCAAGAGAATTTCACAGTGCCAAATCATGTGATTGGACCATTACTCACATTGTTATGACAAAGGTCTTATTAAAAGGCTCTCGGCTCATTGTTCGTAATGATAATAAGAGCAATCTCAGATTTCATGTTCTTAAAAACAACCTCTTGGTCATGAAAAAAACCTTGGAAGTGTGACCATGAAACTATCTGGAGACTCATAAACTGAAAGAAAGAATCCATTTTGATAATTGTTTTAAATAACATTCAGTACAAACCAGTTTTCATTACATGTTTCTTTGCTTTAGCTTTAGGAAGAAAGGAAGGAAGGAACAAATGAAGGAAGGAAGGAAGGAAGGAAGGAAGGAAGGAAGGAAGGAAGGAAAGAAGGAAGGAAGGATGGAAGGAAAGAAGGAAGGAAGGAAAGAAGGAAGGAAGGAAGGAAGGAAGGAAGGAAGGAAGGAAGGAAGGAAGGAAGGAAGGAAGGAAGGACTTAATACAATGCAATAGCAGAGTTGGAAGGGACCTTGGAGGTCTTCTAGTCCCACCTCCTGCCTAGGCAAGGAAACCCTATACCATTCCAGACAAATGCTATCCAACATCTTCTTAAAGACTTCCAGTTTTGGGGCATTCACAATTTCTGGAGGCAAGCTGTTCCACTGATTAATTGTTCTAACTGTCAGGAAATTTCTCCTCAGTTCTAAGTTGCTTCTCTCCTTGATTAGTTTCCATCCATTGTTTCGTGTTCTACCCTCAGGTGCCTTAGAGAATAGTTTGACTCCCTCTTCTTTGTGGCAACCCCTGAGATATTGGAACACTGCTACCTAGTCCTTCTTTCTCTTAAGCTAAACATACCCAGTTCCTGCAACCGTTCTTTATATGTTTAGTCTCCAATCCCCTAATCATCTTTGTTGCTCTTCTTTGCACTCTTTCTAGAGTCTCCACATCTTTTCTACATCGTGGCGACCAGAACTGAATGCAGTATTCCAAGTGAGGCCTTACCAAGGCATTATAAAGTGGTATTAACACTTCACGTGATTTTGATTCTATCCCTCTGTTCATGTAGCCTAGAACTGTGTTGGCTTTTTTGGAAGCTGCTGCACACTGCTGGCTCATATTTAAATGGTTGTCCACTAGGACTCCAAGATCCCTCTCACAGTTACTACTATTGAGCAAGGTACCACCTATACTGTACCTGTGCATTTCGTTTTTCTTGCCTAAATGTAGAACCTTACTCTTTTCACCATTGAATTTCATTTTATTAGATAGTGCCCAGTGTTCAAGCTTGTCAAGATCCTTCTGTATCTTAAGCCTGTCTTCTGGATGTTAGCTATTCCTGCCAGCTTGGTGTCATCTGCAAATTTGATGATTTCCCCATTTATTCCCTCATCCAAATCATTGATGAAGATGTTGAAGAGTACTGGGCTTAAAACAGAACCTTGGGGTCCTCAACTGCATACTTCCCTCCATGTAGATGCAGTTCCATTGAGGAATACACGTTGAGTGTGGTTGGTCAGCCAGTGACAAATCCATCTGGTGGTGATGCTGTCCAACCCACATTCTTCTACTTTATCTAGTAGTAGGTTATGGTCTACCTTATCAAATGCCTTACTGAAGTCCAAGTAAACTATATCGACGACATTCCTCTGGTCCACTAATTTTGTCACTTTGTCAAAGAATGCAATAAGATTAGTCTGGCATGATCTGTTTTTGACAAACCCATGTTGTCTTTTGGCTGTTACTTTGTTTGCTTCTAGGTGTTTCCAAATTCGTTGCTTGATTATCTTTTCCAGAATCTTTCCTGGTATTGAGGTCAGGCTGATAGATCTGTGGTTTCCTACATCTATTTTTTCCCTTTTTTGAAGATGGGAACCACATCAGCTCTTTTCCAGTCCTCTGGCAGTTCCCCGGTGCTCCAGGATCTCTGAAAGACATCGTTCAATGGTTTTGAGATCTTGTCTGCCAGTTACTTCAGAACCCTGGGATGTAATCCATCTGATCCTGGTGATTTGAACTCGTCTAAGGTAGTTAGGGGCTCACTTACCATTTTCTTCCCTATTTCAATTTGTGTTCCTAATCTGATTTTTTTTAAAGAATTTTTTTTTTGGTTAAACAAACACAACACAAAAAAACTTAAAATCATCTTTCGTTACATTTTGTAGAAGTGTGTCGATTGGTTACAAATAACTTTCGTGCATCTCTTCCACAGTCATTACTTATAATTCATATCACATTGTATATTTTAAATCAAAAATCTTTATATATCTATCAACGTCCCACAATTCTCATTTGACTATAATTGTTGTAACGTCCTTTTGCATAAAATAATCCAAAATTGAAAAACACAACCACATAATGACATTTCATTAATTATTTCTAATATCATCCAATAACATTACGCCTTTATAACATGTTCTAAGTAAGAATTAATTATGATTGATATCAAAATTTCTAATCCTCTTTTCCAAGTTGCTGTTTACTATTTGTATCCCAATACCTTTTATTGAGCCAGTACATATATATATTGTTAAGTATATCCCTTGTCATTCCATTGTTATTGTTATTTATTAATAGAAATTCATTCGCTAATTATATCAGGTTTCTTCTCTTCAAACCCACACATGTGTGTACCTTGTTATCATTATCAATTTTTTATTTAACATATCACTCTAAAGATTACTAAATTACTAATCACTAATCATATTGTAGAAGTGTTGCGATTGGTTACAAATAACTTTCATGCATCTCTTCCACAGTCATTGCTTATAATTCAAATCACATTAGGTATTTTAAATCAAAAATCTTTATATATCTTACTATCAACATACCACGCTTCTCATTTGACTGTGGTTGTTTTAACATCCTCTTACATGAAATAGTCCAAAATTAAAAAACACAAGCACATAGTAGCATTTCATTAATTATTTCTAATATCATCTAAAAATATTACCCCTTTATAGCATGTTCTAAGTAAACATTAATTATGTTTGATAACAAGGTTTCTGATCCTCCTTTCCAAATTGCTGTTTACAATTTATATCCCAATTCCTTTTATTAAACCAGTACATACATACACACACACACACACACACACACACACACACACACACACACACACACACACACACACACACACACACATATATATATATATATATATATATATATATATATATATATATATATATATATATATATATATATATATATATAGTTCACTATATCCCTTGTCATTTCATTGTTATTGTTATAGTTATTATTTATTTTTTAAAAATCATTTGCTAATTATATCAAATTTCCTCTCATCAAACCAACACATGTATGTATGTATAAGGATATTATTATCCTTATCAATTATTTATTTAACATAGCACTCTAGAAATTATTAAATTACTAATCACTACTTACTAAAATTAACTATTTTTTATTATCAACTTTCATATATCAGCCTGTATCCTTACAGTAATAATACAGTCTGATTTCTATTGTCATTTGTGGAATTGATCTTCTATTTATTTCCTTAATAAAATTTTTGTGGACTTCTCTCCGCAGCTTGTTGCTTGTAGCATTACTTAAGTAATCTCGATGCCCTCCATCTGCTATTTTAATCAGGTTATCTTTGGTTGTCAATCTTGCTTCTGAGAAGTTCTCTCTCCTTAAATCCATCGTTTTTCCTCTTTTTTCTTCTTCCATGCCTTGAAATCCGGGGTATAGTTCTTGTCAATCTAATCCTCTTTTCTCTTTTTTTAAAAAAAGTTGCGAGCACTTCAATCCATAAAGTAAAATTAAACACATTATCCAAAGCAATCCAATATAGGTTAATTTCGTCGCTTATTTTCTTCTGCTTTCGGATTTAATTTAACTTAAAAAAATGGGAGGGGTAGTCTTTTCCAAAACAATAAAGTTTCCTTACCAGATGGACACACTTTCTCTTTCCGCTTCCCTTCCATTCTGGAGCCGTCCCAACTTCATCAGCCTAGGACTGGACTTTTGAACTATATCTCTGAAAGATAGTTCAATGGTTCTGAGATCTCATCTGCCAGTTCCTTCAGAACCCTGGGGTGTAATCCGTCCGGTCCTGGTGATTTGAACTCGTCTAGGGTAGACAGGAGCTCACTTACCATTTTCTTCCCTATTTCAATTTGTGTTCCTAATCTGATTTTTGTGGTGCTGTTTTTGATATTTTGGGCTGTTTCACCCCTTTGTGTAAAGGCAGATGCAAAAAATGAGTTAAATAGTTCTGCTTTCTCCCTGTTGCTTGTCACCTTCTTGCCACTTCATTGATGAACTTTAAAAAATGCCATTGGGGATATACTGTTGCATTGCCATCTTTTAATTTCTGATCAGAGTGGAAAATAATTAGCTTTTCTTAACATTTTGGCAGTACTCATTTTTTTTCATTGAAAGGTCCTACAAACATATTCATTCTGTCCTAATGTGGAAGAAGTCAGTGACACCACTGGCTGACCTTTTCTGATGACTAAAAATCAAAACAAATAGTTTTATTTGAAAGCAATTTAGCCCACTCGTATAACATAAGGATTGCTTAATTTATATTTTTTGGTGCTGATTAGCAGAGGAAAAAGTGCCTTACAGTCTAAAAGACTGTTAGGGTAAATCATTGTATGAAGTGAAATATATGACTAATTCCCGTGTGTGTGTGTGTGTGTGTGTGTGTGTGTGTGTGTGTGTGCATTTGTGTGTGTGTGTGTGTGCGTGTGATTGTGCACACCTGCCTATTAGCAAATAAATTAGCAAAGAGAAGCATATTTGGCCATTTTTTAATTTAATTGTGTATTCAGAAACATTCAGTTAATAAATTTATATAAAATTAATATCAAGTTCCCTGGCTTAAACAATAGAAAAGAAACAAAGGAAACAAGTTGAGTGGTTGGCAACATCAAATAGTTGTGTTGATAAGAGAATGATGATTCCAGCTACTTTTCCACAAGTTGATATCATATGATATTGCGGCCTTTCCAAATGCCTCTGAATAATAGCATATTGGTTCAGCTGTAGGTGAGCAGTGCAATAGTGCTTGCTTTTCAGGGTTGCTGTCTATTCTTCATTCATTCATTTATTCATGCATGCATTTGTTCATATTTATTCTATTTCTTCATGCTCCGTTTGACCATCTCTTGCCTCTTTGTTCCTCTTCATCCAAACATGTAATATGGAAAACCCCATAGCCCAATAATACAGCCATTTGCTTTCATATGAGATTCCCAGTTTTCCCCCTTGAACGATTGCTGGTTCTAAATGCATATAAAGGCTGAATTGATCAATTATCCTGATATAGTAAAAAGGCTACTTCTTATTAAGATTGAGTGGAATGCAGATATTGCCTACTTTCTGCCTAGTTCAACCTCCTTATATATAACTGTATTTCTTGCCCCTTCATTTCCATCTACCACTCTTAGCTGCCTTTGCTTGCCCTCAGAATCCTTCAACTACACACACTGGCTTTAGATGTCATAGAATCATAGGGAAGGAAGAAAGCTTGGAGATCTTCCAGTCCAACCTCCTGCCCAAGACAGAAGACCCTATACCATTCCAGACAAATGGCTGTCTAATCTTTTCTTAAAAACCTCCAGTGATGGAACCCCACAACTCCAGGAGGAAAGCTTTTCCATTGATTAATTGTTACTGTCCGAAAATGTCTCCTTAGTTCCAGATTGGATCCATCCTTAATGAACTTTCATTTTTTGCTTCTTGTCCTGCCCTCAGGTGCTTTGGAGAATAAGTTGACTGCCTATCATGTCACACCTAAACCGTCTCTTTGTTAGGCTAAACATACACTATATTGCCAAAAGTATTTGCTCACCCATCCAAATAATCAGAACCCAGTGTTCCAATCACTTCCATGGCCACAGGTGTATAAAATATAGTACCTAGGCATGCAGACTGTTTTTACAAACATTTGTGAAAGAATGAGTCACTCTCAGGAGCTCAGTGAATGCCAGCGTGGAACTGTGATAGGATGCCACCTGTGCAACAAACCCAGCCGTGAAATTTCCTCACTCCTAAATATTCCACAGTCAACTGTCAGCTGTATTATAAGAACGTGGAAGTGTTTGGGGATGACAGCAACTCAGCCACAAAGTGGTAGGCCACGTAAACTCATCCAACATCAGTGTGTGACCTCACAAATGCGCTTCTGGAAGAATAGTCAAAAATTCCCATAAACACACTCCTGAACCTTGTGGACAGCCTTCCCAGAAGAGTTGAAGTTGTTATAACTGCAACAGGTGGACTGACATCATATTGAACCCTATGGATTAGGAATGGGATGTCACTTACAGTAACTTCATATGCAAGTAAAGGCAGGTGAGCGAATACTTTTGGCAATATAGTGTACCTAGTTCCCTTAACCATTCATTGTATAATTTAGCCTCCAGACTCTTTGTCATTTTTGTTGCTCCTCTACTCTTTCTAGGGCCTCGGCATCTTTTCTATATTGTGGAAACCAGAATTGGATCCAGTATTCCTACTGTGGCCTCACTAGTGCAGTATAGAGTAGTACTATTGCTTCTCATGTCATGGTCTTTGATTCCCATTCTCCCTCAAACTCATAAATTTGTTTCATGTTTCCAAGTTTCTTTCACTAATATAATTCCTAGCCCTTGCATCTTGTAGGATGATTGGACCTTGCAGGGTATAACATAAATATTGATGACAATAAGGTCCAATTAATTCTTTTCAAGGAAGGACTTTTCATGTTAAGACAGACTTAGGATAAGCTAATTGGGGGAAATTTCAGAGAATGGTGAGCTGATCAATACTCATGGTGGTTCTAAACGATTGCAATAGGAACAGATAAGGTGAGACTGAATATTATTATTAACTGGGGAAAAAATTATTATCTTCATGGCCAGTCAGGGGTCTTATCAAAGACATCCATGGCTATAATAAAAAAACAAGATCCTGGCTGGGAGAGGAACTTTTACTTAGATAATGAACTGCAGGCTTGTCTCCACCACTTTTAACCATTGATTCTTTCAAAGAGAGAGTTTCTCCAGAGAAGCATGCTTCAGAAAATACTGGTAATTTAGGATCACTTCAAGCTTTATCTCAAAGTTTAAGAATTGTCCAAAATCCTCCATTGTAGTTCCAAGCAAAGCTGTTTTTCTAAAAAATAATAATAATTTCCAGCTCTTTTGACAATTCTACTGTTATGGTTTCTGGTGCTCCAATAATTATGGAGAAAAATAACTTTTGCCAGTTTATTCCATCATTCCAGTGGTTAAATGCTGATATTTTCCAGTTCTACATTTGGAATGGCATTATTCTTGTTATTATCCTCATCCTCATTCCTGCAATCAATGAGATGTTGCAGATATTTTAACCATAATTACCAGAGCAATGCAACCTTGTAGAACTGAAGCTTTCTTTACAACACCTCCTTTATCAGACTCATAAGCCTCTTCAGAATATATAGATCAACATTTGTACATCTTTCAGAAAACCTTTCTCTAGCCACATTTACTTAAGACATGCATGTTGTTTTATAAATGGAAAGGCTGGAAGGAGAGACCATGCTGCAAATGCCACTAAATATTTAAATTGGTTAAGCATTCCTTTTGGAACGTTTTTCTCTTAATTTGTTAACTTTTTGTTCCCTTTGATCTGGCTCAGCCTTCATGTTAAATCTCTGGAGCTTTCAAAGGGCAGCTTGCAGAAAGTTATATACACAAATAAGCCAAACATTTCAAATAAAGTCTGATGCATAAACCAGGGAACTGGAGAAATTTGACAACAGCTGTGAGATTTAACACTAATAGTTTTGAAAGATTTTGGCTTAAAGGTTAAGAGTGTCTTATGACAATAAGCAGACGTCGTATATAATGTCAACAGTCCTGTTGCGACATGTCCACTTTTAATTTATTCTTGTTCGGCTGCATGAGACAAATAATATAATCATGAATGTCTAGCTTATGACAGTCAAGATTTCTTTTTTAAAAAAAAAATATTCAAGCCCAATAAAATCATATCCATTGTGTTTGTTTAGAAAAAGGAACCTCTAATTCATTGGCTTGAATCCCTTATTCACATTGGAAGCAACTTGCTTTCAAGAATGATAACCTGAGCGGTTGCGAATGTGCTTTGTGATTCATTATTATTCTCTGCACCCTTATGCTCTCAAACAAACAAATGATAACTTATTGCAACCACAGTTCCTTTTTCTTTGCTTTTCATCAAAGAGCGTACTCTATTATAATATATTATTAGACTGTAAAAGTATTATAGATTCACTTTTCACTTCCCCTGACTCCCGCCTAGCCTTTGCTTTTCTCTTGTGTCCTTCTTCAGACCAAAGTTGATGTCTTTAATTATGTAACATTTAATGAGCCCTCCAATTTTACCAGACAATTTTTTTCCCTAATGCAAACTGAGAATTTCAGTGTGGTTTTTTTAACTTCCAAGTTCAGTGCTAAAGATGTTCTAGTCTTTTGCCGTTGTTACAAAATGGCACATTTCAAATACGAATTCTTTTAAGCAGACATAACATCCAAATTAAGAATGATCATGCTACAACTATTTAAGAGCCTAAACCCTGTTGCATATCAACCTTCGAGCACGACTGGAAATCAAACATTATTGCATGTCAGTGATTATATATATATATATATATATATATATATATATATATATATATATATATATATATATATATATATATATATATATATATATATATATATATATATATATATATATATATATATATATATATATATATATATATATATATATATATATATATATATATATATATATATATATATATATATATATATATTATTGTACTGTATTATTTTAGTCCCAGGTGTCTCAAGTGGCTTTCTTTGAAAGTTTATGGCAGATGGCTAATTGCCATCAAAATTGGGGAATGGGAAGTCTCAACACTGTTATGTGGAACTGAATGTGTAGCTAGGATAAGTCCCTCTAACCATATAGAGGGGGGAGGATGGTCTTCGAGAAAATACAGTGATTGTTCAAAGATCAAAAGTCGAACATTTGGAAATCAGTCCAATTACTATCTCACTCTAAATGACACAGCATGTTAGCCATCCAATATATGATGAATGCTGGATTGGATCTATATCAGCGGTGGGCTTCAAAAATTTCAGCAACAGGTTTTTCCGCCCGGTTGCTGGATGGGTGTGGCCATGGTGGGTGTGGCCTAGTTGACCTCCTTCACCATGATTGGGGGGGGATGTTTTTGCCTTCCCCAGGCTCCAGAGACTTTCCTTGAGCCTCTGGAGGGGGCGAAAACTGCCTCCTCCCAGCCTGCTGGGAGGCCCATTTTCCTCTTCCCCAAGCCTTTGAGCAGGCCCTGCACTTACCTTGCATCCAAAATGGGCCACATGGAGACTCTGGGGAGGGGAGGGACAGGGTGGGCGGAGCCAGTCAAGGGTGGGATTTGGAGGTTCTCCAAACCAGCCATAATGTTAGTTACGGGTTCTCCCGAATCCAGGTGAACCCGTAGCAGCCCATCTCTGATCTATATATACCAATACCCAGAGGAGCAACCCCCAACCTTTTGGGTACCAGGGACTGGTGGAGTGGAGTGGAGAGGTTTTTTCCACAGACAAGAGCGGGCATGATTGCATCTCATGGATGGGGCTTTGCTTGTTTGCACAGTCCAGTTTCTGACATGCCGCAGACCAGTGTCGATCAAACAGAGCAGGCATTGGGCACCCCTGACCTAGAGCAATCCCCTTTGTCCTCTTGATTAAATTAAGACTTAAAACTTTACTGGGTAAGTAACAATAAACTTTATAATATAGAATATGATTTACAAATCTGCACATCAGATAATGGGATAAATTTGGTGAAACACTCTAAGAAACATAACATATTTGGGGAGTGTATCTTTTTAATGGAGAGTATTTGAGATAATCTGGGTGGAAGGGAAGCTTATATGTTTTAATTTCACCTCTACCCGAAAGTCTGCTTGCTCTCTATTTCAACTTGCATATAACATGTAGTTACTGTACATGCATTTCTTTACACACTGCCTAGTGTTGCTCCGTATCCTTCATCAGTTAAATCTATCTCATAGATCCAAATTCCCAAGGAGTTGTCATGTTAATCTGTTGAAGCAAAAACAGCTGACTCTTATGGTACCTTAGAGACCAACAAATTATTATGGCATAAACTTTTGACAGTCACCCATCTGATGAAGTCTGTGAAAGAAGAGATGCATATGTAGAAAGGTTCTACAACTGAAATGTCTACTGCTGAAAAAGATACACCTGTAAATGACATTTGCAAATAGTTGAGTCATCAGGCCAATTGCAGCTCATTAATCTCTGGGGTTCAATAAACATGGTTTGTTAATCTGCCCAAAGTGAAAAACAACAGGATGGAGGGATTGGCAGACATCTGTTGGCCCACAATATATGGCTGGTGGGCTGCATTTAGTTTAGCTGGTTACAGATTATGCAGAACAAGGGCCTTATAAAATGTAAAATTTCCCTGCAGTGGAAAGCTCTAGTAGAGTAGGAAAGCCAGGAAAATGATTTGGGGGCATTAGATTGCCTTTTAGTGAAACAGGATCTCTTAAGTATCCCATGCAGTAAGCAATGAACAAGAAATAGGAAAAAATATTTAACGTTTGCAGAGGGCATTGTCCAGAGTAGATGCACTATCCATTAAAAGTGAAGGTTGAGCCTTCTCCTTGACAAATGTGGTCCCCTGTCTTTGAAGAGAAGGAATGGGGTCAAGCCTATGTTTATTATAAGAGAGAATATACTAGTGAAGTGTGTGCAATAACATAGAAAGAATGCCAAATTCCATTTCCAAGTCAACTGACATCAAGTGAAGGAATAGATACAGGTAGTCTTCGGCATACGGCCATAATGGAGTCCAGAATTTCTGTTGCTGAGCATGTGCAGTTGTTATATGAGTGTTGCCTCAGTTTGCAACCTTTCTTGCCACAGTGATTACGCGACTCATTGCTGTTGTTAAGTTAGCAGCATGGTTGTTAAGTGAATCTGGCTTCCTGGATTGACTTTGTTTGTCAGACGTCACTTGTCACTTTGTGAAAAGTGATCACGTGACCCCGGGACACTCTCAGAGGTGGTATTCAGGCGGTTCAGACCGGTTCCGGTCCGGACCAGCTAAATACTACCTCTGAAAGTATGCCGTCCTATTTAGGCACATTTTCAAGCCACACGCATGCATGCAAGCATGCATGCAAATCCTAATCCTAACCCTAACCCTAACCACGCATGCTCTCACATTTGCAAACCAGTAGGGAAGGCAAGTGAATACCACCCCTGGACACTGTTATAAATACATGCCAGTTGCCAAGCATCAATTTTTGATCACATAAGCATAGGGATGCTGCAGCAGTTGTAAATTTGAAAACCCATCATCGGTCACTTTTTTTCAGTGCCGTTGTAACTTTGAACATTCGCTAAACGAATGGTTGTAAATTGAGGACTACCTGTACGTGGTTGTATTTTTAATGTGCATGGGATATGGCTGAGCTATTTCAATAAAGGCCAGAGAAGCTTAATGGCTAATCAAACCATGGATCCACTGCTCTTCTTCTGCCTCTTACCATAATTTAATTGTTGTGCTCTCCTTTATCTGACAAGACCAACCCTATGTTGTCATCCTCCTTGTTTTAATAGCCCACTACAGTACTTCTTAAAACTGATTTCCCTTTTGTTTTCAAATGCAGACTTCTTCCTGCCTTCTCAAGGTCCCTAAAGAACCTTCATCTTGTATCTTTTCCTTGTCATCTTTCAGGCTTCTGCCATAATTTTTCCTATGTTTTGAGTTCTAGTACGTAACTGCTTCGATTTCTTTTTCAAAGATAGATAGATTTCAGCTTGTTGGATTCCCGCATAAATTGCAATTCCTCAGCTATTATTCATATTAATGTTAACACCCATGGCCCAAATCCACAGATGATATCACTTGGGGTGTAATTCCATTATTTGGAGTGGAATTGTGACAATTCAAATCTTTTAAGGTCATGTTGACTTCATATTATATAGTATAATTGTATGTGCGTCATTATGTGTAGTTGGGTCACTGGGGAGTCAGTGTTAAAGGATAAGGCAGGTCTTGTAGAAATATACTCTATAAAACGTTTTACGATCACTATATAATGTGGCTGGTTTCCATCCATATGGTTAGAGATGCTCATGGATTCCTCAGGTCCACCTTTTGTGCAGCTTCTCTATAACTCCTGCACTATGTGTAGGTCCGACTTCTTTCAACTTCACACTTCCCCAAATTTTGCAATGCAATGATAAGTCCCAGATTCATCTCAAAATGTATAAAAATGCATGCAACTACTTTAGAATGAAACACATTCAGAAACACAGAATTGAAAAAAATACGTTTTTAGAATAGCATAGCTCATGAGAAAATATGTTCCAAATTTAAATACACACTACTGTGAATCCCCCCCCCCCCCCAAAATGCAAAAGTAGGATGGGTTAAGGGAATGCATAGAAATGTCTTGTTAACAGGTGGTTATAAACTGATCGGTCATTCTCCAGAGTGTGTGTGCTTTGCATTCTTCCAACCTACAGTATATATTGTCATTTTGCACCTGGATATTAAAAAGATATGCAGCTCAAATCTGTTCAGGGAGAAGTGTCAGGCGCAAGGAATTAGGAACAAGAGTTGAATTCAAAGCCCTAAAAGTTTCTTACATGCTACCTATACACAAGAATCTGATCTACTAATGGGTCAAGTCAAATTGGCAGTAAATAAGAATCAATGGATTTTGGAAGTGGTATGCTCTCCAAGCTTGTTTTAATTTAGTTTCTGAACCTTTCGTTACCAGACTAGGTAACATCAGCAGCAGGATTTTCCTCTTCTCCTTAGCTTATAAATGTCTTGTGTGACAGTGTGGTCAGTTGGTCATGTGATTGGTTGCTCGTTTGGTGCTATATTTAAATTCTGAGCAGCTGATTGGTTCTCTTGTTGATTGGAATTCACGGGGGGGGGGGGGGGGCGCCTGGAATTAAGCCTCTTGTGGCTGTGTAAGGACTCCAAGCTGATGGTGTGTTTGACTCTGCCTAGTCATCTCCTACAGGAAGGTTCCCAGTACCAATGTAAGATTGAATGTAAGAATGTAGGGTGAGAAGGGGGTTGGACTGGAAGACCTCCAAGCAGGGTTGGGCTCCAGCCGGCACTACTGCCAGTTCCCTCATGTGCACGCTTCAGTGGGCACACAATTGAAAAACAAGATGGCGGCATTGACAGTGCTGACCGGGGAACCAGTTTAGGGGCGTGGAAGGCCTGGATCATTGCCAGTTCCAGTGACCCAGGCCGCCAAACCACTACTGGTTCAGCCAAACTAGTCCGAACCGGTAGGAACTCACTACTGCCTCCAAGGTCCCTTCCATCTCTGTTCTTATTTTTAATCTATCATTCAAATTTGGATTGCATAGACTCTTTCCCTAAACTTCTTATAGTATGATTGTGTATTAGGGACAGTGGGGATGCCAGGATTGATGACTTTATAGGCAAGTTGCCCTTTGTAGGCCCCTCCTACTTTTTGACTACTCAACCTTCAGTTTCTACCCTTTGTCCCAGACTCCTCCCTTTTCTGGGGTGGAAAGGAAATGGAGGCAGAGCAGGGGTAGGTTCCGGCAGGCACTACTGCCGGTTCACTCATGTGCGCACCATGTGCGTGTGCGTGCTTGATGCACACTGTGCGTGCATGCTCAATACAATTAAATTGTTCTGTGCATGCGCAGAACAAACAAGATGATCCAGTTTCCAGCAACCCAGGTCGCCAAACCACTACTTGTTGGGCTGAACCAGTCCGAACAGTAGGAACCCACCACTGAGGCAGAGGACTGATAAGAGGGAGGGGAAAGGGAGGGAGGGAGGGAGAGACAGACAGTGACAGACAGGTGGGCAAGACTTCATTTAAAATTGCAAGGGGTTGTTTCATATCCCTTCTTGTGGTACCACTGGCAACCACAGTCATCAATTTCTGCCTTCTCCATTTCCCAAGGAATGCATTGGGAGGAAGGAGACTCAAGGACTTTCTGGGATGGAGAATGTCAGCAGCTGGTATGGTTTCTAATCATACAGCAAAATACAATTTCAAAAATGATGACAGTTGAAAGAAGACTGTACATATACAAAGAGGAAGCTTTGGCATCTCCTCCAAATCATTTGAAAAATGCCTTTCCTTTTCCCGCTCATTTTTGGCAAGTGGGTTGATGAATGTGAAGTGAGGAATGTTGTGTCAGCCTTTGATGATCTCCTCATGAAATGACAGTTATGGGTTGTGTATGATTGGAGCAGAAAGGCCCATCTAGTAGAGTTCCCGGTATATCCCGCTGATTGCCAATAGGTAGGTGGATGTCATCCAGATGTTTTGGATGATAAAACAATAACATTTGAGCCATGAAACCATTTGTTTTAGAGTTGCAGCTCCAGCAAGCATGAATATGAGTGATGTAGTCTAGAGAATAGGGAAAGTACAAAACTGCTCATTCCTCTCATAACAAATTGGGCGGGGGATATTTATTTTAGCCCTCATTATACGCTGATTTTGTTTCTCAGGCCTACAAAAATCTGCTGTTCCTACCTATTAATATGTAGATTATGGCATACCAAATGTATGCCATATCTTCTCTTAAATAATACCACAACTCGATCACATAGTTTGGAATTCTGAATATATATCTATAATCAACATTTGTTTGCTTGTTTTTAATTTTCCTTCCTTCCTTCCTTCCTTCCTTCCTTCCTTCCTTCCTTCCTTCCTTCCTTCCTTCCTTCCTTCCTATCTATCTATCTATCTATCTATCTATCTATCAATCAGTGGTGGGTTCCAGATCCCAGTGCAACCGGTACGGTGCAATGGGGCCTGGCATCCACCACATGCATGCGCGCAACACGTGTGCAGCATACGTGCAGCATGCACATGCAAACTTACGCTCGCAATGCTCCAGCTGCTCGGCAGAGCATCATGCAGACGCCGTATGCTCTGTGCGTGTGCTTGTAATCTCCGATCGGCTCAAATACAGGTTAGGAGGGCAGGCGGGCGGGCCTCCAGAGCACCGTACTGGAACGGTAGAGGTAGATATAGAGATAGATTTAGATTTAGATTTAGATTTAGATTTAGATTTAGATGATATAGATATAATCCATCCATCCTCTGTGTGTGTGCCACATACACACCATCTGCTCTACAAGCTATTGCCTTCTTTTCTGGTTTACACAGGAGTCAAGCTAGCAGTTTATTTACTTAAACTCTTAAGTCAGGAGCAATTCTTAAGACTTGTAAAATGTCAGTGGGGAGAGCCTGGCTTGCTGACTGAGGGCTTAATGACCAATGAGCTACTTTTAGGCTGGATTTATATTCTGGGTTCTTTTTCACTTGACCATAAAAAGAGAGAGAGAGAGAGAGAGAGGAGGAAAAGTGGTGGAAAGTGGGTGGGTGGGAAGGGGAATGGAAATAACTGCCCACTTAGGAAGTGCCTTAACAGGCTTAACTGTGCATTCCTTTAAGTATCTGTTAATTGCCTTACTATGATGATGAGCACCTGTATAATGTCAGACTTCCCACAAAGCTCATTGTTAACTGGCCATCAACCATTCAGGGCTCCTGATTCATAGACTTGGGGTCTAGGTTCATCGAGTGAGGAGAATTATTTTAATGCCATATAAAAAAGAGTAGAGAAGGTACCTTAATGGTTCTGAGACCAAGGTCCTTAAAATGCCCTCGTTGTAGCTCCAACCCTTATTGCTTTTAAAATTATGGCCACCCATCTCCCCCTCCCCCAAATACCCCACCTCCTTCTCCTTTCATTGAGAATTAAAATGTCTATCTGAGTTGTTAATGTGGTGAGTGGTAGCAGGATGTGGTGTGCTTTTATCCTCCAATTTGCTACGTTCTGGAGATCAGGTTATCCGATCTTTAGTATTAACTGATCTCATAAAATGCAAATCTGTAATGCCTTACAGTCCATCAGAGGTAAAATTTTGAAAAAGGATATTAAGAGAAAAAAATCAACAAGATACAGTATTATAACATGGAAAGGAACTTGAGCTTATTTCAGTTCTTTTGTACATTTATGTCAATTTTGTCCTTATGATACTTTACCGATAGGTTAGGCAAGAGGAAATCAATGATCTGGGATCACTCAGCCATTTTCATAGTTAGATGAAAGCCCAGGCCACTTTTTTCTTAATTTCTCATTCTAACTATTACACTCTTATGGACGCTACAAGAATGGATGGATTGACTGAGTCCTCTGAATATACTTCTACAAGTACTGCAGGCTGTCGATAAAGAAAACACCTCACCTAGATTTATCTACTAGTTGTTTTCAACTATAAATGGTTGGCCCAAGTAATACATTTGAGAAACCCACTAAATTTTTGTTCAGCATATATAATCCTGGTTGGATTTCAGCAGGGAGGATTTTCAGTTCTTGAGTAGAGAGGATATCTGGCCTGCATCAGGACTTCCAGGATCTCTCCTATCCAGTGGTGGGATTCAGCCAGTTCATACCGGTTTAAGCGAATTGGATGTTAAATTAAACCACCACCACCTAGCTATCAAAGTGGATCCTGGACATTGCGCTGTAATGGAGAAATGGACAATGGAGCAGCCGGTGTGACGGAAGGAGAAGGATGCTTTCCCTCTTTCTTCTCCCTCCTACTCCTCTTTCCCTCATGCCAGCTTCTCCGTTGCCCGTTTCTCCATTGCAGTGCAGCGCCTAGGATCCACTTTGATAGCTGGAGGGGGGTAGTTTAACCCTGGGGTTTGCTCAGGGTCAGGTTGGCCATCATGGGAGGATTGTCCCTCATCTATGGTGGAGCTGGAGGATGGGGTTGGGCCGCATCTCCCACAACAGCCAACCTGACCCTGGGCGAATCGGTTGTTAAATTATTTGAATCCCACTACTGTTACTATCCCTCTAGGACACATTATGCTTCTTATCTGAAACTCCATTTGCTTTATGATCTGTGAGATCGCTAAACAACTGCAACTGGGAGTGCAAAGACTGTGGTCATTGAGGAAATCAGTCATACAAGAACCACTTAATGCTGCTTTGCTCAACAACTGAGTTCCTGATTCCAATTTGAGTTGTACGTTGAGGACTACCTTTATGTCAGCTGGGGAGAAAAATCCTCTTTATTCATGAAGGCACAGAAATAATTCAGTGAATAACAATAACTATGAATTCCTGTGGAGTGCAGAAACTGATTTGCTTGTTCTATCATAATTCACGAAAAATCTTCAAACAATTTATTAGGCTTTAAGGGGATACTTCATTCAGTCAATGCCTTGATTAAAATGCTCCTTCTCTACTGCTCTGTAGAGCAGATTTCAGTCTCTTTCAGAAGCTCTGAAGAGCTTGAGACTTATATTAGCAATATTCACTTGTGCCTAGAATAGAATAGAATAGAATAGAGTAGAGTAGAATAGAATAGAATAGAATAGAATAGAATAGAATAGAATAGAATAGAATAGAATAGAATAGAATAGAACAGGCTTTATTGGCCAACTGTGTTAGTATCCACAAGGAATTTGTCTCCAGTGCACAAGCTCTCATACATACATACAAGTAGCAAAGTAATAAATCTTAAGATACAATCATAAATTATAAGATACAATCAACAGAATGATGGTCATAAGATACCAATAGGAGTTATATATATAATAATAATAATAATAATAATAATAATAATAATAATAATAATAATAATAATAATAATAATAATAATAATAATAATAATAATAATAATTATTATTATTATTATTATTATTATTATTATTATTATTATTATTATTATTATTATTATTATTATTATTATTATTTGTATGTATGTATGTATGTATGTATGTATGTATGTATGTATGTATGTATAATTATATATATATATATAATTATAGAAAGAAGGCCTTTTAGCAGGCACATCTGGCAAAGCAAAGTGAATGCCAGAAATGGGATGCCTCAGCCCCTGAAATGAGAGTGTCGCATTGGAACACTTCATTCTTTTTAGTTCTCTAATTGTCTCAAAATGTATTTAGTGACTAGCAATAAGGCAGCTCCACAAAGTGAAGCAGTGCTATGTAATATCATGCAGATCTCCAATTTATCTTCTGTCAATGTCATTCCATAAAATGTCCTTTTAATTGAAAATCAAGTTTCTTTTGAAGATCTGAGACCTGGTTCCAAACATTTTCAAGTAATACTTGAAGCAAATTCTGAAGGGGCTGGAAAGGCATGTAACCAGACAAGAGAACATATTCCATGGCAAGCATACTATAAACACACTTTTTTGTATTAATGCTGCTGTCTAGCAAGCTGGCTCATTAGACTGTGATATTTCAGCCCTGTCTCTGCCTATTGTCTGCTAACTCTTCTCATCCAACCCCACTCAACAGAATGAGCAAGAAGTCTACAAAATGGAACAGAGCTGGTTTACCACATCAGAGGTAGGGCAGCATGCACACCCATATGGTTGCATTTGACCCATGGCCTCATTTCAGCAGCTGCCTACTCAAGTATGATGCTGAAATCCAGTGTCAGGGTTCCAAGTAATGAAAGAAAGAATGATCCCAATGAAAGAAAACTCTGAGGCTTGAAGTTCCTCAAAGTTCCATTTTATTACAGATATCATATTGGCACATCTCGGAAAACCCGAATCTGAAAGCTTCCAGGTTTTCCTAACCCAAATGAAAGTCCAATGACCCCCATGTCTGTTACATGGTCCAATCAGGAACCGTCCCAAAGGGAGATGCCTCCCAGTCCTACCCCTCCAGGTGCAGGGCAAGATATCCTTGACTCTCTGAGAAACGAATGTTATTATGACTATAAATCTCCCACCCACGATTTCCACTAACGGTTCGGATGAACCAGTCTGAACCGGCTGAATACCACCTCAGCTAACTATTCATATCAAAGTCACTCAGTCCGGCTGATGGGCTTTTAAAATATTTTTTTTAAAAAAAAACTCCTGAACTGAAGAAGTTGGTCCAGTTATCTAAAGAACAGAAAATTTTCTTCTGAGGAAGAGAGGAATAATATAAGGAAATTCAAATGATGTGATGGAATAAAAGGTTACTGGTCTGCTCTTGTTCAATATCCAAGCATTGATAATGAAAACGCTGGCAGGTGTAGCTCTCATTGCTATTAGAATAGAGCAGTGGTACCTACTAGAGGCCTATATCAAACGTATCCTATTGGGTTCCCCATCCTACGTTGAACGGTATCCTCTGCAGAGTTCCCGGTGGAGGGGAAAAAAAACCTTCCAAGTGCATGAAAAACTTTCTGCTCACAGATGGGCAGCTGGATCCAGGCCGTGGTATTTCAAATGTGTCTATGGTCATTATAAGAGTCTGTGCACAGAGAGGTTGTCTAAATATGACTTTGGCTGAAGAATTCCAGATTTTAGAATAATGTAATTGAAATTAGAAATGGGTTCATTCTGTTATAGATGTGAATAATTGCTTGCTTTGTTCATAAACGGCAGTCTATCATGGGTGGTAGAGACTGTGCATCATGAATATGTTATGCTAGACTTTGGTCAAAGCCATGACATATCCCAGGAATTAACGAAGGGAAATCTGTTTCTCATTACTCTCTGATGTTCACTGATTTATTTGCTTTCACTAACAAAGAATTTTACCGTGAACTTGGACTATCTACTCAAGCTTGCAATTAACCCTTCCGCGCTGAGATTCCGCTCGTTTGGGAGAGAACGTTGTATTGTCCGGGTTTTCATTTTAGATCGGATTTCCTGCATTCTTACCGTATGTAAGTTAGTGTTAATCAGATTTGTACTGGTAGCAATTTTTCACACAACTTTTTGACATGTTATATTTGGAAGCCGCTATGTTTTTTTAAAAAAATGTATTTTGACAGTTCTATGACAGTTTTTTTCTTTTCTTTTTCCTTTTACAATGCACAGACACAAATAATATAATTAATGGTTGCCTATACCAAAGTCTGCATTTAATTATAATTGTCTGTGAAATAGAAAACATCAGATACACCAAATAACTCCAATTGAAGTTTAATTTTCAGGTAAGGAATTAGACAACTGCCATCAAAATCTTATGGCCACTTCTCAGAGGTTATGCTATATAGGTAGTCCTAGACGTATGACCACAATTGAGCCCAACATTTGTGTTGCTAAGTGAAACAGTTGTTAAGTGAATTTTTGTCCAGTTTATGATCTTTCTTGTCACAGTTGTTAAGTGAATCACTGCAATTATTAAGTTAGGGACACAGTTGTTAAGTGAATCTGATTTCCCCATTGACTTTGTTTGTCAGAAGGTCACATGACCCTGGGACATTGCACCCATCATAAATATGAGTCAGTTGCCAACCGTCTGAATATTGACTATCGGAGTGCTGCAATGGTCGTAACTGTGAAAAATGATCATTAAATGGACTGTAGTAAGTCAAAGACATCATCTAGATCAGGGGTGTCCAAACTTGGGAACTTTAAGACTTGTGGACTTCAACTCCCAGAATTCCCCAGCTGGGGAATCCTGGGAGTTGAAGTCCACAAGTTTTAAAGTTCCCAAGTTTGGACACCCCTGATCTAGATGATAAAGATAATACATGACAACTTTCTGATATTAAATATTCATGCATGCCCCTATTGTACATATTTTGAAGGGAATATGTTTATATATTATGCTTATCTTTACAACCTAAGCAGACTACCGGCCTGTATTTTAACCAATTTTAACAATGCTGTGTTGTCCTTTATTATATTTTTCAGGTCAGAGATTAAAATAAGTAAAACAACTAGGTCATGACTAAACTTTGCTCTTCATTTAGTCAGAAGGAACCAAAGTCACTCCCTATTTTTCAAAAGAGAGGAAAATATTGATGAAAACTTTATAAATGGGAGAACCGGAACAGGCAATGTATCTCCAGCTATCTTTGTTGCTAGAATATTTTAGAATTATTCATATTCTAAGTAAAATTGTGAGAAAATGTAGGGACTTTTCCTAATTCTTTCTAAAGTCAAATTACAATTATCCATAACCCAGCTGAAGTATGTAAACTCAAGGAAGAATCTGGTTGGATCCCAATGTTAATAGATTGGTCTATTTAATCTAATTCAATGGATTGTAAACTAATAAGATGGCAAAACACAGTTGAAATCCAAATTCAAAAGTAGAACAGTGGGCAACTAGCCTAAAAGCAGGATAGATTGAAACACAAGTCAGCAAGCAATATGATGACTGAAATATTTTACAGACTAAGAATTACCTGAATTTGGTAGACAAGGTATATGTATAACTCTGCCCTCTCTTTTTAAAGTAACTGGTTTAATTTTATACCTGAACTTTTGAAATTTTATTTGTAATTCAGATTATTTTCAGTTTTTCAGACTATTATTAATTTTTCTTGATTTGATTATGTATGCTGCACAGAGAACCTCTGTTATAGAGTACCTGGCAGATTTAACATACAAAAAAAAACCCAGGTTCTAGTTAGTGGTTGGAGAATGGATCACCTGGAAATTTCAAACTGGAAATAAAAAAAATACATCTCAAAATAAGGCAATAGTAAAATACCTTTGTTGAGTTACTAAGAAAACAGTGTGGCTGCAGTCAGTAGGAATCAAGTTCATCTTTATAATGGAAACAACACAGCCAAGGAAAAATCAATACATTTGCTCCCTACACACTTTCTAATTCATAGATGGGGTGGAGAATTTCAAAAGACTGTTTAAGCCCAGCATCAAATCTCCATAACTACAAGTCTGATTTTCTGAATGGGATGGCTTTTAAATTGTGTGTGTGTGTGTGTGTGTTTTGTTCATATTCTCTTCAATGTTAACAGGCACATTTATTGTCTTTTCTATGCTATTTTACCAATCTTGTACATTTGGCATTCTTCTAGCTTGGGGAGAAAAAATAGCTCTATTCCACCAAGTTTGGTCCTTCAATAGTTTTCTTGTGAATTCTGCAACAGGCAGTAATGAATTGCTTGAACTCAGATGAAAGTTCATGAAATTCTTCATGTCTGTTTGAGGCCTGAAAGAACATGCTGATTATTCCCCTATGCTGAACAGAGCATTTCCATACATAGCAGGGTGGTTTTTTTTTGTTTTTGTTTTGGTAAATGGGAGGTGGCAAAGATCTGGAGATCAGTAGAAATCTAATCAGAAATCTTAGTTAATACCACATTTATTTAACAGAATAACAGAGTAAGAGTTGTAAGGGGCCTTGGAGGTCTTCTAGTCCAACAGTCCCTGCTCAAGCGGGATACCTTATACCATTCCAGACAAGCGGCTCTCTTCTAAAAAGCCTCCAGTGATGTAATACCCACAGCTTCTGAAAGCAATCCATTCCACTAGTTAATTATGGTTAATTTGTAGACTATTCTGAATGTTTTGCCTGATTTGTCAATGGATCGTTAAAAGAAATCCAGAAATCCACAGTTGCTGTTATATAGGTTTGGTACAGGTATTCCTATTACTTATGGTAAATGATCATTCCTAACATATCATTTTTACACATTTATCATGAATGCAACTCTCCTTGTCTATGTTTATTTAAACACAACTTAAACCTAAGACTTGTATTACTAACTTTGCAAATATACCCCGATTTTGAGAAGCATTTCCAGCTAAAAATGATCAACATCAGCTGACAGTCTGTTACTGCCAGTTGTGCAGAGATGGAGTCTTTAATGAAGCACAGCTCTTGGACCGAAAACAAACAAACACAAATGCCATTTATATCTTTTGAGGACGAGAATTTGCAATTCTGCACAGAGCCCAAGTCCTTCACATACTTAGAATCCTTAAAATGGGTGTATCTGAATATAGTCATCAAATAGATCTTTTGTTTCACTATATGGCTAAAGAATTAACATAGTAAACACCATGATTTTTAAAAAGCAGCATCAATATTAACAGATAAATGGCAAGGGCAGATCTACAGTACCCTGATTATCCCAAAAGTGCTCCCCCCCACCAAAAAAAGGCAACTGGACTGTTTTTTTTTTCCTTGAGGAAAAAGAAAACTTTTTGTTTCTCATCCAAGATGCTTCATCAGTTCTAATGGTAGGGTGTGTGTGAAATGGGAGGATAGGTACTGACAGTTGAGAGTGAATGATGGGGAGATAGAAGGAAAGATTCTAATAGGATGGTGAATGGGGATGGAAAGGTGTGTGTGTGTGTGTGTGTGTGTGTATTGCAGTCATCTGGTTGTTGGCACTCTCTGAGAGCTGTTGAGAGTCTCTCAGAAAATACTGACCAGATGACTGCAAAGAAAGACAATCCTTCCATGTCCACCACACCAATCCTACCAGAACCTATCGTTCCATCCCCTGCCCCCCATCAGAACTGATGAAGCTTCTTGGATGAAATTCTTCTTCCTCCTCCTCCCCCTCTTCTTCTTCTTCTTCTTCTTCTTCTTCTTCTTCTTCTTCTTCTTCTTCTTCTTCTTCTTCTTCTCCTCCTCCTCCTCCTCCTCCTCCTCCTCCTCCTCCTCCTTCATCTTCATCTTCTTCCTCTTCCTCCTGTTCTTCTTCTCCTTCTTATTCTTCCTCTCCTCCTCCGCCCTCTTCCTCCTCCTCTCCATCTCCTTCTCCCTCTTCTTCTCCCTCTTCTTCTTCTCCTTCCTCCTCCTCCTCCTCTTCTCCTCCTTTCTCTTCCTGTTCTTCTCCTTCTCCTCCTTCTCTTCTTCTTTTTCTTCTTCTTCTCCTACTCCTTCCTCCTCCTCCTTCCCCCCTCCTCCTCCTCTTCTTCTTAAAAAAACCCAGTCTAGTTGCCTTTTGAAGGAAGGGAAAAGCACCTTTGAGACAAACTTGACCTGGATGACTGACAATTTCCACAAGTAGTACCTACAATTCCTTATCAACACTGTTTGTAAATACATTCACCAAGTGAATGGATGTCAATCATGAAGTTTTCTTAGCCATGTTACATTAAGCTCATCTGATTCTCAAGAGAAGAAAAAAAGGCATACTCTTCTCAGGATTGCAGAAATGGAGGCATTGTGAAGGTGTGGCCATTTTATAACAGCTTGATGATTCTGAAGGTATATTGCATAATGGTACTGATGAAATTGGTGGAATGAGGGGGCTATTCAGCATCGTGCCACTTTCTGCAAAATCATGACCCTCTATCCTTGCACACTATAGCAGAAAAAGAAAAGCATGCAGGTAATCCTTGGCTGATGAAAAGTAACTTAGCAACCATTTGAAGTTACAACAGACCCCGGAAAAACTACTTGCAACCAGTATTCAAAGTTCCAATGGTTGTCCCCTTCCCACATGGTCATATGGTTGCCTTTTTCGGCACTTGGCACTAGCCCACATTTATAGCTGTAGGCAGCATCCTATGGTCCTGTAACTTCAATTTACTATGTGTTTTCTGGAAATTAGTTTATTTCCCACAAAAAAATAATAATTCCAAGGTGAATTTGCTTAATGCCTACCACATTTGCTTAATGACTGTTGGAAAGAGATCATACAATTGGGTACAGTTGTATAGAGAGCTGCTTAACAACTGTCACAACTTAAAACCATAATTGTAGGCTCATAAATTGAGGACTACCTGTATGCAAAAGCAAGCATCTCCTAGGCTCATCTCTACCTTTTTAAGCCATTCTGGCACTACAATATTTTTTTAAAAAAAATAAATAAATTGATCCCTTGCCTGCTTAAAACAAGAAAGAAAAAAGAAAAAAAAGACAAGAGTTGCTACCTATCTGATTCTTTCCTTTCTCATGTTGTAGATCAGGGGTGTCAAACTGGCGGTCTGTGGGCTGGATGTATCATGCACAGGCCACACCCACCCCATTTCCGCAAAGTGGAAAAACATTGCAATACATCTCCTGACGGCAGTGTGCTGATTGGCTCAATTACCAGTAAGGAGGACAGGCAGGCAGGTGGGCTTTCTGGAGCACCATGCCAGAATGCTACCTGGTGCTCCCAGCAGGCACTGGTATGCCCATACGGGGTGTACTAGTCATATCCCACCACTGTTTTGGGGTACAGAATTTTTATCCTAGGAGGTCAGTGTTATAGAAGCAGCTATAGAACATTCACTTTCTTTGACATTTTGACCTACAACTACTTTAAAAAAACAGTCATCACTGTGTGAATATAATTTTTTTTCTTCAAGGAGCAAAGGATATAGTTCATTTCAATTCCCACACATAAATAGATTTCCTTTGCATAGAAGACTCACCATAATTTTGTAAAACAAAAGTAGTCAAATATTGATGTCAAAGCGATGCCATATTTCTTGTGATCAGTTTTCCACTTGCTTGCAATTAGTCCAGACTAGATGGCAATTATGTTCTCTCTGAAGAATTTTGTGGTTTCTTGCTTGACTTTCATTTTAATACAAACCATAGATGCTCATACAGAGTGTAAAAGAGTTTTCAGACTCCTGGTCCTTTAAATAATGGGTTAGTACTGAAATAAACAATTGACCTTAGAGGAGGATAGCAACCCAGGACAATTGTCCTTGTTCAAGAATGCTATTGTTTGCTTCATGCCTAGAGAGATTACACTTCTAAAGGACTGGGGGTGGGGGGGAACCCATTGTCAGTGTGGTAACCATATTGACTCATTGCCAAATCCAGATTCTACCAATGGACTGCCAAATAATCCAGAATTTCCTCCAGATATGATCGAGAATTGATGTGATCACATTCTGCCCCTGTAATATATATGGTAGAACCTCTGGTCATGAATGCTTCTGACCATGACTAAATCAGATTCCAACCAAAAAATTCACATTTTTTCCCCGGTAGCCGATTTCCCCTTTCATGTCATTTTTTTTTTTTTGTAAGTGCCAAATTTCCAAAATTAGGTTCTAGTCACAATCAAATCGGGTTGCGACCAAAGTTATGGAATGAATTATGGTCATGAACAGAGGTTCTACTGTATATGATTCAAATGGTGTAGGGTTTCCTGCCTAAGCAGGGGGTTGGACTAGAAGACCTCCGAGGTCCCTTCCAACTCTGTTATTCTGTTCTATCCTATCCTATCCTTAAAACACCCAGATGAAGGGAAGAGCTTTATGGGATAAAGTAGGCAAAAAGTAGTATACATTTACACATCTCTATTTGGATTTTGTATCATACTCTCTCTTGGGAAAACCCCAGCTCAATCATAGAAAGATGCATCATGTGCAAAATTTGGTAGGTACAAACATTTTCAAAGTACATTGGTTAGAAACACTATCTGATTCTCCAATATGGTCAATATAACCCCCCCCCCAACCGAGGGACTATCAGTGGTGCTATTCAGCCAGTTCTATCCAGTTCGGGCGAACCAGTAGTGGTGGTGGTGTCCTATTTTTGACCCTCTGTGCACGTGCGGGGCTCACATTTGCGAACCGGTAGTGGTTAAGTTGATTTCATCCCTGGGGACCATTCATTATTACTGTAATTTGTAACACTATTACAGTAATGTTATTTTAAAAAAATGTTTGGAGGTTGAGGAATAATCTGAAACTTCAGGGGGGTGGGATTAATGAGGTGAACAGTTTTGGAACTCCTGGGCTAGATGGATCAATGGTATCCATTCTCAAGTAATCTCCCTCCGCATTTCTGTATTTTATGAGAACAAAGTAGCTTTCTTTTGAATAATAAATAAGGATGCCAAAGTTACAGTGTGCTAAGCATTCCTTTTTCTCCACTGCTTATCATTTTGACAGTCTAGGACAGGGGTCCCCAAACTTGGCAACTTTAAGACTTGTGGACTTCAACTCCCAGAATTCTCCAGCCAGCAGAACTGGCTGGAGAATTCTGGGGGTTGAAATCCTCAAGTCTTAAAGTTGCCAAGTTTGAAGACCTCTGGTAGGATGACATTCTTTCCAAGTAGCCAAAACTATTGCAGTCTCACAGGTCCTTACAAAGTCAGCTCCGGCCTGTGTTTGTTTGCACCTTGCTGCTCCCCTGAAGTCAATCCCAGCCCGGGATTCAGGAGCAGAAATGACTGGCACCAATTCCATTCCCTGCTAAGAGTTTGCAACAAGAACTGTCGGGACACATTGCTTCAATGAAGAGTAGCATATGGTAAAGTTCCGTGTCAGCAGCCTTCATATGGAACCCTTTAAACCTTCTTAAAAGATCCACTGGGGCTTCTAATTATTGTGAAACATCTCCTGGCAGAGCCAGCCCTACCCCTGCAAGAATGCACTGTAAAAATAATTAGATGATGAGATTTAGATCAAAACCGCTAACTGGTGATTTAAGAGTTTTGCTTGTTCCACATATATGGAGCTCAAGAAAAGGAAACACTGGGGGGGAAAGGCCTTCACATAAAAGGAGAGCAATCTTACTGTGGTTTAAATTCTGTGGAGAACCCAAAATACACCCCCCCCCAACTGTTAATATTTGGTTTCCTGTGGTTAGCTAAGAGGAGAGAGAGTCTTCCTTCCCCCCCCCTGCCTTTATTCCTTATACTACAAAAATAAAAAATTACTGCATTGGAGAATCTCCCCATTTCTAGAAAGCCCTGCTATTAAAAGAGGAACTCGCTTTAAAGATCATTTGAGAAGCTTGCTTTAATCAAGCTGAAACTTTTTTTTTGTTTTAAAAAAAAGGCTGATCACATTTTAAGTATGTCCTGGGCAAGCCAATGTGTAGTCAATTAGGTGACATCACTTCTACAAAAGAAGCAGCACATCTTTAGTCAATCAGACACAAACAAACCGGGTTACAAGCTCAAAGCAATGAAAAAAAAGAAAGAAAGAAAAGAAAAGGGAAGAAATACAAAGAAAAGAACACGCATTTCAAATGCATAAAAATAGAAGAATGGATAAAATGCTCATTTAAAGAGAAAAAAAATGCAGCTGAAAAGCCAGAGTGGGGGGCAGAAGAAAGGTTAAAATAAATCGGGGGTGAGCAACTTTTTCAAGACAGTGGGTAACTAAATTACAACTATGGTTGTGTGTATTAGCCAAAAGTTAACATCCAGGCCAGAGCACCCATTCCAAAACGTTGTGATCAGCCTTAGTTGCCAGCAAACCTCATCTACCTCAAACTAATGTACCAAGATTATTTTGTGCCTTCTCTGTGACAGAAAAAAAAAAAGTGGCCTGCACAGGCTGAGGGAATCCTCAGACTATATTAATAATAATCAATGTTTTTCAACCTCGGCAACTTGAAGATGTGTGGACTTCAATTCCCAGAATTCCCCAGCCACCATGAAATTTGGGGGACTGGAGTCCATATATTTTCATGTTACTGAGGTTGAGAAACAGTATTCATAAGTTATTGATAAACATAGGGAAATAAACTGGAGTGTTGCGGTGGCCTAGAGGTGGATCTCTCACCTCACCATCGATTCTAGGTACGTAGAGATATTTCTCTCTCTGGGCACAATGAGAGTATATCTGCTGAACAAAACTTCGCATTGGCTACAGGAAGGGCATCCAGCCAGTAAACACTCTGCTAACTCCATTCAGTTGCCCAGACTCCATCCTGTAAGGGATTATGGGGTCGTTAAAAGAAGATGATAGGAAAATAAACTAGAATTATTGCTGACCTAACCATTACTATATAATGCAGTGAAACAGTATGAAATATAATCAGATCTGGTAAAAATCCACCTAACAATTCAGTGAATTGTTGCAGCAACTTTAATTGTGCCTATATGGTCCCTTCATTCCTCAAAGTCTATTCTACAAGAGTGCCATTTGGGGATAAAGCTGGTGCAGATTTTAATATATTTATTTTTCCTTTATTTTTCGATGTCTTTTTCTGAATAAAGAGCTAGTGTAGTTAGGATGCTGGACTAGGAATGAGCAGACCTAAGTTCTAATCTATAGTTAATCATGAAATCTCATAGGATGACATGAAGACAGTTCCTGACTCACATACCAATCTACTTCAGAAGGCTTTTGTGGGGGGAAATGGGAGGAAGAATTTATATACTCTTCAGTTCCTTCTGCGAGTAGGACAGGAAATTCTCATTACTTTAGTATAGCCTTTGTTGTCATTGTCCAAAATAAATACAACAAAATTGGTTTATTTACTAATGTAAAATAATAAATACAATAGCTAAAGCTTTTAAAATAGCATAAATCTGGTTGTAAAGTATTACACTTTTTTTATAAAAAATAGATTTAATTGATTCTTTTTTATTATTTAATAACTTCAAACTTAAGAATTGAATAGTTCAGAAGGAGGAGCCAACGTCGCGATGATACAACGTGCGGTCTCGACACTCCGAGACCGCCATTGACACTTTTGCTGCTGGACAGCCCATTTGGAACTAAACCGTCCCGTAGAGATGGTGATCAGGACGACGAAGCCTTGCTGGTCTCAGGGACACCACAAAGTCCCTGATTGACCCAAGGGAAGCTCTTCAAGCCATCGGTAAACAGGCAGCCCCAGGCTGATGAAGTCGGGACGGCTCTGGAAGGAAGGAAGTGAAAAAAGAAAGTGAGTCCATCTGGTGAGGTATTTTTTTTTCTATTTTGGGAAAGACTGCCCAAAGAAACTTTTTTTAAAAGCCAAATTAGATTCTTAAGCAAAAGAATTAAGTGGCAAAATTAACTTATATTGGATTGCTTTGGAAAGCTTTTTTTATCTTTGTAACTATACTTTGTGGATTGAAGTGCTCGCAATGTTTTCCCTTTCTCCTCTTAAAGTGAACAAATTAATTTTTTTCTTCTGCTTTTTGTTACTTTATTTTTGGGCTTCTGGACTAAAATCTTCCTTTTTATTTTAACAATTCTTCCTATTACTTATTATTAAATTTCATTAAAGAACTTTGTTTCCTATAAATATTAGAAAGTGAATAGTAGCAACACTGCCACTCAGTCAGAGGCTGGAGTTTTTGAAACAACGTATCTCTTCTTTTTTCCTCTTTGATCTTACTGACTTTATAGCTGAAGGGTTTGCAATTTGTTTACAGAAACTGATAAAGAGCCAAGGGCACGAATTGTTTTTGCAGGTGCTTTTGAGAACTATTTTGGCAGGGGAGAGAAAGGGGGAAAAATCAGAACTCTTCTCTTTTGAAGAGCACAAAAGAACTTGTGCTTAAGTCAACCTAAAATTAAAAAATAAAAGAGGCCTGGAAGTCTAGAGTGGCAGTGACTACTCGTTTCTTTTTTTTTCCTTCTTTTTTTGGAAACATGGATCAATATTCAGATGTGGAAACCTTAAAATTCCAAAATATCTTGTCTGGAATTCAAAATTTATTGGAAGGATATGGGAGAATTGAGAAGAAGTTGGAAAAACTAGTGTTCCTCACAGCAAAAGATGAAGGGGTTGGAGCCCCAAAAATTAAAGGGGAGAATGAAGACATAGAAGATAAAGACAAGATGAATTTATTAATGGAGCAAATGTGGGTGAAAGTGGAACGAAGGGAATATGGAAGAGGAAATTTGACGAACTGGAGCTCTACCCCAGATTCTAAGATACAAAAGACGAAAAAAGGGTAATGATGATGGATTTAAGAAGAGAAATTTTTTCAGAAGCACGATTGACAACCAAAAGCAAGCTAATTTTAATAACAACTAGAGGGCAACAAGATTACCTGAGAGATCCTTTAAGCAACAAAGTGCGGAGAGAAGTCTATAAAAACCTTATAAAGGAGATAAAAAGAAGACTGACATCACAATTGGCAAGAGATATAAAACTGTTTTGTTGCTGGAAAGATACAGGTTGACAATGAAAGTTGATAATAAAAAAATACTTAATTTTTGTTGATCAATAAGTAGGAATTTAGTAATTCTTAAATTGTTTTAGATTGTTATTAAATGTTTATTTGTCAACAAATAATTAACTATAATAACAATAATGAAATGATAATGGATACAGCTTAATGATATATATATGTACTGGCAAACTAGTAAAAGAAATTTGGATATAAATTGCAAATTGCGATCTGGGAAAAAGACCTATAATTTTTATTAACAAACCTTTATTTAGGTTTTGTCATAAAGGTGTAATGTTTTGGGGGTTTGATGAAAGGAGGTGGGATATAAATAGTAAATGATTTAGCCAATTATAATAACAACAAGGAAATGTCAATGGATATTGTTTAATAATATATACATGCTCTGGTATTGGTAAAAGCAACTTGGATACAAACTTTAAACAGCAAGTTGGGGGGGGAAAGGGGGGGAAAGGTTTAGAAATTTTATTAATTGACTTTTACTTAGAATATGTCATAAAAGTGTAATGTTATTGGAGGATTTTTGAAATAGCTAATGAATGCCATTATGTGGTTGTGTCTTTAAGTATGAATAATTTGAGGTAAAAGAACGTTCAAATAATTGTAGTCAAGTGAGAATTGTGGTACATTGATAGTAAAATATACAAAGATTATTGATTTAAAGTGTATAATCTAATATGAACTATAAGTAATGACTGTGGAAGAAATGCACGAAAGTTACCTGTAACCAATCGACACGCTTTCTACAGGATGTAATGAAGGATGATTCTTTTTTTGTGTATTTGTTTAATTAAAATAAAATAAAAATTTCAAAAAAAAATTGAATAGTTCAACAAACAATTTTTAGCCAGATTATTAAATGAGATTCTTTCTCTTACTCCTTGCCCCAATTTTCTAACAAAGGCAATTAGCAGTATTAAAGAAATGCTGTTTGCAACAAAAAGAGAAACATTCCTGCTTTCTTAGTGAAATTGTGGAAATCTGTATTAAATTTTTTTAGCATAAGGAGAAACTACCTGAAAATTGTAGTGTTCCTTGACAAAACTGAACATATATTGATAGCAAAATAGTTGGACAACTAATTGTTTTGTCAGCATTGTAAATTATTTTATTATATTTTAATATCAGTACAGCCAGACAACCTCTTTTTATAAAATCACATTTTAGCATATAAGATTGTAAGAAATACAATAGTTCAATAAAATATTCTATTTTCATTTCTAAACTTTGGAATATTTTTAAATCTTTGCTTCCACATAATTCATACATGGTAATTAATAGTTTGAACCTGACTTCAGTTTGCAAATTGAAATAAATAAATAAAATTGGGAAGGTACTGTTACTAGATCTTCCACTCAGGTTATAATTATTAATATAAATAAAGAAAATTTTCCACTAAAAATAGGCAGTTTTTTTTTTAAATGGTAACATCCTGTCATATGTTAGGTTTCTATCTTGTCCCATGGGAGTCATTGGTTTTAAATATATATATATAAATATATATATATTTGTTTTCGTAGATTTTCACGGGTGTAGGTATGCTGGTTTTGTTGTATTCGGGTCTTTTCCCGTGTAAGGTTGAGATTGTCTTTGCAACGTTTCGGCAGGATCTCACCTGCCATCTTCAAGCTGTGGGCTTAAAACCTTTTTTTAAGATATATATATATATATAAAGTGACTTATTTCCCATAAAGATATATTCAGCATTTCATTATAAATGTATATATTCACCACAGTTTACATTTGTGTTTCTGAGGAAAATAGGAATACTTAATAGAAGCAACTATTAACAATTACATAGTAAAATACCTAGCTTTTTCAAGTGTTCAATTTAGCCTAAAATCATTTTTTAAAAAGATACAATATTGGAGCAGGATCGTGATTGGATTGTCCTTAAAAAAAATTCCAAACTTCTTGTTTGCAAAACTATGCGTCGTTTGTTTGCTTAATTGCTTGCTCAATTTATTTATACAATTTTTGTTGTATAGCTGCTCATCTTAAGGTCACAACTCCGAGAGGCATTTCAGGTTCACACTCTTAAATTCCCAGCGCAAAACTTACCCCAATTAACTTTATAAGTCATTTTTACCTTGCACGTGAGTAATTACTATCCAATTCTTTCACCAATATCGTTCAGCAGAACCGTGAAAATTAGTTCTCCTTCATTCAAGGCCAAGGAATAGTTTTAATTACTTGATTGGTGTTGTTTTTAAAATGGAATGTTTGAGTCTACAAAACAGATTTGGCAGGGCTCAAAAATTCCCAGCCCCGAGTACCACAATGTGCTCTCTGTTAGGCAGGCTGGATTTGTTTATGTGACGGTCATTCTTTTCTGCTTATCCATCCTCTAATTGTGCTTACTGCTTGAATAACTTTAGTCCTAAGGATAGTTTGACTACTTCTGTACCCGGAACTCTATAAACATCTTAGAACATGTACATGTCACACGTCTACTAGCATCCTTAGTTTAAATCAGGGATGTGCATCTTAAAGTTCCAGGGCTACATGTAACCTCCAAACTCTTGTCAGCTGTTTCTAAGACTCCTCCCAAAACTGCTGTCAATCTGTGATTATTAATGTGACTGATGGGTAAAATCAACTTACCTTTGCTATCTGTTTGGTAGCAATGTGAGCGCACCCGCCACCTTCCGCACATGCGCAGAGCATCAAAAATGGACATGACGTCTGGGTGGGTGGGCGGAGCCTGCTACCGAACATGCCTGCAAAGGTAAGCAAACAGTGAGGGGGGGAGGGGAATCCACTGTGCCTCGTGATTTAGATTAGCTAGAAAGCAGGAAATCCTGCTTTCTAGCTAATATAAATCATGCATCACAACTGATCATCGGAAATACCGGTTCACCTGAACAAGTACATTTTTTTTACTACCGGTTCAGGCAAACCGGTAGCATTTTTACTACAGGTTTAGCTGAACCGGTCCGAACCAGTCCGAATCAGTAGCATTTCACCCCTGATGTAACTACAATGTAAAATGACTAAAAATATTGATAATGATCATATTTTTTAAAAAATTGGCACAATATTTTAATTTATTTTTCCAAACATTGCCTACTTCTATAGCATGCTAGTCTAAATTCAAAGGTCTCATGATGGCTCAGCGGTTAAAGGTGCTGAGCTTGTCAGCTAGATAGCTGACAGCCTGGGTTTGAGATCTGAGCACTTCATAACAGGGTGAGCTCCTGTTCTTGCCCCAGCTCCAGAGGTGGGTTGCTCCCAGTTCAGCCAGGATCAGATGAACCAGTAGTAGCGGTGATGGGAGGCTCTGCCCACCCAACTGGACGCTTCTGCATGCATGCACGAGCGAATAGGTAGTAAAAAAAATGGAAACGCACCACTGCCCAGCTCCTGCCCACTTAGCATGTAAATGCAAGTACATTAATAGGTACCACTTTGGTGAGAAGGTAAAAGTGTTCTGTGCACCTTTGGTGTATAGCCATGCTGGCCACCTGACCACAGAAAATGTATTTGGACAACAGTGGCTTCCTCAGCCAAGAAACAGAGATGAGCACTATGTCCTAGAGTCCAGCATGACTGGATAGGGACACCTTTACCTAGTCTAAATTCTGACATAGGCCTGAGTTGCTGGTCCTTGCTCTAAAATATGACACATCCCTATACATGCAACCCTTTCCCGTACATTCTTCCCTTTGCTGTAGAGATGCTCCATGTAGGTGGAGGAACTTTATATGTCCATCAGAGTTCCCACATCTGCTAACAATTACTGGATCAGGATTAAAGAATTTGTTTTTAATTGGTAAAATATGAGCTATTCTGTGTAAATTTAGGTATGGCTTGCATTTTAAGTGATTCTACATAGTTCACACTTTGTGGACCAGTATATAGATTATACGGTTCTCTGAATTTTGCATGGCCAAAATATATATTTCAAAAGTATGTATAGTAGAAAAATACACAGGTATGTGTATTTAAAGGAGATACATACCTGTTGTGGCCCAGCAGGAGCCGTTGGAGTTGCCACCAGACTCCGATAGCGAGGTGTCCTCTGAGTCGGCTCAAGAGGAGGTGGGGGACCCTGGACAGGGTTCCGACGCTGAGCAGGGCGCAGAGAGGCTGGTTGGCCACCAGGGGGCGCCTGAGGCATGGAGCAGTGGTGAAAGCCAAAGGAAGGGGGCTCCTGATGTCATGCCTTGGAGCAGTGGGGAGGAGTCACAGGACAGTGAGTCAGACATCAGCAGTGAGCTATTAGATGCTCGTTACCGACGTGCTACCCGGCGTAAGGAGCAATTGAGCAATTACAGGAGATAATGGCTCTCAGCTGCTGATCATTAGACTCCTCTCCAGACTATAAAGGGACTGCTTGTGGACACACCCTTTGCAGGAATCAACTGATCATTGGAGTTGGAGAAGCTCAGATCTGTGTCGTACTTTGGCAGGCTGGATTGCTGCTAAAGGTTTTACCTGGATTGCTGTCAATCTGTTCCCTGGACCTTGGCAGGCAGGAGTGCTGCTAAGGTGATTATCTGGAGCTTGGTAGCTGGATTGCTGCCAAGGGGTGTCACTGTAGCTGGATTGCTGCCCAGAGTGCTATCTTGACCTTGGCAGGCTGGATTGCTGCCAAGGTGGAACCTGTATGTCAATAAACATCTTTGAAGAGACTTTGTGTTGGAGTGTCTTGGTATACAAGAGGAGGGGGTCAGAACACATACCTATGTACATATGTACACATATATAAAAAGCTTTTCTTATTCTGCAAACAATGATACATCTTTAATTATTCAATACCTAACAAATTAAAAATTAACAGTTTTTCCTGTTCTCTATATAAGACAGGAAGATACACCATATTGCCAAAAGTATTCGCTCACCTGCCTTTACTTGCATATTAACTTACTGTAAGTGACATCCCATTCTTAATCCATAGGGTTCAATATGATTTATTTATTATTATTTATTTATTTTACTGTGCTTCTAGACCGCCCCCTCTCCCAAAAGGGACTCGGGGCGGTGTACAGTCCATGCAAAGAATATATCAAAATACAATAAATAGAAGAATTAAATATGTACAGTTAACTATGGAGGAGGTTAAAATAGAATTAAAAAGAACTGTACAGTTAGCCAGTATATATAAATATAATTTTAAAACCCCTAAGACACACACAAATTAAATTAAAAACAATACCCCTAAAATAACCAGTTAATAGTACGTTTACCAGGAGGAACAGTTGTAATTATGCCAGGCCCGCTAATCGGAACAGGTGAGTCTTCAATTTTTGCCGGAAGGAGTGGAGGTCAGTGGTGGTTCTGATTTTATTTTATTTATTTTATTTATTTTCTTCGAATTTCTAGACCGCCCCCTCTCCCGAAAAAGGACTTTGGGCGGTGTACAGTCCACACAACAAACAATAAGTATCAAATACAAATATAAATACAGATATAAATACACAAAGGAGGAGGTTAAAAATTTAAAAAGAACTGTATGGAAAAATATAAATCTGGTTCTAAAAACCCTAAAATCAGTTAAATTTAAAACCGTACCCTATAAATAACCAGGTAAGAATATGTTTCCAGGAGGTAACAGTTGTCACAATTATAATTATGCCAGGCCAGCTAATCGAAACAGGTGAGTCTTCAATTTTTGTCGGAAGGAGCGGAAGTCTGTGGTGGTTCTGATATCGGGGGGGAGGTCATTCCAGAGGGTTGGGCCCATCACAGAGAAGGCCCTACTCCTTGGCGCCCCCCGCTGGCATTGCCTAGTGGACGGCACCTGGAGAAGCCCCTCCCTGTGAGAGCGGATTGGCCACAGGGATGTATGTGGGAGGATGCGATCCCGCAAGTAACTAGGTCCTGTGCCATGGAGCGCTTTAAAGATGGTAATCAGGACCTTGAAACGCACCCGAAAAACTACAGGTAGCCAGTGCAGCTCGCGCAGGAGAGGTGTTACGTGGGAGTACCTAGTACTCCCCATCACAGCCCGCGCGGCTGCGTTCTGAACTAACTGCAGTCTCCGGGCGTGTCCCAAGGGCAGCCCCATGTAGAGAGCGTTGCAGTAGTCCAGGCGGGACGTCACCAGCGCATGAGTGACCGTGCGTAGGGCATCCCGGTCCAGTAGGGGGCGCAATTGGCGCACCAGGCGAACCTGGTGGAACGCCCCTCTTGCCACGGCTGCCACATGGTCATCCATTGACAGCCGGGCATCAAGGAGGACGCCCAAATTGCGCGCCCGTTCCACAGGGGGCAATTGTTCGCCCCCTATGGCCAGCGATGGAATCAGCTGGCTGAACCGAGGTGCCGGTAGCCACAGCCACTCAGTCTTGGAGGGGTTGAGTTTGAGTCTGTTGTCCCCCATCCAGACCCCGACGGCTTCCTAACACCGGGACATCACTTCGACAGCCTCGTTGGGGTGGTTTGGGGTTGAAATGTACAGCTGAGTATCATCAGCGTACAGGTGGTACTCAACCCCAAAACCACGGATGATCTCACCCAGCGGCTTCACATATGTGTTGAACAGGAGAGGCAAGAGGACAGACCCCTGTGGCACCCCACAAGTGAGTGGCCTCAGGGTTGACCTCTGCCCCCCTGTCAACACACATTGCTTCCAGTCGGAGAGGTAGGAGCCGAACCACCGCAAAACGGTACCTCCGACTCCTATCCCCTCCAACCGGTGCAATAGGATACCATGGTCGATGGTATCAAAAGCCGCCGAGAGGTCTAATAGGACCAGGATAGAGGAACAACCTCTATCTCTGGCCCTCCAGAGATCATTGACCAACGCGACCAAGGCTGTCTCCGTGCTGTGCCCAGGTCGGAAGCCGGACTGGCGTGAGTCTAGATAATCGGATTCGTCGAGGTGTCGTGGAAACTGCTGCGCCACCACATTCTCGACAACCTTCGCTAGAAAGGGAAGGTTGGAGACTGGACGATAATTAGCTAGCTCCGTTGGGTCAAGTGAAGGCCTCTTAAGTAAGGGCCTCACCACCGCCTCCTTCAAGGCGGTTGGTAAGGATCCCTCACCCAATGAGGCATTCACCAGGCCCAGAAGCCAGCCTCGGGTCACCTCCCAAGATGCCAGTACCAACCAGGAGGGACACGGGTCCATTAAACATGTGGTGGGTCGCAGCCGTCCACGCAACCTGTCCAAATCCTCAGGGGCAACAGAATCAAACTCCTCCCAGAATGGTCTCACAAGACTCGCTGTTGGTGGCCCGTCCGGTCCACTGAAGGGGGCCCATCCGCTCCGGATCTGAGCGACTTTGTCCTGCAGATATTCCCCAAACTCCTCTGCTCTGCCCTGCAAGGGCGCCCCCTGCATCCTCTGTGATAAGAGGGAGCGGGTCACCCTAAACAGGGCGGCAGGGCGGTTATCAGCGGATGCAATAAGAGCGGCACAATATCGAGTTCCGGTTCCGGCGGCGGCGGCGACGGGCAGCTCTTTGCCCGCTCCGGCTCCCCGGTGGGCTTCCCCACTCCTTGGGGGGCACAGGACACCCCGCAGAGGGGTCCTGCCGGAGGGCGGCATCACGGAGGACTCCTGCAGCGGCGGCGGCCGGCGGGAGGTCTCTCGCGCACCCAAGGCACCGGGGAGCAAGCTCGGAGGGCGCTTCGCGTTCCTGCGCCTCGCGCCTCGCTATAAGCCGACTGGAGAATGCAACAATTGAAGGAAGCAGCTGCAGTGCGGTGAGGTTGCTTCTCTCTTCATCCTTTATTCTGCATGAAGAATTACTCAGCTTTTTAAAACTTTAAAATAACTTTCGGAGCATTTTGGAGGTGCGGCTGGAGGGAGGGGGGTTTCCCCCCCCCCCTTGGACAAGCGGCGAGGAACAATTTTGCTCTCAGCCCCCGGGGAAGGAGGAGGGGGGAGAGCCAACGAATGAAGCCTCACCCAGGCTGAGATGATTTTCTTTTCAATTTAATTCTACATATTACAGTGATTTGAGGACGTTTGGAACTTTTTAAAACTTTGTTATTCCTCTGTGCCCAAAACTGGCAGGGCAAGATGGCACACTTCCGTTGTCTTTATGAACTGTGAAACTTGACTCCACCTTTAAAATTCAGGCTTCCGGTCTTTGTCTCCGTGTCTCCCAGAGGAACCTCTTGTGGATTGGTATTTTTTAAACTTTCTAGGGGAAATTTTCTATCTATTGCCAGACTTATTGGAGAGATTCTCTTCTGCCTGGTTCTTCTGCTCCCGGATTCACCTGGCTACCCTTCTTTTCTAACTGTTTATTTCATATTTGGACTGAACTTCTAACGTTATAAAGGATGGCATCCAAAAGACCCCCTCCTGGAAAACATGGTTTTGCCACTTCTGCTCCAACATCCGCAACATCCAGTCCAGCCACACAGTCAAAGATAACAGAACTGATGCAACCTAAGACTACAGAGATGGACTTTCAACAAATGCTTCAACAAATTTTACAGGGCCAGGAGGAAATCAAGAAACAGCTAAGGGAAATGAAAGATGAAATTAAAGAAAATCAAGCCCAAATATATAAGAACTCACAAAGACTGAATCTTGTGGAAGGGGGGGTGGAGGAGGTGAGGGGGGGGGTAGAAGCTGTGCAGAAAGGGAACAAAGATCTTGACATCCAACAGATGAAAATAGAATTTGAGAGAATGTCCTATTACCTTAGATTTCAAAATGTTATAGAAGAAGATGGGGAAAACATAAGGGACATCATGATAAACATCTTGGCTGACTACACACACAAAGAAAAACAACAGATGGGGTGGGATATAGACCTGGCTTATAGAGTGAACTCAGCTTATGCTAGAACTCACAATGTACCCAGGGAGGTTCACATTAAATTTCTTAGGAAAAGCACAAGAGATGAAATTCTGGGTGTACAAAGGGGGCAAGCATTGACATACCATGATATGGAGATAACCATTCTGAAGCAGATCCCTAAGAAGATTAGAGAAAAAAGGAAGAATTATTCGCAATTAGCGAATAAATTATACCAGAAAGGGGTGTGGTTTAGATGATTGATGCCTGAAGGTATGCTGATATTCTGGGAGGAGACAAGAATTAGAATCAATTCACCCATAGAGGCGCAGGCCTTTATGGAAAAAAACAAAACACTCCTAGAAAAAACACGAGACACTACAGCGGACACGCAGGACACGGGAGGGGCCAGAGCTCTGCCAGTGGAGGGAGATGGGGCAATAGCAAGAAGACTCAGATCACAAAAATAAACAAGAAAATCATATTATTATAAACTGACCGAAAGTGATAATGGAATTATATCTGGATTTTATACTGTAATGTCTAATCTGATTGAATGTAGTAATAGAACTAATATGCTGATTGTAATCAATTATATACCAACGCATTATATATAAATGTGTTGTGGCCCAGCCGGTGCCGCTGTCACCAGACTCCGAGAGTGATACTCCATACGAGTCAGCTACAGAAGAGATGTGCGATCCTGGACAGGATTCGGAGGCTGAGCAGGAATCCGAGAGTCTGGTCGGCCACCAGGTGGCGCCAGAGGCATGGAGCAGCGGTGAGAGCGAGAGGAGGAGGACTCCCGTTGCCCTGCCTTGGAGCAGCGGAGAGGATAGTGACTCAGGACTTAGTAGGGCGTTTCGGGATGCTCGTTTCCGGCGCGCCCACAAACGCAAGGAGCGTGGGCGTAATTATAGGCAGTAAAGAGCTCTCAGGTGCTGTTGGGAGACGCCCTTTTTAGGTTATAAAAGGGTTGACTCTGGACAGGCTCTGCGTAGCAATCAACAAAGGACTTTGGACAGCAACTCTAGTCTGGGATCCTGGCAAGCTGGATTGCTGCTTTTGTGTGTTCTGTCTTTGTGAGTTCTGTCTTGGTGGCTTGCTGCCACAAAGCCTCTTGTCTGTTGGTGTAATAAACCTTGTTCCCTTGTACTGTTCCGGAGTGTGTGTACTGTGTGGGCAACGGAGGAAGGGGGGGTCAGAACATAAATGTATACTATGAGTATGGAGAGAGGGGCGCCTGTCACACTTTGCAACTGCCAAAATTTGTATACCTGTCCATTTACCCTTTTCCCTATAAATGTTGAAAAACCAATAAAAAATTTTTGTTAAAAAAAAAAAAGAGCGGCACAATATCTACGTTTGGCCGCTCTCAATGCCACAAGGTAGGTCCGTAAATAGACTCTTACCTGTGTTCGATCAGATTTGGAGCGTGAGGACCTCCACCTGCTCTCTAGACGTCTCCTATGGCGCTTCATCACCCTCAACTCCTCGGTATACCAAGGAGCTCGGGTGGGTCGCTGCCGCAGGAGAGGTCGCAAAGGCGCAACCTGGTCTAAGGCCCCAGCCGCCGCCCTATTCCAGGCGGCCGCTAGGTCCTCCGACCGAGCGCGGGTCAGGGCTACAGGTAATGGCCCAAGCTCCGTCTGGAACCTATCCGGCTCCATCAGGTGCTTGGGGCGGTACCAGCTTGGACCATCTGGTCCCGCCTCCTTGCGGTGGGGGGTAGCGCCAGGGAAGTCCAGCCGGAGATATGAGTGGTCTGACCATGACAGGGGTGTAACGGCTAAATCCCCTATTCCCAGATCACTCATCCACTGCCCAGATACAAAAACAAGGTCCAGTGTGTGGCCACCTTCGTGTGTGGGGCCCTGAATTAATTGGGTCAGGTCCATGGCTGTCATGGAAGCCATGAACTCCCGAGCCACCTCAGATGTTGATGTTGGTCCACCTGCTGCACCTATAACAGCGTCAACTCTTCTGGGAAGGCTGTCCACAAGGTTCAGGAGTGTGTTTATGGGAATTTTTGACCATTTTTCCAGAAGTGCATTTGTGAGGTCACACACTGATGTTGGACGAGTTTACGTGGCCTACCACTTCATGTCTGAGTTGCTGTCATTCCCAAACACTTCCACGTTCTTACTGTATAATACAGCTGACAGTTGACTGTGGAATATTTAGGAGTGAGAAAATTTCAGGACTGGATTTGTTGCACAGGTGGCATCCTATCACAGTTCCACACTGGCATTCACTGAGCTCCTGAGAGCGACCCATTCACAAATGTTTGTAAAAACAGTCTGCATGCCTAGGTACTAGATTTTATACACCTGTGGCCATGGAAGTGATTGGAACACTAGATTCTGATTATTTGGATGGGTGAGTGAATACTTTTGGCAATATAGTGTATATCCATGTCACCTAAAATACAAATATCCTCTGGAGCTTGTTTGGAGGTTCTAGCAGGGGAGCACAGCTATCGTATACCCTTGACGGGGTATACTTCTATCTGGGATGGTTGTCCTCTCCCACCGAGTGTGCAGCTTCGGAGGGACCCACATGGAGTAGTGAGGGAGGAAGGGGACACCCGCCTAGCCAGCCAGATCAGCCGAATCAACTCTGGCAATCAATGGGGTGACAGATGTCACAGCCAGATCACCCTAACATCGCAACGGCATGACATGCGATCTTGGTGCTCTGAGATCTCAGTCAAATTTCTGCCGCCGGATGGTCCATTTGGTCCTAAACTGTCCCGCAGAGACGGTGATTGAGAAGAGCACCTCCTGCAGATCTCAGGGACACCGCAAAGTCCCTGAAAGATCCAGGAACAGCCCTTTTTTTCCGGCGACAGAAATGCAGCTAATGAAGCTGCTGAAGTTGGGACAGCTCCGGAACGGGAAGAAAGTGGAAAAAAGAAAGTGTGTCGAATTGATGAGGAAATTTTATTATTAGAGGAAGAGACTACCCAAGAAAAAAAATTAAGTTAAGTTAAGATTGAAGACAGAAGACTGTAGGCGGCGAGATTGATCTGCATTGAACTTAGTGTGTTATCCAATTTCTAATTTTTTTTCAAGGATGGAACTTTTTCAGGGGCTCTCTATTTTTTAAACTGAATGGATTAATTCATTCTTCTTTTTTCACTTTTGCTTATACCTATGGATTAAAATTCTCCTTTTTTATAACGCTGGATTTGATTGATTGGATTGTTTTTGATCTCCATTTAAGGTTTTTTTTCTTTCTTAAGCTTGGAATATAAAGAAGATAATAAGAAGGATTTTAAAGAGGGTTGTAACAACAGGAGGAAAAGCAGTTACACTGCCACTTAGAGGCTGGAGGCTGGATACATTGTTTTTTCTTCTTTCTCTTTGATCAATTGAGATTCAAGGTTCTTTCAGTTTGTTTACTGACAGTGATAGTAGGAAGAGCACAAGTTGTTTATACAGGTGCCTTTTGGAAGTTCTATCACTAGCTATTGGGGGGAAGGCAACATTTTGACTTGAAAGATAATAAATGAACCTGTTTGAAGTTTATTAAAATAGCCTTGAACCCTATAGTGGCAGTGTCTGCAAAATTGAAAGAATGGCAGAGCAACAAAAAGAAACTGTAACATTGCAAATGATTATGTTTGCAATTCAAAATCTATTAGTTGTGACAGAGAGAATTGAAAAGAGATTGGAGAATATAGAATACAAAACAGAAAAATCTGATGGAGAAACTGAGGATGTTTACCAAATGAAGAAAGTGGAGGACAGAGTTCAAAAGATGGAAGAAAAAAATGAGCAAAAAGATAAGAAAACTATGGATACTGACAACAAAGTGAGCGTGGTTGGTAATGGCAAGAGTGGAATATGGAAAGGGGAGATAGATGGATTGGAACTCTACCCCAGACTTCAAAGCACAGAAGAAGAAAAGAGAGAAAAATTGACAGAGATAAGGAGAGAAATCTTGACAAAAGCACTAGCGATAACCAAAAATAAGCTGATGGAAAGAACAGATGTTGGGTTTCAAGCTTTTATGAGATACGAAAGGAATAATATGTTACCAAGAGAAGTTTATACAAGATTTATTAAGAAAGTAACTAGAACATTAATGCTACAAATGGCAAGAGATATAAGACTATAAGATATATTACTGGAAAGATACAGGTTGATGCAATGAAAATATATAATAAAAAATTAAACTAAATTTAGTTTACTAGTAGTATGTATAAAATGAAGTGACAATAGCTATAGTTAAATAATGATTAATAATGATAAACAATACATATAGATATATTAGTTTGATAATATGAAATTTTATATAAACAACACATGGAGATTATGAGAGGAGGTTTAAAAGTTTTATCTAGAATATGTTATAAAGATGTATTGTGATTGGATGATCTTAGGATGATTTAACGGAATGTTATCATATAATCCTATTCTAGATTTTGAATATTATATATAAAAGGATGTAAAAACAATTATAGTCAAATTAAGGTTGAGATATAACAATTGTGATATACATAAATATAGATGAATTTAAAATATGTGATTTGATATGAAAAGCAGGTGGTGACTATGGAAGAACCAACTGACACACTTTCTACAATTTGTAGTGGAAGATGGGTTTTTTATTTTTATTTTTATGTTTGTTTGTCCTTGTTCAAAATCAAATAAAAATTGTTTCAAAAATACAAATATCCCCTAAAATATTGTTTTGTATGAATTTTACTAATACATGTATTTGAGTAACTTGAATTTCAGCCAATATATTTAATTTGCATGCTGCATGACCCCACTGCTATAGTTGGCTCAACAACTGGCCTTTATCTTTGCCAAATCAGTCAAGAAAGGAAATAAACTTAAATGATAATAATTTACTATTACATAAATAATAATGGCATAAATAATAGTTTTCGTAATTACTGTGGATCAAAGAAGGCTGCCTAAATTGATTTGTCCTTGAAGCTCAATACTATTTATTTGGTTTTAGAAGGTTTTAGAGGAGGTTTCAGAAGGTCTAACTCAAGGCCCACAGGCCGCATCCAGCCTGTGTGGTGCTTAAATATGGCCTGCGGGCCACCCTGGAAACAGCGAAGGACTGGCCCGCAGTGCCTCTGCCAGCAAAAACAGAGCTTGCCATCGTGAGTTCAGTTTTCACTGGCAGAAGGTTGCAGGAGGCCATTGCAGCTGGAAATGGAGCTAGGAAGCCTGTTTTGGCTGGCTCAGACCACCACAGGCACCCCTGACAAGAGTGGCATCAGGCTGGCCACATCCACTCTGGCCATGCCCACCCCATCCCCCCGAAGTCAACCACAACTCTGATGCAGCCCCCAATGAAATTGAGTTTGACACCCCTGTTTTAGAGGACAGCATTTCACAGAACTTATCATGAATTATCTCCATCCTTTATACCAAAAGGAGTAAATTCACAACCTCTAGGAAATATAAAGAGACTATATACAGCCTTGGAAAAGGCTATGTTGCATTCCTAAATGTAAATATTCAATGTTTACAAAGGAACAAAATTAACAATTGAGGCATAAAACTTGTTAATAGCAATAGCACTTAGACTTATATACCTATTCACAGTGCTTTATAGCCCTCTCTAGGCAGTTTAGAGTCAGCCTATTACCCCCAACAATCTGGGTCCTCATTTTACTAACCTTGGAAGGATGGAAAGCTGAGTCAACTTTGAGCCTGGTGAGATTCGAACTGCCAATCTGTTGGCAGCTGACCGTCAGCAGAAGTAGCCTGTAGTACTGCATTCTAATCACTGTGCCACCACAGTTCTTGTTAATCCCTTTATTTGCCAGTTGAGCAATTTACTGGGTTGGAGTTGTGACATTTTACTAACATATCAAAGGTCATTATGATTGAACCTCAGGACCTACAAGTTTTTGGTGAGAATGACTGTTTCTAAAGTTGGGACATTATGATCAAGTTCAAAAATTGAGGTGGTTGTTCCTGACCTTAAAAACAGAGAGTTAAATGTGGAATGGGGCTTTCATTTGGAACCACAGATTTTGGTAGTTTTTAAAGATTTTTATTTGATATTCATCTTTTTTTACCATTGATTATTTTGTTATTATTTACGATGCTGTATTCATTTGTTTTGAATATAGATGTATGAAGATGGAGACCATACATAGGCACAGGGTCAGTTTCAATCAGAGCAGCATATAAACCTTGCAAATAAATAAATGTGGGCAGAAATAGCTTCAAAATAAAATATTGGTAATCTATTTTTTGAGGTTGGTAGAATTAACAGAATAACAGTAGCCTTGGAAGTCCTAATCATCTTTCTTGCTCTTCTCTGTACTCCTTCCAGCGTTTCAACATATTTTTATAATATGGTGACCAAAACTGGATGCAGTATTCCAAGTGTGTCCTTACTAAGACTTTATAAACTGGAATTAAATGACTCCATTCCATTTTTACTCTCAACTGTAAATTCATTAAACATCCTGATTCACATTAGTTTTGTCTTCTTAATATTCAACATTTAACCCAGATTTTTCACTTTCCATTTTTGCTTTCCTAAAAAGCTCTGCTAAGTCTTCTTTACTTTCAGCTTCCAAGTGGTGTGGTCTACAAGTATGAAGCTACCATTGTTTCGGCTTTCAGTTCTGATCCCAACTTCTCATTTCTTTTAATCCTACCATACTTAAATTTGCTGTACAATGAAACATGTGGGGAAAACGTGCATCCTTTTGTCACCAGCTTCTCTGTACTTCACTATTCATTTCTTCTTGTCCGTTGTAAAGGTCCTTTTCCTCCCATAATAACTGACATAATTTAAATCTATCAAGCTATTCCTTACACTATTTACATTCCATCTGTAAGTCATCCAGAATAAAAACTGATGACACACTTATTCTGTTGAATTTTCTAAGTTTAACTCGTTTATCAGGAAACAGTACATCATGATCTGTTTCACAATCTCCTCCTTGCATGTCCTGGCTGACTGGATTGCATTTCTTCACCTGCAGTGTCCTATTATATTATCGATTTGGTTCCAATCCAAGTGCAGTTGTGCTGAAGCAGGGGATAGAATAGACAAGAAACTTGTTTCAAAAAATTCTATTAACCTATCTTTTGCATTATTGAATTGATCCAATCCAAATCTTCCTATTTGTTTCAGGCTTCACTTTTTTCCAGCTTTGCCATTCCAAGCACTTGTTAACAACATTATGCCCTTTCTAGAAATCCCACTTTTGTATCATTTGCCATAGAATTTCCCAATGTTTTTTTTATTGCTGCACCTAGAGTATGGGTATCATTTTGTGTAATTTTAATATTCACTCATGCAGATCTGCCGTATTCTGATCAAAAGAGCAGAATATCCATTGGATCTGACATGGGTGTATTAGTTCTGCCTCTCAGGCTTCAGAACTACAGCTGGGTATCACAGCTACCTTGCAAGATCATAAAAGTACAGCCTGCATTGAATATGAAGAAAACCTCTCTGCTTTCGATCCAAAAATCTGCACATCTCTATTGATTGAATTCCTACTGATTTTAATAGACACATTCTTCTCATGTCTTGGCTTATAGCCAAACACATATTTAGAGAATTCTTTTTAAAGTATTGTTTCTATTTCATTCATTTATATAGTCTCGTGGTATATTATTTGATAATCTCATTAAAAGTAGTTTAACCTAGCCTGCTAAAATGCATTTAGTCCTAAAGGATTTAGTGTAGCATATTTCAGTCCCAATTTGACTGTTTCAAGTTTTCTTTAGTTTATGCCCTTTCACATTCTACTGGCCAAAATCAGCTGCCAAACTTCTTGAGACTGTGGTCAGGCCACATCATCACTTCCAGAACCATTCATGAAAAGTTCAGTACTCTTTTTCCATAGCTTAAGAAGTGTCTTCTGATCATCTGGCACCCAAATTTGTCTAAATAGTTTTCTTGACAACATTACAGGAGTGATTTTCCACGGCTTTCTTTGATTCTGGAATTCTTCTGGATTTCTTTGTGCCTGTAAAGACCTACTTGCTTCCATTGTAGGTCAATCAGAATAGAGTTGGAAGGGACCTTTGGGGGTCTTCTAGTTCAAGCCCCTGCTCAAGCAGGAGACCCTATGCCATTTCAGACAAGTGACTGTCCAGTCTCTTCTTAAAAACCTCCAGTGATGAAGCACCTACAACTTCTGAAGGTAAGCTGTTCCACTGGTTAATTGTCCTTGCTATTAGGAAGTTTCTCCTTAGCTCCAGGTTGCTTCTCTCCTTGATTAGTTTCCATGCATTGTTTCTTGTCCTGCTTATAGCTGCTTTGATAAATAAGTTGACCCCCCCCCTTTGTGACAACCTCTCAAACACTGGAATACTGCTATCATGTATTAATCCTTGTTTTCTCTAGACTAGCAAACCCAAACCCAAACATTTTACTCCCCTCCACACCTGAAAGGAAGCCTCTCATTCCATTAGTTCAAACTGGCAGACGTTCCACTCCTTCACTCAGGAGTGGTCTAGGGCTCCTTACAGTACTAAATATCGCTAACTCACCAAAATGTCTACGCCTTCCACCTATGCAAGTGCTTCCGGACTCAAGGTGACAGGAGCGCTATCCCCTTATATGTTTCAATCACCGATCACCACTGCGCAAACGGATTGTGAACCAAATTTCTCATGCATAGCCCTATCACAGAGTTTTGTCGCAAAGCTTGAGTATCCAGCTAGTGCATTATAAAGTGAAACTAATACTTGACATAATTTTGATGCCTCTGTTTATACCTAGCTTCTTCCTTTTCATGTTGACCTTACCAGAAAGAGATGAGCAACTCATGTTTCTCACCACCACATATTCACCCTCTCATTCCATCAAATAGTTACATTATTATGCTAAGTCTGTAGACACTGGTCAGCTAAGAGCCAGGTTTTTCTACTGTTTTGAGCAGGTTTTTCTACTGCTCCTTCACATTGCCCATTCATTGCAGCAGCAGTGGACTAACAAAAGATTTAATCATTGAAGAAGATGACCTACAATGCAACCATTGTTTGTATGCTCTCCTACATTGCTATTTACGTGTCACTGGAAAGTCAGAATATAAATTGCTCCGAGCAGGTAACAGGTAATATATTTATAAAATATCAATTGTATTTTGTCTTCTCTTCTGCATCACCCCTTTTCTTTCCCGCATGCCCAATATTGAGAAATCATTTTTTTAAAAGAGATAGTACCATCTGGTACTGCAAAGTTAAACTTCAGGATGTTCAGTGCAGTCAGAGTATTCCTGGGCTTTTCAAAAGACATGAAAAGAAAATCTAATGCTTGTTATTTCTGAAAAAGCAGCACTTTAATGAAAAGTCTATGAGAGCACTTGAAAAGATGCTGTAAAGAGAATAACACAAATATGTTTTAAAAAAATTGCCTGATATAGTAGATGAAGGCCGAATATTCCCATCAGAGCAATGGAAATGGAAAAACACAGCGATAAGTTTGAAGTGCAGCTGGGGAAACATAGATTAAGCATTATATAAGAATTTGATAGACAAAGAGGCTGAGCAACAGGTTGGCAAAAGAGCTTGAGAATTTCCATTGCTTGTGACGTTCAAGGCTAGGCCACCCATCCACGTAGGAAGAGGAATGATTTAGTAATCAGGCATAATCTATCTTGCCACAATGCAGAGAAAGAAAAGAGATGCTTGAGCGGTAGCTACTATTCCAGCTTTGCTAAGCTTGTGATTCATGGGGATAATAAGTCATGGGAGAAAACTACTGGCAAAAATATGTATTTAGAGAGTATTAGTTTCGAATTAGGCACTATTTTCATCTTCTTGCTATACCTGTTGACTCATAAATATCATTTTAAGAGTTTTTGAAGAACAGGGAAACTTGGATGTAAATTTTATGTCTAAAACTTTCTCTTATTGTGCAGCCAACAAATTGTGGTCCACATGAGGATTAGTAAGACTTATTTCATCCTTTATGGGGGCCAAGATAAAATCGGGAGTATTTAGTAATTCCTTTGTAAACTTATTATGATGGAATTATAGTGGCATTAGTCTTTTCCCTTCTTTATATAATAATAATTATGTTTATATTAATCATGTCCAAATGAGATGTAAATGCTGAAAAATTGAGTTTTTAAATATTCTTGTCAACTATTTGAAGATGAAAAACTATTGTATTTTACCCTGCTCTTATTTTAAATTGTTGGTATAGGATTTTACTGGTGATATGTGCTTGAACCTTGTGCTTTGATATAGGCTAATCAATAAAGCTATAATAATATTATAAATAATATGTATGAAATAATATCTCTGGAAAGCACCACTGAGCCTATTCCTATTAAACCAAGAATTCAATAAAAGTATATTCTTTAAGAAATTATTGAATGATAAATAATATTCTATTTTTTTAAAGATATGAACCTCAGATAGAATGAATGGTCTCTTAAAACCTGTTGCTCCCTGAAAGCTATCTTACAGTTGTTTAACAAAACTAGGATATAGCACTTTTTCATTTTGTAAATACTGAAATTAACTGAAGCCTGTATCAAAGTGGAGCCCAGCACTCTCAATATCCTGCAATGTTTGTATACAATACAAAACTATGTTTGAATAATTTGTAGATTAAAACAAATTGCATTTTGTAACTTTGCATCTGTTTTATCTTGGCATGGCAGTGTTCTTGGGTAACTTGTTCAGGTTCAAGAGACAGTACCATTTAAGGGCTGGTAAGCACAGGCTTATTTTTTCATGGCATTGAAAATGATATGCTTTGATATTCCATAGCTGGACCCAATACAAATCCATGGAAGCAAATAGATGGAAGCTCATTGTTCTCCTTCCACCAGGCCAAAGATCCCCTTCCAAAATGTCTTCAAGGATTGGGATTCTCTACTGAATGATCAACATGCAGGACTTCGATCAAATAAAACAAGAAAGCAATGCTCAGTTCCTTACCCATAGATGATACTTCTATCATTTTATATTCTACCAACTTCCTTTTTTTCCTTTGTGTGCTCCATTCAGTAGAGTTTCATGTTCAGCTTTTTCCTTTCATCAGGAAGTCATCTAAATCTCAACCTACTAATATAAATCTGGAAGAACTAGTAATTCCAATAGAAGACAATATTTGTAGTCCAGGGTTGAACTGAGGAATCAGTTCATTGCTTATTGCTCTCAGAGCTTGGTTGTTTGCTTGCAGCCATTTCATTAACCCAACCAGGTAACAGTGCTAGTGAGTGTGGCATTTGCTCCTTGTTTCTATACTGTAACTTGCTTGTTAGTAGTTTTCCCTACCTGGCTGATTTGACAGATACTTCAGTCATCTGTAGACACATAGAAATAAACCACGGTTACACACCATTCAAAAGAAACTATACATATAAAAGCTAAGAAACAAAAAAATGTAGTACATTCTCTCCAGCAGTGAATAGCCAGAAAAGCAGGGATTGACACCAGACAAACAATTCAAGTAGAAAACAATACCTTAATCAAGGAAATAATTAGAAAAATCACACCAACAGGGCAAGCTTCTGTATATAAACAGGGAACAAACCCAACTCACTAACACTGACACTCACAAACTCTGTTAAGTAATTGAGCTCACCGTTAGAAGAGCGAGTATGCAGAGAAGCGTAATGAGAGTGATATGGAATAACACACACAAACCAGCATACAGAGACACTGAATAGTATAAAAATATAGTAGTTTACTATGTAGAAATATAGAGGTATTCAGAATCCGGTTAACAGTCCAAGTCATACCCGGTTCAGTAATTCAGTTATCAATATTCTCAGTTTAACCCACAAAATAGCTAACAGTTGCAAACCACAATACCTCAAAATATACCTGATCAGCTTCTAACAAAACAGAGGGAGAGATAACAGCCATTCTGGCTCCCTCTTATAGCTGCTTGAGGTAATAAACCAATTACATTTCTCTGAATCATTTAAAATAACAGTAAAATAATCATAGCTTATATACATTGGCAAGCCAAGCCTAAGGTTACATCCCTAACAAACCCGACACTCACTAATATTGATGATGTTACCTAGTTGGGTAATGAAATGGCACAACCAAGCTCAGAGTGGGACTGAGTGTTAGGAATATTATTTCAGGCTAGGCTAGTTGCTACTTACTATGATATCTTAGATAGCAATATTATTGGCTGTAGTTGAGTGGACTTTTCCCATAGCCCCAGGACAAATTACTTTACACACACACACACACACACACACTTTGTGTATGGTCAGACTATCAAATGAGAATATCCCAAATTAATTTATTTATGGCATTGTCTGTAGTTTCCTGATCTATAATGAGTGACAACAGGAATGGGAGGGGGATAGAATTTTGATAGTAGGAGTCAAACAGGGTTACTGTGTTCAAAAATGCATTCAAATTCAAGTAAGGGAGTATTAACTTTTCCAGAAGTCCTCTAGGCCTCAGGCTTGCTGATTTATGGTCAAAGGTGAACATTTACAGCAAGGGAATATCATTTGTCTTGAAACTGTTGCAAAAAGGTACCTAATGTTCAGCCCTTTCTCCAACTCTTCTACCATCCTGTCCTGCCAGCAAGATTGAAAGTGGTAGAAGCCTTTAGAGGGATTTCAAAACTCTGCAGCAATCTTTCAAAGTAACAGTTTATTCAATTCAAGCAGCACCATTAAGAACAGACAATATTTTCAAAGTACCATAGCAACAGGTGATTGAATCAGTGCCCGGAACTTAAGAGAAAGAGGTTGGCCAAGGAAACTGAATTGTAGTGATATCTTTCTTATAACAAATGGAATAAATCTGATATTGTTTTGGACACACAACACTGAATTACGTCATGACATGAAATCCTTTATGTATCTTTCACAGTAGGTGATGCATGGATGTGTATGCATCTTCCATAAGCAAAATAAAACAGTTCTCAATGTCTTTTATATCTTGGTTCAGATAGAAACTGAAATGATTAACTGAGTATAAGTTAAGTTCACCTCTTCTTCTGAGTGTGAGGGATAATAGAGAGAACATCTATCTAAATGCTATTGAGGTTGATCAATAGCAAGGAAGTGCTATTCATATGAATAAAAAATGAGCCAGCCTGGAAGATAATAATAACAGGATATTGACAATTACTAATTGATGCATTCAGCCTCTCACATCATAGGAAAGGTTTTGCACTAATATTTTGTCTTTCTTATGAGCACATCTTAACTGCCTGAAATTGCAGCTATGCTCAAACTGTCTCGTGTAAAAATGTTACTCCAGTCAGGACCAGTGGTGAAATTCACATTTTGTTACTACCGGTTCTGTGGGCGTGGTTTGGTGGGCGTGTTGTGGTTTGGTAGCCATGGCATGGTAGGCATGACAGGGGAAGGATACTGCAAAATCTCCATTCCCACCCCACTCTGGAGCCAGCCAGAGGTGACCTTTGTTGGTTCTCCGAACTACTCAAACTTTCCGCTACCAGTTCTCCAAAACTTGTCCGTACCTGCTGGATTTGACCCCTGGTCAGCACCCTCTTTTGTCCTTTTTTTCTACTAGTTTTCTTCTTTTTTAATAATGAGAAATGGCCACCTCTGACAACTCCTAACCCTTTTTATAGAGCTTATTCTATGTCTTGATTATGAGTTTTGCGACTGTAACCAAGTACTTGTTATGAACACAAGGATTTTTCTACTAGAATGTTTTCTATTAAGAAAACTAAGCTTTTCTCTAAAAATAGTTTTTTTTAAAAAAATTAACTGACTAAAGCAGTCTGGTTATCTAATCCTCCATTAGAAGTCAGTGCAATGGAAGATATCAACTTACTTCCTGGTGTTCTTCAATCACAACAGTCACAATTCTTCCGCAGAGAAGCAAAGGTCATCCTTTCCACTCTGCAACCTGCTAATGTATCTTAATTATAAGGATATTTGAGACTGGCCAAATACATGAGGCCAAATAACTATTTAGACATTTATGCCTAAAGTTATGCTTTAAGAAAACATTCTTAGTGATTTCATTTTCCATTGACCGCAACAAGCTTTGCATCAAGTCTTCAAGGACTTAACTTCCTTCGTTGAAAATCCAACTGGTAATTGTATAAATTTATTTCCTAAGAGCTAGCCGCCTCATTTCCATCCCATGCAATTATGGAAATCAAGAGCCTTGGTTGCAGGGATCCTTCAGGGCCAAAGTATTTCTGAGATGTCATTTATTTGTCATGCTGATTTTTTTTTAAAATGCTAGTTATTGCAAGTTCATGTCACAAACAACAGCAACACAGAAATCCTATAGCCTTTCCAATTAAAACAATGCTGTAAAGTGGTTTATTGCCAGATCTTTGTCATCCTTCTTTAATTCTGCCTTTTGGTTACATGATACATCTGATGGGATGTATGCAACTTCTGATGTTAACAAGCAATTTATAAACAATATTGATACCATCTGTATTATTCCAGGCATAACTCAACGCTGAAGTGAAATCCTTTTCGCCAAAAACAGCAAGCAGAAACTTTAAGATGGCATCTTAAAGAGTAACATATTTAGTGTGTCCTGAGTATTTATAGAGTAAAGCTGCCTTCACCAGACCTGCTTATAAAGTAAATGGTCCACAAAAGTGTATTCCAGAATAAATCTGAAGTGCTGGAAGATTCAGGATACGGGTAGGGAGATGCAACCATTCTAACTGCTTACCATGCTTGTCTTATTTTCATAGAGAAAGGTGGAGTTTCTCAGCTTAACAGTTGCACATGATATCTGAGGTTACCTGAGGGATCGTCTCTTGCTGGTCACATACATCTGACCCACTAGAGTAGGAAGGCATTGAATATTTTTTTAATTTTATTTTTACTTATTTATTTGATTTCTCAATTGTTTACAAGACAATAGGTATAAGAATAAATACAAGTATTAATGAAATGGGTACAAATAAATGCGGACAGTAGGACAGGGATGGTAGGCACGGTGCATAAGCACGCCCCTTACAGACCTCTTAGGAATAGGGTGAGGCCAATAGTAGACAGTTTAAGGTTAAAGTTATGGGGATTTGAAGGTTAAAGTTATGGGGATTTGAAGATGTAACCAAAGAGTCAGGTAGTGCATTCCAGGCATTGACCACTCTGTTGCTGAAGTCATATTTTCTGTAATCAAGTTTGGAGTGGTTCACATTGAGTTTGTACCTGTTGTGTGCTCTTGTATTATTGCAGTTGTCATTGACAGGTAGGACATTGTAGCAGATAATTTTGTGTACTACACTTAAGTCGGACATAGGCGACGTAGTTCTAGGTTATCCAAGCCTAAAATTTCAAGCCTGGTGGTGTAGGGTATTCTGTTGCGAACAGAGGAGTGTAATACTCTTCTCGTAAAATACCTCTGGACTTGCTCAAAAGGGTCCCGTCCCCTAAGGAGATAATCTGGCAGGACACAGAAGAAAGGCCTTCTCCACGTGGCTCCCTTTCTCTGGAATATCATTCCTCTGGAGTTAGATTGGCCCCCACCCTGACACTCTTTCGGAAGACTCTGAAAATGTTTAGGTTTATTGGACTTATATGCTGCCCTTCTCCCAAAGGACTCAGGGTGTCGTACAACATAAAAACACATATTACAAAAGTTAAGTGAAAGATTGAATAGAATATCCAAAAACAACCCCAATAGACATTTACAATGAGATTTAGAAATTAAATTAAAGTTAACAATTAAAATCAATAATTTATTTTATTCAGGCCAGGCCGGCTTGCTGGAAAAGCCAACTTTTTTTGGTTCTGCCAGCAGGCATGAGGAACCCAGACCTGATTAGGAGGCAGAACTTTCATTGAGACTTCTATGCAAAAGAATGGAAGATAAGGTTGAAAGCCATGCTGTACATCAGGAAGTTTCATCCCACCTCCAGTTCATGAATCAGATCAGTGGCACAGTCCTAAAGACCAACAATGGAAGAGCACAATTGCTCTCCTATACATGTTTGTGAGTAAATCTGACAGGTCACTGCACTTCTGACATTTCAGCTTAATAGTGGATTCTTTTTAGGCCTCCCAGCCTCTGGGAGCTCTGTCTAAAGACTGATCTTAACCTTTAGCTACTTTGTAAAAGCTCCTTTCATTAAGGTTCCAAAGCCACAAAACTACCATCAGGATTGAAAAATTTTCCAAATATGCAGGGAAGGAAATTCTACAAGTACAAAATTGTGGTTGCCACTTGGAATGAACAAAAATGCAAACACAATTTAAGAATTGAGGTGGGGGGGTCTAAATACTGAAATTGGACTTTACAGAAAGAAAATGCAGGCTTCAAAAATATTTTAAGGTGATTAGTAAAGTATTTATTGTTGGGGGTATTTTATTTGTAATACTCACTTGAAAATACCAAATTTCACTTGATTGAAATAATATTCTGTACCTTTCCTTTTTTAAGGATTAAAATTGATTTAATTTTAGGTAAAGCAAGTAGTGAGAATAACAATACTTCAGCAAAAAAAGATCTCTCTGAAGTGGTCACTTTAGAGTCAGCAAGGTTTAAAGATTTAAAATGTGATGAAGATTGCTCCTTGACAATGAATTCAATTTAATCCATTAATGCTTAATGAATTAAGCACACAACCTCTGATATAGGCAATTGTTTCAAAACTAATGAATGCATCATGTTACATTTCCTGTTACAGTTAGAAGTTGACCACAAAACTAACTGGAAGAACCAGAAAGAGGACTATAGTAGGGTATAGGGGCTGCCCAGCCATATAATGTCATTGGTACCTACTTAATTCTTCTCACTTTGGACCTCATAGGCTGATAACAGAGGAATCATTTCAGCCCAGAAGGAAACCTGTTAGATGATTATAACACTCACAACCTCCTGCTAATGAGCTACTCTGCAGATAGAGAGGCAGAAAGAGCTTTGATCTGTCAGAGCAAGGAAGCAGAATCAGCCACAGTTTTGGAAAAAGGCATCTGATTAGGCTACTCCCTCCATAATCAAAGTCACAAGCTACCATTTGTGAAATTCAGATAAAATCGGACACAGGTTTGGTAAGCCATTTTGATCGATAGCAGCTAATTTTATCTTAAGTGAAGGGAAGTGAGATGGCAGTAAAATGCAGCACCCTATTTTTTAAAAAAATCAAAACTATGGCCACGTATTTAGAGCTTAATGTACATTTTCAAATTTAAGATACCATTAGCCCTAATATACAGCAACCAGTCTTATCCGTCAACTTTAATTTAATGGCAAGGTTGGATGTATCAGGGAACTAAACTTAGGACTCATTTCAACTCTAGCACATTTTTACTGAAATCATCAGTAGCATACAGATAATGACAGCGTTTATGGTGTAATTGTCAACCATGTGCTAATAATGAAGCAGGTTTAAATTGAATGTTTTCTTTTTAAAAAGTATCCTGAAAACCTACAAGCTTCAGAATATGCTTCTTTGTGGGTCATTTGAAGAAGAAGAAGAAGAAGAAGAAGAAGAAGAAGAAGAAGAAGAAGAAGAAGAAGAAGAAGAAGAAGAAGAAGAAGAAGAAGAAGAAGAAGAAGAAGAAGAAGAAGAAGAAGAAGAAGAAATGACATGACATCATTTTAGGAAGAGGCTAAATATACATGGATATATTTTTTCATGTAAGCCTCCCATCCATCTGTTTATATAGATGTATATTCTGTATAAGAGCTAGCTTGGTATAGTGGTTAAGGCAACAGTCTAAAAATTGGAAGACCATGAGTTCTAGTTGTTGGAATAAATGCCCTTCTGGGTTCAGTTCCAAGTGGGGAGAAATACACTGGAAACATTGTGGCTGCTTGGAAAGATGGTTTTTAATGGTGGACAGGACCACGTGGTTTGAGGTCCTGGTGGAAAAAGGGGGATCACGTGCCTTGAATATCTTGAAGAAAAAAAAGGGAACAGATGCTGAGAGTGCCCTGGTTTTATCCCCTCTCTAGACCCCCCCCCCAGATCTTCCTGTTCTTGTGCAAAAAATGCATTCTGATTGGTGGTCAGACTCCCAGGGGACGGGGGTCTTAGCTAATTTTGTAGGCCATCTGTCTTTTGAGTCCTAAGCTTGGTTGAGCTGTTGCTGGATGATAATGTAATGAAAGGGCTTTGGGAGTCCTATTATGGCTCTGCCTGAAGTAGGTAGATCTTTGTTATGTAGAATGGCCTGGCTCAGGCCTTAATGGCTCATTGACATGGTGTGTGGGGGGGAGGAGTTTCTGCCTCCCTTTTAGGGGAAATATTCTGCCCTTTTAATATTTCCTTACATGTTTCATTTTTCAATGAGAAGGGTGGGTGCTAACTTCCTACATAGTCCTACCTTAGGCACTAGGTAGGGTGACCTTAGGCCAGTCTCTCTCAATCTCAGACCTAGGTAGCAGCCAATGGCCAACCAATCTTGTAATCTTGCCAAGAAAACTGCAGGGAGCAGTCTAGGCAGTGATCAGGAATCAAAAATTGACTCAAAGGCACACACAAACACACACAAATATATCTATTTATGTATGAAAGAAAAATATTTATACATCTTCTAAGACAGTTGTCTTACAAAATAAGAAACCTGGGCATACTAGATTCCATACAATGCTACCTTTTGGGATAAAATGCAGTTTCCTTTAAAGGACTTTGAAAATCCACTTGGATGTGGTTGATTTCTTTTATATCCCCAGTTGGTATCAGCATATGGAAGAGGTGAAGGATTTAAAAAAACCCTCCCCAACAGTCTGTGGTTTCTCACATTATCCCTGAGATAGAAAAAGGAGTGTTGCTATATTAGCTCTTATTTTCATTGGAAGGGCATCAATGTTCCTTGAAATCCCCATGCAATATTGCTACTATGCTAATAGAAACTTAACAGTTGTTCAGATAACTTAGAATCAAACTTCTTGATCCAAGACCACTTTTTTTTCTGCAGGGCAAGTTGTGTGATGCCAGCGTTATTTTAACTGGGGACAGGTGAGAACTATTCTTGGCACTTTCTCTTGTTTTTGCTAAGTTCAACCCTTTTCTATGTTAGCAATTATTATAAACAATCCTTAAACAACACTCAATTAGGCATAATTAAATATGACTCTTATAACCAAATGTCTATGTATGTAATTATCTCTGATTTTTCTATATCTCACTAACATCTCTCCATTCATTTTTTGCTTTCGCCTTCCTTTTTTGATTCTTTTTTGGATTTCACCTTTAACTTGAGAAGAACATTCTACATCTCCAATTTCTCCTTCATTTATGCCATTGAGATAACCTGGTTTCTCTACTGTTTGAAACCCAATCATTTAATTGCACTTCTAAGCAATGTAAATATTCTTTTTGCTGCATATCCATGAGTATATAATATACACAAGACATTAGATTTATCATGGTTCAGTTATTTTGTAGGCAGTTTAGCCCCTGGTGTCAGAAAAATGCATCCCTGGACTCAAAGCAACTTATAAACCAAGGCTAAAGTCAAATTGACACTTTCCTATAGTGCAGTCGAACAAACTGTAGATTTCTGCAAGTTCCTAGATGTTATAATTATTTGCCAAAGATTAAGAACAAACAATTGAATACAGGTAGTCCTCGACTTACAATTGAGCCCAACATTTCTGTTGTTAAGTGAGACATTTGTTAACTGAGTTTTGTCCTATTTTAAGACCTTTCTTGCCACAGTTATTAAGTGTATCACCACAGTTGATAAGTTAGTAACACCATTGCTAAGTGAATCTGGCTTCCCCATGGATTTTGCTTGTCAGATTGCAAAGCTGATCACATGACCTTAGGACCCAGCAATGGTCATAAGTAGGAACCAGTTGCCAAGCATCCAAATTTTGATCATGTGACCACGGGGATGCTACAAAAGTCGTAAGTGTGAAAAACAGCCATAAGTCACTTTTTTCAGTGCCGTTATAACTTTGAATGGTCATTAAATGAACTGTTGTAAGTTGAGGGCTACCTGTATACTTTTTCTTCATCAAATACATTGATACAAAACCCAATTTCTAAAGAGAAAAGTGATGTACATATTAATAGAATTTGTTAAAAAGCTGGATTTCAATTTACTAAACTCATGAAATGCCAGCATGAAGTGCTGTAATCAATAAAGGAGAATGTTTGTAACTCAGGATTGAAATGAGGGGTCCTGCAGTGCCGTAATAGAATTAAGTATATTCATACTTAAATTTTATTCTGCCAGAAAACACTGGTGAGTTTGGGTAATCACTATTTCACAGTCTACCAACATTTTATGGGAATAAACCTGGATGAGGAAACACCAAATGCTGCCTTCAGGTCTTGACGAAAAAGCAAGATATATATGCAATAAATAAATGAATAAACTAATTGAAGCTACCTCTAACTGCAGAGATAACTTGCATAAAACCAGTTTTTTTGGGATGTAGGGTATGCTTAACTTTTTAAGAAACTGTTTTTCCTTTGATGGACAACATTTTTGTGAGGCAAAGCCATTCAGCCCAATATGTTTACTGAAAACATCTCAACATGGCTCACAACAGTAGAATGGCCCATGGGGAATAAAGCAAAAAGTCTCAACTTCTCATATAATAGAGGTGGTCACATCCTTCTATGCTAAAAGCTTCTTCCAAACTGATTTTTCTTTAACAGTCAGACACGCCATCATGAGGTCAAGAAATAAAAGAAGTACAAGGGAGGAATGTAACTTAGTGTAGTAGAGCTTGCATTTGTGGTGAGTTTCTATTATTTTTACTACCGGTTCGCTTGTGGACGTGTGCGCAAAAGCATCTGGGCAGGTGGGTGGAGCCTCCCACTGCTGCTACTACCAGTTCGCCTGATCCAGGCCGAACCCGGCAGCAACCCACCTCTGGCTTGCATGCAGAAGGACTTGACTTTCACTTCTGGCATCTCAAAGAAAAGCTGGGTAAAACTCTTGCTTGAATTCCTGAAAGGCTTTTGCAAATCAGTTTTGTCTTCTGGGTGGCATGGATAATTGATCAGGTTGGGTATATGGTAACAAACTCTCATCCAAGATGGTGCTGGGAAGACTTGATTCAAAATGACTCACTTCACAAAAAGTAGGAACCAGATTTAGGCCTAACCTGGTGAGATACCAACCATGCCCTTTTATACATAACTTAAATTCAATTCTTTGGAAAAATTCACTACTTCTCCCTTGGAAATCAAGTTGCCTTCAGTGCAAAATTACCCCTCGAGTATCCTAGCTGCCACTCACTGACAAAAATTCAGCTCGGGGATTAAATGCTCTCTCTGTGCAAGGAGCCCCTAGAAATGCATTTCATTTTCCAAGGAGCCCTGCAAGACATTCTCTCCATATGCTGCATTTGTTACAACACTGGATGCTGCTTTGATAGAGTTTAGACTCTTAAGATTTTCTCTTCATTCTAAAAGGAACTAAATCTGCCCTTGAATTTGGATTGTGAGAGACAGATGTAGATTGTGGAAAGAAATTGTAGGCAAGGAAATCATGCTACAAAAATCAAGGAAGTATCTTCTCTCTCAGTGTTTACAACTTAGTAAATATAATATAGAAGGGCACGGTGGCTCAGCGGCTAAGACACTGAGCTTGTCGATCAGAGAAGTCAGCAGTTTGGCAGTTCAAATCCCGAGCACCATGTAATGGAGTGAGCTCCCATTACTTGTCCCAGCTTCTGCCAACCTAGCAGTTCGAAAGCATGTAAAAATGCAAGTAGAAAAATAGGAACCACCTTTGGTGGGAAGATAACAGTGTTCCGTGCACCTTTGCCATTTAGTAATGATGGCCACATAACCACGGAGACACCTTTGGACAGCACTGGCTCTTCAGCTTAGAAACGGAGATGACCACCGACCCCTAGTGTCAGCTCTGGCCAGCCCAGAGGCCTGGAGCTGCCATTCAGGGGAGAAGACTGGGCCAGCTGCCAAGACTCACCATCCCACTTCCACAAGCTGAAGAAACTACAAAGTTCCTGCTAACAATCCATGATTAATTGCCGGGTGGTTTTCGCTCTGGGTCACAAGGTGATGGGTGTATGCATGCATGGGGTGCGGTTTATCTTAATTACCAATGCAACTATAAAAGGTGGTGGGAAGCACCGGGTGGCAGCTCTGACAATTTATTCATTGCCTTAGTGCTTTGTTGGTGAGTTCGTGCCAAAGGAAGAATACAAATTGCATTTACAAACCGTTTCTGTGTTTGGCTGGTTTCATTAGCCCTTCGGAACATGACCGTTTGTCAGAGCTCATACCAGAGCTGAAGGTACAGTGCTTGGGTTGGAGGCTGGGGGCTTGGAGGAGTCTGCCGTGGCAACTGATACAACTGTGCTGGAGGCTGTGTCAGGCCCAGCAGGAGAGGCACCATTTGATGTAAGGTCCACTTGGTGGCATGGAAGCCTACAGCAGAACCTCTAGAGGCCGATGTGGGCCAGGCCATGCAGGGGATTGGTGCCTGGGCTTGCCAGCAGCTCAGGACCACAGAGGCTTACCACTCCATGCTCCCCAGATCACCTCTTCTGGAACCCATTTTGCCCAATGGCCTGAAAGGCACAGCTCAGATGATGATTGGAGTTACACCACCGCTGTGGACAGCCCAACTCTACAGATGCTGCAGGAAAGGTTTGGGGCAGTGGGTTTCCGAGATAATGGATGTGGCCGTGGTTGGAGAGGGTCCCTGGAACATATATTCCAACAGGCAGGGGGAGCTGTTGGACAGTCCAGCATAACCAATCCAGAATAGTATGGTACCCAAGGTGCTGCAAGAGTAAGAGATCAGCAGCCCGGGCTAGGTTTACCCCAAGCTGCCCAGGACACCTGCGGGAGATGAGCAGCATGAGAGAGCTATGCACCTCATCCTCTCCTTACCCAGAAGGGGTCTCTAGCTGATTATGGGCCCAGAGTGATGGGATGCTGGGACCCACTGGCAAAAGGCTACGTTTGACGGTAGCCCAGGATGAGTGGCCCTTTTCTTAGACCAGGTGTTAAATCACATGGATCGTTACGGCCATATGTATACATTGCAGTGGGACATGGTGATGACCGTTATGCCAGTGATGGACGGAGAGGCTGCTGACTGGGTGGCTGATCTGTATTGGGATCATGCTGTGGAACTCACGGACATTGGTCTGTTCCTGATGGCACTGCGGGAGAGGTTTGAAGATACCACCAGGATCCAGCGGGAGGAAGCGGAATTGTGGTCTACAAGACAACAAGGGAAGCCAGTAGATGACTACATCAGAGATTTCTGGCGTCTGGCCAGCAAAGTGAGGATGTGGCCAGAGAGGTTGGTGGTGCATTACTTTAATGCCAATCTTGACTGAACACTACGTTGGGCCTGCGTCTACAGAGGGTTGCCACCTAGACTGACTGCATGGTTCCAGGCTGCCACGGAATTAGCTATAGAGTTCCACAAGGATAAGTCAGGAAAGGAGAGGGATAGGCGAGGACAAAGACTGCAACAGAGGCATCATAGCAGAGTTGCCCCTAAAACCCTGCAACGCACAGCAGTTTCCATAGGGCAACCTCCATCCCCGATGGCAGCTGGGCTGACATCGCCCATCCGGCCACCCATAACATGTATTTAGTTTCGATGCAGGAGGCCGGGGTATAGACCGGCAGCCTGCCATGAGACTGGTCCTACAGCGTCCATGAGCACACCAAGGAAAAAAATGGCTGTGGCCAGGAAGAGCGTGAGGGGTAGCAAGGAGAAGTCACACATGGTGAGTCAACCAGTTCCTATCCCAGTTGACTCCAGCCCATTGGGTGATATGCTCAATACCAGTGGAAGTGACTGGGGGGAGGGTTCCGAACCAATGATAACTAAGCCTATCAAACCATTTGTGATACAGGTAGTGGTGGAAGCAGCCAGGCAATGACAATGTACAGCCCTGATCGATTCAGGGTGCACTCGTTGCTTAATGAATGCCACAGTTGCTGATAATCTGGGAGTGGGCCTCAGGAAGTTGGCTAAGCCGATTTGTTTCAAACAGATGGATGGGTCAGTATTGGGGGCCAACCAGCCACACATGTAACTGATCAGGTGGTATTGCACATAGGGCCCCATCAGGAGGTCTTGCAGTTTGTAGTGGTTCCAAACATTACAGAGGAGATTGTACTAGGCCTGGTATGGTTGGACAAATGGGGACCCACGATATGGTGGGGTGGTGGTAGTAGGCATCTCAGAATAGGCCTCGGTCCTCACCCTCCTCCTCATGAGGTGCAAACCACAGCCCAGGGCCCAGTGGGATTGCGAGCTACAGTGCCATCAGTACATACAGCTGGGGAGGAGCGATTCCCTCAGGTATATGCAGACTTACAAGATGTATGCAGCGAACAGGAATGTGATACTTTGCTCCCTCACTGCCCCACAGATTGTGCCATGAAACTGCTCCCTGGGGCTAAACTGCCAAAGCCCCGGATGTATTCTGTGACCCCGCAGGAGCTAACAGAGATGAGGGCATATATAGAAAAGAACAAAATTCCTGACCTAGAGTCAGGAACGACTAGCACATATATGGGAGGGGAACATTTACCTCTATATAATATATGACTGCATCAGGGGTGGGTTCCTGCCAGTTCTAACCTCTTCTATAGAAGAGGTTCCAGAAATCTACAGTGCCATTTAGAACCGGTTCCAGTTCCCTCCCCCCACCCATCCGCGCATCATCAAGATGAAGAGTGAGAGGAGGAATTCTGGGAGTTGAAGTCCACAAGTCTTAGACCTGTCAAGTTTGAACACCCCTGGGTTTTTTTTCTAAAGGGTTAGGGGTGCAAGGGTCTTGTAACTTGACAGCTTTAAGACTTGCATGCTTCAAATCCAGAGTTTCTGAGCCAACATTTTGGTTGCTAAGCAAAAGCGTTGTTAAGTGAGTTTCACCACATTTTACACGTTGGCCATGCCCACCCAGTCACATGGCTGGCAAGCCACTCCCACCCGGTCACATGGCCAGCAAGCCACTCCCACAAAGCAGGCCACACTTACAGAAGAGATTCTAAAAAAATTTGAAACCCACCACTGGATTGCATGCATGGAGAAGACAACATTTACACACTCTTAACTAGCTCATGCCACATCTTTTGTTTGTGTTCTGTCTCTGACTCATCCCAGGAAGAACAACCTGTTGGATTTCAGCCCTCCTGGCTAAAATTTGGCCAGCAGACACTGCTTCTGCAGCTGAGCCAGTCACCTAGGGAGGCAAGGGGAGTCTACCAGGTGTTTGGCGGAATGCCTACAAGATAGTCCCTCTCCCTGGTGTTCTCAAGGCCTTTTATATTTTAAATTTGGCAACCATTGCAACTCCTTAGCAGGTCAAACATAAAAAGAATTATTCTAGAAAGGCATTTATGCTATTCATGACAATTGCTGGAATTTTCAGTAGTAGATCATACAAATACATTTATTCCACCTATAATATTCTTCTGGAAATGACCTCCTCCAATGCTACTGTAGTATCTCAGAAGCAGGGAGAATGTCCTTCAGCAAATGTGTTGACCTAACAAAAATTCAAGGATTCTATCTTGTCCCCACACATTTTTTGCTGGGGAAACTTGGTGATATTATCTGCCTTGGCAGATAGGAATCAAAATAGTGAGGTTCTGCCTTTATTTACGGTGCATCAACTAGCAAGGCATGTCTTTTGTTGCCTCTCCCTGACCTGCTCATAACACTTGAAACAGATTTCAAGAGGTGGGGAGATCAAATGACTTGTTTTAAAGTTATCACTATTGCACTAAACTGGAAGCAACTGATAAAAGTATTACACTAGTAACAGAAAGGAAAAGGGGGAAGAATGAATAAAAGACAACATCATAGTTCTACTTGTTGTAAATGAGTTGCCTCCTCCAAGTTGTAGCCTTGAAAATTTAATTAAAAGCAGACTAAATGCCGGCATTTAAGGATGTTAGCTACCTTGATGATAACTGATTCAACTAATGGTACTGGGGAAATGTGGATATTTTTGTTGATTGAATACTATGAAAAGCTCTCCCTACTACCACTATCACTATAGGCTGAGTTTTTAGAACATCTGGATATGTTTTTAGGTTGTGATAATAGCAAAGTGACCACCTTTACTTTCTGATAAGCTTTTTAGCTTGAAACATTTGGATCTAAAATATCGTATATAACTCAAACAACACACAAGATAATTCACCAATAATGCTGTACTGTATTAGTACAACATAGTTATGTTTACATATAGAATTCACTTAGAATAGAGCACCATGCAGGCATTTGTCTTCTCCAAACACTGGAGCATTGGCTGTAAATTTCAAATTCAACCCCATTATTTTCTTCCTAATTGGATGATTGCCATTGGGTTTCAAAAAGGGAAATAATGGGCCAAAGCAATGAACAAAGCTGGGGAGGAAGTGGCTTAGCTCTTTATATGTTTCACAAGGAGAAAGCCCAATGTTCAGACCCTGGCATCCAAGTTCATCACCCTCTCCCCAGTATATATTATAGGAAAATAATTTAATAAATAGAAAATAATACATTTGTTGGCTTTCAAGTCATCATTGGTTTCTGGCAATCGCTTGGACTAGTCCCTGCAGTTTTCTTGGGAAGATTTCAGAAGTGGTTTCCCATTGCCTGCTTCTCAGGATTTAGACAGTGTGACTGGTTCAAAGTCACTCAGCCAACGTTGTCCCTAAGACAAGACTAGAACTCACAGTCTCCTGGTTTCTAACATATTGTCTTAACCACTACACCAAACTGGCAACAACAAGAACAACAGTGGCCTTGAGGATTGATAATGATGACTGTGGGAAATCCTGCACTAGGGGATCTGAAGAAAAGCTATAGTTGCCTGATTGGAAATACAGCTCTTCCTATGACTTGGAATCCTGCTTTATCCCAGTTCGTTACAGGAGCTTTGTCCAACTTTGGATTCAGCTGTCTTTCTGACCCAATGAAAAGTTCAGGAAGATCAACAGCGAACATGAACTATAAATACAGGAGCTTTGAGCCAGTGAGCATAGACTTGTATTGCAAATGTTCTTAAGATCTTGAGCATTTAGGTGAGTGCCTGAGCAGAGTTTAAATATCTGTGTACTAACTGAATCCTTGGGGGGGGGGGGAAGTCTCAATCAGTCAGTTGTCTATATAAGCAAATAGATTGTTATGATTCATGAGTCATGGATATAGTTACTACAGACTCTCACCCACACATACATGCTTTTGCCAAAAACTCCCAACAGTACAAATCAATAAACAGAGAAAAGTAAATGAAATAAAATAAAATGCAAAGGTTTGTTTGAATTTGCCCTTTTGCTTACATTTGCCGTTTTATTTGTCTCCTTCCTCGGCTTCACTTTGTACATGACCAGCAATGTATGCTAATTTCTAAGTGAAAGAAGAGGGACAGAGTGTATTTCCTACCAGTTAAGAGTTATAGCTAATGCATACCAATTTCATACCACCTGATCTCAATTGTGCCTCATCAGATGTTGCATCTTACTGATTTCAAGGGGGCTTGTTTTTTATGTTTAAAACCCCTTAAAATCATTTTGCTTTTTTCATGCTGTTAACTGATTCCCCCCGAGATCAAATGCTGCCTCTTATGGTTTAAGAAACTAGTATGGATGAAACCAGAATAAAATAAGCTATCATTCAAAAGACAAAACTGGAGATTGGCCAGTGTGGTTGAAGTGAATCAAAACTCATGCTATTGCAGCAATTTTTATCTTCTTCGCCAAGGAGGGCTGATATAAAGGTGACAATAGACAAACTATTTCAAATTCCCCAAACAAAAGAAATGGAGACTGTTAGATCTGGGCAACGAGAGACAGACTGCGGACACGAAGTGACTTATCAGCTCTTTATTAATAGTAGTAGTGATCCAGCTTGCTCTGTGGTCGGAGGGTTCCCCTTTTATAGGGATCGGGTACGCCCCTCGACCAATCAGAACGATACCTGTTTCCCGCTGTAGCAGCGGACCAGAGAGGAGACTTGCCTCGATATATGCTAATATCTAACACCCCTCCCCTCCTAGACGGAACGTTGCGGTAGGTAACATAGTCTTTTAGGTATGTTGGGGATTGCCTTACTCGGGAGGAGCGTCGTAGTTCTGGTTGGTCAGAATTGGTTGCAGGATCGGATGCTTTCCCTGTTCCGCGTTCTGAAGGTTTCGTGCCCTCGTAGCTGGGGCGTTCCGGAGTCTGCTCGGTTGCGTTGTCTGGGGGTTGATCTGCTTCGTGCTTGCTTTCTTGTTCCGAGCTCGGTTCGCAGGTGTCGTAGTTTTCTATGATGGGGCTCTCGCGTGGCTGACTTTCTGTAGGCAGGGAAATCTCGTCTTCGTTTCGAAGGTCTGAGTGTGCTAGGCGACCCCGAAGTTGATCGATGTGCCTTTTCCAGTTCCGCCCATCTTCCAGCTCCAGCAGATACGATCGTGGACCCGTGATGCCAATGATCTTTGCCGGCATCCACAATGTTCCCCCTGCATAGTTGTGGGCGTATACGGAATCCCCTATGCTAAAAGACCGAATTTTACTTGTGGAGTCTGGGGGAGCTGTGGCAGAGTAATTTGGGTGAAGACGGTCCAGGTGAGACCGTAAACGGCGGCCCATGAGTAGTTCAGCGGGGCTCCTACCCGTCGTTGCGCTAGGGGTAATATGCTGAATTAAGAGGTAATGGTCAATGCGTGTTTGCCAATCACCTGGACCCATCCTAGCGAGGGCCTCTTTTGCGAATCGCACCATTCTCTCCGCCTGTCCATTTGATGCCAGATGGAATGGCGCGACGAGGGCGTGCCGAATTCCCTGACCTGCTAGATATGTCTCAAATTGCATGGCCGTGAACTGGGGCCCGTTATCGGAGACCAGGAGGTCGGGCAGGCCATGGGTGGCGAAAAGTCGCCGTAGAACCTTAATGACTGCCTCTGCCGTGGTTGAAGTCATTAGGACTACTTCTAGCCATTTTGAGTATGCATCCACAACTATAAGGAAACTCTGACCTTGGAATGGCCCTGCGAAGTCGATGTGTATTCGCGACCAGGGTGCTTTAGGTTTCTCCCATTCTGTGGCGGGCGCTTCCGAGGGTGCTGGTCTCGATTCCTGGCATGGGTCGCAAGTGGCCACCCACTCCTCTATTTCTTTGTCCATGTTTGGCCACCAAACGTAACTTCTTGCTAACGCCTTCATCCTAACAATCCCCGGATGACCCACATGTAAAGCATCTAATACATTCCTACGTAAAGCATACGGAATAACAACTCGATCCCCCCACAATAAGCAACCTTGTAACACTGAGAGTTCGTCCCGTTTTGACCAAAACACTTTGAATTCCGGGCCCACGTTTCCCTTCGGCCACCCCCTCCAAACCCAAGTTTGAACTTGCTTTATTAAATTGTCTTTAGAGGAGAACCTTGCAACGTCGTATGAAGAAACCGGTCCAGAGTCCAAACAGTCAATGAGCAATACCGGTACTTCTGGAGTGGGGTCTGGCAGAATGTCAGGTAATGGGCAACGGCTGAGTGCGTCTGCGTGTCCGAGAGTGGAGCCCGGTCGATGAATCAATTTGTATGAGTACGCAGCCAGGAAAACAGTCCACCTGGTCATGCGTGGAGAAAGGGAGACCGGAGTGGGGCGGTTTCCCGCCAAAAGTCCCAACAGCGGTTTGTGATCTGTAATCAGTTCAAAATCGCGGCCGTAGAGGTATTCGTGGAAACGTTTTACTCCAGCTACAGCAGCCAGCGCTTCCCTGTCCATTTGGCTGTAATTCCTTTCGGCCGATGAAAGAGTCCTGGAGTAGAAGGCGATGGGTGCTTCTTTTCCGTCGGGCATCCTGTGGCTGAGGACTGCTCCAACTCCGAAGGGTGATGCGTCGCAGGTCAATACCAGCGGTAGGGTCTGGCTGTATTGGACAAGCAGTGAGTCAGTGGTGAGCAGGCGCTTTACTCCGGCGAAAGCTGCAGCTTCGGATCGTCCCCATTTCCATGGTGCGCTCCTCTGTAGTAGACGGTGTAGTGGCTCAGCAACAGTCACCTTCTGCCTCAGAAAAACGCTGTAGAAGTTAAGTAGTCCGAGGAAGGCCTGCAACTCGGTCTGATTCCGTGGTGTGGGGGCGTCCTGGATCGCCTTAATTTTCTTCGAAGTGGGGTGTATTCCCTGACCATCGATTCTATAACCCAGGAATTCTACGCTAGGCACGTTAATTTGGCATTTTTCCTTTTTGAGGCGGAGACCCTTTTCTCTGATTCTGGCCAAAACAGTTCTGACTCTTTTATTTAATTGCTCCTCGTTTGCAGCGGACACCAAGATGTCGTCAAAATAGGGGACGACTCCCGGTATTCCTTGCAAAAGTCGTTCCATGACGCTCTGGAACAATCCTGGGGCAATACTCACACCGAATTGTAGCCGGTTGCATTTGAATGCTCCTCTATGCGTCACTGTAGTTTGGGCCTCCGCTGTGGCGCTATCAACTGGCAGTTGCTGGTAAGCTTGTGCCATGTCTAATTTAGCAAATACCTTTCCTGGCCCCAACGAGTGCAATAAGTGCTGTACTACAGGCACAGGATATGCGCTCTGTTGTAGTGCGACATTAATTGTGCATTTATAGTCCGCGCAGATGCGGACTGACCCGTCTGGTTTGACTGGGGTCACAATGGGTGTTTCCCAGCGCGCGTGATCCACCGGCTCAAGGATTCCTTGCTCCACTAACTTATCTATTTCCTTATCTATTTTTGGGCGGAGTGCAAAAGGCACTCGTCTCGGTTTAAGTCGGATTGGCGCCACTTTGGGGTCTAAATTGAATGATATCGGTTTACCCACATACTTACCAAGACCGGGGCTGAACACATCCTCGAACTCCTTAAAAATCTGTTCAGCACTGCTGTTTTCCACGGCGTTGATTCCGGTGACTTCTAACCCCAGGGCTTCAAACCAATCAAGCCCCAGAAGGTTCTGTAATGGTGCGCTGGCGATGGTCACGGGCAGCTGAGCTACGATGTCCTTGAAACGGATCTGGAATGTGCCTTGGCCCACGATGGGGACTTGGTTCCCCTGGTAGTCTCGTAGCAGGATGTCTGGAGCGCGTAGTTGGCTCTTTCTGAGGCTAGGGATAGCCTGTTTCATGGATGCCCATGAAATGATCGTCAGGATTGATCCTGTGTCAACTTCTAGCTCGCAAGGTGAGCCCTCCAAGAGGACTGTGACTCTCAGCCTTTTGGGCCGCTTGGGGCGGACCTGATTTATCGTGGTGAGATACGTTCGCAACTCCTCTCTCTGGGTCAACTCTATCTCACCATCTATATCCTGAAAATACTCTCGTTGAGCGTCTTGATAGAACGCTCTCTCAGCTCTTTGCGTGTAGTCTCTCTGGGGATACGCTCACTCAGCTCCTTGTGTGTAATCTCTCTGGGAATACGCTCGCTCAGCTCTTTGTGCATTTTCTCTCTGGGTAAACACTTGTGGATTTCTCTCTGGGCGCCCTTTTTGATTTCGCCAAGCCCCTGGGTTGAGCTTCTGTTGGCGGTACATGGGTGGCTGCCGTGAGGCAGGGACTTCGCTCCGGCACACTCGTGCGATGTGCCCAAATTTGTTGCAGTGTGAACAAACAACGTTCCTGAACCTACAGGTAGACCTGGGGTGATTCCCTCCGCAACTTGCGCAGGGTGGCAAGCGGGATCCGGGTCTCCCCCCAGGCCTCACGTGACTGCTCCGCATCAGGTGACTGTCCTCGAACTCGGGATCCTCGTAGTCGGGGCTTGTGTCCTCGTAGTGCACTCTGGTCTGCCTTGGTGCTGGCTGGTTTACGCTGAAACCTCGTTGTATGGTTACCGATGATTTCTCTGCTGACTCTGACGCTCTTGCTTCGTTTAGCGCTATCTGTAGGGTTAAATTCGGGTTTGCCAACAGCTTCTTTTGTAGTGAAATGTCTCTTAACCCACAGATGAGCTGCGCTAAGATGTGCTCGTCCAGATCCCTGAACTCGCAGTGAGTTGCTGCTTTACGCAGGGCTGCAACATATTGATTGATGGATTCTCCCGCCATCTGGTTCCGCGTGTTGAATTCCTTGCGGCAAACATGGCGGGAAGGTTTTGGCGCGTAATGAGTTTGTAGAGCCTGTTGCAACGCCGTCCACGATACTGCCTGTATTGGAGTAGGCGCGGTGAGGTCTCTGGCCGTGTTGAAGACTTCTTTTCCGCAGTAGCCGAGGAAGATGTTTTTCTTCCGGGCGTCGGTGATCCCCGTGTATTCGTTCGCTTCGAGAAAACACTTGAATCGAATCATGAAGGCTTCCCACTCGTCGTTCGCTGGGTCGAATGGAGTGGGGGGAGTGTGCATCGCCATCTTCTCTTGTTTGAATTTGCCGCGCTGCGGTGACCCGAGATGGCTGCCGGAATTTCTGCCGAATTCCTGGGCTGGATCGAATCCGGAGATTCTGGAGTAGCGTTCTTCGTCCTATCTGCCTCTCGATCCCACCCTCGTCGCCAATGTTAGATCTGGGCAACGAGAGACAGACTGCGGACACGAAGTGACTTATCAGCTCTTTATTAATAGTAGTAGTGATCCAGCTTGCTCTGTGGTCGGAGGGTTCCCCTTTTATAGGGATCGGGTACGCCCCTCGACCAATCAGAACGATACCTGTTTCCCGCTGTAGCAGCAGACCAAAGAGGAGACTTGCCTCGATATATGCTAATATCTAACAGAGACATTGTTTGTTTTCTTTCCATGCTTTATTACATTTGCTGTTCTTCCTATTCCCAGGGCACAGTCCAACAATCTCTGCAAAACAAAGCTAATATTGTACAGGCAAGACTCTTGTTTTACATAAAGATAAATTGTCTAAATTACTTGTTCTGTCCTCTCCTGCCTTCCCCCAAGCCAGAGCCTTGATCCAGATTTGTTTATTGGCTTCCTCCATTATTCCTTTAGCATAAAAATCTCTGGTATCAAGATGACATGTCTCTAAAATAAATGTTCTCCCATGGACTTCAACAACATTTTTTTCTTCAAACAGCAATACATGCTAAATGAATTTTTTTTGTACAGGTAGGCCTTGACTTACAATCATTCATTTAGTGACTGCTTGAAGTTACAATGGCACTGACAAAAGCTATTTATAACTGCTCCTCACATTTAAGACTATAAAATATAGGTACTTAGCAACTAACATGACATTTGCAGCATCCCAAGGTCATGTGATCACCATTTGCGACCCTCCCAGCAGGCTTCTGGCAAGTCATTTTTATGGGGGAAGCTGGAATCATTTAATGACTGCATGATTCACTTACCAACTGCAGTGATTCACATAACAACTCTGACAAAGAAAGTCATTGAATCAGGTCATGTCACTTAACCACCACCTTGCTAAGCAATGGAATTTCTGGTCCCAATTGTAATCATAATTAAGTTTGATTAAATCATTTAGCAATTGCATATTTGTAGTGAGAGGGACCCCAAGTTAGAAATGAACTATGTAAGAATCCAAAATCTGTGGATGAACTTTTTTTTTGCTTCCTCCCATTCCTTCTCCCTTCTTCTGCTCCCTACATGGAGGTTTTCAGAAGAGGGAACACCATTCTTGTCAGAAATGTACACGAACAATTTACAAAATGGTTCCAGCTTCTTCCTTCACTCTCCCTCTTCTTTTTTCTCTTCTCTCTTCTTCATAAAATAAAACTTAAAGAGACAAACGGCCCAATGCTACTAAAACAAGTGCTGGTAAGTCCAGAGGTTCTTCATTGAGCTGAGGGGGAAAATCTGTAACTTCTTTTTTTAGATGAATAGCACAATAATGGTCGCTTCCCAGAGGTAAATATGTGAGCTATTCTGTAATTTTGGCCTCCTTCAGTTAAGCAACAAGACATGGTCTTGAATTAGTGGGTTAAATAGTCTTGCCTCTAAAAGTCATGTTTGCTTGAGACAGAGAAGAATGTTGAGGTTAGGAGGTTATCTAAAAAAAAGAAGGAAAAAGAATTCTGATATTACCTGCTTTCCACAATGAGGAACTGAGGGGAAATATGAGCTGAAAAGAGATGTCTTAAATTTTCCAAAACTAATAAACCTACTTTAAAATGATCCTGCTCTGTGCAATTCCTCTCTACTTCAACCAAACTCCTGGGGAAAGTTATGCTTATCTTATCATTTTTATCGGCACTTTTCGCCTCCTTTACTCAATCATTCTTGCTATGAAAGTTTAGAGTTCTTTCAACCACCCACTCACACACGCACATACACACACACACACCAGAGTAGCCCAAGAACTACTGATACTCTTGGCTTGCATGTTGATGAAAAGAACAGCCTGGTACTTACAAATACTGGAAGTCTATATTTCTTAATCAGATCTCTCTCTGCCTTGCCATACATATCTATGAGTACATATCATAGACATATCACAAGGTTGGCCAAGCCTTGAAGTGACTCAGATTGGGGTAATTCTCTGCCTGTCTGAATCTGAGATGATTTCCATTATAAAACAGCCAGATCTGAATCATGTTGAGATTGATAGAATGTTTAGGAGTAGGCAGTGTAGGCTGCAAAAAAAATATAGCTTACATTCACTTTTTTCATGTGTAGGAAATATCAGAAGTGGATAAGGGGAAAGTTGAGTTTTATACGGTGTTCAAGTCTGCTCGGGATTTCAGGTTCACCTGCACAAGGTGAATTTAAAAATGTGTGTCAAAGAAGAGAAGCGATTTGTGATTTTGATTTATTATTGTCCTTCCAACCAACCTGGGAATTTCATTCTTATTCATATGTTTTCTTTCTTTATTTTTTTATTTATTATTAAATTTATATTGCCGCCTATTCACCCATGGCAGCTCCAGGCGGCTTACAGAATATACACACAACCACATTTAAACCACATTTAAAAACAGTAAAACTAATAAAAAATCAAATAAATTAATGTAATGTAATGTTCCTGGTCCATCGCTTCAAAACCATTTTTCCCATTTCCAATATGTTATTCATACGTTACTGGTCAATCTCTACGAAAACCATTTCCCCCCATTCCAACTTCTCAACAGCAAAAAGAATTAGAACCTACCTTCGTTGTTGCCTTTCCATTTGGTGGGTCAGGCAAAAACTTTTTAGAAGGAGCTTTTAAAAAATAATGATGATGATTTTGCTTTGTATTGAAAGAAGACAGCTTGCCAATTAAAAATGGCATTAAAAGTAATGTATGAATGACCTCGATGTCAGAATCATGATAATAACGGGAAAAGACTTAATAATTCCAACACTTTCTGAAGGGGTGTTGAACGTTTTTCAATATTTAGCATATAAAGAATGGTCCATGTGGCTATTTAAGGTAATAAAAAGGCATAGCTGTTCCTCTGAAAACAATCCAGGCAAAAACTGTGAAACCCAGTTGTAAAACATAAGGGGGATAGGCAGGGAATGTATTGCTTTTCCTCCCTCCCTGAGGTATGTCAACAGCTAGTCAAAACCACTTATTTGATTTTGTTTCTGATGCACTGAATCCAAGTCTGGGCAAATAGCAGAATTGTATGTATTCCATGAAGGATGCTTTGAGCCAGATCTCTATGAGGAACAAACCCATAACACAGGACTGTCTTCCAATTTCCATACAAAACAACTGCAAACAACTTTATTAAACATGCCTGGGAGGTGTCCAATAAATATGGAATAACTGTGTTGCATTTATTATTTTTTAAAATATTGTTTTAAAAGCTGGCGATTGTTTTGCCTGTTGTTGATTTACACTAGATCACTTAAGCTTCTTATAGACTATGCCCAAATGAATGACACCTACTTCTTTCAATTTCTAATAAAGAAAAGTTGCCAGGTAAAAATTATACAAGCTTCCAAGAAGATGAAAATTATACAGCTAATTATGCCAACATGAAATGCCATTCTTAAATCTTATCAATAATGGCAAGGCTAATTGTCTGTGTAATTTAATTATATTTAAGCTGAGGTTAAGCTGAGTAATCATATTATGAGAAGTTTGGTTTACCCTCAGATTTGTTCCTATTTTTAAAACTACAATTATCTCATGAAGGAAGATTTTTATGAATAAAAGGTTCTAGGCTACAGCGTATGTGTGGCACAGTCTTTTTCCTATAAATGTTGTGACATTAAATGAGGGTATGAAAACTGAGTTTCACAGAAATAAGGATCCCAATATTTGGTAAAACTTCAGTGGGATCAGATACATCTCTCAAACTAAGCACAAAGAACAGCTGGATTCTGAAGTATTTTATGCCAGCCAAGCCTAATAATAAGTCTGAATATATGTATAATTTCCATCTTTGTATAAATGTACACAATTAAATCCAACTTTTCTAATAAACAATTACAATTTGTGTAGGATACCCTTGCCCAAAAAATTATTTGTTTTAAATATGTGCATTAATGTGCTTGATTAATTAATTTGTTTAAAATTAATAATACAATATAAATAATAAAACAAATATTGGGGTTAAATTCATTTCAATTTCATTCCTCTGATGTGAAGTACTTGAAACAATTCTAAGCGATGTACGGTATGTAGATTTTTCCCCCCTGAAAATAAATTCAAATGTACCAGTTGAGAAAGTTTTCTGGAAATTCATATCCTAAATAAACAAAGGAATTGGAATATATCTAAAACTTCCATTTTAATACTTGTCAAAATTATTGCTATGACCCAGTCACATCAACTAAAATGTACTCCATTTGATGAAATTATCAGACAGAACAACAAACACAGATATTAATGGACTACAATTCCAAATAAAAAGTTTTGGTATAATGATAGAGCATTATCTGCATACTATTGTATCTATTCAGCAGTTTGAATCCCTAGTGCAGTGTAATGGAGTGAGCTCCCATTACTTGTCCCAGCTTCTGCCAACCTAGCAGTTCGAAAGCATGTAATAAATGCAAGTAGAAAAATAAGAACTACATTTGGTGGGAAGATAACAGGGTTCCGTGTACCTTTGGCATTTAGTCATGCTGGCACATGACCACCGAGACGTCTTCAGACAGTGCTGGCTCTTTGGATTTGAAGCGGAGAGGAGCACTGTCCCCTAGAGTTGGGAATGACTAGCACATACGTATGTGTGAGGAGAACCATTATCTTTTTATTGTATCTTACGTTCCCTCTATCCCGATATATAATTGCATCAATGTTTTCACAATTATATTTATAATTATAAAAATAAGACATTCTAACATCCTATTAAAATGAAAGAGATAAAGAGGACAATTTTGGTATGTAGCCGACAGAAAAATCAACTAAAGAGAGATTGCACAATTAATATTCAGCAATGATCTGAACAAATTATGCCATGTCAAACTGAAATGTAAAACTTCTGGGAATCCCAAATTAAAACCCACTTTCCAAGAAATTATATCAAAGACTTTCTGGTAAAGAAATTAGAGCTACTGGTCCTGTCCATTCTGAGCTGGGGCAAAGACATGGATTAAAAGTTCAATACTGTCAGAAGCTTGATGGTTTTATACAAATGTTGCTTGGGCTAGGTAGTCCGTGGTAATCAGAGGACTGTGGACTAAAATATATCATATTTTAGCACCTCATTTATCAAAGACACATTGTAGTATAAACAGGATCTTGCCAGTTTTACAAATAACTGGGATATTTCCCCTTTAAACCAAGAAGAGGAATTTATTTAGCAAAATTGCATTTCTTTTATTGGAATCAGTGCCTGAGATGACCACAGAAGTCCATCATTCTGTGCTATTTCATTAAAAAGTACAGTATATGAATATAGGCATTGACTGAGCCTTTGGGCCTGCAGATGATGTTCAGCACCTAGCATCCTTATAATTAGTCATACTGACCGGTATGCTCATAAGACTGAAACATTCTGAGGACCATCTGTCTCCAATGCTACATTGGAGCCAAGATGGCACAGTGGTTAGAATACATTACTGCAGGCAAACTCTGCCAACTACCAGCAGTTTGATTATTACTGGCTCAAGATTGACGCAACCTTCCATCCTTCTGAGGTGGGTAAAATGAGGACCCAGATTGTTGTGGGCAATATGCTGATTCTGTAAACCGCTTAGAGAGTGCTATAAAGCACTAAGAAGCTGTATATAAATCTTATTGCTATTGCTACATACAAATATTTAAATATTGTGCACACTTTAAAAAAAAGAAAATTTAAAAGAAAACTGTTAGCATTCCGGTATTTTTACAGCTTGTCAAAAGCTTTCTTTAAAAGTGAATCTATGACTAATTTCTTAACCTCATCTTGACTTTGGAGATAACATTATTGTTTCACAAGTAAAATTAATTTTTTATGTGTCCGTTATTTCTTCAAAGCTAAGAAGTAGACTCTGAGAGACAATGCAATAGATGTCAAATAAGGAAAGGGTAGGAATTTCTGAGTCAAATATAAAATATGTTGTTGAGATTCACTTTCTCAATTATGTTTAAATAACATTGCTCAAAATGCTTGTTCTAGTAATGAAGAGCTATTTTTCCAGGAAACAATTTCAGCAGAAGGTCACAATGAGAAATATTTGTGTGCATATTATTGAAGTATCACACTTCCTATTTGAGAAAGATAGATAAGTGCAAATGTGCCTAAATGGCTGCCTATAGGCAAACTAAAAAACATTTGTCCAATTTTAATATAGTAGTGTTCCAATTTTTTGTGTGATGTGGCTTCTGAATCAAAGTGTTTAAGGCTGGATGTTAAGGGAAAATACAAATTCAATTGCATTAGATAAATTGGTTGCCACAGTATGCACATTAATAAATATTACACATATTTGATCTCTTTTTTTGTCTTTTTCTGGTGCCTTCAAGTTAGAGACTCTTAACTAATGCCTGGACACATCCCTGTGGTTTACTTGGCAAAAATGATCTGAAGAAGTTTGCCATTGTTTTTTCCATTAAGGCTGAGAGAGAGGGGAAGGCTCAAATCTCATGTTTTCTAGTCCAGTCACTTTGATCATAGCACAAAACGGAATGTCTCAATGGTGCTTGCTCCAGAGTCAACTGGACTTTCTTCGTTTTTTCCTTTAAGACATATCATTTCTCATCCATCACCCGGATGACTGAGAATCTCCATAGACACCAAACAGAATCTGTTTAAACCTACACATGAATGCAAAATATGCATCTTGGGATAAATATAAATAAATAAACTCAACCCTGGAACCAATTGGATTGGAAACTAATTTTGACATTTCCCTTCCATCTCCAGAATTAAGAATGGAATATGAAATAAGAAAGTTATCCCAACAGCATTCTTTGGCCAACTTTGCAATTTTGCATTCCTCATTGCACTTAACCATAAAAAAGAAGACATCTATGTTCAATGTAGTAAAACGTTAAATTAATGTTACAGCCTACGCATTACAGATTGGGCATGTTTAAAGTTTCCTTTCTTAGAGGCCATGCCAACAAAATCAGTGGAAACTTTTTTTGTACTTAATATTGAAGATAAAAGAAGAATGCTGTAGATCAGGGGTATCCAACCTTGGCAACTTTAAGACTCGGGCACTTCTGCTCACAAAATTCCCCAGCAGCTGGCTGGGGAATTCTGGGAGTTGAAGTTCACAAGTCTTAAAGTTGCCAAGGTTGGACATCCTTGGTGTAGATGTTTCTCCTCCCTCACAATACATAATGATGTTGATACATATTATTAATTACTGGTTGCCATTGAATCAGGTTCAGCTCCTGAGCCTGAGCTTTCTCTAATAATAAATGGGAGCTCTTCCAAGATAGCCATTTTATTCTGATCAATCTCTTTTTGCTTTTTTCTGCTTTTTTTATCTAGGATTGCTATTCACATCACCAAAGTATAATTTGGAATATCATCCCTGTGGGGATTAGACTGGCCCTCACTTGGACACTCTTTAGCAAGGCTCTAAAGACCCGGTTTTGCCAAAAGGCCTGGGAACTCAAAGTGGGATGGAGCCCATCAAGTGCTTATTGTTGCCAGGTGTGAGGTTATTGTTTTTACTTTTTTATATTGGGTTTTTTTTGTTTATAATCTGCCTAGAGTCACTGAAAGTGAGTGAGTGACCATATAAATTCTCTAAATTAGGGCTGTCAAACTCCCTGCCCCAGGCTGGATGCATCATGCACTGGCCACACCCACACCCAGTTTAGCGAAGGGGGTGAAAAGTCGTGATACATAGGTTGATCTTGTTAGTTCTCTAGCACACTGTCTATTCTTAATTGTTCTTGAACCTCCCCCCCCCCCAAAAAAAACCCCTACAACCTTCATTTCTCTGCCATCAATTGGGAATTCAGTAAGCATCATGATTGGTATTATCTTTGTCTTTATATTTAACATTAATTCAGATTTTTCATTTTGGATTTCCTGATTAGCATCTCTGTATCTCCAGCTAAGTAGATGTTATTGATTGTCTACATATCTCTATGTGTCATTGTCTCAACCTCAATTTTTTCTTTTAATCTCAGTTCTTCTAATTCTATGGGTGCTCTGCTGTACAAGTGAAATATATTGGGTGGGGGATATATATTCTTTTCTATTCTGAACCACTCCATTCTTTCAATAATGTCCAAACATTGTTCCTCAGAAGAATAAGCAGGTGATCTCAATAAATTCAACATTCTGGTATCATCTTGGCAATCAAAGGAATTGATGTAGTCAATAAAACAAAAATACATTTCTTTAAATTCTCTTCCCCTTGCCATTATCCATTTTAGATTAGCTCTTGGATCTCATGTTCTTTTGTCTTTTCTAAAACCTAGCTCTTTTCTTTCCTTGTATGGTTGTATTCTTGTTTGAATGATTTTAAGCATAAACCTAATCTATTTTCAATCCCTTATGGCTTTGCTGGACTCTCCAGGGTAACCTTCCCCAATATGATGTCCTCTGAATATGCGGACTTCAATTCCTATCATTCTTTACAGATTCAGATTTTGCTGTCATTTTTATATAATTTTGCTAATATTTACAAAATTTATAGCCAAGAAAAAAATGGCACTCCTTTCCATGGCAAAGTCTCACTTTAACCAATCACAGGATCTTCAAGCATAGTGCAAGTGGTTTTTTGAACACAGAAGAAATGGTATAAATTAATTATTCGAAATCATAGTGATGGCTATGAAGTTGGAATCTTAAAATGGCTGCCAGGGAATTTTGCTTCATTTGGTTTTCATAAAACAAGGCTGATGCTTATGGTATGTAAAGTAGGGCATTGCACTATTAGAAAATATAGTACTTTCAATCTTGTGCTAACACAAGCCCACCCCCTCTTTACTATTTATTAAATCTACTTGCCATATCTCTGGCTTCTGCTGGAATTTGAGAAAGGATAGGGAAGGTGGCTCCTTTAAGAGCTGGATGAATTTTGATAAATGGATTTCATCAAGAACCCACAAATTTTTGCAAGCATCTTAATGCTCTGCCAGTGGATGTCTGTTCTTCAATGGAAAAACTTTTTTTTTCTCCTTTCCCTCCCTCCAGCCTCTCGATGCTTTTCCCAAACCATTCTAGGAATTCCTCATCCCCCACAAAGCAGATTTTGGAAACCTGCAAGGAGGGTGTTTTTACAATGGTATAATGTACCATTCACAGATAATATAAATGAACAACAGGCTGCCATAAAGGATTTGCATACCAAGACAGCTGGTGGTACTAATTTGCCATGAAATACAAATATAGAAATTCTAGAGTCTGTAACATGTATCTTTGTCATGTCTCAAGGATTGGAGGAGTGAAAAATTAGATTGTTTTAAACATATATAGCATATCTTTCTCACTGAAGGCATTAGGTCATTTTCTGGTGCTAAGCAAGGTCAGATGTCATTCTTAACAGATAATGCTCTTTTTTCCAAAACCAAAGCCAATGCAGAGTTATTATGTGTCATACAATCTACAGTACCCCTGCAGTACTTTCTGAGCAGCATTGTAGAGCACATATTTATAGACAATAAAATTCTTGGGATTTTATACGGCTATAGCAAGTCGAATGGTTTTTTCTAAGCTGTGCGGGGATAAAATGCTTTCTGAGAAATAAATAGCTCATGACAGATTTATTACCCTACAATAAAAGTACTATTAAATGAATTATTTGGAAAAACAAGGTAAGTGAGAGAACATTGTTGGAGAATGGATGACAGGGGATTACACTAAGAAGGTGCATACTAACGTACAATTTGAAACATGGCAGAAGGGATCACTCCTAGTGTAAACCTAATTAGAGCTATACCTGGATGCTGACTAGCAACTATGTAGGATTAAATTCTCATATATCACAGTGTAGAAATTTTGCCTGATGTTCTCAAACAACTTCTGGTCCAGTTTGCTGAGAATTCTGAAATTATTTGGTTAAATTTGAATTTTTTCTCTCTCTCAACCTGTTGCCTTCAAGAGATGTAGAAATTAATCTCATTCTTGAATTTATCAGATTCTTCTTCAGATTTTCTCTTAACTTTAAAAGAAATAGCTTTTTCGATATTTGGGGAGGAAATTTTAATAGGGAGAGGTTTTTATCAGGCATTTTACAAGTGCCATTGTGGTGCAGTGGTACTGCAGGCTACTTCTGTTGATTGCTGCCTGCCAGCAGTTTGGCAGTTCGATTCTCACCGGCTCAAGGTTGACTTAGCCTTGCATCTTTGTGAGGTCGGTAAAATGAGGACCCCAGATTGTTGGGGGCAATATGCTGACTCTGTAAACCGCTTAGAAAGGGCTGTAAACCACTGTGAAATGGTATATAAGTCTAAATACTATTGCTAATCAGAAGAATAGAAGGCTGTATTGTAGGTAAAAGAATGTGAAGAATGTTTGATACATAGATAGATAGATAGATGATAGATAGATAGATAGATAGATAGATAGATAGATAGATAGATAGATAGATAGATAGAGCAATACAGCCTTTAATACTAAGTAATCAATGAAAACCCTTTAATACAGTTCCTCATGTTGTGGTGACCCCCAACCATAAAACTGGTGTCTCAGTTCTTAAGACCATCGAAAATATGTGTTTTCCGATGGTCTTAGGCAACCCCTGTGAAATGGTCATTTGACTCCCAAAGGGGTCCTGACCCACAGGTTGAGAACCACTGATCTAATGAATACTTTGATGCAATTTGCAGTGCTTCTGTTTTCAATGTTATAGTCACATTTGTATGAAAAAGTCCATCAATGTTATGTTTGGAACATTGTCATCCTAAATTTTAATTAATATTGATAGTCATTATAATTTAGGATGTCAATAGTTCAAGAATAACACTATTGGACTTTTTTTATCCAAACTAGATGTTGAACAACAGTGAAGTATGCCTCATACTTTCTGATCTTTTATCAATCAGAAAGGTTGCCAGTTCAGTGGTTTGAATCCCTAGTGCTGTGTAATGGAGTGAGCTCCCGTTACTTGCCCCAGCTTCTGCCAACCTAGCAATTCGAAAGCATGTAAAAATGCAAGTAGAAAAATAGGGACTACCTTGGTGGGAAGGTAATCGCGTTTGGTGCGCCTTTGCCGTTTAGTCATGTCGGCCACATGACCACAGAATTGTCATGAGACAGCGCTGGCTCTTCAGCTTAGAAACGGAGATGAGCACTGCCCCCTAGAGTCGGGAGCGACTAGGACGTATGTGCGAGGGGAACCTTTACCTTTACCTGTATATTGTTCATCAGAAGGTATAGCTTACTTCAGTAGAACATACATTAAAGATGCCTTGGCCAAAGTACCATGCAAAATATCTAGACGAGTGGGTTTTAGTTATTGCAGCAACAATTATACCTGAGTGTGAGAACATCTCCTCTTTAGAAGAGGAAAAATCAGAAGACTCAAGGGATTGAATATATGTACAATGCAAAAACCTTTCCCTTACATTTATTTTTAAGAGATTTTATAAATGACCATCAAATATCCATATTCATTTTCCTCCAGTTCAACTCTCCTGTTTGATTGAAACAGGATAAGCTAAAATATTAACATCTCTGAGCTCCCTCTCGGTCTTTTTTTTTCCCCTTTTGCAACGTGACTCTATTTATTTCAAGGAACATTTTCTCCCCATGAATAATTTTTAGGTTTTCTGAGCCCAACCGTCAATCTTCTGCTGCGGCATGATTTTTGTGTGGCTAACACAGCAAGGTATCTTTTCGTTTGTTAAAAAACCCAAATCCCATTGGGATTTTTATAAACATCATGAAACCATTTGAGTTGCAAGGCTTGCAAAGGCCCTTTTTATATTTCTCCCTTAAGAGAGAGAATGGAACCTAATTTGACCTGACACTGGTCCTTTCATGTCTGGAAGTGATGTACAGTAACTAAGTTTGACATCATGTTTAGCAATAAGTCTCACTCTTTTCGGTATGTCCTTCACATTGGTGTTAATGCTAACTACCACACGCAACCCATTCTGCCTCCCCCCCAGCCATTTGCCAAGTGTCATGCTGATATACTAATCTAATTTAGAAGCGCTGCGAGCAGCCATTACTCTGAGTTGTTCAATACTTAGCCTCTTGCAGGGTAAACTGAAAAACAACTGGAAGGAAAAACTGCTTTGAAACCAAATTTATATACAGCTCTTTAACCTCAGTGCCCTGAACCAAAATCCCTTCTGTGCACAGGTGCCCTGTTTTCCAATTCACTGTTTTCCAAAGGGAGTAGCGGATGCACGGATTTCTTCTTGGAGGGCGCCATACTGAAAGGATTGCAGGAAGCACAGACAAATGAGAAGCTTTGTTAGGAGAATCCCTCTAATTCAGCAGGTTCCATGAAGCTTTTAAGGAACGCTTCAGTCTGATAAAGCTTCTCTAAATTAGTCCAAGGGAGAGGATTCATGACTCAAACCAGGGGCTCTGCTTCTACGCAGTGACCTGAATCAGGTGTCTTCCAAGCAGAGGTAGTATTCAGCCGTTTCGGACTGGTTCGAGCAAAATGATCAGCTGGCTCCACCCACCCACCCCCGCTCTATCCTGTCCTTTATTTCCTGCTTTCTAGCTCATCTCAATCACTTGGCACAGCTGATTTCCCCCCCCCCAAGCTGTTTTACTTACCGTTGCTGACTTGGAAGGTAAGCAGCTGAGCTTCTAAATGCTCCATTTCCAGCACTACATGTGTTGTGTACTCGAGTTATGACTGGCCAGTGTCACTCAAGCCAGATGAAGATTTTTATTGGCTCACGTGCGGAGGTGTTCCGGTCGGAGAACGGCAGCGTTCTAATTGGTTAATGGTTTGACCACTACCATATAAATAGCTGTCAAACCAAGGGGCTCTGTTCTGTTGTGTTAATGTTCCGAGTTAATAAAGACAGTTGAATGCAGAATTGCCTCAGTCGTTTATCACTACCACAGAGAATTTAATAACATGCAAGTGCTTTACATGTGCGTGAGCACACTCACTGAACCAGTTGTTAAAGCGGCAGCACCCCACCACTGCTTCCAAGCTTCTTTCAAAGGATTTTGCAGGTGTTGTTCTACTGCTTCTAATGAGGTTAGAGAAAGTACCCAAGGTTACAACTTCCATACAACCACAATTGGGACCAGAATATCTGTTGCTCAGCAAAGTATTTACTAGGTGAGTTGCACTTGATTTTATGACCTTTTTTGCCCACAGTTGCTAAGCAATTACTGTAGTTGTTAACCGAAACGTCTGGTTAATATGCGAATCCAACTTCCTCCATAGGCTTTGCTTGTCATAAGCTAACTGGAAAGGTTGCACTCATATGATCTCAAGATGCTACAACTGTCATAAATACATCCCCGTTGTCAAACATACATTTTGGGGATGCTGCAACAGTCATAAATGCAAGAACTGGTTATAAATCACCTTTTTTCAGTGCCATTGTAATTTCTAATGGCCGCTAAATGAGTGACTGTATGTCAAGGACTACCGGTATGAAAAACACGGGTAGAGAGGTGTGTTATGTTTTTTGACACTGATATGAATAGCCGGCCAATTAGTTAGGCTTCTTGTTAAACTTTGGATCTTTTGAAATAGCCAGGATAACTATGCTGTGGATTTTGTGGATTTACTCTCATCACAATGGGTTTTTAATTTATTATTTGTTTGCTTGTTGCATTTATTTACCATCCATCCCACCATGGGGCTAATCTGGGCAGGTTAAAACAATAAAACAGGAGGAAATGATAAAAATGTAAGTAACAAAGGAATAAAGCAATACAAATTGTTAATTAATAAAGTAATTGTAGCCAGTCTCACAGGTAACTTGCACCTGCATAACCAACTTCTCTTCTCCCTAGCTTGCCTCACCATAATTTAAATCATAGTCATTTTAATCACTCTGCGCAGCTGATGGAATGAGCGGCAGTTTTGCCTTTAAATAAAATAAGTTAATCAAAAACTAAAACTATCAGATTCCTCTTGATTCTTTTCCCCTCTCACTTTCTTGAATGTGACCAGTCAAAAGTCTTAACTTGGTTTTGTCTAATACTAATGGAATGGAAACCCTTTCCTTTTGAAAGCAATTTGATGATGGCTATACAGCCCTTGCATCATTCCTGACCATTTGGTCATAAAAGAAATGTATGGACAGGTTACGTGGACGACTGCGAGCCACCACATGTTTACTGGACCCGTGTCCCTCCTGGCTTATACTGGCATCCTGGGAGGTCACACGAGGCTGGCTCCAGGAACTAGTGAACACTTCACTGAGAGAGGGGTTCTTGCCGGCCGTCTTAAAAGAGGCGGTGGTGAGGCCCCTACTCAAGAAGCCTTCCCTGGACCCAGCTAAGTTAGCTAACTACCGTCCCGTCTCCAACCTTTCCTTTTTGGCGAAGGTTGTAGAGAGTGTGGTGGCGCAACAGTTCCCACGGCACTTGGAGGAAATTGATTATCTGGACCCACGCCAGTCCGGCTTCCGGCCCGGTCACAGCACGGAGACGGCTTTGGTCGCGCTGGTGGATGATCTCTGGAGGGCCAGAGATGGGGGTTGTTCCTCCATCTTAGTCCTATTAGATCTCTTGGCGGCTTTCGATACCATCGACCATGGTATCCTACTGTGTCGCCTGGAGGTGTTGGGGGTGAGGGGCACTGTTCTGCGATGGTTCTCCTCCTACCTCTCTGGTCGAGCACAATGTGTGTTGACAGGGGGGCAGAGGTCGAGCCTGAGGCTGCTCACCTGCGGGGTGCCGCAGGGGTCGGTCCTCTCGCCTCTCCTGTTCAACACATACATGAAGCCACTGGGCGAGATCATTCGTGGGTTCAGGGTAGATTACCATCTGTATGCTGATGATACTCAGCTGTACATCTCTACCCCAGACCACCCCAACGATGCCGTCGAAGTGATATCCCGATGTCTGGAAGCCGTACGGATCTGGATGGGTGAGTGAGCTCAACCCGTCCAAGATGGAGTGGCTATGGCTACCGGCACCCCAGTTCAACCAGTTGCGTCCATCACTGGCCATTGGGGGCGAACAGCTGGCCCCCGTGGATCGGGCATGCAATTTGGGCGTCCTCCTGGATGCCCGGCTGTCAATGGATGACCATGTGACAGCCATGGCAAGGGGGGCGTTTCACCAGGTTCGCCTGGTGCGCCAATTGCATCCCCTATTGGACCGGAACGCCCTCTGCACAGTCACCCATGTGCTTGTGATGTCCCGACTGGACTACTGTAATGCTCTCTACATGGGGCTCCCCTTGAGATGCACCCGAAGGCTGCAGCTGGTTCAGAATGCGGCCGCGCGGACAATTGTGGGAGTCACTAGATACTCCCACGTAACACCTCTTCTGCGCGGGCTGCACTGGCTATCTGTGGCTTTCCGGGTGCGTTTCAAGGTGTTGGTTATCATCTTTAAAGTGCTCCATGGCACAGGACCTAGCTATTTGCGGGATCGTATCCTGCCCCATACATCCCTTCGGCCGATTCACTTTCACAGAGAGGGACTCCTCCGGGTGCCGTCCACTAGGCAATGCCAGCGGGCGACGCCCAGGAGTAGGGCCTTCTCTGTGATGGGCCCGACCCTCTGGAATGACCTCCCCCCGGACATCAGAACTACCACCGACCTCCGCTCCTTCCGTAAGAAGCTTAAAACCCACCTGTTCAATTTAGCCGGCCTGGCCTAATCCCAATTTTATTCCCTCAAGTCTGCATTTTTAAATATTTAGGGGTACGCTTTTTAGCTGATTTTAACTTTTATTATTCTGTACAGCTGAATTTAGGTTTAATTCGCTTTTAAGGGTATTTATCTTTTGTATCTGGTTTTTAATGAGATGCCTGTACACCGCCCCGAGTCCCTTCGGGGAGAGGGGGCGGTCTATAAATCTTGAAAATAAAATAAATAAAATAAAAGATTTCCAAAAACGATTGCAGTGAAAACCTTGAAGATAGCCCCATGAATGTATACAGAGGTAGCATTCTGAAGTGTGTACAGAAGTGTGCTATTTTCATCCCATTCTGCCCAAACAATGAAGCAGCTGTGTACATTGTGGTGCCTTATCTTTATAGTCTATGGATGAATACTTTTTCAAAATATTTATCCATAGACTATATCTACTGTATATCACAGAAAATCTTTGGAAATTTTTGAAATATTCAGGTTGAATCCTGCTGTCTTTCCAATCTGAACTTCCATACTGAGTCAGGATAATTTTCACAAGCGTATAAAGGTTCTCCTACACAATCTCCTCACTAAAGTTTGGGCCCTTCTGGAAAGTAAACAATTAATCAAAATTAATTTCTGGAAGCTCAAGCTACAGGGAATCTGCTAAGGGAACATTTGGTGATTAGTTGGCTCTGTATGGCCCAAATATTGCATATGCCTACCATATGTATAGGAAAAGAGGCAAATAATAAAATACAAGAAGAATACGTCTTAATCATAAAAGAGGAAATTGTGCCTAGAAGACCAGTAGGTTGCTAATTTCTAGATGCTACAACCTGGGGCTCCCTTTTTTGTTCTTTAAACCAGATTTGGATTAGACAGAATTTCATACAAAATAGGTCTTGGAAGTAAGGTCTGACCTTCAAATTCAGAGCGGCAATTTACCCACAGACTACCAGTATATACAGTATGGTGCTGGTCTGTTCCCATAAGAGCAACTTCTTACAAAAGATCCTTTGTTCAGTTATTACCAGATATGAATTTTAGTTTTAGTCCTGAACATTTCCAGGTATTGCTGTTTTCTTAATCATGCCAAAAATTGATGAACATTTTTTTTCAAAGATGCTGCTAAAGCAACCTGAAATGAGGGACCGTAAATATGAAAAGCATATGCTAAATTACTTCTCTAGGAATCCAATCCTGATTGATACTAATGCCACAGCTATTATTCTTTTGGACTTCATAAGAGTTTTATTGCTGTGCTTCAATACTCATTGTCTACTACGTTATGCTTCAGAAATTCTGGCTATCCAGAGCATCTTAAATGCTGGAAAGAAGATAACCACAATTTCCTATTTTTCAGTACAACCTGGAACAGTTGAATGAAGATGCAGATGGAATCACCCCCTACCACTTTCTCTTTTGTCAACTCCTTCAGGCTCATTCTTATGACTTGGCATCATAATATATTTGTGGTGCCTATTCCCATGTGCAAACTGTGCTCTATCAGATACATTCTACTTGTGTTAGCTAGATAAATGTGCCACTGATAAAGGGGTCATCTTCAAAAGAGCTTATGGTGCAACTCTGAATAGCTGGACTGATCATATTGGTTGGTGTCTCTCAGGTAAACTTTAAGCCAAGAGTGGCCAGTTTCTGCTCTGTAGAGGGTTATTCCCATTCTCATTTGGAAATGAGAAGCAGAAATTTGTGCAGCCATTTTGCCACCAAATGTTAGCACCGTAATCTCAGGAACTTGGATGGCTTTTTGGAGGCCCCATGGACTATGTGCTGTAACACACACACACACACACACACACACACACACACACCCTTGAGCAATTTAAGTTTTCAGAGGCTCATGTTAAAGAGTGCCTATTAAAAATTGTGCAGATCCTTCAGTTCAGGAATCAAAATCCTGGTTAACACCAATAGCCATCTTTTGCACCTGTTGCATCTTCAAAATGTCTTTAAATGTAGTGTGTGTTCCATTTTCAATGATTATTCTTATTCAGATCGATGAAAGGGAATTTGTTGCTGAAATTTGCTTCAAGGGAAGAGAAAATTTTGGAGAAATTGTGATATTCATCCTCTTAAGAGGTTTCAAGCAGCTTATGTGACTGTTTTTGTCATGGTTCTGATGGAAGCCCTAATTAAATCATGAGACTCGAGCCAAGCTTCAAAAGAAATCCAGAGCTTCATGTCCGCATGTTTCCAAATGAAGCCAGCTCTGACCCCACATAATTTACTGCGCCAATCATGACCCTGTTTCCCCCCTCCCTCCAGGGTGTATCATCAATCACATTCACCAATGGGGCAATTTTGCAGGGTGTAGAGGTCACTCCCCTCTGGCTGCTGTAAGTAACCCTGGGATATAGCCTTGAGAGAGATAAGTCTGGAATATGCATCTGTCTTTGGCTGCCATACCATCCCCCCTTTCCTTGGCAACTCGAGAGCAGGGCCAGGGATGCTTAGTGAGTTGACATTAGGCTCCTCTCACTTCCTGAAGGCAACCTGTGCAAAGCAAAAACAATTTGAGATTGATATAGATTGTTGATATCAAAGATATAGATTGTTGACTGAGTTGGCAGTTTTCTTTCACTGTAGAATCATTCTTTCAATGATTTGCACCTTGCCCGTCTTCCTACGTAAGATTAACATTGAAGAAAACATCTTCTGCTACCAAGTAAACTTTAAAATTGAAAAAAAAAACCATCAAAAAAATTAGAAGGAAACTCTCAGGTACATTGAGAATCAAACTAAGACGCCTCTATAGAGGGATAAAATTTGTAGAAATTTTCACTAGAACAATAAAAATGTTGGTCATTTGGTTCTCACCAATTGTGGATGTAGGCTGAGGTGCTATAAATGAAGCACAGTCTAGTGCCAATAGTGGGCATTGTGCATTGTTCAAAAGATGAAATAAGTCCAGAAGAAAGTTGGAGGATGTCAGGGGCAGCCAATGATGGGGGCACTGAGGATGCAAAGGGCCCATCCAGACCCAACCTGGAATGAAACTTTACATATATGCCAGGGTGCACAACATGCTAACTGTTAGATACTAGCATCAGCTATAATGGTTTCCACCAAGGTCCTCTGTTCTGGCGGAGGTTTAATCTCATTGGTTGAAGGGTCTGACAGCTCCCTATAAAAGGGCTGCTGTCAGATTCAACCTTCACTAGATTGTACATAGTTGCTACTGATTTAATAAAGAGCTGTTGTTAACGTTAGCCTGTGTGTGCCTATCCATTACCCGATCTAACACTGGCGACGAGGGTGGGATTGGAAGGCAACTAGGCGAACAAAAAAGAGCATAGCAATCCAGCAAGTAAATCCAGCCCGGAGCTCAGCACGGCTTCGAGCAGCCATTTTTGAGTGACAAACTCAAAACGCCCTCAGAACACAAAATGGCCATGCATGCCCCACCGACTCCGTATGACCCAGTCACCGAGCACTGGGACTCATATATGCTGAGGTTCGACTCCTTCCTCGAAGCCAATGACCTCATGGGCCTTTCTGAAGGCTGCAAGAAGAACATGTTCCTCGGTTACTGTGGACAGGAAGTGTTCAAAACTGCCAAAGACCTGTCAGAACCAACGCCACTACAATCGGTCACTTGGTCCGTGCTCCAGCAGACACTGAGGACTCACTACTCTCCCAAGCCATCTAAGCACATCCGCCGGCATGAATTTAATATTCGCAACCCGAAGGAAGGCGAATCAATGAGTATGTTGCGGCGCTAGGAAAGGCCGCAGTGTACTGCGAGTTCCGAGACCTTGACGAGCTCATTCTTGACTGTATCATATGCAGTGTGCAGGACATTAATTTACAGAGGAGGTTACTCGCCAAATCTAACCTCACTCTACAAATTTCCTTGGTTGAAACATCAGAATCAGCCGTCAAGTCAACAGAAACCCTGCAGCGCCAAAGCATTTCACAAGAAGCACGAAAGAACACACACGTTCATCACGAGGCTACAGAGGCTGAGAGCTCAGAAGGTGAAGAAGATGACAGCTGCCGCATGCACAGTAACCGCACCAAGCTGGCGTGCAAATTTGTACAGTGTTTCCCGCCTTGCGCTAGCTGCGGAGGAGACCATGCCCAATCAGTTTGCCGTTTCCGTGACACTATCTGCCAGTGCTGCGAGCAAAAGGGGCACATCACCAAAGTTTGCAGAAGCGAGGACCCCATGACAACCTGGCAGCCAAGAAGCCGATCCAACTGCCAGCAGAGGAACAACCAAGGGGCATGGCAGAAGCCACCACAGCGCTCAGAAGGCGACAGCAGAGTCACCTATCACACCTCAATCAGGCTAGGCGGCCAAAAAAGCTGAAGGTCACGGTCCTCTTCGAGGGCTCTCCATGCGAGATGGAGATCAACACAGGGTCATCACTGACCATCATGCCATAGTCTACACTCAAGCAGGCTATCCCTAGCCTGAAGAAGCAGCATCTACGCCTTCTCAATTACCAGGGGGATGTCTACTGACATCCGCCTTCTCAATTACCAGGGGAACCGAGTCCCCATCGTGGGCCAGGACACCTTCCGGGTGCAATTCAAGAAATACAGTGGCCAGCTCCCAATGACGGTGGTCAGCAGTGACCTGCAGAGCCTCCTGGGACTTGACTGGTTCAAAGCCCTGGGCCTAGAAGTGACCGGTATCAACGTCCTGAAAGACGAGAGCACTAAAGTGATTTTTAAGGAGTTTGAGGATGTCTTCAGCACCGGTATGGGTAAGTATGTGGGGACTCCAATCTCTTTTAATTTGGACCCCAACATAGCCCCCATAAGGCTAAAACTCAGGAGAGTACCTTTTGCTCTCCGCCCCAAAATTGATCTGGAAATTGACAAGCTCGTAGGCCAGGGAATCCTAGAGCTAGTTGATCACACATGCTGGGAGACCCCTATAGTGACAACTGTCAAATCTGATGGGTCTGCCCGCATCTGCGCGAAGTACAAATGCACAATCAATAAAGCATTACAACAAAGCGCTTACCCTGTACCCATTGTATAACACCTACTACATTCTCTAGACCCCGGCAAAGTATTCGCTAAATTGGACATGGCACAGGCACACCAACAATTGCTTGTAGATTGCGCTACAGTGGATGCTCAAACCATTGTGACGTACAGGGGTGCATTCAAATGCCACTGCCTGCAATTTGGAGTTAGTATCGCCCCTGGACTGTTCCAAAGCGTCATGGGACGGCTTTTGCAGGGGATTCCAGGAGTCTCCCCCTATTTTGATGACATCTTGGTATCGGCTGCAAATGAGGTGCAACTTTTCAAATGTTTACAAACTGTTTTGGCCTCCGTCTCAAAGGCCTCCGTCTCAAAAGGCCTCCATCTCAAAAAAAGCCTCCGTCTCAAAAAAGAAAAATGCCAAATTAACGTGCCAAGGGTTGAATTCTTAGGGTACCTAATCGACGGCTCTGGGATTCACCCGAGCACAAAAAAATTACAGCAATTCAGGACGCCCCTACACCTTGCAATCAAATGAGCTACAGGCATTCTTCAGGCTCCTTAATTTCTACGGCGTCTTTCTTAAATAGAAAGCCACCGTTGCTGAGCCCTTACATCGTCTCCTGGCGAAGAACACAAAGTGGTCCTGGGGCAGAGCCGAGGCTGCCACATTTGCCACAGTAAAAAGACTTCTCTCAGCAGACATTCCTGGTGTAGTACAGCCAGACCCTGCCATTGGTGCTGACCTGCAATGCTTCCCCGTTTGGTGTCGGAGTTGTCCTCAGCCACCGCATACCCAATGGAACTGAAGTTCCCATAGCCTTTTACTCTAGGACCTTGTCTGCTGCCGAGCAGAACTACAGCCAGCTGGACTGTGAGGCTTTGGCTGCAGTGGCCGGAGTAAAAAGGTTCCATGAGTACCTATACGGCCGTGATTTCGAACTAATTATGGACCATAAGCCACTACTGAGTTTGCTGGCTGTGGACCGACCTATTCCTGTGTCATTATCACCATGGATGACCAGATGGACCATTTTCTTAGCTGCCTACTCCTACCGCCTCGTCCAACGACCAGGCTCCACTTTGGGGAATAAAAGGGCTGCTGTCAGACTCAACCTTCACTTGATTGTACATAGTTGGTACTGATTTAATAAAGAGCTGTTGTTACCATTAGCCTGTGTGTTCCTTTCCATTACTCGATCTAACAATAACAATAACCCATTATGCCTCATCAAAAAAAAACCTCCCCATATTTCATAAAGAGAGGAAAATATCACCAAAATCTGCCCTGCTTTGGCTCTGAAGCAATACATAATATTGATGTTTCTTTGGTGCTCATCCTGAGGAATCTATTTAGCAGATACCAACGCCTTGTGATTGGAATGGTAAGACATTAAAAATTCTCCCTTAACTCTTCTAGCAGATTCACACACAAAAGATGCCACCAAGTTTAAATAGTGTGAGAGCTAGGTGTCATTGTAGAACAAAATAGAGGGTACCCCGAATGGCTGTGATTGGAATGGTAAGACATTAAAAATTCTCCCTTAACTCTTCTAGCAGATTCACACACAAAAGATGCCACCAAGTTTAAATAGTGTGAGAGCTAGGTGTCATTGTAGAACAAAATAGAGGGTACCCCGAATGGCTGGTTTTCGGCCACTCTGAACTGGGACTCCTGCGCTCTTCCATTTTCTCTCTCTTGCCATGCGTTTACCCCCTAGCTGGTTATAGGCGCTCCTTGCAGCTTCCAAGGTGGATTCCTTGGAACTTTCTGCCTATGCCAGAGTTTACACATCTTGTGCAAGAAGAATTGGCTGGAATTCTGCTTTTACCCTGCAGCTCAAGAGAAACAGCCAAGCTTAGGTTTCACTAATGCCTCTTCCATTCTGCTGAACAAACTATCCAGTAATTATAGCTGTTGATTGCACTTCCAATGCGTGCCAAGTCTTGTCATTTCCATTGTAATTAATTTAAAGAAAACATTTGTGTCTGAAAACAAAACACATTGTTGCCTGTTTTCATTTACTTGAGTACATGTCTCTATTACTTATGCTCCTCCCCCCTCTCTCTCCCTCTCCCTCTCCCCCCTCTCTCTGTCCCTCTCTCTCTCACACACACACACTTACTTTATTACAATTAACTGAGAAAACATGACCTAAGCAAAGCTATCAAAGGAGAGCAATTATGGGAGCATGTGCCATATTATTTCAATTAGGTAAGTGGTTTTGCTCAGGACCAGCACAAAACTACTGTTCATCCCATGATTCCCACTGTTAACATTGATAAATTATCCCAAGATCGCCTTTTCATTTTAAGGCAGGTTAGTTTCTGGACAAGGGCCAGACACAACAGAACCAAAAGATTTATAAGCACAGTAGAAAGGCAAAGAAGAGCTAAGGGCTTGAGCAGTCTCTTGTTTAAATTGGGAATGGAACAAAGGGGGTGGAGGGGAATACAACCCTTGGTGGCCAAATTCGAGAATCTTAATGAAGGAAATGCTTTGCTTAAGTAACATCTCCTCCGTGGCCTCAAATGGTATTCTTTTTAAGGTGGGGATGGCTTTGGTCTATGAAAGCAGAGCACCTGATTATCAAATTATTATCAATTAAGGAGAAACTTCCTGATAGTGAGGACAATTAACCAGTAGAAAAGCTTGCCTTCAAAAGTTGTAGCTGTTTTATCACTGGAGGTTTTTAAGAAGGAACTCAACCAGGGGTGGGTTCTGGCTGGCTTTACTGCCGATTCGCTCGTGTGTGTGCTTCGCTCGTGCATGCGCATGCACATTTCAATTAAAATTGTTTTGCAAATGCACAGAACTAAAAAACAAGATGGCGGTGGCGGCAACCGGGGAACCAGTTCTGGGGCATGGCAGGCCTGGGTCACTGCCAGTTTCAATGACCCAGGCCGCCATACCACTACCGGTTTGGCTGAACTGGTCCGAACTGGTAGGAACCAACCTCTGGACTGAACAGTCACTTGTCTGAAATGGTGTAGGGCAGGGTTGTCAAACACACATCATCACAGTGGTATCATGTGGTATATGGGATATTTCCCCCCTTCACTAAACTGGGCACGGCCAGTGCATGATGCATCCAGCCCATGGGCAGAAGTTTGACAGGCCTGGTATGGGGTCTCCTTCTTGAGCAGGGAGTTGGACTAGAAGACCTCCAAGATCCCTTCCAGCTCTATTCTGATTGATTGATTGAGTGAGTGATTCATTGATTCATTAAAGTAAAGGTGTTAGGAAGTTAACTATAACACTGAATCCAAAAGAAAACAATCAGCCTGTTCTGAAATGCTTCTCTTTGAGTTCAATAAAACTTACTCCCTAATATGAGAGGGCAAGATTTTCGATTAAAGTTAGAAGTATGTTTCATGGACAGCACAATGGTGTAAGGGAGCTTTGTCAAAGGCAGTTTGATGCTGGATAACTGGCATAGGACTGTGAATGAAGATGTAGGACTGGTGACAATATGGTAGAAAGTGCAACTCTGAGTCTGGTAGAGCTATTTTTCTTTCTATTTATTTAGATTCAGAATCTAGCATTTTGATATTAGTTTTTCATGGAAAGAAGTAGAAAACATCATAATAATATATAAGGTGACCAACCGTCCTCCTTTAGGGAGGACAGTCCTTCTTTTGTAAGTTTTGTCCTCCCTTGAAAAGTGTCCTCCTACATGCCCTCCTTTTTGATATTTGAAGGCTAATCTGTTGCGCGTTATGTGACGTATTTTATTAAACAGTTTTAATGGTGTTTTTTTTACTTCATCGCAAGTATATTGAACAGATATTGAATCTTGTGTTGAATTTTTATCTAAAGAAAAGATGGGTGGATATTTTCAGCCATTTCAAAAATGAACATATTCCATGTGAACATTTATTTATACTTGTTCAATTTACGTTGTGCTGCCCTGGAACTAATGCAGCAGTTGAAAGAGTTTTTTTCAATTGCCAATGATTTTTCGACAAGTGAGAAATCGAGATTGAATGTTGATACTCTAGCTGTAGCACTTGTCGTAAAATTCAATATGAAGGATATTTCTTGTTCAGATATTTCCAATATATTGTTAGAAGATGATACATTGACAAAAAATATTAATTCAATGGAAAAGTACTTTTAAATAATAATTAACAGGCATGTAAGCATAATTACAATATAAAATGTTGCAAATGTTTTTATTATGCATATATCATATTTTAGTGTATTATTGTTGCAATGAATAAAATATTTCTTTTCTTTACGATATATTTTTTCCAATTTATTTGTCCTCCTTTTCATTGTAAAAAAGTTGGTCACCTTATAATATATCAAGCTGCAAATCTGACATTTTCTTTTAAACAAGAAAAACTGTATATAAAAGTGAAAAGGTATGAAGCTACCTGGGTAACTTTGGGCCAGTCATTCTCTCTCGGCCCTAAGAAGCAGGCAATGGCAAATCTTTGCCAAAATCTTGCCAAGAAAACTGCAGGGATTTGCAGGAGGTAGAGGTCATCTGTGAAAACTGATTGGAAGGCACGCATGCATGTGTGCACACCCACACACAAATGCCCACACACATACACAGAGAGAGAGGGAGGAAGGGAAAATAAAAATATTGGTGGAGAAAGAGAGAAACAGGTTTATTTTTTTTTATAGAGAAGCACCTGAAAGAAGTTAATGTAGCAACACTTCAGCCAGGAGAAATTCCTTCGGTAAGAAGTTTGGTTGCCTCGGCATCACCACCACAGAAATGACTTTCTTCCTGCAATGCTCCTCATTCTTATTTCCTTTATCTCTTTACAACAGATTTCTTTGCTTGTCGTATTTATTCTCAGCCCTAGGTAGAGCCAATTACAGTGACTTAAGCAATTTTTCTGGCAGAGTCTAACGAACAGTGGAATGTTTGTGATTTAAGCCAATGAAATCCAGGATTCTAGAACTAGACATCATGACATCTAATCCCAGGACATAAATTGGTTGGCTGGGAAAGGCAGATTCTGGGCAAAGAAATGAAAACAGCATGACTATGCTTCTATTCAGGCGAAGAATGTTAAGGTTGGTGTTAACATTTATTTATCATAGTCTGGATCTAAAGTCTTATTTCTAGAAATCTCAAACCTCTGGATGATCCATTGTAGTACAAGGGTGCATTTGTTCTGACTGCTTGGTCTAGGAATTAGATGTTTTTTCATGAATCTTTCTCCAGGTTCACCCACTTCCAAGAATTGAAGTGTGTTGTCATGAGCTCTCCAAGAATTATTGATTATTTTAAATACATCTTCACGCTTCCTTCCTTTTATAGATTGTTAAGTTCAGGAAGCTCTGGTGTTTCTTCACATTTGGCTTTGAGAAAGCTTCATCCATAAGAGGCTAATGCAATCCAGGAGAGGATGGACAAATGATGAGAGAAAATAGCATTTTATATACCTAAATTCTTACTCATGTGCTGAATCACTTGTATGCAGCAAAATGCAACAAAAGTCCACTTGAAATCCCAGCTTTACCGTAAGTCTGAAGGAACAGCTTGATCTACATAGAAGGTAAAGAAACAAGTAGCTACTTCTTAAATTAATGCTATTCATAATGTAGTACTAATTACTTCATAGTGCGATTGGAAGGATTTATGCTCATCTTTTATGTGCTTAAAATGTTGTATAAATAAACAGAAGCTCCAACTGATTTAACCAAATATAACCCTGCAATTTATTTCAATCGGGGTGACAGAAATATTGAAAAACATATCAGGATGGGTTTGTTTGTTTATTAAAATTATGTACTGTCCATCTCTCCTAAGTGACTCTGGGCAGTTTACAAATAAAAACCATGAAAAGCAACATAGTTTATGCATGGATGCATGGAAAAATTTGTGGGACAACACCCAAGATGATATAATGAGTCAGGCTTCCAGACCGGGCTACCCAAAAAAAAATTTTTTTAAATTAATAGATGACAGCAGAGATGTTGTTTTTTTAAAAAATCTAGGCCAGATCTGATAGCCTTATATCTAAAGAATAGATTCAAAACTAAGTATTTTAAGAACATGGGTTCTGATCACCTATATTTATATACATAAAGATGCTCATGAAACCACATGCATTGTGACATAATGCTATGTATATAGCTATACAAATATGCATTTCTCTCGGTCATCCCTCAGGGTTTTTCTATATTGCCGCCTTAAGCTTCCATGTTTCCCTCAATTCGCTGGAAATGAGGCTATCTTAAGAAACACCTTTCTGGATTTCAATTCTTTTCCACATTTTGGCTCAATAGTGGATGCCCCTGTTTTACCTTTCCCAACCCTGCCCAGAAATACCATTTTATAATGCCTTAGTAAGACCGCACTTGGAATATTGCATCCAGTTTTAGTTACCACAATATTTTTTTAAAAAATAGGTTTTGAGCAGTGGTGGGTTTCACATAAGTTTACCACCAGTTCGGCCCGCGTGAGTGTACATGCCTTCTGCGCATGTGCTTTGCTCACATGTGTGGCTTAGAAAACATGGCTAAATAGGACGGCATAGAGCCACAGCAGGTGGGCAGAGCGTCATCCCCAGGTCGCCGCTACCAGTTCAACTGAACCGGTCTGAACTGGCTGAATACTACCTCTGGTTTTGAGACTCTAGAAAGAGTGCAAAGAGCAACAAAGTTGATTAGGGAGCTGGAGGCTGAAACGTATCAAAAGAACAGTTGCAGGAATTGGGTATGCCTAGTCTAGTGAAAAGAAGGACTAGGGGAGACATGGTAGCAGTGTTCCAATACTTGAGATCATGGTGATCAGAGTACTTTTATAGAAAGAAAATTCTAGAAGAGTTCCCCCTCCCCATTCATTTGAAGTAGAGTGGCTTCTGGTAATCTTGCAAAGAATGTGGCTGGGGGTAGTGAGGAGGGGAGGGTAGATAGGCAGAATAAAAAGGAATTGGATGGGAAATTGGTGCTATAAAGGAGACATGGTCTTACAATTAAAGAAATTTACCAGAGAAACGTGAACCCCATTATATTTTGGCTTAGGCTGGGCAAAGAAGAACTGTTTCACATCATCCCGGATAAAAAACAGGTCTATAGGTAAGCTTTAAGAATAATAAACATCCTGCATTCAAGGGGAAAAAAGCCTGTCAAATGAAGGAATATTGATTTTGGAACAAGAAATATTATGTCAAACAACATTAGTTTAATTGAACTGAATTTGGTTTAAGTATTAAAAGCATTTATATACAAACAGCGTCTGAAAATTAACTGCAGCTGAGTCCCGTGGCCACCGCTTCAGTCTCAAGGCAGGTTTGTTGGCGTTCTCCTAGGGTTTCTAGTCTGCCTTCGATTCCCATTGCATGACTCAAGAGAAAAGCAATATGCTTTCTCTCAGAGGAAAAAAGCCAGTTTAAAGTTGTATTTTGACTTTTCAAAATACACAAAAGCTTTACTTTCTGAAGAAGAATTTATAACCAAAAGGGAGGAAGTGAAGGTAATGCTAGAACCAGCCTCTCAGTACTGGACTTCTGCGGCTGGAACTGCGGGAAGGGTTTCCCTGCGCTTTCAAATTACGCTTAAATTTATTTGCCTTCCAGCTCCTGTTTACAGTACTTTGCAAGCCTCCCTGTCAGGGGGTTATGTGCTCAGGTGCAAAACACATCGGCAGAAATGGGCTACTCCAGGATACATAGATTTTACAATTGGCTTGAACTGCAACGTGACTACCAGTTTGGTCACCAAGCCAAGGAACTGCAACTGGGCTGTAACCACTTCATACTATGTGGAGAGGTACCTGATGATGCTTCTGTACACCGAAGATAAACTAGCATGTCAGAAACAAAAACAAAAAAATCTAAACTGTTGTTCTTTCTGATGTGTTCATTCTTCTTTTGTGCAGAGATATATTCATATATTTATTTTATAGAGGAGCATGTCCTGCAACGTGAAGTGCTGCAACTTAAGTAACCAATTTACCCTAAGATAGGATAGGGTAGGGTAGGGTAGGGTAGGGTAGGGTAGGGTAGGAGCCTCCTATTTGACAGACAACTCAAAGAAAGCTTGCTATTTATTGCAACTGCATTTCTCTAGTATCTAGTCTAATCAATATTATTTGATCATTGATTGCATTGTAGCCAAGTACTGTTCTAGTTATATCCTTCTGTCAGGTACCAAAAACCAAGACAGACATGTGGTGATTGTTCCAAGAAGATTTCTTGATTGTTCCACATCAATAGACAGAATTTACCAAACTGAAGCATCCTATTGTCTACAACAAGCAATACTTGAGAACTATAAGAAGGGGCTACCTTCACCCACTTTCTCTCACACAAACTGTCTGAACTGAGCTACCAACACTCCCTCCCTCTTGGGAATCCAGACTACATTCCATCACATCTTCTAATTATAAAAGCAGCATTGCTTTTTATTTGTTTTTCATGTGCCAAGTAATTAACAGAGTGATCTCCAGGCTGAAAGTGTCCCACCCCGATCCATCTCAATTCATGGATGCCTAAGATGTCAATGTATACTTGTTCATTTCATCTTTCACTATGTTGAGCATTTCTGTGTTCATGCTTCTTACATTCATGTTCCCACCACCCTGCTCCATTTATTTCTTTCAAAGATCACCTTTCCAAAACAGCACCCAGCTGATGTGATGCATGGCCTACACAGCCACCTCACTTGGAAGTAGGAGCCATTCTTACAATTTCTCAGAATTCTTACAATTTCTCAGAAGGAAATCATGCAATCTGTGCAATCTGTAAAAAATCACACCATTCTGAGAGACTGTGAGAATGGCAGGCACTTCTAGACCGATGGTTGTTTCTGGGATATGACAAGGCAGTCTCTGTAAATGGAGAAAGATGTGATAAGGTGGGGATGAGGCCTAAGACCTGTGGGACCCAGCCAGACAGGAAGCAGGCCCAAGGCCTGTGGAACCCAGCAGGGAGAGAAGTTGTGCAAGGGGTGCCTCGGAGGGAAGGGGAGAGGCTATGGGAGATCCTGAGCCAGCCACATGGGAAAGTGCTGCAGTGCAGGGCTTGGCATAACCTGGGCCTCCCAGGGTCTCCCACACTCCCCGAGGCACCCCCTATGCTTTGCTTAATGATCTGCACAGGCACTTAATAACCACTACCAGGAAAGCTGAGATTGCAATTGTTGAGGGACGCCATCATGCGAGCACTAACGACTGCAGCAACTTCTGATTGTAATTCTGGGCTCAATTTTGGTCATAAATCAAGGACTACCTGTATCTTTGAGTCTTCAGGCAATTGTCATCCTGATCTTAATGTCTGGGCAATGGTTTTAAATCTCCACTTGTACTATTGTTGTATGAAGATTTCACACGGTGTACTCATTTTATTGAAAGCCACTTTACATAAACATTCTCCAAAGGAAAATGCAGGATAATGTAACGATTCTTCCTAACTTCTTACTCCTCCTCATGTCATGCTTGTTTTCCCCCATTGGCCTAATATTTATTCCATTTCAACTGCCAACTGAGAGCTCAGTAATCAATTAGACATTAAGAAAAGGCCCTTTAATATTATTCCAACTTTCAATCCCTAGGGATCCTTAACCCTTAGAAGGCTCCCACTGCATATAAAAAGTAGTCCTGTAAAATGATTGAAATACAGCCTTTACATTCTGAATCGTAACCCACGCACATGAGCACACATAATCTGACAGTCGTTAGAAGGCAAAGCAGGGTAGGGTCTGGAGTTTCTCCGTCTTTCTAGGTTTCTCCCAACAGAATTTGGCTTCAGTTCAGCAAGCTATAAAGCTCCTGAACCTCCTCCCCCATCTATATCTGCCTGTCTCCCAGAGTAAAAGAAGCTTATTTCTGGCGCTTTGTCAAGCTCCCTACAACATCCTTTTACCACACCACAGTATTAAAGCATGGAATGCATATTTTTTTTGCTTAGGTTTCCAGAGAGAATAATAACTCTTCCCATTTCTTTTCCTATTAGGTGGCAGACAATTCACAAGAAGTCACTCATTGCTTTCTTTTGACCTCCTTTTCACCTTCTCTTTCCCTCTCCCTTTCACTAATATTTTGGCCTACTCCAGTCTGGGTGATTATTCTGTCTGCAGTTCATTAAGAAAAATCCCTTGTGTTGTTCAAACTTAATACTTTTTTTCCCACCTGTAGACTAACGTTTACCTGGTGCTACTTGTGGGAATATAAGAACGTGTTTGATGTTGAAGTAGATCTTCGGCCTACCTATTCTACATTCACCCGCATTTGACTTTCCAAAGATTCTAAGCTTCATCTATTTTTGATTTTTTTAAAAAATCCCACTTCTATTATTTTTATAAATAACTCAAGGTGGCAAACACATTTAATACTCCTTCTTCCTCCTATTCTCCCCACAACAATCCTATGAGGTGAATTGGGCTGAGAGAGAGTGACCGGCTCAAGGTCAACCAACTGACTTTAATCCTAAACTGGTAGTAGAAATCCCAATCTCCTGATTTCTCGACTGGTACCTTTACCACTAATCCAAACGAAGATGATTCCTTCCCTCCCTCCCCATTTTTATTTAGTGACTCAACATAAGTCTGCATTACTATTACTATTAATCTTCTCATTGGTTCCTATCATCCATCTCCTCCCACTTATGACTGCAGGACTGTAACTGTTGCTTGTAGCCTTACAATTTATATTGATTGTTTCCTAATATGATTTGATTGCTTATTTGTACCCTATGATTATCATTAAGTGTTGTACCTTATGATTCGTGACGTATCTTGCCTTTTATGTACAATGAGAGCATATGCGCTAAAGACAAATTCCTTGTGTGTCCAATCACACTTGGCCAATAAAGAATTCTATTCTATTCATATGCTGCAACAACTGAAGCCAAAGGGATTTTCAAACTTCATTTGAAATAAATTCATTTGGGAGTTAAGAAACCAAATGTTAAATGAATGTTTAAGTCTTGAGTATAGTAACGTTCTTGGGGCCAAACACTAGTTAAAGGAATTATTTTATTTATATAAAGGAAAGGGTAGTTAGCTGCTAAAAGTAGAGGAGATATTTATAGTAGTCTTCTTTAGGATGTGAAATCTTCCTACAGTGAGATTCTCCTATTGGTTTTCTTATACTGTATGTCTCTTTCGCCTGGATGTCGATGGCCACCATAGCTAGCAAAGAACAGCTGTCATGAGTGACAGAAGAAAATATCCCTGGGGGCAGTGTTTGGAAAAAAGAATAGAGTTTTTGTTTTGTTTTGTTTAAGAAGAAAACTCCTTCCCAAAATTTTGTCATTCTATTGTTCTGAGACCGCAAGGATATAAGTGATGAGAAGAAGCCTTACCTTCTGGTAGAAAATATTTGGCTGGCAGCAATTGCAACTTCTATATTTCCATTTCAAATGGCTTTAAATGTGCACCTTCCTGAAGAAGTATAGAAAGCAATGTGATGGAAACAAAAGTCCAAAAGTCGGGTTGACGCAACACTGAAGTATTAGCCTGAGGGACTTCCCTTTTAGTGCATGGGTCATAGCAAGTAAAACATTAAGTTCCCCAAAGCCAGTGCAAATAAGTTTCCGTCAACACATTACTGGCATGAAATCCCCAATGGTGGCAAAGTGATGAGGCCATGACCTATATATTTAAAAACCCAGAATGCTGTATGCTGTTTTTGTTGCAAACTCTTCTAGTTGAATGTTATAGCCACATTGGGCTTCACAGGAAAAAGAGGGGGAATATATGGTGGGAAATCTAGAGAGCCACTGAGGAAGAGGTAAATCATCAGAGAATATCCCATAGGTGCAAAATGCTTGAGGTGGCACTGAGATTAAAGGTCACCATAAGGGATCAGCACCAAGAGATTATTGTATAAGTCTCTTTATCGACAAAACATTCTGAAAAGTGTTATTGCCATTGTGAGGATCCTTGCTATTAAGACTTAGATCAACTTTATGTGCCAAACTCTGGAAACGTTCTTAGAGCTGATGGCTAAACTTGATGATATGCTAGGAGTATCTAGGAAGGAACATCACTCAAGAAATCAACATATACCACTGTTTTGAAAGAAAAAAAATGAGATCATAGAGTTATCAACATAAAAAAACCAAACAAGTCTGTGGATGATCTGAAGTCATTCCTCTGTTTTGAACTACACACTGACATCAGCTGCACAGAACAATTTAATGGTGTCTTTTTAACAACAGAACCTAATGAAATTGTCTCTACAATGGTGACTAACAGGGTGGGCTTTCTAGAATTTATTATCACTGATCATATTGCAAAATTTATTATGACAAATCTGCTTCTTCAAAAGAAGCTATATGTTTCTAGAACATGCAGAAAAGTCAGGAGTTGACATGAGAGGCCAGAGCTATGATATGAAAGAAAGGAGCAGAGGAGCACAAAACTAGATGCAAAAGTTAAGCCTTCTAGCTTGTTGTTATTTCAGGTAGTTCTCATTCACTAAGTTCTCATATTCTGCATTTCAAAGTATCAATGTATTTTCTCTACAATGACTCATGATAGCAAATGTTGGACAAACATCAGAGAATATCCCCTGTAATCCTGAATGTACAGAAGTTGGCAGGAGAACATCTCATTGAAATTGTTTTCATTCAACAACCCAAGACCAGTGAAGAAGGCATTTTTATTATGAGACCTAAAATAACCCGATAAGATGCTCCCCCCCAAAAAAAAAAATCAGAGTTGTATTCTGTAACCAATGATATTTCAGTCAGTTGAGGAATGTTTTCTGTTGTTCATGGAACACAGCATTATACTTGAGAAAACATTTGATATTCCCAAATTCCTCATCAACTCCAAAAAAGATAACAATTATACAGGTACTAAAAGCAGTCTTGATAAAGGATCATCCTCTTTACAAATGGTTTTGTTGTTATGTGCATATTTCTAATATATTACGTAAAAAATTGCCAGTGGAGCTTGTAGGTTCTCCATGCTAGTTAATAAAAATACATTTGTGCTCCACAGAACATCAGCAAGGCTGACTGTCTTGCACAAACCACCAAGGCTGTGGACCATTGGAAAGCGAATCAAATCTTTGCCACAGAGAAAGCACGGAAAGCACTGGTTTTGAACATTTAAACAGCCTTAGTCAACAGTCAAGAAACAGTCAATCTATCAGAGCCATCCATAGCATTTTGACTTCTGAAGTGGAGAGCCCGAAGGATACCCTTCATGCTATGGATGGCTCTGGTAGAGGAAGGAATTGGTTAAAATTAAGCTTAAAAAAGAATAAAACAAATGGTGTAATTTTCAGCAGATTTGATTTACCACACATCAGTGGTAAAATTCAATTTTTTTACTACTGTTTCTGTGGCCGTGGCTTGGTGGACGTGGCAGGAGAAGAATACTGCAAAATCCCCATTCCTTCCCCACTCCTGGGGGAAGGATATTGCAAAATCTCCATTCCCACTCCACTCTGGGGCCAGTCAGAGGTGGTATCAGAGCCAGTTTGCTTAACTACTCAAAATTTCTGCTCCCAGTTCTCCAGAACCTGGCAGAACCTGCTGAATTTCATCCCTGCCACACATGGAAACACGGTACCACTCATGGGCGAAGACTCCAGTCTCAGAAACCTCTGTTTCTCACTCATGTTCATCACACCTTAAATCTAAGACTTTTCAATATTGGGAAGTCCAGGGGGAGGGGATAAGGTACACTGGAGTTGGCCAGGAGACATATTGAAAAGGACTATGAATTGACCAGATCCAAAGTCCTGTGGCTTTCTGCCATAATTCCAAACCCGGGCATAACTCATGACAGCCATGGAGCTGGTGTATTCCTTCTAATTCCTTGTGTCTACTTGCTTGCTTATATGTTTTAATGGGCTTAGAAGTAGAGAGATAGACACAAACACATCCTTGCCCTCCCTTTTGCCTTACAGATGGGAGTCCAGCCAACCTCCAGAAAGTTATTTAATTTCTCAAATGCTCCAACATCACAAAAAGGAAAGGTTGCTTTGCCCTTGAGGAAGGCACTTCCACTGAGAATTCAACCTATGAACTCTATTATTTTTTTTAAATGCTGAAGATTAAATGTGAATGTGAATAAGACATAACAGGCTAGCTTGAAATGAGTGCTCACAAACATAAAGGAAGTTTATGTTCTTGGATGAAAGATGCATATTAATTTTAGTAACACTGAGTGATCCATTATATTTCTTCTAAGAAAAACATATGCTATACTGAGATATGGATTTTTCTATCAAGTTGGCATTACATTTTCACCGTCATCTGAAAGAGAAAGGAACTTGGAATGAATGAACTCTTATGTTGTAATATTTATGATTCAACTAAACTGCTTCAATATTAAAATGTAAGATTAAAAACCTAAAAGTCAAATGGTACAATTTGTTTTTAAGACAAAACACTTTTGAATAATAATCCATGACTGAAATCTACGATTGCTCTTTTATTTAATAAGTGATCCCCTTGGTGATAAATCCCGGATATTAAAGTCCATTTAATTCAATTGCTACAGCTGTTTTAAATTGATACACAACAACGTGCCAAATGATAGCAAAAAACATGCATGAAATAATTTTAAACTTTGGTTGACTGTCTCAAACTGATCCAATTTCAGCTAATAGAGAATTAATGAACAAGAGAGGGGATTTCTCCTAACTGCAGATGACAAAAATGTAGGCAATATCCATTTATTGTGCCATTTCAAAAATTAGGTGGCACGTTATAATTAATTGGGGAATTCAATGGTTTACTTTTATATCCTGTTACAATTGTATTAAGCAGGAAGAAAAAGACAAAACATGATATAATTTTTACTTTGTTATATAGCTAGTCCTCAGGTTAAATGTTTCAAATCTTAAACAATACTGTTAACAAAGACTCCCTTGGAATTTAACAGATCAATTCATTTATATAATTAATTTTGGAATACGATGTGCTTGATTTTATTCAGAAAGCTCATATGAATTCCCTCTTTCGTATCGTAGGTTACGTATTCAGCTGTGTTTTTATATGTACAAAATATAAGCACGTTATAATTTTCCATATAACAGCAGCCCTGAAAATTTTCTTAGTGATAAGTACTAATAATTCAATTGCTTGGATAGGCAATTCAACCCTGGAGTCCTCTTTTTCAGGCCCTGAGGAAACCTCTCAGCATCACTGTTGGAAACTAATAGCATTGTTTCCTGCTATTTTGAACTGAACATGTATTAAAATTCACAATATGAACCCCTTAAAAAAAAAGAATGATTGAAAGTGAAAGGGCCATATTCCAACTCAAATGAGTTACTTCACTCACTCCATACTAAAGCCACCAAGGACCTGCTCACCTTTGCTTTATTGACTTGAGAAGAAAAATGCATGGAAGCTCATGCACTGCACTTACAGATTAATTATATATGTACAGCAATATGATTTAGTAACCATCAATCAAAAGACATTTCCACCCCATCTTCTGTATATTATAGACCAGGAGTGCCAAACTCAAGACCCACAGGCTGGATGCGGTCCACAAGGTGCTTAGATCTGGCCCGTGGAACCGCCCTGGAAACAATGAAAGACCAGCCCGTGGTTCAGGTGTGTGGGAGGCCGAGTTACTACCTACTCAACCAAACCGGTAGGAACCCACCTCTGGTCTACCTTCATTTATTTACTTTCAAAACTAATATTGAACAATTTAAGATTATACAATCCCTTTCTGGGGAGAGATTTCTATCATAGAAAAGACCCTTTCTCTTTTAAGCATCTAATCAAGTCTGATTCTCTAGCAAGGTTTGCAAGCTGTAATTACCCAAACATCTCAGTTCTCCCTGAGACACTTCTCTACTCCTTAGGTCCACCAGCAAAGCCATTCTAAGAGTGATTAGTAAATAGATAGCTGAACTTCTCTTATTGCTTTTCCAGGGTTGCTGGTGAGTTGGATGACTCATCAGCCTAGCTAGAATATCACTGCTTCACTTCAAATTTTACCTCCACAAAAATGCACTGCAATAATTCAATGAAAAGTATTGATCCTATCCTTGTATTGTTTACTATGTTTCTTGATATAATGTGGAAAGTTTGCAAATTATAATATTTTAAGATCTTGAGTTAGCCTAATTAACATATTGCCCTCATATGGAGAATAAACTTTCATTTTATAGATAAGTTCCTTTTTTTAATGCAACTAGTCAGAACTTCTCAAATCTAGTTAAATTCTTGATGCTAGGGGAAGCAGCCCTGCCATATTTCTAAAGTTTTCAGAAGCACAGACCACACCAAAAATGACATTTTACTGAATCTTTTAAATAATTAAACTTTGCAAGCAGTGTTAACAGGAAAAAAATAAATAATTTCAAAAGAATGCTGAAAATTTTAATCCTGCATTCTCCTTTGACGTCACTGTACCACCAGCCAGACCTCCTGTGGGGGGGGGAGGAAGGAAGGAAGGGGAAGGAAGGAAGGAAGGAAGGAAGGAAGGAAGGAAGGAAGGAAGGAAGGAAGGAAGGAAGGAAGGCAGGCAATAAATTTGCTCACCTCTGCTCTGATCATTACGCCACAATTCTTTTTCAGAATACTTCTCTAATTAAGTCCATCCATGTGTAATCAGCTTTTGCAACAATTGTGTGACTGGAACTGAGAATTCTCTCCTATCAACTGACTAAAAAAAATAATGGAAAGCTAGATTTGTATTGTTCTATATCCCTCCATCCCCCTTCCCTGTCAATCATGTATGTAAATCCTTTTCAGCAGAGTCCTTCTGCAAAATGCTCATCTTTTCTTGGATCCAACTGGGGGCATTTTACATAGAAGTCAAAGAAGTAGCCCTTCCTTTTATATGCCTCCAGGGAACTGGATATTGTGCTCACTTCCCCCCACCTGTTTCACCTTTTATGTGCATACACGTATACGCATAATATGAACAACACACAATTATCCAGGCAAGTCAACGTACGCGATTGCTGTTGCTGAATTTTTGGGAATGGAGAATTGGAAAAGTAGCTTTAATAGAGTCCCCCAATCCCTCCCCCCCCTCCCCAGAAGAGACAGATGTATGCCTTCAGAGTTTCCACCAGCATAATTCCCACAGATACCAGGAAGGCTGACCCATCCAGAATTGCATAATTGAACTCTTAGGCATTTTCTCATTCCACCCCCAATCCTTCTCTAGGCCCAAGTCTGGGTTTTTAAGAGGCTTTGGGGAGTTGTTCTCCATTTTTCAACCGACTTGCCTTTTGATTTAATTATTTTCTGTCCTATTCTGGGGTCTTTATGGGGGTCACTTGGTGGCTCAACAGTTTCATCTGAAAGGAACAAGCACCCTTCCAAAAACCTTTCAGCAGAGATTTCCAAGCATATCAGGCATGCCGTGCTGATATCAAAAGTTCTCATTAAATTCCCAGCGATATTTTATTTATTTATTTTCGTTTATGTATTCAGAGATTTAAAAAAAAAAATTAAGAAAATGAAAAGATTCCCCAGCTTTGGAAAGGCCTCAATTGCAGCATACTATGTTAGAATTTTAGCTCATTTAGAGAACTCCCCAATCCAGGGAAGGGAATTGGGCAGGCAATTAAATAGTTCATCACAAAGTTCTCAGAAGGAACCTTAACAGAGGTGGGTTTCCAATTTTTTTATTACTGGTTCGGGCGCGCTCGGGCGCCGCTCAGAAGCTTCTGGGTAAGTGGGCGGAGCCTTCCACTGCTGCTACTACCAGTTTGCCTGATCCGGGCCAAATCGGCAGCAACCCATCTCTGAACTTTAAGTGCAGGGTCTTCTGAACAAGCGTGAGATTAGACTTGCCTCAGACATTTTGGATAATGTCGCATCTAAGTTAAACACAAAACCAAAGTAAAATCCCCTTTCTAGACCTGCACTCCATCATCTAACAGAAGCAGCAGAATCTGACAAAGAGGGCTTCAATGAGATCCTGCTGCCCTTTGTATTCAATATGCTGTATCTGAAGAACATGATTTTGAGATTACGTTACACATGACTTCTTCCCATATTCAACCCATTTCAATCCACAAATCCAAAACTCAGTGTCAGTTCTGTCCAGTTTCAGCAAAAACTCCATAAGCTGTTTCCAATGCTTTATAAAAGTACATATTGACTTTGTCTCTAATCAGATAACTTTATATTTTTTTAGTCTTGTGATGCTTTGGTTGTATGTATGTTATTCCTTCTGTGCGCATCTAAGGGTTTCATTTAATTCCAGGAAGATTAACTGTGAGAATGGAATTACTTGTTAATGTTGCATGAATGCAACATGACTGAGATTCTGAAGAGTTTGTTTCACTTCAAGAAAAACTACTCCTTCTTCAATCCAAATTGCATCCTCATCTCAAGATGTTCCCATGCTCTAAAAGATATACAGATACAGATAAAAAAACCCATGGTTCCATATCCTCCTTAAAGTATTAGAAGATGCAAGAAGAGCTTTACTGCAATGCCATTCAGGGTACCTTGGATATGAATGAGAAGTTGCAAAGTCTGGAAGAAATTAGAGAGGTGTGAAGTGAAAAACCTGCGGGATCGCATCCTGCCCCATACATCCCTACGACCAATTCGCTCTCACAGAGAGGGACTTCTCTGTGTGCCGTCCACTAAGCAGTGCCAAAGGGCGGCGCCCAGGAGTAGGGCCTTCTCTGTGATGGGCCCAGCCCTCTGGAATGACCTCCCCCCGGATATTAGGATTACCACCGACCTCCGCTCCTTCCGATCAAAACTCAAGACCCACCTTTTTCAACTAGCAGGCCTGGCTCAACCATAGTTCCATTTTACTCCTCCTGGCAATTTTTAAACTTGTAATCTCCATGGGGGTATCTAATTTTAACTTATTTTAATATTTCTATGTTATAATAATGATGTATTGTGTTTTTATACCTCCTCCGTACAATGTGTAATTTTATATTATGTGTTTTATTTATTGTACGCCGCCCAGAGTCCCTTTGTGGAGAGGGAGCGGCTAACAAATTTAATAAATAAATAATAAATAAATAATAATAATGAAAAACCAACCAATTATAGTGGTATTTGTGGCCCAGTGGTAAGAGATAGCCACTTTTGTGTTTTGCAGAAGACAATTCTCTTTTTGAAGGCTTGGGCAGCAAGTTCCCCATACAGTCAGTTTCCCCCCATACACCCATCTGCGGTGGCCTGGCAAACATGTCAACAATTGCTTTTCTAACTGCATCAAAATCTGTATTTCCAGTACATGATTTTCTACAGTCAGTGTTGATGGGTCAACCAGATGACCCTGAAGAGTTATAATTGATGGCATACCTAGAATAATTATAAAAGAATTTTTTTAAAAAACCATTTAGCATATTGATTGGTGTTAAGCTCGCATGTGTTGGCTAATATCAGCTAGGGCTGGAATTCCAGCTGCAATTCATGTTCCTTTCAGCAATTCATGGTGCCACAGTAGTAGAGGACAGACATGTTTTGGTGGTAGGCAGCAGGCATGTCTTGTGGGGCACGAAGATCCAAAGCAGCTGGAATTCCTCCAATTCCAGCATGGGATAAAACCAGGACTATATGTCAGTGTAGATTCAGGTTTAAAAATAAGAATTCACGAGAAGCAAGAACAAAAGCCTAGCTACTCAAAAAAACCACCAAATAAACTTTCTTTACCATAGTCAGATGGATGTAATTTAAAATAAAGTAATTATTTACACGTTTCTATGGGTATAACTGAATGTAACTCACCTAACTCTTCACTTTTTATTACACTCATATCCTGCTTTATATTTTGTATTCAAGGCAGTACATAAGGGGTTCCCTCTTCCCATTTTCATTTGCAACAACCCTGTAAGGTAGGTTGGAAGGTGACTAACTTAAAGCCAGCCTGTGAGCTTCTGTAGCTGAGGGCGGACTTGCATGTAGGTTTCCGGGTTCCTTAGGCCAGTACCTCAACCACTGCACCTCTCTGACTTTCATATACTGCAAGGAGAAAGGGCTGATTTAATGTTTCTGTATTTGTGCATGTGTATGTTTGTACAATGTGTTTTAATGTACATGAAAAGCAACTTGGAATTCTCTTGCTTCTCAGCACAAGAGTTAAGATCCAAAACTTGAAATTTTGTTATTATTTTTAGTGGTTCCAGAGATGAGCTTAAAGGCCACTGAAATATGCCAGGCAGTCTCACTTCTGTAATTATAATGTTTGTTTTTCTGTCCTTTATCCCATTTGGTCACAATGAAAGTAAGCTCCATTTTTTTCTTTTTTAAATGCATCGGTGTGGTCCACTTGCTTTCAAGTACAATGTTTACATAGATGAAATATTTTAAGGCAAACATTCTAGACTGCAGCAACCTAATTTCTCTTTTAATATACACAGATGGAGCACAATTGAAGGCAATGGAATTGGGCCAATTTACGCCAGGAGGTATTTTGGCTTACAAATCACAAAAGAAAATGAGATCCTTCATTTTATTATGCAGTATAACCTTGGTTTATATCTAAGTGACACCTCATTTCCTTTTGGCAGTTTATTTAATTTGGCAATTGTTTACTTGGAGTGTTGTGTATGTGTCTGTGTGTATGAGGGTACGTGTTTAAAGCCTCAGCTCAGGTCCACTCATCCCTTCACAAAGTAAGAAAGACAATTCACAGCCCTCCTCTTAAGACTGCTACCAAAGTTATGCTATGCTGAGGGTGAAACTCATAAAATCCTTAGGATCAATTTGATTTTTGCTTCCAGAGTTCAACTCTACTAATTGAGTTAATGACAATCCATCATAAACTTAGTGGTATGTTTCCATATCACTATTTTAAAGCCCAGGCCTTTAATAAGTTTCATTGCAGTCCTTGAAAATGTGAGTGAAAATGATAGTTCAGCAATATTTTAGCTGGACATCACTGGATTCAATTTAAATTTCTGAAATGGTATGAAATAGTCAAATAGCTTGCAGGAGAATTCCCTGCAGTCTCTCGAAGGTCATTGTCAAACCACCTCTGCTTGTGAACAGTTAGTTTTCCCAGAAACCTTCCCATGGAAAACAAACTGAAATTGTTGCTTATCACATTTTGATTAAGAGTACTCCTAGGAGATTCCATTTGGACAGATTTTGAAATATGATTAGAAAGGCCCTGAACACTCACCTAGGAATATTAAAGCGGTCAACCCCCCCCCCCAACACACACACATCCCGTCTCATAGCTAAAATCATAGCATAGGTTTTTTACATACTTGTTAACTGTCTGTTCCCTGTTGTGTCTTTCATCAAACTGCAGTTTTGTTTTCTAAAACCAACAAAATCTCCCCAATAAATATGTTTTTTTAAAAAAAAAAACATAATCCTAAACAGAGACTATAGAGGCATTCTGATCTCAATTGACTCCATTCTGAGCAAGTTCTTATTTTCATCATGTGGTTGGCCTTTTAAGAAGAAAGGGGGGGGGGGCAATGCCTGACTGAAAAAGGGGAAAAAAACCATTTCACATCAAACCCATTTCAGTAAATACAAAATATAATCTTCATTTTTTTCCCTCGTTTGATTTGTTTTGTTTTACCAGAAGGATGGTTTATACAAATAAATAGAGTTAAGGTCAGATTTTAATATTCTTTCTATTCTACCCTTCAAACCCAATAAACCCTTACCTTATACTTTGGAAAGGCTTATTTAGAACAGGAAAATTTCAGGGTAAAACTGCACAGGACAATATGTAGATATTTATCATGCTCAGTTTTTGTGCTTTAAAGGAAGAAGAGCTGGATCACAATAACATGGAATGGGCATTTGATGCTTTCCATGCAGGACATAGTCTCAATATTTACATCCTTCTCATCTTCATCAAGATGCTGTTATATTTTGTGCAGCGGTACTGGTATTTCACCTTGGGTTAATTTTTTTTACTTGATTTATATTTTATATCCCGCCTTTATTATTTTTGTAAACTCAAGAAAGCAAGCAAACCTAATACTCCTTCCTCCTCCTATTTCCCCCGTAACAAAACCCCTGTGAGGTGAATTGGGCTGACAGCAGGGATGAAATCCTCCCGGCTGAACCGGCAGGGATGATTGGCATCAGTTTTCCAAACCAGAAGCAAAAATTGCTGGTGGCCATGCCCACGCCCGCCTGGTTGCCCTGTCACCACTCACCTCTTCCAGCTGCTCGACCCACCCACCTACTCTGAACGTTTCTTCCTCTGATCACAGCAGAGCTGCTGCAGCCTGCCCCTTTAAGGTAGATCCAGGGAGGGAGGGGGTGGGGGAACCGTAAAGGGAGCAGCAGCTCTGCTGTGAATGGACTCATACACACATTTTTTCCTACCGGGTTCTGTGGGCGTGGCTTGGTGGTGGTGGTGGGCATGTGACTGAGCGGGCGTGGCCATGAGTGACATCGAGTTGGCCATGCCCACTCAGTCACAGGACCCCATCACCAAGCCATGTCCACAGAACCGGTAGTAAAAACATTTAAAGTTCACCACTGGCTGAGGGAGAGGGACTGGCCCAAAGTCGCTCAGCGGCTTTCATGGCTAAGGCAAGAACTGGGTACATCTGCAAGCAAGAGACATATATTATTAAATGATACAAAGGCCTTGCTGAGAGTTTTTTTTTTTTGCTTGCTTGCTTGCTTCTATCCTGCCTTTATTCTTTTTTTATAAATAACTCAAGGCAGTGAACATTTCCAACATACCTTTCTCCTGTTAAATTTCCCCACAACAACCACCCTGTGAAGTTGGTTGGGTTGGGATGAGAGAAAGTGACTTACCTAAATTCATCCAGCTGGCTTTCATGCCCAAGGTATGACTAGAACTCGCAGTCTCCCACTTTCTAACCTGGTGCCTATGAATTAAATATTGTGGACCTTCAGCACATGCTTTGATGGACCAATGAATGTGGGAAAAATGTCTCCTGTGATTCAGTAACTTGAAAATTGCTGCTTAGCTCTTCCCCCTTATTTTTTCTTCTCACATCAACTCACACCTTCTCCCTGAGTAATATATAAAGGCAGATTGTTAAGGGTTGGGAGATAGAAAATAGTGCAGCGGAATGCACAGCTAGAGAGAAAGAATGTTGCTAGTAGAAAAAAAAACACGAATAAAGTTTCAGACACTGCTAGTAAAAACAAGTAGCTTTACTACTACTAATTGCTTCACAAGCAGTGATAGTAGATATATGTCCAAACACAATTCAAAGAACAAACAATTGCTTACAGTCGCAGTTCACGTTCCAGTCATCAAGCGAGCAAGTAGTCATCAAGCATGTGACAAGCAGAGAGGGAGTGAGCTCTCCTGACTCCCTCTTATTGTAAAGTTAATTACAGCTGCTAAGTACATTCACCCATTTAAAGCAACAACAACCATTTGTTATTGTATATAGATATATATTGCTTACCCAACACTAGGAGTATACTCCCAACACACTTTTTTTTTTTTTGCTGCTGTGACAAAATTAAGCCCGTTAGAAACTGGCATCTTGCCATTCTGCTATGCTTAGGTTATGATGAAAAACTTCCATTAACATTTTAGGCAGGTGATGTGTCATAAAGGCAGGATTATCAAAAGCCTTTTCAGGTGAACCAGTGTGGTGAATCACTGCTACTACCCAGAAGAAACTGGTCCAGGTATACAAACGGTTATAACCATGAGTTTTCCATCTCCACCATTGATTCACATTGATGAGTCGGCTGACGTTTTTGATAAGAGAAGCAGACACCAAAATATAAAATATGAGACTGAATTAAATGGAAGAATAAAATTGTTAATTAGAAGAAAGCTAAATATAATAAGGCAGAGCTGCATGTTGCCAAAATCTTCTGTCACGACATCAGGGAATTGGCAACCGTAGAAAGTTGTTTGAAGTAATTCTGCTGTTCACGATGGATCATGGATGACAATAGAAAGAAGCTTAATGTATAATTGTCATTGCCGATTCAACCGCTGTGGCCAATAAAAGGGGACAAATGGGAAAAATATGTGAGTGCTTACTGCTTCTGCATGTTATTGCGCTCTTAATTTAAAAAATGCTGGAGGATCTAAGACCCTTTCTTGGAATCCATTGAGTTTAAAAAAGAAACAAATAAACATACAACCCCTGTAATAATGTACAGAAATTGTCCCTTGCCTATTTAAAGCTCATTTTCATCACTTGTCAGCCTGTTTATTTAAAGCTTTTCCCGGGGGAGAAAAAAAAGAGAGAAAGGCCACTGCAGAGAAAATGGCTGCCAAAGGAAGCCTCTTTGAAATCTTCCTCCTAAATGCTCTTGTTTACAAGTGGCTATGCGTGCAAGAGTTTGCTCTGTGAATTATAAACTAAAGGCTGTGTTTGGACTGGTTGATCTAACACATGTTCTTTCTCTTCTCTTCCAGAAAAAAAAAGGAATTTCATAATAAATAAAGTAATCAGGATAAGATAATATGATTCGTGTAATCTGGAGAGGAACCACAGTTGAGTTCCAAAGTGGGAACATTTTGGGAAAGAAATTCCACAATCATCATCAGAGCACTAAAATGCTCTTCACCATTTTCTACGAATATCTTGAATTTCCCTTGCAGGACCTAGAGGCATATTTTTAAAAATGAAGGCACAGTGACTTTATCCTACTGATGAGGGCACCGGATGTAGAATGGGAAGGTTGGTGTTTCAATCCCGGTAGGGTTAGACCAGTATTTCTCAACCTTGGCAACAGTTTCTCAGTTGAAATTGTGTTTTAATAAGTCTGTGTTGATTAATTTTCCTCATGTCTTCAAATTGCTGCTTGATGTTCAGAGATAAGTTTCGCCACTTTCCTATCTGCCTATTCTAAGTGGTATACTTCTTATATTGGATATTGTCAGGTAAGATACGTGACAGCAACAGCTATTATGTATAAGCAGCCCACAAAGTTCACTCTCCTCTACACTAATGATGGCACCTAAGCTGGTAATAAAACATCTGGGGCAAATGTGGTATTCAGCCTGTTCTGACAGGTTCTGGAGAACTGGTAGCAGAAATTTTGAGTAGTTTAGAGAATCGGCAAATAGGCTGGCCTTATCCCCACTGCCTTCTAGCTTCCCAGCTGATCTTCTTTTGTTCCCCTGAACAGGAGAACAGAGCTGGAAAGGAGGTTAGTGGGGTGGGGAGGGAATAGGGATTTTTCAGTAACCTTCCCCCAGGAGTGGGGAAAGAATGAGGATTTTGCAGTATCCTTCCCCTGCCATGCCCACTAAGCCACGCCCACGAAGCCACATTCACCAAGCCACACCACGCCCACCAAGCCATGACCACAACTAGGGGGAGGGGGGAAGCAACAACCAAGCTCAGAATACACTAAGAGTCCAATAGTTTAACCCTGATCTCTCTATATCTTTACTATTGGAAAACAGTAAATGCTTAAGAAAAAATAAAGTTTGATCCTGGTAAGTATTCAAGATTTTGCCTTCTACAATGGACAGGTACTTTCAAGGCCATTCAATGATCCAGGTACTGAATAGACCAGGGGTGTCAAACTCACGTCGTCATGGTATCATCACGTGATGTATCGCAACTTTTCCCCCCTTCGCTAAACCAAGCGTGGGCGTGGCCAGCACGTGACGCATCTAGCTCACAGGCCACAAATTTGATACCCCTGGAATAGACAAATTATTGTCTAGTTCCATAATTTATTATCCTTAATCTAGTCAGGTGGACAACACCTAGCCCCAGCCTATGAAGTTTTTCCTATGAATTTATCTTGCCTATTTAAAAAGCAACTTACTGTCAGATATTCAACAGAAGTAAGACATACCGTACTTCAATTAATTTGTATGCGTATGCTTGAAAGCAAATGTTCAAATAAATCAGAGGTAGTATTCAGCAGGATCTGACCAGTTCTGGAGAACCGGTAGCAGAAATTTTGAGTAGTTTGGAGAACCGGTAAATACCACCTCTGACTCACCCCGCTCCCACCTATTCTCTGCCTCCCAAGTCCCAGCTGATGGGGAGGAAATGGGGATTTTGCAGTAACCTTCCCCTGGAGTGGGGGGGGGGAATGGTGATTTTACAGTATCCTTCCCCTGCCACACCCACCAAGCCATGCCCACCAAGCCACAACAAGCCCAACAAGCCACAGCCCAGAACTGGTAGTAAAAAAATTTGAATCCCACTACTGATATAGATTTATGTAGATGACTCATTTAAAATTCACTCTCCCTCGACTAAAAAGTATTATAATTTCTGTGTCACTCTTAGTGAGATGGGCAGTCTCTAAAGTTATAAATAAAATAAAAACAATATCCTCAAAATTGTTTCTATGGTTCCTGGTACAACAGACCTTCCCACCTGATTTAATTTTAAAGTATCAGTTTCATTTCTTTAATAAGTAGTTCTTACCTTTGCTTACCACCAAGCAAAGTATCATTCTGCAGCATAATGTTTGTTTCCAGGAAGGTCTCGAAGGCCAAAAGTATTTTACAAAATAAAATGGCAGGTATCTGCAGCTCGGGACTTTGCTTGGATGTGTACCCAGCTGCTTGGTAAAACAAAGTAAGTTACTATTAGGAGTAACAATTGTGCTCTGCCAAATGGGTGATTTGTCCCCAGTCATGCCATCACATGCAGCCCTTCTTTAAGAGCACCCATCACTGTCCTTTCAAAATAATTGGAGTGGGTGGGAAGATTGGCCCCAATCACAGGGATGACCTGTATATTATAATAAAGATGCAATAGTTCAATGTCTTCGATTTTTTTTAAAAAATCATTCAATTTCTTACTCGTTTCCTAGGGAAGATCATTTCACTTCCCTGTATGGCTGCTAACACCATTCCAGGAAGCCAAGCAATTTCATATATTGATGTAAGTTACCAAGAGGTAAAGTTCAGTAGGGAGAAATCTGTTTGTAGGGAGGCTGGTGCAAGGCTGTCATTTTAAGAGACAGAGGAGGCAGTAAAACAACCATTCCCCCCAACTGCTCCTCCTCCTCCTCCTGCTTTTTAAGTGTTTCAGGCCTGGTAAATTGAAACCTGAAGAAACCCAGAACTGTGATCTTTAGGACCTTTATAGCAAACCTGGACTTTAGCTGATTTGTGCTAGGAAGTAACTGCTTACTTACCCCACAATTAACACCGCAAAGCTGATTCTCATATAAGATAAAGTACGTGAGGTCAGACAAGGGGTGAGGGAAGAAGCTCTTCATTCAAGTCAGCCCCACTGAAAACTTCATATACTTCCTTTACAGATTTAGGAATTTTTAAGGCCATTTCAATAATAATAATAATAATAATAATAATAATAAGAATAAGAAGAAGAAGAAGAAGAAGAAGAAGAAGAAGAAGAAGAAGAAGAAGAAGAAGAAGAAGAAGAAGAAGAAGAAGAAGAAGAAGAAGAAGAAGAAGAAGAAGAAGAAGAAGAACAAACAACAACAACTGCCAGAAGTTTGGATTTGGGGACAGCAAAAACCACTGGGAACATCAGGTTGAGAAGGTTCTAGAGAATGAAAAAGTCAAAATCTTGTGGGATTTCAGAAATCAGACTGACAGGCACTTGGCCTACAACACACCTGACATAACAATAGTTGAAAAGAAAAAAGTTTGATTCATTGACATTGCAATTCCTGGTGATGCACGGATTGAAGATAAGCAGCAAGAAAAAATCACAAAGTACCGGGACTTGCAAATGGAAGTTGAGCGACTGTGGAAAAAGAAATTGTGTGTTGTCCCAATTGTAATTGGAGCACTTGGAGGAATACCTAAAGGGCTACCTCGCTATTTGGAAATTCTAAATTTACATTCTGATTCTACAAAAAAAACCACCCTACTTGGAACAGCTAATATCCTCCGACGTTACCTTAACAGTTCCTAGGTCCTTGGTTAGGACTCAAGCTGTTGAGCTACCAACCAGTCCCAAAGGCTGTGAATCTCACCAAAGATGATGATGATGATGATGATGATGATGATGATGACGACAACAACAACAACAACAATCCCTCTGAGGAGCTTTATCTTGTCATGGTGGAGGGGCTTGCACGCTCTAGTGATCCTAAGGACTGTGCTGAACAGGTGCAACCATATCAGACAGGTCTTAGGTGAAGGGGCCAGACAAAATTTTCTCCACAACCCATTCAAACATGGTGAATACAAGAAAAATGAAATTTATGCCGGCTGAACCGTCACCCGGATTAACAAGGGTTCCGTTGGATGCTATGGCTCCTGGGCATTCTGCACAAAATGAGCTACAGGACTCAGCTCCCTCTGCTAGGCAACCAGGGCATGGAGCTGACAAGCTACTGGAAGAAAAAGCAAAAAAGTGAAAAATCTGGGCTAGGGAAGAAAACATCTCTATTATGGAAGGTTATTATCAGTCTGAGCCAGAAAAAACATGGATTTCAAAAACGAATGTATCAGATTTGGATAACAATAATTGAAAAGAAAAAAGTTCAGTTCATTGACATTGCAATACCTGGTGATGCGTGAATTGAAGATAAGCAGCAAGAAAAAATCACAAAGTACTGGGACTTGCAAATTGAAGTTGAGTGACTGTGGAAAAAGAAATTGTGTGTTGTCCCAATTGTAATTGGAGCCCTTGGAGCAATACCTAAAGGGCTACCTCGCTATTTGGAAATTCTAAATTTATCAGATTTGAACATTCTGATTCTACAAAAAAAACCACTCTACTTGGAACAGCTTATATCCTCCAATGTTACCTTAACAGTTCCTAGGTCCTTGGTTAGGACTCGAGCTGTTAGGCTACCAACCAGCCCCAAAGTCTGTGAATCTCACAAAGATTAAAATAATAATAATAATAATAATAATAATAATAATAATAATAATAATAATAATAATAATAATAATAATAATAATAATACCACCTTAAATATATTTACTCATTCCATTTTTCAAGCCACATTTCATTAACAGAATGAGAAAAGGAAACAAGGCAGAAATTACCTGGTAATCTTTTTATTGGAAAAGCAACATGAACCTAAGGCTGAGTCTTTGAGAGCACACATAAATCTTCTCCAGAGAATCTGTCTGTCTTTCTCAGGAACTGGACTCAGTGATCCATGTTAATAAAACAAAACTCAGGATATCAGTCATCATGGAGCTCATAGGCACATCAATGAATCATCTTTTCTGCTTTACTATGTGGCCTTCCTAAAATCAGGTGTAGCCTGTTGTAACTGCTTATTATCTCCTGCAACCTTATCTCCACTTCCTGCTGAGTTTTGGCAGCTTCCTTTCTCACTCTACCATCCCTAAACCACTATGGTATTCTGATGTCAAAGACAAATTAGACTGGCTAGGAGAAAGTGGGGAGTATTTCTCTGGAGTAAGAATGACTATATTTAGAGGTCAGTTCCACTCTATGTAGTGGATACATAAGTATAAGTAAATGTAAGCAGGGAACCAACTTCTGAAGAGAGAAAGAGATTGTTAAAATATCACCAGTCAGAGGAAAACCAATTGGGGGGGGGGGTGGAGTACTAAATGCCTTGTTGATAGTTAACATTAACAACATTTTGCATTTCACTGTAGTCTCATGCTTCAGGATTATTGCTAGTGTTGTTTATTATTTAAGAAAATTGCTACTCAAAATGCTTCCAAGATCAGGTTTCCTATTTAAAATGCTATTTGCTTAATCTAACCCATTCTGTTTACATTAAGTCCTAAGCAAAAGCACGCAAACCCATGCATACGAGCCACCATACCTTTATGCTGTAGCCCAGAAGTCTCCAAACTGGGCAACTGTAAGACTTGTGGACTTCAACTCCCAGAATTCCCCCGCCAGTCCACAAGACTTAAAGTTGCTGAGTTGGAGACATCTATTGTAGGCCTCCCACTTTGTTCCTCGCTTCCTCTTATTGAGCAGCAAATTCTAAAGGGCTGGCATGTGAAATTTAATAAGAGGAAAATGCATAAATCACATTTCTCAATTGGGCAAAGAATTCAGGTAAAAATGAACACAACCACTTCCAGGTTTATCAAGATGCGTTTGAAGACACTGGATATCAGGTCCATATTCATAACTCCTTGGCCCTTATCATCCTTGATTGATTTGGGGGATCAAATTTTTGTCCAGAATTTACACTTCCAAACATTGATTTATATAAAATAATTGACCCATAGATGCAAGCCAAATGAATTCCAGCAGAAACGGCAAATGGCATGAGCCCTTTTTAGAAATAAGCAAAGCACTAAGAAGGGGGAAAATGATAGAGAGAAAGAAATTTGTTCTTAAAATGCATGAAGTTAGACCCCATATCCATTCCAATCAATCTTTCAACTCTGCATTTTGGTGCCTACAAGAGAATACAGAGGGCACCATCTTTTTCAGGACAGCTTAAAATAGGACTGAAGATTGGATCTGTTACTTAATTTGAACCTTTCTGTTAACAAAAACGCTCCACTGTCAAGGGAGTTCCTGCATTAAAACAGACAGCAGTTTAAACATATCAGTAACCAGGGAACTTAGAAACATTAAAACAAGGAATATTTTAAGTCTGTTGCGCTACTAGGGGATGGTGTCTGCTCTTATTAAAATCTTAGCCCTGTTTCTAAAAACTGTCAAAATTGAAAATGTGTTGATTGATGCCGCTGAGATAACCATGGTAAGCAAAATGCCAGGGCAGAAGGTGATTACTGTGTAATAGACGATACCTCTAGTGGTCTTTCTCTGTCTTGGAGAAAAAGTTGCAAATGAATGTCCTTGGTTTCTTTACACGCGAAGCATCTCCCCAAAGACTTCGTACGTGCCCCTGCAAACAAACCAGGAGATAATAATGTGGAGGAATCAACGTAAGCCTTCTAAATAAAACAGTAGATCCTTCCTTGATAACTACAAGGTTATGGCTGAAATCGTGCTAGAATAGTACACCAGGAATATTTGGGACTCAATACTTTCCCTAGCCCAAGGGTATCAAACTCGTGGCCTAGGGGCCAGTTGCATCACATGCTGGCCACGCCCACCCCCATTTTAGCGAAGGGACGCAGTCACTCAGTGGCTAAGACGCTGAGCTTGTCAATCAGAAAGGTCAGCAGCTCGGCGGTTCGAATCCCTAACACTGCGTAACAGAGTGAGCTCCTGTTACTTGTCCCAGTTTCTGTCAACCTAGCAGTTCGAAAGCATGTAGAAATGAAAGTAGAAAAAATAGGAACCACCTTTGGTGGGAAGGTAACAGCGTTCTGTGCACCTTCAGTGTTTAGTCATGCTGACCATATGACCCGCAGAGACGTCTTCGGACAGCGCTGGCTCTTTGGCTTTGAAACGGAGATGAGCACCGCCCCCTAGAGTCGGGAACAACTAGGACATGTGTGCGAGGGGAACCTTTACCTTTTACCTTTATATCCTAAGGTGTTAGGCTAGATTTCAGGTTTTTTTAAGAGGACACAAAATAAGTCTAGTTATCACAGCCTAAGCCAATTTCTATCCTATTTATGCAAAGCTGTGGGTTGTTGTTGTTTTTTAGCTATTGTGCGTGTAACTGGGCAGCAGTCCTTTTTATGTCCCAGGATATTACAGGTATAAAAGGCAAGCTGATCCTGCCAAGGAGTTAAATGGATTCTGTTTATCTCCCAGCTGTCACTTTGCACATTTGTTCCGCCAGGCTCTGCTTCAGCTTTAGAGATCTGGTCCAGTTTTATTTGTTTGTGTTTACAAGTCAAGGACAGCAGATAAACAGAGAAAGACTGGATTCACTTTCTGTTTCAGCTAAACCTTTAGTTAAACATCAGAGAACAGAAGTGTGGTATGGCTTTTTATTTATTTGTGGTTCTTTTAAGTGATGTCCAGAGACCAACATTTCATGCTTCTTAGAAAGTTTATATAACAGTGGGAAACTGTTAAACAGCAGTTTACCTTCACTTTAAAAAAGAAATTTGAGTTGATGCTTGGTTTTGCCATATTATTTCACACACTTCTTAGCATGTTACAGTTTTAACTATTATTTCTTTCAGTGATCCATTTCATATAAAATAGGTGCAAAGAGGTAACATTTAGTTAGCTTTAATGACATCCTTAGGCCATTTATTTAGCACAAGTCAAAATTAAATAAAAACTAGTAGGGTGCATGTGGGGCTTGGGATTTTCTTTTAGCAAAGTCCTGTTATTGAAAAGGTAGTTAAAAATTCTGCCTGCATGTATATACATTTGTAAAGCATTTTGCCAAGATTCAAAAATGTTATGCTTTCTATGAATAATTCATGCATGATGGCTTTGTTTTTAGAAAATGTTTTCAATTATAGAGAAAAACAAGTTCAAATCCTTGTTATTTATTTTTGCATGTGTGTGCATGCAGAAAGGCACTCATCAATCCCTCCAGCCACCCCCTACACACACACACAAACACACACACACACACACACACACATACAAGCACGGCCGCGAGCGAGTGCACGCGCGCACACACACACACACACTAAACTTTCTGCTATCTTTTAAAATTTTGTAATTTCTGGCAGCTTTCCAATAATAGCATGCATTTAATCTCTTATTTTTCTCTCTGTGTATATTAGGCAATACTGTAGCATCCATTTTGAAGAAACATTTGACCCAATAAAAAAATTGTATGCCTTCTGCCCTATATTTTCCTATTTAAGATCTCATATTTAATAAAGCTTTAACTTCCTTGTGTTATTTTGACAAGAAGAAAATCTTTTGTACTTGCTTTTTTTAGTAGCTGTCTTTCAGAATTAAATTTCTCTCTGTTAAAATCCACATAACTCTACCAGGCCTTTGAAATTCCAGTTGTTCAAAACAATTTTTATACTGTAACGGTTAGATAAAGAAGTTTGGATTGGTATTTTTATGAGCTTCTGGCTAACAAAGAAATATTAATGACAATTACAGAGTTAATTCGTTTTTTTAAAAAAAATACAAAATCAGTCCTAAGTTTTAAACTTCCTTTTTAACTATTTTAACAAAACAGATTTATGGATTTTTCAAATTAAAAAAAAAACATAAACCAAAACTTAGTGTTTCTGATGGGCAATGGGTATGAGATGAATGCAAAATATATAAACTTCACAAAAAAAGAATATTAAAGTTGCAATCCTCTCTCTATATACCTGACAATGAGCCTCACTGAACTTAGTAAGCTTGCATTAAAATTGTAATATAAAGCAGGGATTAAAAACTATTAATATATTGATAGTTTATTGTTAAAATATCAAGCACACAAGTTGTAATTCATTTAAAACCTGAGTTTTATTTATTTAATTAATGTATATGCTACCAATCTCATTTAGAGCCAAGTAAAAACAACAAGATAAAATATTAAAATAATAAATATTAACATTAAAACTAACTTAAAATTAACAAGCAGGGATCAAATAACAATTATCTATCTATCTATCATCTATCTATCTATCTTAGGGCATGAAGATATGCAACACACCTTTCTCCTCCAATTTTCTCCACAACAACAATCCTGTGAGGTAGTTAGACTGAGAATGTCTGGCCCAAAGTCACCAGATGGCTTTCATGGCTAAGGACAACTAGAATTCACAATCTCCTGGTTTCTAGCTTGATGCCTTAACCACTGGAGCAAACTGTCTCTTTTAGATTTTAAGCCCTTGATTTATAATCATTTGTTTAATGACTGTTCAAAGATACAACTACAGTACTGGAAAAAATGACATATTTTTTTCACACTTACGACCATTGCCGCATCCCCAGGGTCACAAGGTCAAAATTCAGATGTTTGACAACTGGCTTGTATTTATGACAGTTGCAGTGTCCCGGGGTCATGTGACCACCTTTTGCAAGCTTCTGATAAGCAAAGTCAGTGGGGAGGTCAGCTTCATTTAACAACCGGGTTACTAACTTAACAACTGCAATGATTCACTTACAACTGTGGCAAGAGAAGTCATAGAATGGGGCAAAATGCAACTGTTTTGCTTAGTAATGGAAATTTGGGGGTCAGTTATGGTCTTAAGTGAAGAACTGCCTGTATGTGAATGGAATCTTATAAGCAGTACTGTACATCCAGTAACATTTTCCACTTTGGTGACATATTAACGATGTGAATACTTTTTTCTTAAGGGCATGTTGGACTAAAATGTACAAACAGTTTTTTTTTAAAAAAAGCACTATCATCATAAAAGCAGAAAACTTCTCAAGAAAACATTTGTTTTCTATATAAATTGTTTGTCTGTAAATTAGAACAGTGTTTTTCAACCTTGGCCATTTCAAGATGTGTGGACTTCAACTCCCAGGTGTCTGGCTAGGGAATTCTGGGAGTTGAAGTCCACACATCTTAAAACAGCCAAGGTTGAGAAACACGGAACTAAAAGATATCATGCTGTCTGTCAGGCAGTGGACAAATGCAAGCAAAAAGAATTAATCTGGTGAGTTCATATCAAACAATTTTAGAATGTAAATCTTGGAGATAAAGATCCACAGCACTGTCCATTCGATCAAAGAGCCATTCCTTAAAAAAATGAGATTTTTTTCCTCCAAAAAAAAAAGAGAGGAAAGGAGTAGAAACACTAGTTCCCTTCTCCATTGGTTCTGTAGGGAAAAGTCCACACAATTAAAAATGACAGCAACCTTTCTTATTTCAATTTATGTATAACCATTGAATAATCAAATACAATGTAATGAAATGTTACAGTGGTCTGGAGCTCCCCCTTTAGCTCATTTAAGCATGTTTTGGAGGGGAGTGGGGAATCAATTACACTATACTAAGGTATATCCTAATAATTTAAAATGTAAAGTAATATTATAAGAATTACACAGACCCAACTATTTTTGTAACCACCACGAAAATATTCAAAGAGAGGTAAATATTATACCGAACTTAACTTCATTTGTGTAAAAAGGTGCATCATGTGAAGCTAATGTAAAAGTTCATGTATTCAAATATTACAGTTCTGTAAAATACAAAGAATACAAGTTGCATAATAGAAAGAAAAAAACATGTTCATTGGTGTGTGTATATTTTCAAGTCAAATTTGACTCGTGGTGAGTAACTGGGGATGGTCCTACAGTTTTCTTGGCAGTGTATTTTCAGAAGTGATTGCCTCCTTCTTAGGACTGAGATCACCCAGTTGGCTTTGTGCTTCAGATGGAACTAGAACTCACGTTTCTCTAACCTGGTAGGTTAGTATTAGTATTAGTATTAGTATTAGTATTAGTATTAGTATAGACCACTATATTAAATAGGTTCTGATATGTTGATCATATGTTTTGCTCTTGATTGGCTATACACTTCACTGTTTTTACCCATCATGCAATTATTTTGGCTGAACTTATTATAGTGGTTGAAGCCAGTCATTGTGATTTCAAAACCATTATCTATGGCTTAGAGTGACATGAGATTTGTTTATCAAATCATGCTAAAACACAACATGGCTTTATACAGAAACCGGGCACTTTTTAAATTGAAGTTTTTAAATGGGATACCAACCAGTGGTAGGACTCAAAAAATTTTACTACCAATTCTGTGGGCGTGGCTTTGTGGGCATGACATGGGAAGGATACTGCAAAATCCCCATTCCCTCCCTACCCCATTAACCTGCTTTCCAGCTCGGTTCTCCTGTTCAGAGCAACAAAATATCACCTGGGAGGCTGGGAGGCAGCAGGGGCGGGGCCAGCCTATTTGCCGGTTCTCCAAACTACTCAAAATGTCCACTACTGGTTCTCCAGAACCTGTCAGAACTGGCTGCATACCATCTCTGATACCAACATTCATGGACATGTATCCAGTGGTGGGATTCAGCCAGTTTGCACCACATCAGGCGAACCAGTTGTTAGCTTTCTGAACAGTTTGGTGAACTTGTTGTTGGAAGCCTCTTTTCATGAATATCACTTGAAGATATTTGAATTTGCTATCTACCTCATCCAGATTGGATTCCCCTTAAAATAATATGTTTTTTTGGACATATAGAGGAATGCTCTATTCTCCATCCATTTGGCAGAACAGCAAAGTGTGGCCCAATGAAAAGCCTTTAGGCAGGGGTGAAATTCAGCAGGGTCTGGAGAACCAGTAGTGGAAATTTTGAGTAGTTCAGAGAACTGACAAATGCACCTCTGGCTGACCCCAGAGTGGGGTGGGAATCGAGATTTTGCAATATCCTTCCCCTGCCATGCCCACCATGCCACGCCCACAGAACCGGTAGTAAAAAAATTTGAATTTCACCACTGCCTTTAAGCAATATTCAAATCCTTACTTACCTGAATGATTCAGAATTGCTCCCAAACAGAGCAGTCTACTTTGCCAATATGAAATAATATACATCACACAGAGTTGCTGTGTAGTAAGATGGGCAGCCAATAAATTTAATGAATAGATTGCCAGCTAAAAAGAAAGGAATTGGAAATTTTATTCAGTCCAGTCTAAAAAGATCTAACTGCCTCACTGTCCTTGAGTAGCAAGCATTTTGGAACACTTCTTTAGTATCTCATGTACTAACCGCATTACTTATGCATTTGTTTTCAATATAAATGACTTACTATGTTTAAGTTGTTGTATTGTTAAAGAAATATAAATGGCTTATTTTGCTTATGTCATTTCCTGCAGCCTGTTTATACATTGCACTATATTGTTTTGTAGTTCTGTTGTGTACTTCCCAGCGTTGTAATGAAATCAAGCAGCTTCTGAAGCCAGTAAATAAATAAATGCTCTCTGAAATGTCTTGAAATGAATAAGAACTAAAAGCTCACACAAATATGTGCTTCAGCGGCTTCTTTAAATTTCTGTAGTTGAAGCCTATAAAACTTGTAGTTACTAAAACGCAGCATTCATTCTATTGCAGGCATTTGTCTCTTATGTCATATTTTGAAAAGATTGCTTATCTACATTTTAACTAGCTGGGGCTACAGAATTTGGGTCAGTTAGAAATATTGGGGGGGGGGGGTAAAGAAATGCTCACTCACTGTCCTCTCTACAAGGCCTTGTTTATTTCACGCGCTGTCAAATGGCGCCCCCTACCTGCCCAGTGAGAAAAATAATGCTAAAATTAACCAGAACTTCAGCTGTAATCACAGTCCAAAGTTCCTTGCATTCAATAACCTCCCTCAGTTCCATTCTTGAAGGTGGAGGTGTCTGGGCTGTTGTCCACACAAAATAACTTGCCCTTGTCAATAAAGATAAGCATCAACTGCCCTTTATCTGTTGACTGTGGAGAAAATATTCCAGGTCATCCTAGCCAATTTTTATCCAGTTCAAAGCCTTGCATTTCAAAAAGGATACAACTGGATTTGCAAGCCCCTACTCATCTGTGAAGACTTGGGATGCTTGCCACGAGCTTGGAAAGGAGAACCCAGCTGGTCACTCATATCCTTATTGAAAAAGAGAGGTTGTTCTGCAGCATCCTTTGGTTGGAGAGCAATTCTACCCTTTTAAAAGAGGAACAAAGCAATGTGGCAGTATAAAGATGATCGTCCCAAAGGTACCATATTTTTTGGAGTATAAAACGCACCGCAGTATAAGGCGCACCAAGATTTTGAACAGGCAAATTAAAAAAAAGTTTTTGCACTCTGCAGACATCCCAAAAATGGCCCGTTTTTGTCAAAAAAAAAATGGCATGAATAGCCTTTAAGAGGCTTGTAGAGTGTCCTGGGGGATGGGGGGCCAGAAATGAGCAAAACGTGGGCCGTTTTTACTCATTTTTGCCCTCCCCAGCCCCAGCAACACTCTGGAAGCCTCCTAAAGGCTACGCACAGCCATTTTTGCAAAGGGGCGGGGTTTTGGGAGGCCAAAAATGCTGTATTCAGTGTATAAGATGCACCCAGATTTTCACCCTCTTTTGAGGGAAAAAGGTGCATCTTATACTCCGAAAAATACGGTAATTTTTCAGGAGGCAACTTGAAAATTTCTTTGTTTTTCCCTTGAAGATGTTTTGTTTTTCATCCAAGAATTTGTTTCTGAGAAGAACTGAAGAAGCTTCTCAGATGAGAAATGAAACATTTTCAAGGAAAAACAAAAAAAAGTCCAGTTGGCTTTTGAAAAAGCACCTGAAGGACAACCATGACCTGGATGACTGAGAATTTCCATAGACATAAAGCTTCTTCTCTCTCCATTGCTGGAAGGTTACTGGTGCTTCTAGGCTGAACAATCAGGCTGCAAACATTAATTTTTACAATGAGGAATAATTGGTATGTTGGATCAATTCACTGTGTTTTAATGGAGGAAGGATACTTCATTTATCTTTTGAGGTTCTGCTCCCTGGCTGAAGGTCAGTGGATGAAAAGATTGCTATGCACGGCTCATTCCAGTCCACCTCACAGAACACCAAAAACAATTCTATTATGCCAATGTAAAGGAACAGTGACTTTAAATATCAACAGAATGTAACAGATCAGCAGATAATTGCTCATTTGGTGAAATCCTTCTTTACCTGGAATTAAGATTTGAGGCCTATGCATTTTATTGGCCTTGCAAGTAAGAAAGAGACAAGGACAGCTCTAAACATCCAAGGTTTCATGTTGGGCTTCTGATCTGTGCAGCCCATAATTTTGAGGTTTTATGTTTGCTTTCTTGACTATTTTACACAAACTGACTTTCTCTGTAGGAAGCTGCCATTTAGGAGTATATAGCATAACCATTTATAAAATGAAATGAAATCTTAAGGAGTCAAAGATACAAGATGAATCTGACTGAATCTGTATCGAAGAATATTCTGGTAGGGAAGCTGGAAAAGGAGGTTTAAATCTCGACCACTGCTGTTATTATACAGTGTCATCCAGAGAGTGTGGGAGATACATTGGAAGCTGAATTTCCCAGGGCAAGAATGCTGAAAATGTCAAGAACAGACTGCCACCCTACCAGTAATCCTGAGGAGCCCAAGGCTGGCTTTCCATTAAACCGTGGGAAGGGCACGGAATAGGAAGGAGCTGCATCTTCATACTGTTAGATCAGCTGCTTGAAATGGTGTGTGTGTGTGTGTGTGTGTGTGTGTGTGTGTGTGTGTGTGTGTGTAAATATAAATGGCTCCGTGTGTGTGTCCCAGCATAACTCTGGAACACCTCGAACAATTTTACCAAACTTGGTACACAGATGACTATTGTCTGGAAACAAATACTATGGAGGTAAGACACCCCTAATACCCCTCGTGGGGTGTGTTCTGTTACAATATAGCCTGCTGTGCCTTCAAATGGCTTCTACTGTACTGCCATACAATGCTTCTACTGTACAGTGCAATGGAGTTGCCATGGTAAGGGCATCATGGTATTCCACAAGGGGGCTCCCTCTCGTAAGGGGGAAAATCCAACATTAGAAATTATGTTTAGTCGGGGACATTTTCCCCCTATAAATAAATACCTGGACAAAGCCAGGTTCTCAGCTAGTGTATAATAAAAACACTTCAGTAGGCCTGCTGAATCTGGGAATTTTCATTCAAATTCAAGACAGCCTAGAGAAGAAACTTGGTGGGAAGTTTTTCCAGATGATAAGAGATTTGTGGCCTTCAGTAACCTTTGGTTGCTAACATTACGATGTTGTTGAGCATTCCTTAGATATGTCCCTATTCAACCTATATTCCACCTGTGCCCCACTTAGATAGAATCAGAACTGGATATCATCATGGCTGTGCTTTGTTGTTCTTCTTTTAACAGTTGCTTTCAGCAGAAAGCAGAGGATACTAGCAGAAGCTGATTAGAACTGCCAAAGTAGGCTTATCTTACATGGCAGGGGTGTCAAATTCACATCATCACATCATCACAGCATCATCACATGACGTATCAGGGCTTTTTATCCCTTTGCTAAACCGGGCGTGGGCATGGCCTGTGCATGATGCATCCAGCCCACAGGCCGGAGTTTGACAGCCCTGCCTTAAGGTGATAATTAAGCAATTACCCTTTGCCACCACAAAGGGCTTGTTCTTCCTGGATGAAGAGCAGTAAAGATCTGATTTGCTTTTTCAAGGAATTCCAGTGCTCTCTCCCTCTATTACCTTCTGCTCGTACACATGCAAAGAAGTGTCTTTAGGCTACTGGATGTGCTCTGGAAGCTCCAGAAGGTATGCAGAACAAAAATAATATGATAGTTTTGCTTTGACTTTTAGAAGAAGGAATCAAGCTATTTCACAAAGCAGCTGCAAAAATGTACTGTGCTGAGAGCAGGGGTGGTATTCAGCAGGATCTGACCAGTCCTGGAGAACCGGTAGCAGAAAATTTTAGTAGTTTGGAGAACCGGTAAATACCACCTCTGACTGGCCCCACCCCCATCTATCCTCTGCCTCCCGAGTCCCAGCTGATTGGGAGGAAATGGGGATTTTGCAGTAACCTTCCCCAGGAGTGGGGAGGGAATGGAGATTTTACAGTAACCTTCCCCTGCCACCAAGCCACGCCATGCTCACAGAACCGGTAGTAAAAAAAAAATTGAATCCCACCACTGGCTCAGAGTCACACTGAAGCATCTCTTCATTGCAGAATCTCATTAGCAATTATGCTTTAAGCTTTAAATGCTTCTCTTTATGCTTTCAATGGAAGCTGCTTTGAACACAAGATATAAATATTCTCTTCTCCAAAGTACCTGAAGGCAGGAGAAGAAGCAAAGGATAGAAATTAATCAAGATGAGATTCAACCTAGAACGAAGGAGGAATTTCTTAACAATGAGAACAATTAACCAGAAGAATGACTTGCCTCCGGAAGTTGTGTATGCTCCAACACTGGAGATTTTAAAGAAAAAATTGGGCCGCCATTTGTCTGGAATGGTATAGGGTTTCCGGCTTGAGCAAGGGTTTGGACTAGAAGACCTCTAAGATCCCTTCCAACTCATTTATTCTGTTATGGGAAGTGATACCTCAATCTCTATCTACTTTACAATAAAGTCGACTGAACATACATACACTCAAATCAAGCAGAAGTAGTTTGATCTAATTTACAGTTTGTCCTGAACAGTTTTGAAATTTCTTTGAAAAAAAATCATATTTGATGCTTAGAAATATTCCTAAATCTGGAACTGCTTCTGGATGTTTAGCTAGCAGTAATTAGCAAGGGGGGGGGGACTTTTTAATTAAGCTAAGCCATGACCTCTCTTAGGACTGGATGGTTTGAAGCAGATTCATTTCTACGGATACACCACTGGCTTATGTGCAGGAAATTATCAAGGTTTTCCAAATTCCAACACTCAATAAAAACAATAGAAGGGCACGCTTCCCCAACAAGGCTTCAGAAATCAATCAATCAATCAATCAATCAATCAATCAATAAAGGGATGGTATGGAAGAATTGAAAAAGTGTTTTTATCTGAAAGAGCAATGAACTAAGTCGTAAATCTTGGCACTAACATGTTCAAAGATGCCTCACTGCTTAATATTGTTAAACGAATAAGACACTTTCTCACAGACTCCATTCTGTGTCTTTTTTTGAAAAGTGGCTCTTGCAATAATAATTATTGCAAAACAAGCACAATTTGCCTGAGATGTTCACACCTTGGGTTTCTGAGGACACTGCCTAATAACACGCATATCATATGGCTAAAATCAGAGGCAAAAGTACAGCTTTCCAGACCCCAAGACAAATGTCTTAAGGCCCCATATTATGACAAAAGAATTTTGTCATGAACTGGAGCTTACACATACAGATCGCTGCCGTATTGGCTCTGGGCTGCAAAACATTGGATGAGCTAACAAAGACTGAGAGTTTCTGCATCTGCTTGCTGCCATCTAAGTGTAAGAATCGGTTCTCAGACTGCTAAAGATCCAAAGAACCATTATGTAGACAATTAGCTGTAAACTTCCCATCAGTCAAAAGAGCTATTCTCCTCTTATCCACAATAAGGCTGCAGAAAAGAGGCCCAAGAAATCTCTTTCCTAATGTCACTGAAATTTCTCCTTTGCTCACTGGAATTCACGTACTGTATTCCCTATTTCTTTCGGATCAATAAATCTTGCTAAAGAGAACGCTGTGCGAATTTTTCTTGGAGCAGATTCAATTAGTTCAGGCAGCTGTTCACTCATCTCCTTGCACCTTGTATCAATTAACAAACTCCATGTCGTGTTCTGTAACGCTTGCAGCTCTCAGAAACTTTGAAAGGATTGCTATGAGAAAGTTTGAAAGTTTGCTATATTATCAACATAGGATCTAGCTAGGCATAAATAATTTGTACCCAGTCAGACCAGCTCAGGGACAATCCTTGCACTATTCTTAATGATGTTGTCATGTAAACCTCACCAAGGCCACCATTGTGAATCCCGAGAGAGCTACTGACTGTGGCACATTCCCAAACTGCTGTTTCTACTAAGGCTGAACTAGTAGATGATTTCATTTTCAAAGCAGGAAGGCACTGTAGTGTGTGCAAAGGAATGTAACTAGCCTCCTATGCAATTTTCAGTTTCCCCCTCAATCTGCATAAAGAACAACTGCCCCCCCCCTTTTTTTTTTTTTTTTTTGCAGGATCCAATCTGGGTTGGTCACCGGGACCAGAGGTGTAGTCTTCTGAGCTTTTGGACTCATGCTGGAGCCCATCCTCAGGGAAACTTTCTCTACCAGAATGTTGTAAGGGTCACTGGTGCGCCTTCCATGAAACCAGCCGAATGATGAGTACACACACAGTGTTCTCGGGATGGAAGCGCGTAAATCTAAACTTACACATCCCTTTTATTGGTTACAAAAGTGTGTGGTTACAGAAGGCAAACAAAGGAATAGCAAGAGGAAAAATTATGATTTCATACATAGCAACACTCTATACGTGATTATAAAAATTAGTTACAAGCCAGAGACATCGCACCTAAAGATAAAAGCTTATTCTAAAACCTCCCCTTCATTGCAGGCAGAAAGGAATGTCACAATGCTATCTGTGATAGACTCCCTCTCTAGCCCAAGGACAGCTAGAGAGAAATGTGTTTCTTTGAAGTCTGTATGTGTATCCTTTTTTGTGTTTTGGTACCGAGGTATGTCTCCACAAGGCACCAGGCTGATTAATAACCGCAACATCTCCTCTGTTTTTTTTTATTTTTTAAAAAATACGTTGTGTTCCTCGTCCGATGGCATGTAAATTATGGCGTCCAGAATTTTTTCCTCTTCACTGCTGAGCACAAATTCCAGTTTTTGCAGCAGCTGGGGTTTTTCTGTAAGAAATTCCTAGCCATAGCAATTAAGGACAAGATACATTGAATGAAACGACAAAAACAAATTAATACCACAATTATTGCTAAAATAATGGATATAGCCTCATCTCCGGGGAGCCATGACCACATTGCATCCCACATTTCCCTAATTCAGGATATAGATGCAAGGGATTTTCGTAGCTGTTATGTTTGATTGGTAACTACTCACGTAAGTGCAGCACGTGGGTCCAACTATCGCACAAACTCCACTTTCTGAGGCCAGCACAATGTCCAATGCATATCTGGTTTGTCTCCAATTTCCTTGTTGAGCAAGGTGATGGCTTTAGTTGTTCCGTTAAACATGGCAACAGTCCAATTATTCAATTGTCCGAGATCGTATGCATTCCATCCTGCTCCAATCCATGGAACCACAGCACGAAGTGCTATCATATACCAAGGCATATCATACGCAAGACCTCCACTCCTTTTTATTCTATGCTGTGCAGAACAATTATCCATTAATCCTATTCTATCAGTGGGTAAACTATCTAATACATATACAGCAGGAATCACAAAACCCATAGTACAAAGTCCTTTCCAATCCCTGGGTATTTGTCAATAAACCTTATTTCCACATAATAGTCAAAGATTTACAGGTGTGTTAGCTGAGGCATCCTTGGAAAAATTTGTTCCAAGGTAGCACGTGCCCAATGGTCTGCCATGGTGATGTGTTCATTACCTGTAGAGGTTGTGGAGCCTCCTGATGTTGTTGCTATTAACGCGGATAGGATGTCATCACATCGTCTCGAGGAGATCCACTCATGGGTTCTGTTACATGATGGCCAACGTCCTAAATCAACGGCATTGTCACTGAGGCCAGGTGAGTGAAAACAAATGGCTGCGGTGTCTCTAAACGTGACCTGAACTGCTGGAGCAAGGGCTGATGTTTTTATGTTGATTTTCGTGGGTACCCAGTGCTCCCACCCTGACTAGTTAAGGGGTACAGCGTGTAAAATCAACCCTTCCCTGGAATCCCCTGGCATGTGCATGCAAAGCCAACAGTCAGAAAGGTTGACCAATGATGAGACCTTGGCTATGTTCTGTATAAAGCTGTTGCGTTTCCACATATTATCAGTCAGTCTGTCCAATTGGCTTACTTTCAGTTCTTGAGCTGCGATCAGAGGGCAGCATGCAAGGGCGAACGCAGCGGCCAGGGACCCAAATAGTTTCGCCATTGTTCTTAATCGCAGCATATCCTCTTCCCCAGGTGATAAGATCGGCAGGACCTTTCCAGGCAGGATCCGGGGGCTGTCGAAAGAAAACTTGAGGTTTTTTAGCGGATGCGGGTGGAGAGGCATCAAAATGTCTATTGGCAGCCGAGGTGGGTGGGGTGCCAGTAAGGTTTAAAAAGTTCAAGGTATATAAACAAAGATTTAATCTATCTTGCACTGCTGGGAGACCAGGGGTGACTTTCCCCTGTTTCTGATTATATTTATCTAATGAGTTTTTCAATGTTTGATTGGCACGTTCAATTATGGCTTGTCCCTGTGAATTGTAAGGGATGCCAAATTTATGAACAATAGACCATCTTTTACAGAAGTCTGCAAAAGCAGAAGATGTATATGCAGGCCCATTGTCTGTTTTGAGTTCGTTTGGGCGTCCCAACGTTGCAAAAGTCCGAATACTATGATTAATAACATGCTTGGTCGATTCACCCCTTTGAGGGGTGGCCATTATAAAATTTGAATAAGTATCAATGGAAACATGCAGATATTTCCAAGGGGCAAAGGGACGGTACTGGGTAACATCCATTTGCCATATTTGGCAACTTCCTGTACCTCTGGGGTTGACCCCCATAGGCAGGGAGTGGCCTTGCCTACTACAAGTAGGACATTGTTGTATAATTGTTGTGGCCTCCGCTGAGGAGAGGCTAAATTGTTTCATGAGTGCCTTTTGATTTTGATGAAAATAAGAATGACTATCCCATGGGGATAGAGCATCAGCAGTAAAAACTTGTGTCTGCGCAGCAGAAGCTGCAGCATCAGCCTGATCATTGCCTTCCTGCAAAGGGCCAGGAAAGGGCTGATGACTTCTTATGTGTGTGACAAAATATGGGTGTTTCCTGTCTTGAATCAGTTTCTGTAATGTAATAAACAAGGACATTAAATCTGGATCCAAAGAAGGGGACAGGTAAGATTCAAAAATAGTGTTTACTATCTGAGTAACATACAAACTGTCCAAAATTAAATTCATAGGCATTTCGTTAAATTGTTGAAAAGCCATTATGGCAGCAGCCAACTCGGCTCGCTGAGCTGATGTTTGAGGGGGGGTGATTTTCGTGCACCATTTGTTGTTTTCATACCAGGCACACGCTCCATATTTTTTACTGCCATCTGCAAACACAGTCACAGCATTCAGAATAGGATGGTGTTGTTGCTGCTCATCCCATTGAATTGGGACCTGCTGCAGCAGCTGAAAGCGAGGGTCTGCAGGTGGGTGGCAGGAGATTGCTCCAGGCCATGTTGTGAGAGCAATTTGTAATTGTTCTGAATTTACATGCATTGTTTCCCATGTAGTGAGAGCACAAGGCGTATAAATGATGGACGGTTCTACGCCTGCTAAGGCTTTACAACGAAGCCGTCCTTTATTAATTAAATTAGCCAATTGGATTGGTTTAGGGTTTATGGTATTGCGAGGTGTGTGTGACAAATGAAGCCATTCCAAAACATGTACTGTTTTGTCACAATGTTGTATAATGGCAGCTGTGGGTATTGAAGGAGTGTTTAAAAGGATCAATTCAAGTGGTTTATTAATAACACATCGATCTACCCACTGTGTGTGAATGGTTGACTCAATTTTTTGAATGGCTTCTAATTGTGGTGGTGTCAAATGTATTTTATCTGCGGGAGTTTTCCCTTGTGAAAGAGCTGAAAATAATGGTGTCAATTGAGCTGTTGTTATTCCAAAATATGGTCGAGTCCAATTAATTGCACCCAGGTATTGCTGTAATTGAACCAAAGTAATTTCAGGAGGCAATTTAATTTTTGGAAAAATAGGCGCAGCATATGATGCCAACATTTTATGACCCAAATAAACAAATGGCTCACTAGTTTGAATTTTTTCTGGTGCTACATGCAATCCTCCCTTCTGCAATATTGCAATAAGGGTAGGCAAGGTAGCAGCCACAACACCCTTTGGCCCAGGGGCACCAATCAAGATATCATCCATATAATGGAAAATCAAAAAATGAGGATATTTTTGCCTAAATGGTTCCAAAATCACATTGACACAGTATTGACACATGGTTGGACTATTTAACATTCCTTGTGGCAACACGCGCCATTGGTACCGCTGCATGGGCCTTTGATTATTTAATTCTGGTACTGAAAATGCAAACAAAGACATATCCTTGGGGTGTAAAGGAATACAAAAAAAACAATCCTTTATGTCTATAATAATTAAGTCATAGTTTTTAGGAATCAAATTGGGGTTTGGAAGACCACATTGTAGCGGTCCCATTGGTTGCAAAATAAAATTTATGGCTCTCAAATCATGAAGAAATCTCCAATTACCACTTTTCTTTTTGATTACAAACACCGGGGTATTATATGGACTCAACGTTGGCTCAATATGTTTTAATTCCAATTGTTTTTCAACCAAAGAGTGTAAAATAAGTAATTTTTCCTGAGTTAGTGGCCATTGATCGATCCAAATTGGAATATCAGTTTTCAAAGAAAGACGGATAGGAATAGAAAGAGACATTACTCAAGGCTTAATTTAGCTTTGAATTGTAGCATCAAATCACGGCCCCACAAATTCAAATGAAGAGGAAGCACGACCGGTTTTATATAGGCTACTGCACTAGTATCTTTTGATTGAGCTGGCAGCCACTCCTTACTAGATTGAGCTGGTTGACTCCCTCCGACCCCACGGACCGATGAGGCTTGCTCAAGGGGCCAGTCCTTCGGCCATTCGGCAGTTCGGATTACCGAAACGTCAGCCCCGGTATCTAAAAGACCGGAAAAAATACAACCCTTTATTTCAAACTCCATAATTGGTCGGATGTCTTGCATTAATTTAGTAACAGCCAACACCTCATTCTGGGGTCTTTCTGGTGGCAAAACAATTACTTTAGCTATAAGTTCCCCTTTTTGGATTAAAAGTGGGCAATTTGGCACAAAAGTAATTTTAATGGAATCTGCACTTGAGCATGTCAAAAGCTCCGGAGAAAAAGTAGCTCCTCTAACTATGAATGACTCATGCGGCAAAAGAAGCAATGAAGCAGGAAAAGGGAGGGGTTCAGACAGTGAGGCAGAGATAAGATAAGGCGTGTTAGGAAAGTTAGCGTCAATTGACTCATCAGCCACAAAAACAACGGGAGAAGAAAAAGAAGCGGAAAATGGCGATTGTTGCATAGTCTTTCGAGCGGGGCTAGCTGTCTGCCCCAGATCTAGTTTCCCTGTTGTGTGTTATCAGGGTTAGATCGACACTGGTTTGCCCAGTGAAATCCTTTTTTACATTTTGGGCAAACAGTTCTTGGTTTAGCCCCTGGATTAAGGTTTCTGTGGGACGCTCCTCCCCCCGGGGATTTACATTGAATTTTAAAATGTCCCGGTTTGCCACAATTAAAACAATTTCCAGTCAAGCGACCGCCCTGCTGCAAAGCAACAGCAAGGGCATCCATTGCAAAGGCACTTGTCCCCACAACGCGACAAGCTTTAAGGTATTCCGCCAAAGTAACACCCTCTTTGGAAACAAGAGGTTGCAAAACACGGCGACAGTCAGCGTTAGCATTCTCAAAAGCCAATCTTAGCAATAACTCAGATCTAGCAACAGGATTATCAATTTGCCTCTCCACCGCCCTCTGCAATTCATCCACAAAGTCCGAAAAAGCTTGGTTCGGACCCTGGTGGATCTTTGAGAAGGAGGCTGTAGGTAACCCAGAAGCTTCATCTGTCTTTTCAAGAGCACGCATAGCAGCATAACTAATAATTGGAAAAAGCATTGTAGGAAATTGCAACTGGAGTGTAACCGAAGCAAAAGCACCAGCGCCAGCAATATGATCCCCGGTGATGGCAGGAGACCCCGCTATTTGGGCAGCATGATGAGCCTCCCGTAAAAAGTCAGATTCCCACACAACGTACTGGGGTCCCGTGAGAAGCATTTTCAATAAATCCCTCCAATCTTGGGGAGTCATAAGAAAGGATGCAGCCAAAGAGGTAAAAAGACCCTTGACATACGGCGATCGAATGCCGTACATAGAGACAGCTGTTTTTAGGTCTCTAATTGTTTTCAAAGGGAGGGGTTCATATTGCGGAACTGGAGGGCCAACCCCGGCCGGGTTGGGCGTAAGCACAACAGGAAAAGCAGCACATTGATTCAGCTCCTCAGCTTCAAGGAGCCCCTGGCAACGAGCTGAGGCTATAGCCAGGGCGACAGCGCTCATGTTGTTGTTACGAGCAGATAGCCCGGTGGGATTAGGCAATGGAGCGCTGGGGGGGCAGGGAGTTTCAACAGAATATGCCCCTTTGCTTTTACTTGCGGCTTCCTCAGTAAGCGAGGCTTCCGTTTTATAGGGGGGTGGAAGGGCGGAGGGCTTTGATGCCTCCGCCAAGCCTTTTTCATGAACAATTAAGCACTCCATAATTACCCGCCATGAAGATAGAATTTCCCCAGGGGCTCTTGGCGTTTCATGGAAATAAGCACCCAATTTTTTCCATGTAGCCGTTCTTAAAGAGCCTCTCTCTGGATAGGTCGGGCATTGCTTCCAGACATATTTTTAAAAATGGACCAATTCTTTCTTAGATAGAATGGGTAGGATTTTCCCATCACTATTCAGAATAACAATTGAAACCTTGATTAGCTCACCAAGTTCCTTCAGGTGTCTATCCTGATGCTTGGTCAGCTTTCCGCCCATTATACTTATGAGGGGATCGTAGTCTTGCCTTAGACTGGATCGTGCATGCAGGGCCTTCACTATTCACTATTCAGAATCCAGGCGATAAGTAAAAGGGGGTCCAAGGGACGTATGATCTAAATCATCACGTCGGGGTCACCAGTTGTAATGGTCACTGGTGGGCCTTCCATGAAACCAGCCGAATGATGAGTACACACACAGTGTTCTCGGGATGGAAGCGCGTAAATCTAAACTTACACGTCCCTTTTATTGGTTACAAAAGTGGGTGGTTACAGAAGGCAAACAAAGGAATAGCAAGAGGAAAAATTATGATTTCATACATAGCAACACTCTATACGTGATTATAAAAATTAGTTACAAGCCAGAGACATCGCACCTAAAGATAAAAGCTTATTCTAAAACCTCCCCTTCATTGCAGGCAGAAAGGAATGTCACAATGCTATCTGTGATAGACTCCCTCTCTAGCCCAAGGACAGCTAGAGAGAAATGTGTTTCTTTGAAGTCTGTATGTGTATCCTTTTTTGTGTGTTGGTACCGAGGTATGTCTCCACAAGGCACCAGGCTGATTAATAACCGCAACAGAATGTGTGCTTTGGGCTATTCTATGTTACCATATTTATGTGGTGCCTGATTGTATGTGGAGGCTTATTATATACTTTATTCATTAAACATGAAACTCAGTCAACTGAACTTTCAAAAATGCATTACAAATACTATTGACTGGTGCTAATGGTTGATACGGATTGCTGCCAGCGTCCTAGGTATCAACCAAGAACCTTCTTGAGATGTATGATGTTGTGAGTGCCTGATTGTGTGTAGAGGCTTATTATTATTATTATTATTATTATTATTATTATTATTATTATTATTATTATTATTATTATTATTATTATTATTATTATTATTAGTCGCACAATCAGCCAGATGTTCAGTCTGGGTTTGGCATTTTTGCCTCCCTATTGAGTCCTTACCAAGGACCTGGGATAGGCAAATCTGGATGTTTGATGATATTATCATTATTATTATTTCTTTTATTCATTAAACATGAAACTCAGTCAAGTGAACATTTAAAGATGTGTCACAAATACCACTGATTGGTGCCAATGGTTGATATGGGTTGCTGCCAGCGTCCTAGGTATCAACCTAGTACCTTCTTAAAATATATGATGTTCCTAGTAGCGCAGCTTTTTGCAGTTCCGCTGGTGTTATTGCAGGAAGCTGCAATTTCTTTATGTGTTTTGTAAAATTCTTGGACATGGTGCCAAGTGCCCCAATGACAATGGGTATCACTCTTACATGTTTCATCCATAGCCATGAAGTTTTGATGGCCAGGTTGTGATATTTCGTGATTTTTTCTAGTTCTTTTTCTTCGACTTTGGCATCTCCTGGTACAGCGATATCAAGAAACTGTATGCTTCGTCCCTCTACAACTGTGATATCTGATGTGTTGTGCTCCAAATGATGATCCATCTGTATTCAAAAGTCCCACAAGATCTTCACCTTCTCATTTTTGGTAACGTTTTCCACTTTGTGCTCCCATGACATTTTGGATACAGATAAGTCATACTTTTACATAATGATCACTGGTCATTATGTGGTAGTGGTGGTGGTGGTGGTGGTGGTGGTGGTGGTGGTTGTTATTATTATCTCAACTTAATAAAAATATTAAGTTTGGTCCTGATGACTTACCCAGATTGGATCCTGCAACATTATACTGGGACATTTTGGAACAAACCTATTTGCCTTCATTTGTGCCATTGTTTTATCTGTTTAGAAATGAGGATCCTGGGACTTTAGGTGCCCTATGTTTTGATGATAATGTAAAAAGAATGGAAGAATACATAATAGCAATAAGACTTATATGGCACTTCATAGTTCTTTGCAGCACTCTCTGGGTGGTTTATGGTATCAGCCTATTGCCCCCAACCATCTAGACCCTCATTTTATTGACCTCAGAAAGGTGAAAGGCTGAGTCAATCTTGAGCCGGTGAGAATCAAACTCCTGGCTGTGGGCAGAGTTAGCCTGCAATACTGCATTTTAACCACTGCACCACTACAGCTCTAATCAACAGCATTCCCCATTTCAGTCTCTGCTCTGCTATCCATGTGTTCCCTTTTAGTCCTTTATGGAGTAGGTCTGGTGTCACCTGTTGGAGAGAAACAATCTAGTCCTTTTCATCATGAGGAAGCATGTCTTTGAAGTGGCCAGAGTTGCAGCTTCTTATCTCCAGCCTGTGCCAGTGTGCAAACAATTTGGCACCCAGCAGCTGGCCTTTCTACCTTCCAACTGCTTCACGTTAAATTGCTGTTGAGGCTCCATAGCATAAATTAAGAATAGAAGAACCGGTTTTAAGCTCATTTGTTCTGAAGAACTTAAAAATGGCTGGGTTCTGGTTTGTGGCAGTCTGCTGTTTGCAACTTGAAGGAGGGGAGAAGAGGGGAAAGAGGAGAGGATAGCAAATCAGACTTCTCCCTGCCCGACCAGTATGTCTTCTAACATCAGTATGTCTTTCAGCCCCCTCCCACCAATATGTCTTCTAAGGCTACTAAGACATTTTGTAGGGATGTGTTGGATTCTTGTTATTACTATTATACACACAACAAGATGAAAACATAGCTGCCAGTTCTTTAGCTGGTGTTGGCCTTCATACGAATTGAGTTCTTCCCAATAATCTTGGCAATCTATGGTATATGGATCCAAGCAGTGTGGCCTTTTGCAATTGACAGAAGGAAATCTTGTCAATGTTCAGATTTTCTAAGATTTTTTTTGGTATGGTATGACATGTACATATCTCTCTGTTCTGATTTGCCTGACACTTTATCCACCAGGGGATGTGTCTTAGGTTGTGGAGAAAGAGGCAAGATGGCGTCCTCAGACATTTTGGAAATGGGGAAACCCCTCCTACTTGCCTCTAATCTTTTATAGGTTTCTTTGGCTTGAAAAAACTGTTTTTCGAAAAAGTCTATCCGGTTACGATAGCTTTTCATATCTTCCCCAGGACCTGGGAAGGATTAATAAGTTTCACTTTCTGCGTGGGGGTGAATTTGCTGAGCTGGCGAGGGCTTTGGCCAAGCATCAAGCGTTTCATAATCTCTAAGAGTTTGGAAACATGCATAATTAGGAGGGAGTATCACTGACCTCGGTCCATAGATTTCATCTCCTGGAGCAGTCCCATCTTGAGATGTTTCCCCCACAGCAGGGTCTTCATCCAGTCCGGTTACTGAAGTTTGGAAACTTGGAAGCCAGCGTGAAAAGTTTTCTACTTCTGTGTCAGAGGGAAGTGACCCCTCAAAATGTGCTTCATCTTTTCCTTTTTTCTTTTTCTTCTTCGGCATGGTTAGGAAGTTGATTGTAAGCGTACCTTAGTAGCTATAAATCATTCCTTTTCTAATTAGGCTAGCCGCTTCCTATCTCTTTTAGAGATAGCTTAACAAGGAAAAAGGCTGTTTATTAAGAAACCATCCTCTGCTACCAAATATGAGAAGGAATGGAAAGTTTCCCTTCCACCTTCGATTGAGGTGCGGACCGTCACCCCTCCTTGTTAGCATATCTCAGATAAGAAATAAAACCCGATAACATGTTCTAATTAAAAACAAAACTTTAATATGAAAATAAAAATAAACAAATCTATCTAATTGTTACATTTTGGCAAGAGCAATTGTCGCCCACCTTCTTGGCAGACGAACAGAAGATCAAAAGTACTCTGGAATGTGTGAGCAGGCACAGTACATCACTTGCTGATAAGGCCTATGACCTGCGCAGTAATTTTCAGCACGGCTAGCAAACAATTAACACAGTGACAATTTTGTAGGGATGTGTTGGATTCTTGTTATTACTATTATACACACAACAGATGAAAACATAGCTGCCAGTTCTTTAGCTGGTGTTGGCCTTCATACGAATTGAGTTCTTCCCAATAATCTTGGCAATCTATGGTATATGGATCCAAGCAGTGTGGCCTTTTGCAATTGACAGAAGGAAATCTTGTCAATGTTCAGATTTTCTAAGATTTTTTTTGGTATGGCATCCAGTGTGCCGATAACCATTAAGAGCACCATGGCCAGTTTATGCCATAGTCTTTCAACCTGGCCTTTATCATTAATGGCTCGGCTCCATAAGGAGGGCAGAGCTGCTGTCTTGTAAGGCTTTTGAAAAGCAGCAAGTTATGTCAGCTGATGGCATTTTGAATGAAGCTAATACCCAGGTTTCGTTTCAGCTGCGGAGAAGTCAACCCTGATTCTACAGGATTTGGAGGAGAGCAGCAAAGATTTAAATCTCAGCATTGTCTGAAAAAGGAGAGCAGCTGTCTTGTGTTGGTGGGGCAGGTTTTTAATGGGAGAAAACATTTTCTTGTCTTGTTCCAAGCAGGAACTGGGACAACTCCAGAGAAGCTACAAATCACATGCTCCATTAGTCAAAGAACATCTTACTAAAATTAGCAGCAGTTTTTCGATCCTCCAAGGATTTGAAGTCTACTACGTCGTCGTCTACTACTACTACTACACACACACACAACAGTGTGGTACAATGGTTAATTTTCTCATCTAAGATTAGACATATTTGGGTTCCAGTCCTCCTTTAGACACAGAAACTGACTGGATAACTTTTAACTACTTTGCTCTCATTCTCTCTCATCCCTAGATAAGAAATCAAAACCCATCTATCCACTAAGAAGATGACAGTCCATAATCTTCAGTGTAGGGGCGTACATCATGCAGTGGACGTGTGTGTGTATTTCTCTATTCTTGGCATCTATGTTTTATTTTAATTTTTTGGCGCTTTGATTCTTGACCATGACAAACCCCTGCAGGTGGCTTGTGTTGCTTTGCAGCTTGTATTCTTGACAGCTCCTAGAGACATTTGCACTAGATTCCAAAACCCAAACATTCATCCTGACACTGCCAGCATTAGTCAATAAACAGATTAACATTTAAAAACAACTTGGCTTCCTGAAAGAACAGTCTGTTGCTTCATTTGTGCTGCATTAAACGGGGCCTGAAAAAGCCAGCTTCTAGTCTAAACAGCTTGTGGATATCCTTCCCTGCCCCCAATTGTCAGTTGTATATGAGTGGTGTCAGAACCATCTCAGAAAAGATTTCCAAACTTAAGAGTAAAGGAAAAGGAAAGAGCTCCGTTGCTGCAACAGCTAATACATAATGAAAGTACTAACACAAATCTTACCAAACTCTCTCTGTTTGTTACACTATGAATATATGCTGCAATTATTATTATTTTTTTAAAAAAATCGTTTGGATTTTGGTTTATTTGAGATGGGTCTTCATTTTATAAGTTCACAAGTCTGTGTTGCTTCATTGCCTTTTTGCTCTACAGGAACATTTTATTTCATACAGGAAATTTCATTATGGTTTGGGGTTCCCATATGAGCAGAACAGAAATTTTTACTTTTACAACACATTTGGGTGAAACTTGCAGGAAGGATAAAGGAAGATTTTAAAAATCTGGCAAAATTCATTTTTCACATAGGTCAGTGGTATTTCATTTGGTTTTATGCCAAGTGCCATCAAAGTTGGAGCCTTTAAGAATGTTCTGTTGCTCTCCTTTTCTCTCTCTTTCTCTCTCTTTGCTTATTGCTTCTCTTCTTTAGGTAGGTGACATGATCAGACGTTAGATAGGAAAGAAAGGAAAAGTCTTTTAGTAAAGGGTGACATGATTAAAAGCTAGAATAAGTGATAGAAATAAGAGAAGGGGGAATATTAGTGTATACATTTTTATATAATAAAATGGAAGTAATAATAAGAGAAAATGTGGAACAATTGAACAATGATAGATTGCAACCTAATATAAATGTGTATTATTATTTGACTCAATATAACAATTATGATTAACTTTATTATTTTTATTTGTATTAGAATGTATAACACCCAGGTGACACACTGTTTGCGCATTGATTTAAAACATTTATAAAAAATAAAAAACTTTAATAAAAAAAGAATTTTCTGTTGCTCATCTAGCACATTTCTGAATTAAAGTTTCTTTGAACCCCATGAAGAATGCAGAGGCCTCCTTTGGTAAGAAAAGAAAAAATTACACAGCTAATATGCTATTTCTGAAGTTGAATAATAGCCTTTCAAATTACATTTAAGGTTTTAACTAAAATATGTATATCTGATTGGTATAAAGTCACAAGGCTTGTGAAACCAATTCAGGAAAATGCCTTGCTTACTTCTCAAAACAAAATAGTAATTCCAATGGTTTCTGTAAAATTAGTTCTCAGATATAGAGGCAGCTAATTTTCAAATACTATCTGAGGATGGATTGCATAGAGGATGGATGTTTGGTTGACCTGGAGAGCAAAGACAGTCCCAGAATTTCTGCTCTCCAAAATGAGCAGCTCGTCAACACAAAGATGCAGACATCTCATCATCAAAGAAACTGGGTTTTATTTACTTGCGGAACGGGAAATATCAATCAGCTCAACTGAACTGGGCTTTGATGATAATAGTAATTCTCATTTTTTAAAAAAAAGTATAGATCAAGACTGTAACTTTCCTGAACTCATGTGATATTGTTACACTTATTTTGGAACTGATGAAAGTATAGTTTTATCTCTGGAAAACATACAAAACTAGGCAAATGTTGTCTCTGCTAATCTGCTAAAAAGTAGGTCCTATAATCGATCTCTTAGAACACTTTAATTGTTTATGGGTAGTGCATGGAATAAAAAACTGAATTATTCAAGGAATATGCAACAAATTGGGCTGGAAAAGAGTGTGTTTACGTGATTAATTACAAATACTCTCTTCTTGTACATAGGAAGGGATAATGCATTCAGTGCTCAAAATAGGCCAGATTTGTGGGTTTAGATTTTGGGAAAATATTCTGGATAGATTTATCCAATGCATGTTAGAATTCTGTTGGAATTTGCTCACTCTCTTGAATTGCCAAGGTATCTGAGCAGATATTGGAACAGCTCATGGCACCTGTGTTAGAGTTGTTTCCTGTTGATTTACAGGATAACTAAATGCAGAGGTAGGTCTATCTAATCTTTACCCTGCTCATCTTTCCCTTATGTACACACACATGCCTTTTTCTGAGATATAAGTGCTTAGAGATAGGTGTGTTGTTGCACTGAATGGTGAAAATTAGCTCTGTTGTCTGCCTCTGCTTCTGGATGAGAAGCATCATGCTTAAATGGAAGCCTTCAGTATAAACATCTTATATGCTACTTCTTTTCTACAACATTTCTTCCAAAATAATTGAAGGAGGGTCCCCAGAAGTGCCACCAAAAGCACCTCTTTGGGATGACTTAATTCTACTTCAGTATACTATTCTACCCATTTGAATTGGAAAAAAGGAAATGTCAGCTGTTAATCATGGGCATTCCTTTGCAGAAACCATTGCCATATTCAGTTGCTACAATCTTGGCTTTGAGAGATGAGAATTTACAGTTGCGTGTCTGGCAAGAACAAAGACAAGTTCATATGCACAGTGGGGAGGATTACAGAGGAGGAGAAGGAAGACATGGGAAGAGCCATCCCCAGGATAAACACATTCCATTTTCAAGTCCGGCTATAGTCAACTTGGTCATCCAATGAAGAGCAGACAGAGACAGAACACTCTCTGTCCATCCTGCAGCTGTCTTATGTCTGAAGTCAAGTCTTATGAATAACTTGTGTCTCTGCCGTGCTATCTCTGTGAGAAATAAATTTATTTTAATGGCATTTTTGAGAATACTTGCAAAGTATGATATACTCACCAAATGCCTGATGGTTCTGTGCAGACATTTTTTCATGTCTCTCTTGATCGTCTTAATTTAGGAGTGGGGAACATGTGGCCCTCCAGCAGCCTGTTGGGAAAAAACTGTTTCCAATATAGCCAAAGTTCATCCATGTCCTAGGATTGACCGGCATTTTTTCATTTAATACTCAGAAGAAAGGCTCCTCAGATAATTTATTCTTGCAAATTGTGAGGCAACAAATGTATTGCTTTAGTCTAGTCCCAGTCAGACAATTATTCCCCTCTTTTGTCATTGAACACTTAGTACTTGTTAATATCTAACCTTCCTTTGCTGATGCCCAAACTAAACAACTCCCAAACTTAGGAATGGAACCCAAAGGTGCTTTTTTCAAGAGGCAACTGGACTTTCTGGTTTTTATTTGAAGATGTTTCACTTCTCATCCAAGAAGCTTTTTCAGCTCTGATAGGATGGTGGAAAATGGAAGGATTTATACTCTTTGCAGACAGCTAGTCATTTGCATCCTTTTAGAGAATCATTAACAAACAAATCCACAAGGACAAAATTCAGTAGTCTATCTGCATTTAAAAGACATAGGCCACTCTTTTGAAGACAGCGCATTTTGGACAGAGAGGACTGAAAGAGGGGCCAAAGAGGCCATCTATGTCAAAATTGAATGGCCCACTCTCAATTGAGGGGGAGGGATACAGCATCATCTATCTCCAATCTACAACACAGTCCTTTCAGTAGTTCCAAGAAGGCTCCACACCCATTTGCACTACTCAGCTGACCCTGAGGGCCAAGATAAAACCAAGAGTGGCCCCAACGACTCTTTAAAAGAATGCAAATGACCAGCTAAATCCTTCTATTCCCCAATATCCAGTCAGAGCTGAAGAAGCTTCTTGGATGAAAAGTGAAACATCTTCAAAGGAAAAACCAAAAAGTCCCCTCTTGAAAAAACACCTTTGGGACAACCATGATCTGGATGGCTGAGAATCTCCATAGACACTTAGGAGTGGAAGAAGAAAGGGTGTAGAATGTACCCAATAATCAAATAAATTTGTCATTTGAATTCCAGAGACCATCCTAGCTGATTGTGCTGGGATGGTCTCTGGAATGTTTGTTTGTTTGTTACTGTTTGTCACCATCCTAGCATTTCCCTTGGTGTTTATATTCATCCTATAAATGCTAGATTAAGCATGAATGTACAAATCAACAGCATGGACAACGTTGAAAGGATTTGTGAGCTACCCCCACCCATACATTCATTGCCATTTTCTCTCTTCTTTATAGTGTGCTTGCTTCAGGCCTTATTTGAACATAATTTAAGTCAGATGAATTGAGAGGTGGAGGGGAATATATCATAAATCCAGAAACCACTAGTAGGATTCACATTAACTATGGTTTAATGAATACATCACAAAGGCTAAATTCCCACAACATGCAAACCAGAGGCGGTATTCTGCCGGTTCGCACCAGTTCAGGTGAACCGGTAGTGGTGGTGGCGCAATGCTCCGCCCACCCATATGTCATCACAGACCTTCTGGTCAGGTGCTACCACTACTGCTACCGAACCGGTAGTGAAGATAAGAGGATACCATTACTGATGCAAACCACTGCTGAAGAAATCACATTATGATTTACTACCTTGTAAAAGCAGGGCAATGGGTTTGGTTGTTACCTGGCATCCCAGGTAATTGTCTGGGGCACCGGATTTGGGGTTTTATTTTATGGTTTTGTGTTTTTATGATGCTGTGGTTTTGTTGTTGCTATGAGCTGCCCGGAATTGTGCTTAAGATAGGCTCCCATACAGAACTTATAAATCAATTAATAAACCCGCATTAAAGAAAATGATCATGGTTACCAATTTCTACTGGAAATAATATTAGTTCACACAGATCTTTGCTTTAAACCCAAAGGGCTGTTCCTATGTTCCTGAAATTGCATCGGCTGTAGCAGGTTGTATCTGGGAGGCTTTAGGGAAGATACATTCTCTTGGCAGTTTTCTTATGCATGCAATATGAGGCTATGGTAGAAGTTTATGGTTTTAAAAAAAAGCCCAATATATTGAGATGGGCTTTCCACATTGTAAAGCATCACATAATTTCTAATCTCCATTAAAAGATCTCTATCAATGTCATCCATGTATGTAACTAGCAAGAGGTATATGAATTGATTCAATCACGCAAGTCAATATACAGGTAGTCTTCGACTTATAACAGCTCATTTAATGACCGTTCAAAATGGTCATTACAATGGCACTGGAAAAGTGACCTATGACCATTTTTCACACTTATGACCATTGCAGCACATCCCCCCCCCCATGGTCATGTGATTTATATTCAGAATGCTTGACAACTGACTCGCATTTATGACAGTTGCAGTGTCCCGGAGTCACGTGATTTCCCCTTTTCAACCTTCTGACTGTCAGGGTGGAAATTCAGCCCTGTTCCCCTCCTGGGGTAATTGTATTTAATGAGGGATGAACTGTAGTTTCTCCTTGAAGTATACTTCATAATTAAGAAAAATAAGCCCGAGATATATTCTAAGAAACACATTTTATTGTAAAGAAAATGAAAACAAAACTTACTAGCTAATGATTACATTTTGGCAGTGTTCCTCCCTACCTTCTTGGTGGGCGAACAAAAAATTAAGAGAATGTGGACATGCGTAGTGAGCTTAGTGATACAAGTCAGATCAGTCTACCGTATGTCTTAGAGTTCAAGCACAGCTGGCAAACAAAAAAATGCAGTGACACTGACAAGCAAAGTCAATGGAGAAACCAGATTCACTTAACCAAATTAAGAACTGCAGTGATTCCCTTAACAAATGAGGTGAACGTCATAAAGTAGGAGTAAAACTCACTTAACAAATTTCTCACTTGGAAACATAAATGTTGGGCTCAATTATGGTCATAAGTTTAGGACTGCCTATATTGTAGTGGAACTTCATAACTGAGTTGGTCTCAGAAGTAACATCTGGGAGGATAAATTTTGTAAAAAATGCCATCCAGAAGGGGATGAAAAATATCATTTCCAACCCTCAGTATCTGCAGGTGAGTGAGACTAGGTCTCATCTGATGTAGTTTCCTCCATTAGTTCTCAGATAACTACTACTTAATTCAACCATCTAAGCTAAATTAATCTCATTTCAGCGAAATATCTCACAGAATATTTGGACTGCAATTTCAGCTCTAAAATAATCCAGAACATTATTATTTTTTTGCTATGTTTTTGCTGGAAAGAGCAACATTTTCTCACATTATTCATGACCAGCATGGAATTCTAATTAGTTGCTCCTTTAAAGATATTAAAGTTTTCCTTCGGAAGAATTCCAGTTTCTGGATTATCTTTATTACCTCGCATGTGTGTGTGTGTGTGTGTGTGTGTGTGTGTGTGAATCTTCCCTCCAGCCGGCCATGTCTTTGTTATTACAGCTCCCCCGAGAACCATAGCTGGTCCAACATTTCTACCACTTTTTGAAAGAATTCAACTCATCTCAGTGGACTTTGGATCAGAGACTTGGATTGATCCCACATCATGTAAACATGTCACATAGCATAATATTTTAGCTATGGAATTACTCCTGCTCAGAGTTTCCAGTTTATATCCAGAAACTCCCACACAGCTCCCACTAGTTGTCACCAATGCTTGGACAAGAACCTATGATTTAAGAGGTACAAACATTGTTTGTTTAACTTGCCTGCCATCCCATTCAGATGAAATATTTCTCTGATTTGCATCAATAACTAGAAAACTACAGTCTTATTTTAATACCATGGCTTCTGTTTGTAAAGAAACAAAGCTCCTTGGGGTTTAAATGCAGCCACAGGAACATTTTTTGAAATTGAAACCAAATCACTATAAGTGTCATTAGTCCTAGAATGCATTATAAAGTAAGAGTTCTTCTGGGTAGAGTATTCCTTATTCTAAACACATGGATGTGCTTTCACTATTTTGGGTTGTTGTTTTTTTTAATTAAATAATGATGGTGCAAATTGGCACACTTCATCTTTGTATATTCTTGTATGAAGCAATTTGCTGAGATTAATACATAAATTGAAATCTAGCTGAATGTTACTTTTTCCCAAATATTTCAATATTACTTTGAAGGCTGCTTAGAATGCAACACAGAGAGAGTTATGGGCAAGCTGCAGTTTGCTTCTATAACATCTCTACTCTACTACACTGTTCATCAGTTAGCTTTGTTTTCAAGAAGAATGACTATCATTCTTCAAGAAGATGACTATCATTATGAAGCCTTTTATGGCATATGGCCTAGCTATTGGAGGAACTGTCTGTCTCCTCAAATGCTTGCCCATTCTGCTTGCACCAAAAACGCTGGCATGCTTTGGTCCAGTCAGTTAAACAGTATCATCTGATGGGATTAAGGAAGTGGGCCTTCTTTCATTTGACATCTAGAATAACATCTCCCAGAGATTCATATTGCCCCTGCCCTGATTCCCTTTAAATGGGTGAGTGGTAGCACAGTGGTCAGAATGCAGGATTGCAGGTTAACTCTGCCAATTGCCAGCAGTTCAACCCTGACTGGCTAAGGTTGACTCAACCTTCCATCCTTCCCAGGTCAGATAGAGGACTGGGATTGTTGGGGGCAATATGCTGATTCTGTAAACTGTTTAGAGAGGACTGTAAAGCGCTAGGATGCATTCTATAAACCTAAGTGTTATGGTTATTGCTATTAAAGGCTGTCTCTTTTCCCAAAGAAAGGACAAGAGTGGGGCTGGGACCCTTGTGGGAAAGTTGCTTAGTAGAGAAGATGCTTCTCTTACTTTTTTACACTCTCCAGAGGCACTTCATTTTTTTTTCCTTTTGGTGTGAATGGTTTAGTCATTTTTAATACTATAAAACACCCAGAATGGTTATGAAGTCAAAAAGCTTTACAGATTTGATAAACAGGATTCAATAAATGAAATCTGCCTTGTAACTTCTCAACAATTTTCTTCCCTTTGGAAAGATACTTCTGATTTTGCACCTTATTCTCAAGGGGCCTCTAATTTGCTTTTGACTTTCACTTGGTAGTCTTTGATGCCTGGCTGGCTGTGGAAGTAATGCAACAGAGTCTTGGCCAAAAAAAAATATTTTAGACAGTTTTCATCACTGCCTTGTATGGCACTAGCCTCTCTGACTGCCCACACTTTCTCATCTAAAAAAGGCCAGAGAGAGGAAGTTTCTCACAATATCTTGTAACTAAATAAATGGAAGAACAGCACTTCTTTGAAAGCAAGTTATCTGTCATCAAACAAAATGAGGACACCACTTCACAATGCTTTACAGGTCTCATTAAGCAGGTTTACAGAGTCAGCATATTGCCTCCGACATTTTACCCACCTTGGAATGACGAGAAGCTGAGTCAACCTTGAGCTGGTCAAGATCGAAAGGATCGAACTCCTGGCAATGTGAGCAGAGTTTGCCTGCAATACTGCACTGTGCCACCATGGCTCAGAGATAATGAGCATTCATAAACAAACTCTGCCTGACTGCCTCTGTCTATAAAGTAACTAGGTAATGAGCAACAGTGTCAGAGTTTGTTGCAGCAATAACATCCAGAAAGCACACACAGGTAACTGATTCAGCAGGATTCATTAACTTCTCTTTATATATCACATGAAGTAAATATACAATATCAAAAGCAGGTTTTCCAACATGGTAGTAAATACAAGCAAACACAAGCAGAAGAAAAGAACAGTTTCAGTTTCAGTTCAGAGCAGCAGACTAGTTTAGAGCTCAGCACAGACTCAGAGCTTTAGTACAGAAGATAAGATAAGCCACACCCAGGCTCCTTGCTGTCTCCTTGCTGCTCACACAGCAAAATGTTTCAGTTTTCAAACAGTCCTCATTTGGTGATGCCAAATGCCAAATAGACAGTTGCCATGTCTATTCATTGGCTGACCTTGTTACCATGTCTCTGCCAAGTCATAAACTCTCACACACTGACAAGCAGCACTGGTTCTTGGGAGGTAACGTCTGTCCTTCTGGCTCAAGTAGAACGTCTTGGCTGCTACCTCCATTACTAGCTGCTGCTTGGGGAGTCTTAGTTATGGAGCACAGGATTTTGCCTAGATGTCTGTTCTAGTTGCACCACTGCAAAGAGCAAAGTATAGTACAGTGGATCACCTTAACCGATTTATGGGTTGTATTTGGCTTGAGACCTTTCAAGGTATAGCAATCTGTAATTTCAACAAGAAGTCAACCACCAGCAAAAGCATATGAATAGGGAGGATGAGGGCTCTGCCTAAAAATAATTTCACAATTCATTTCAAGGAAAGATGGGAATTAAAAAATGTGATTGAGATGAATACTTTGCATGAAATTCTTGAGGAAAAACACACAACCCTGACCTCTGCAACTCAGTCTCACTCTGTGGGGGTCCCTGGCATTTTTGTACCCTCCAAAGGGAGTCTTTCTTGGAAGACTGCTTGCCCAGAAAAAAAAAATACTGCCTTTGAACTTTCTTTTTGATCTCTCAGAGACTCCTTTTCTCATGAGTCCAGTGGAAAAGAAACACAAGTCCATTATGCCTGTTACATATGCAAAGAATGTAGAAGGCTAAGGAAGTTTGAACCGCTTCTGAGGTAAAGAAACAGCATAGAGGAAACCAAATGCCAGCCAACCCTCTCAAATTAAAAGTTACCCATCTAAGATGCAGTAGGACTCTTAAAACACTTTTTAAGGCTTGTGGGAATCTTTTCTATGAAAAAGGGGAGCATACTATCATCCAAAAGCAGCATGTTCACTTCTACAACTGTTTAAATATGGGGATAAAAAAAAACCTTGAATGTCTGTTGGGAAACCTGTGAAGTCTAACTTAATGAAATAATTTTGCACTCTTGCACTTGCACTTGCCTTTTCAGTCTCTGAAATATTGAGTTCCACTTCTGTTTCAGCATGAAGACTTAAGGGGGACAGGGACTCTATAAATAAATGATGTCATTCCTGCATTGATGCACAGTTACTTTTAAAAAAAACAAAATTCTCTAGTATGTAAATGGTAATACAGTAGGCCATGAGGTAGGCCTACTTTTCAAGGCTTACTTTGTTTGGGGGAGCCCACAGCTCAGTGATTCGACACATAACTTACATAAAACCATTTTCCCTGGTGGACTACCAATTTCTGTGAACTGGAAAATGACATTTAGAGAAAGTTCTCCCTCCTTGAATACCTCCCTATATTAAAAAGTTGTTCACAAGTTGCCTTATTCCCGCCTTGTTTTGGTTTCCCATAATTCTGTTTTACTAATTGAGTATTCATAATGCTTTCTATGAATAAAGATATACACCAATATACATCACTATCATGGAAAGATAGTCTGCTGATATTCTTATTCCAACACTGATGAATCAGTGGTTCTATGGGCATGGCTTGGTGTGGTGTGGCTTGATGGGCATAGGTTGGTGGGAGTGGCTTGGTGGGCATGGCAGGAGAAGGATACTGTAAAACCTCCATTCTCACCCAACTCCAGGGGAAGGCTACTGTAAAATCTCCATTCCCTCCCCACTCCAAGGGAAAGTTACTGCAAAATTCCCATTCCCTTTTGATCAAGTGGGACTCAGGAGGCAGATAATAGATGGGGGTGGGTGGGGCCAATCAGAGGTGGTATTTGCCAGTTCTCCAAACTACTCAAAATTTCCACTACTGGTTCTCCAGAACTAGTTAGAACCTGCTGAATACCACCTCTGTGATGGATGCTTCTTCCCTTGGCATCTCCCTAATATAAGATAAATAAGTCTCTGGTTGGGATAAAGAAAAAAAATATCTCTAAGATTCAGAAAATATTCTTGCAGGCCTGGCTTAAAAGGTCCTATATATTGACTCAAAAACAACAATTAATTGGATCAGTGTGACTTTTGAAGATATCTTCCTTAGAACTGTCTTAATTTTTGTTGGAACGATACAGGGAAGATTATTGTGGCCCCTGCATAAGGATGACACATACATTTTTGAAGCATTGGGGTTAGAGTAATCTAAAATTTAAAAAATGACATGAGAAGATGGCATGATGCTACATAAAACACATTGAATGTCATTTAACTAGAAAAAATGCCTTTAGCCTCTAAAAAGGTCCCACATAAATTCTTAGAAAATAAAATATATGGTGCCATTGTCCAGACACCATACTAGATAGCATAACAATTCAGAAGACTAAGAGCAACTCATCAGTTCGCTTTCTGATAGAATATATGTCTTTAATTGCCATTTTATGATGAAATTATCTTTCTTTGCAGCCAGTTTATGAGAGTGACCACAACATTAGCTCAATATTTTAAATTATTTGATATGGGAAGTATTTTATCAATGGTTAGAGGGGGGAGAAGGGGAAATTGGAAATAAAAGAAGAAGATTAAAGAAGAATGGGAAATATGTTAAGACAGAGGTCTAAACAAGATGATAACTGTTAGTATTATGATGAGGAAGATAATTATGCTTAATGTTATTATTGTATTTTTATTAGAAGATACTGTAGGTTAAGGGGAAAATGAATAGGTTAATGGTGTTCAATTGTTTAATATACTACAATTTTAAGATTAGAGAATTAATATTAATGTGAATGATGTTGTAAATGTTGAAAGCTGTTGCACAGAGATATCTGTACACTGTTTAAGGAAAGATGAAATGTTTGTATGTTGAAAAATAAAAATACATACATACACACACACACACACACACTGTGCCAACCGTCTTATCCATTTCAAACCTCTCTTCCTCCACCCAGTTGATGCCAATCCACTGGGTAGAGGAAGAGAGGTTTGAAATGGATAAGACGGTTGGCACAGCAACACCTTACCAGTCCTGCTCCCTGTGTATATACCTTGACATGTGTAGAAAAGCAATCTGGGTCAAGAGGCCGTGTCCTCCATCTTACCATTCTGAGCCCCCCTTCCCCTAAGACCTGAATGCAAACGTGCAAATCCAACAACCCATGTTGTTTGCATCTGAACAATTCATTTATTATGCGTTGCTCCCTTTCAGTCAATTCGCTGTTTTTAACTGCAGCTTCCCCCCTCCCCTTTTCAGCTTTATAAACACGCCTCGCAAACCACAAATCAGTGTTTTCACACCACAGCGTACATGCCAGCCGTGTTTGTTGAGAAGCAAAAAGCCTGAGAACTACTACCGGTTGAATTTCTTTTGCAGCTTAAACATTTGCACTTGGCAGCTCATTTTTTTTTTAAATGCAAATGATACTCAATACTCCCTATTGACACTTGGTTTTTGCTTCTCAGGGACAGGGTTTCCCTATCGAGCACAAACATACAGATTGTGGCAAGTTCTCAAAACCATAATGAAATCTCAGCTACGTGATGTAATGAGAGAGGGTTATTTGTCAAGGACAGATTGTATGGAAAGACTAGAGTCCCACAGTGGAAATGAGAGTCCTTGGTATGGCTACAAACACAATAAAAATTGAGATCAGGCTATGTCGATACCCACACGCACATCTCACTAACAACAAATCAATCTTCTCAAAACAGAAACAAAAACTTTACTTAGTCATTAAGACTGGCGAGCAAAACCGTTGTCTTGAGAAAGGGGATGTATGATGTATGTAGGAGCAAATTTAAAGCAAAGAGTTGTTTTCAGTAGATTCTGAGTACACACGTCAGTGAAACGTTCAGATCATAGCCAGGGTCATGTTTCCACTCCTACTGATTTAATGCTGACTTGACTCTTGTGAGATGTTGAATCTTTCTTACAGCACTTGGAGAAAGTAAGACTACGCAGGCCAGACATTATTTAGGAAAACCATATCCCATCTGAGCGGTGGAACCGAGTGGGGAATTACCAACCACTGACTGCTTGATGTATTGGTGAATTCCCTACAGGGGCCTGAAGTTCTAGAAATACATATGGCCTCGATTTGTCCCAGTTTTATGTAGACTAATCAACTGTCAAGGATAAAAATTATTTTTAAATAGCCAGTAGACTGAAACAGTAGGACTCTCCTTTTAAAACTTTTTTTCAAGATACAGAGTGAGATACAATGACTCCCAATAAACTCAGATTGAATATCATAGAATAACAGAGTCGGAAGGGACCTTGGAGGTCTTCTTCCAACCCCCTGCTCGAGTAGGAGTCACTATTTCATTTCAGACAAATGCAATTTCTTCTTAAAAGCCTCCAGTACAGAGAACTCACAACTTCTGAAGGCAAGCCATTCCTCTTCTTCATTCCTCTCACTGTTAGGAATTTTTTCCTTAGTTCCAGGTTGCTTCTCTCCTTGATTAGTTTCAATTTAATTAGTTTCAATTTAATTAAGGAACAAGTCTATAATGAGTAGTCTAACCATGATATCAAATGGTTAACATCCAGCACGTAGTATTGCTAGTAGGTTGGATCAACTTTTGAGCCTTTGCTGGACAATGCCATTTCAGCAGATAAATCGGGAGGTTTTAGAATTAAATCTTTTGAACTGATGCTTCAGCCTCCCAGAGCAAGGATTTACTTTTCTTAAACTCTAAGCAATTTGTTCCTTCTTTGCTTAATACCTTTGTTGGATTAATTGGAGTTGGTCATTCTTACTGAACACCTGCTTCCTTATGGGCATTGCTTCACAATCAGTCCCATAAACCATATGTCCTGATTATTTTAAATGCCCTGCTGTTAATATACTGCATTGGCAGTCATCACTCAAAAACCTAATAAGCCCAATGGCTCTCCACACAAACAAAAATTTGATGGAAAATTAAAATGTAGCACTATACATATCTCTCAAGTAATGTAAATATATAGTCAAGTAAGAGTAAATAGAATTGCACACTAAATGTTAGGATGACATCTAGCTAGCTATCTAGCTATCTGGTAAAGGTAAAGGTAAAGCTGCCCCTTGCACATATGTGCTAGTTGTTCCGAACTCTAAGGGGCGGTGCTCATCTCTCTTTCAAAGCCAAAGAGCCAGCACTGTCCGAAGATGTCTCTGTGGTCATGTGGCCGGCATGACTAAACGGTGAAGGTGCACAGAACGCTGTTACCTTCCCACCAAAGGTGATTCCTATTTTTCTACTTGCATTTTTACATTCTTTCAAACTGCCAGGTTGGCAGAAATTGGGACAAGTAACGGGAGCTCACTCCGTTAAGCGGCACTAGAGATTCAAACCGCTGAACTGCCGACCTTTCTGATTGACAAGCTAGCATCTTAGCCACTGAGCCACCGTGTCATTTATCTATGTATATCCTGCCACAATTTCAAAGGACTTTTGATAAACAATGCATAAAGCATCCACAATCCAAGTGTAAAACAAAGACCTGAAAGAATATAAACAGTAAGGAACAATCTGTCATTCTAACCATGATTATCACCCAACCCGAACACCCTCCCGAAGAACTCCTACTCCTTCCTGCTTTATGTTAGTTCCCACCAATATTTTTAGATTGTAGAATCCAGTCACAACTCCAATAGCCTGCAGGTTATAGGTCAGTCTCAATTCTGCCATGTTGCTGGAAGAACTGCATGAGCTACCAGTATGTTTCTGAGTGCAATTCCAAGGACTGGTTGCTACGTTTAAGGTTTTTCAGCTGTTTATGAAGCCATCTTTCCAGGGGTGGTATTCATTAACTTTCCCTACCGGTTTGCAAATGTGAGCGCGTGCAAGTGCTCGCTTTGCTCCCACGGGCCTCCTCCCCATATGTGCTCGGCCTTCCGCACATGGGCTTTTGCTTGAAATTGTGCCTAAATAGGACAGCATAGAGCCGAGGCAGGTAGGCAGGTCCACCCGTGATTGCCACTACCGGTTCAGGTGAACCGGTCCGAACCGGCTGAATACCACCTCTGCATCTTTCCCTTAACAGATATGCTGAACAAATTCAGACAGAGAACATCTGTCCCCATCTACCTGGATGTGCAAAGGGAAGAGCCCTGAGGTTTCTGTGCAAAAGTTTTCCACTTATGGAACAGTTTATGTTCTCATGAAAGGAGCACCCATATCCTTGGGCCTTCCAGGAAAACTGTAATGGTTCGGCTTTTCCAGAGGACCTTTCAAGATTGATCCTGGAACCATCAATGTAAACTTCAATTTTATTACGGTTATATATTGTATACCATCAACCAGGCTCTTTCAGCCCTACATACCTCATAGGGATGCTTCATAGAAAAGCTGGAAAAGTAAGTGCTCTGTATGCTTTCTTGAACAGCCAGAGGAAATGAGGTTAAAAAAATGAATAGAATAAATAATTATCTTTCAATACTTAGCTGGCATACTGTAAGTAAAAGGATTTATAAAAGGACATTCATGGCATAGTCATAAAAAGGAAGCGAAATGATTATAAGGGAGAAGGCTGAAATTTATTAAAGACCAGAGAAAATGAGAAAGGTCATTCCAAATGCATCTGTGGTTATCAGCTAAGCATTCTTTGGGAAATTTTTTAACAAGACACCTTTCAGAAGGTCACTTTCCTAGTTATCGTATGTCTCACTTTAGATTCCAGGGGGAAAGTGTATTTAGAATGGCAAGGATTACTTATGCCCTAAATCACCGAGAACTTTAAGAAAGCATTAGCATTTTCAACTCTACCCTGAAGCAGACCTGGAGCTCCTGAAATGATTTGATCAACATTTTCAACTTCTAATTACTTAGTGTGCAAATACAGAATAACAAAATATTAGAGTTGGAAGGGACCTTGAAGGTCTTCTAGTCCAACCCTCTTCAGAAGGAGACCCTATACCATTTCAGACAAGTGGCTGTCCAATCTCTTCTTAACAACATCCAGTGATGGAGGAGCACTCACAACTTTTGAAGGCAAGCCGTTCCATTGGTTGATTGTTCTCACTGTTAGGAAGCTTCTCCTTAGTTCTGGGTTGTTTCTCTCCTGGATTAGTTTCCATCCATCCATCCATCCCTTCTTTCTTTCTTTCTTTCTTTCTTTCTTTCTTTCCTTCTTTCTTTCTTTCTTTCTTATTTATTTATTTATTTGAATTTGTCAAACAAAAACTAGAACAGAATAAAAGAATAAAAATACAGAGACAGGGGCGATAGGCATGTTAGTGCACTTATGCACGACCCCTCTACTAACCACATAACTATGTATAATGTAAGGTCCACAGAAGTCAATTTGTGACTGAAACTGTGAAAATTTGTAGCTGAAACAACTGAATCAGGTAGAGCATTCCAGACTTAGGCAACTCCATTACAGAAATTGTATTTTTTACAGTCAAGTTTAGAACGATTTACATTACGTTTAAAGCGATTGTTAGCAGTTGTTAAAGCGGTTGTTATTAAAACAAGAAAAATCATTTACAGGTAAAACATTGCTACGTATAATTTTGTATGCTATACCTTATAGGTCTGACCACAAGTGTTGCAGTTCTAAGTTATCCAAACTGAGAATTTTGAGCCTAGTAGCATAGGGAATTCTACTGTCTACCGAAGAGTACAAGGCTTTTCTTATAAAATACTTCTGAACCCACTCGATTGTACTGATGTCAGATATATGGTGGGGATTCCAAACAGTTGAACAATGCAATTCTTGTCTTGCCTTGTCCTAAAGCCATGATGGCGAACCTATGGCACGTGTGCCACAGGTGGCACACAGAGCCCTCTCTGCGGGCACGTGAGCTGTCGCCCCAGCTCAGCTCCACCATGCATACGTGCGTGCCTCCCACTGGCCAGCTCATTTTAAGGCTCCTTGCCGTGCATGCACAAGGGGCAGGGCGCATGAGGGAGATTTACACATATGCACAGGGTCGTGCATGCATGTGCAGGGGTAAAATGGGGGGTCTCATGTGCATTGCATTATGGGTGCGCACACGTGCTTTTGGCACACAACAAAAAAAGGTTCGCCATCACTATCCTAGAGAATAGGTTGCCCCCCACTTCTTTATGAAAGCCCCTTAGATATTGGAATACCAGAGCCTCAGATGGGCATTAAAATCCAAAATGTAATACTTTCTCCACCCAACAAAAATGGCATGCTCATTTCAAGAGAACAAGGGTTCTGCATTATTATTTGGGAGCCTGGTTCTCTTATAGCCAATGAAATATCTCCCCTGCAGATATCCCTAACGGTGCATTGGTGGAAGACATGATATTCTCTAAGTTTATAGCCTTACGTAAGGCTTTAAGAAGACCGCCAAGCTCAGCCAGAAGAAAGCCCTTTGGCCACCGGATGAATTTGCAGAAGTAGCATTGGACCTAATAGCATCCTCAGCATTGTAAATCTGGTTGTTTCAAAACACAATTCAACTTCATTGGAAATAGGATCAATCTTAACTTTTACAACAAATGATGTACTTTCAATTACTTTGAAAGTGAAAGTACAGTTTAATGAGACTCAAGCGCAATCAAAGACAATGCTTTTCATTTTAAAGGAAGCTTCTGGTCCTCCTACCTTCTACTCTATCTTTTTCTACAGAAATTGCCCTGATAAATATGTACCTCTGAAAAAGGTAAAATTTCTTTCCACAAATAATTGAATTATAACCCCCATGAGTGTCGTGATCTGTATAATATGACACATCAATCTGGAATTATTATTTCCTTTAATAATTTCCCTTCTTAGACTTCCATTGATCTCTTTCTTGTGCCTGCATCACTCTGAAACATCTGTGTTTTCCTTCAACTCACCATCATTCCTTATTTGAAAAGTCTGTAAATTTTGTGCTTCTCCAAAATATATAGGTAATTGATTCCAGGAGTGAATGCCCATAACAAATCATATTGCTGTAACTCCCCTTGATTTAATGATGTACAATGCTTTCTTAGGCAAAGACCATTATATTACTAACATTTATATGCCAGATTTGGGGGGGGAGGGAGGATGGAATGATTTGTATTTTCAAGGGGGTGGAGGGAAATTTCTTTTGGAATGTAAAATGAAAAGAGGTGAAATCTGAAAATGGACAAATATATTGAAGTGATTCCCAATGATTCTTCCTAATGAAAAGTCAGACGCCTTCCCTGCCTAGAAGAAAAACGGATGAAGAATTTGTTTCAGGATACTCTTAGAGTTGGGGATGAAATGGAAGTTGGGAATGTTTTTTCCGAATGTCACTCAATCTCACATGGAAAAACATGAGTAAGAGCAACAGAGCACATAATATAATTAAGAAGTCATTCCTTCCAGCCCTGGCACTTAGCTTTTTTTTTAAGATAAAATCCTATCCAATGATTTCATTCTCAGTTATTGGAATTCAGAATCATGATCAAAATTCTAACACATGGTGTTAGAACTTGCGTGTATTTTGGAATTAGCAAATATAGATTACATTGGCAATAGCACTTAGACTTATATACCACTTCACAGAGCTTTACAGCCCTCTCTAAGCGGTTTAGAGTCAGCCTCTTGCCCCCAATAATCTGGGTCCTCATTTTACTGACCTCAGAAGGATGGAAGACTGAGTCAATCTTGAGCCAGTGAGAATCAAATACCTGACAGTCATCAGAATTAGCATGCAATAATACATTCTAATCACTGAACCCCAATGGCTCCTGATGTTTGTGGTAGGGCCTATTCAACTCTTAGAACTGAAGTACACTGCCTCTTCTTCATGCTATCATGTGTGTTACACCTGCCTACTCATGAGTACACCATAATGAATTCTGTAGGACTGGCTCAGGTAGGCAGGTAAGCAGACACCAGCCGTGAAACAAATTTTACATTTGTTTTAATTAACAATGTCATTAATTCTTTCTATTATAATGTAGAAACAGACAGGTTCCTACTCGTGCTTGTAATTCAATGAAGCTATACTCCTTTTTAAAAAAAAAAGATGACAGAATTTCTAAAATTCTCCTTATATAGAACAATCTATAGAGACATACAAATTTTCAACTGTATGAATAAATATCTACATAGGTTTCCTCCCTTCAAAGTGCTTTCATGGAAACATATAATATTATCCACAAAATATCTTTGGCAGAAAAGGTATTCTTGGAGTGTTGCCTAGAAAAAAATATATTTCTAACTTGGCTTTGATGTAAAGATTCTTGGAGAGCAATATATCCAACTTCGATTTTGCTTATGCATCCTGCCACATCAGTCTTTTATTTGAACTCTGTGTCTTCAAAAATCATGTAACAATTTAATGTTCCTCCCCATATTTTTAGTCTCTAGATGTAGGAATTCACCATCAGAACCATTATTTTAAAAAGAAAGAAATACCTATCACACAAATGATTGTCACATAAAATAGTTATTTCTGCCCTCTATGGAAGGAATGTATGTAATGTAAAATATGTATATCTTTCTTACAGAAATTCACCTCTGGTGATAGACTTGATTCTTTTGCTTATTTGGAAAAAGAAGTTGCTTTTTTTTGTAATAAGTTTTTATTTTATTTTATAACATACAAAAATCCCAATTTCAATTGAACAGTGTGTTGTCTGGGTACAAATCATTTTAGGAAATAATAATCAAAGTCTTTACAACATTATTCATTGCATTAATATCAGTTATAATAATATTAATAATCATCATCATAATAATATTTATTTAACCAAGTTAACATACCTTCCTTATATCGTTGATCCTTCCATATGTTTCCCTATTTCTAGCTCCTGTTTTTGTCAGCTAACCATTGATAAAATAAGTTCCCAAGTTTTAAAAAAATCAGTTTCTTTCTTTTCCTTAATTGTAAGTGTTAGCTTATCTATTTCTGCACATTCTAATATTTTCCTAGTCACATCTTCATCTGTTGGGATCGCTTCACTTTTCCATTAGTATTTGTGCAAATTCCAATAGTATTTGTGCAAATACTACTCTAGCTGCAGTCAATACATGTAAAATCAAATATAGATTCCCTTTGTTGTACTTATCTGGTAAAATACCCAACAAAAATGTCTCTGGTTTCAAATCTATATGTTGTTTTATCATTTTTTCCAGCCGTGTATGTATTTTTGTCCAATATTTTTTTTTTGACATATCCACCACATATGATAGTACAAACCAGGTGTCTGGAAAAAGAAGTTGTTAATCATCATGGCTTTCTACTGGAAGGTCCTCTGTTGATTGAGTATCTAGAACATGGGTGTCCATTATTTTGGCTTGCCTCTTCATTGAGTGAAGAGGCATTATCTTGGGCCACATAAAAATATATATGATATAATGTATATAAATAGCAAGCTGAAAATCAAATAATGATTTTAAAACTTTATGATCTTGTGGGGTCGCATTATTAGCTGTCCAGGGCTGCATGTGGCCCATGAGTTGGAAACACCTGACCTAGAATAAGAAGTAGAGGCACTTCCGCTACATTATTTGTGTATTGAATGGGAAGCTATATAAATAGCAACTGCACTTAGACTTATATACCACTTCACAGTGTTTTATAGCCCTCTCTAAGTGGTTTACAGAGTCAGCATATTTCCCTCATAATCTGGGTTCTCATTTTACCAGCCTCGGAAGGATGGAAGGCTGAGTCAACCTTGAGCTGGTGAGACTCAAAATGCTGAACTGCTGGCAGTTGGTAGCCAGCAGAATTAGTCTGCAATACTGCATTCTAACCATTGCGCCACCAAGACTCTCAAATGAACAAACCAATAATTGGATTCTCAGAATTGCCATTTTCATTCTGCCCCTTACCCCATGTTTCAAGCATAAGGAAATGCCACATGCTGCTGTACTGTCATAGCAGAGGTGAAGAGCAGCTATAAGAAAACTGGGCAACACCTGACCTTTCAGGGATTGGACAGCAGCTCTTATTGTAGAACATCTGCCCTGTAGGAGATCAGCCCAGTTAGGTTGATAGATGTTAGGTTACATTATATGTCATTCGATGTAATGAAACTGAGCTTGTCAGCTGGGAAGCTGATAGTCCGGGTTCAAGTCCAGAGCGCTGAGCGATGGGGTGAGCTCCTGTTCCTTGCCCCAGCTCCTGCCCACGTAGCAATTCAAAAGCATGTGAATGCAAGTAGATAAATACCTTTGGTGGGAAAGTCACAGGGTTCTGTGAATGTTTAGCATATACAGTAGCTGTGCTGGCCACATGACCACAGAAGTATCTTTGGACAATGCTGGCTTCTTAGCAAGGAAATGGAAATGAACACCACTGCCTAGAGTCAGATACGACTGGACATCCTTACCTTTACCTTTATGGTTGTTTCCACTTAAATTGTGTTTGCCATTCAGAATTGCTGTGGCAGAAGGGTTGGCCATGTAAAGCAAAATAAATAAAATTATATCACATAATAGGACCTGATTTTAATTTTAATTGTATTTCATTTTATTATTATGTTTATATCTAACTGCAAGTCCAAAGGACAGTTGACAGTAAGTACAATAAATAATCAGCCACATTTGGTTTAATACAAACATATCAAATTAATATTGATGACATCACCCTCAAAATTTCTCCTGGCTGATGCAAACTGGGTTTAAACAGTATTTAGAGAGCTACATATTGCACAATCCCAGATGTCAGGTTGGATAGGGTGAGTATACACTTGTAGATCCTTCCCTGTAATATTGCTATCTTAAGAGGTGTAGGAAAAGTCCTTTTTCTCTGGCAGCCCCTGCCCTGTGTCAACCACCCTTCCCAATGGGGGGTTTGGTAGCCCTCCACCCATCCTTTTAACCTTCCCAACAAAATCACTTGAAACCTGGGTTTTCCCTCAAACTCTGGGGTAGATGGGCCTATCACGTGCGCAATGGCCAAATTGATTAACATTGTATAAAGGCAGGTATCTCTTTAATGGCTTTTACACTCTGTCGATGTTATTTTAAAGGTCCGGAGATCACAATGTCTGTTTCTTTTATAATTACACCTGGAACTTATATTTTCTGCAATCCAATTTGGAACAGTTCACATTGAGTTTATATCTGTTGTGTGCTCTTGTATTCTTGTGTAGATATTGCTTTGTTTGGGGGTTACAAGGTGCCCAGAGTTTTGTTCAAGATGTACAAGGCTGTACAAAAGTTTTAAATGAATAAAATAAATAAACAAATGAACAGCCATCTATTGAGGCTTTGAGGAGTGGTGACTTCCAGCAATTGGGAAGCTGATGCTTTTTCTGACTGTGATGCTTTTTCTGTTACTAAACGTGGTAATCAGAATCATCAATTCCTGTTCCATACTGACATTTAACATGAGATTGGTAACATTCATCAATGTGAAAGAGTTAACCTTTTAACCCTAGTTTGTATTTTCCTCCTACATTCAGAAATTTGCCTGCCAACTCTATTGTTTGCTTTTGTTCTGCTTGGTTGCATCAAAAGTGCTCCAGATGGTTTATCTCTACCACATTTGGGATACCTCCCAAACCCTTTGACTAAATTGGGTTTCACAGAATATTGGGGAGGAGAGGGAGGGAGAGAAGATTATTCCCAGTCTAAGACTTCTCTTCTTAACTTTGACAAACTTTGGACATTAGCCAAAGCAAAACCAAGTAACTTGGCTAAATCCACGTGGGAAGTCTGTGGTTAAAGGCAGAAATTGAACCCAGGTTTCTGGCAAATTAACTAGCAAACTTGTGGCTTTCTCCTTTACTTGGGTTGCTGCAGTTAGCCAGAGGCATGCAAAATACATGTCTTGTGCCATTGCTCTGCCAGGCTAACTATTAAACTTTATAAGCCGTAGAGTGAAATCTTGAGCAACTTCAGACTTCTGTCAAAAGACTATTTTGGCCAGAAAGGTCCTTGATTCTTCATGTTCAGCTCCATTTCATTTGTTCTTTCTGTGTAGAATTTAATTGTTAGCCAGCACAGCAGAGAAACTGTGCTGTGCATTCTTCCTTTGACCATTCTTCATTCAAGAACAAATAACACCTTTGCAGTAGGTCTATGTGTCTCTCATAATCGCCATAATGTTCTCCCTAACTCTCACTCTAAATTTTATAAATTTGGAGATATTGCTCTTCTAAATCTTTCCTCTCCATAAATCAAAGACTAAGTATCTTCCTCACTCAGTTTCTGAAATGTGCACCTATTTGAGGTTAACATATTACAAATTTCAAGCACATACAGAATATGCATCTACCCACCCATATTTCAGACAAATGCACACGCATATGTATACCCACAAGTGCACTCCCCTTTAATTCAGGGGTGGATTCCGGCAGGCACTACTGCCAGTTTGCTCATGTGTGCATTGTGAACGTGTGTATGCATGCACAGTGCAATTAAAATTGTTCTGCGCATGTACAGAACCAAAACAAAGATGGCTGCACCTACGGGAGAACCGATTCGGGGGTGTGGCAGGCCTGGGTCACTGCCGATTCCAGAGACTTAGGCTGCCAAACCAGTACTGGTTCAGCTGAACCGGTCCAAACCAGTAGGAACCCACCAGTGCTTTAATTTATATGAAAGAATCCCCTCACACATTCATTCTATTGTAAGCAAGATATGGACTGATTCTCAACCAGGACCACAATGTGTGGTCTCTTCTGACCTTCCATGGTGGGGTTGAGTTTGGATTAGAGATGCACCTAATATTTGTATTAAATGCTGGAGCAACTGAGAATTTTCTCAACATTAATTATAGATATGGGCGAAACAATTTCCATGGTTCCCACGCTATTGTCCAAATTCAGTTTGCAGTATTGAAAGGAAGGAGACAAATATATAATGTAAAACTGAGTTTAGATGGGGATTCCTCAGACAACAGAAATTCCCCAGCCACTGTGAAATAGCTGTAGAAGTCCTTAGAAAAAGGTATAATATGAATATAAATTGAATTATCACTTCCCTGCCCTACATACTCTCTCCCTATCCTCTCATCAACCCTTCTTTCTGTCTCTGCTCAGGAACATTACAATTGCAGGGGATTTCTTTTGACAAAGAAAGATAAACTTGACTAGGCTTTATTAATTCTGAATCTAGACATTCAACTTTGAAACATTAAACTGTATAAAAACACTACCATTATAAAGTAATTTGTGCTCCTACTTGCATGCAGGTGTTCAGAATGCTTTAATGTCCCTTTAAGTCATGTAAATTACGCCTCTTCTGCCCATTCCAAAAATGGGTACTCTCAGAAGCTCAAAACTTACTTGAAATTTATGCAATTTAGAAAATTTAGAAGGTACTGTACTTGTAAGAAACATTGGTACCATTCCAGAATCTGTTCCAGAGGTCTATGAATTGTTGTGGCTCCAGGATCTACTATAAATTGGGATGGGTTTTTAGTTAGTTAGTTAGTTAGTTAGTTAGTTAGTTAGTTAGTTAGTTATTGCACTCTCCTATGGTTAGTTGCAACAACTATTGACTGAACTATTAGTATTGCACAGCTGGCTTCAAAATGGTCTGATTTTGAAGGGGTGTCAAAGTGGTGGCCTGTGGGTTGGATGTGTCACACATAGGCCACGCCCACCCTGGCTCCCCAAAGTCAAAAAACTTCCCGATGCGTCATGATTCATCACGTGATGCGATCGAGTTTCACAGCCCTGGAGCAGAGCATGGAAATGCTACAAAGAAGATAGGAATGATTGAGAATAGCTGATAACGTTGTAAGCCAGTGTTTCTCAATCTTGGCAACTTTAACCAGTGTGGGCTTCACCCTTCAGAATTCCTCAGCCAGCACTGAGAAACACTGCTGTAAACCATCTATTTGGAAAAGCTCTTTGCGCTCATCATGTACGTATAGATTGCTTAAAGAATCTCATGCAAAAGAGCAAACACAATAACATGGAATGAAGTAAAATAATAAATATTTTTCTGACTCTTACACTTTCACTTCTTAATCATTCACTGACTTTGGATGTGAAACAGAAAGACCTAGCTCAGCAGTGGTGGGTTTCAAAATTTTTTGGAACCTACTCTGGGTGTGGCCTGCTTTGGGGGAGTGGCTTGACTCCAGCCAATCAGTGAGCGGCGGGCTGGGCTAGTTTAGTGTGGACAGGCAGGGGAGTGAGCTAGCTGCGACAGGATGTCCAGGGCAAGCGAGCGACAGGGCCAGGGCAGGTGTTCCAGAAGTTACTGCTGGGTCCACCGGTCGAACCTCCTCTCACCGGATCGGTAAATTTCACCAACCAGTTCTCCTGAGCTGGTGCGAACCAGCAGAAACCCACCACTGTAGCTCAGTGACTTGACTCAGAATCCATGGTGATAGGGAGTGAAATTCACATCAGGTTTCTGGCAAACTAGCTACCAAACGTGAGTTTTCCCTCCTGATTGTTCCAGTTTGCCAGAAGTTTGTGTCATCATCCATATGTGAAATTGTCCAGAGAAATACTGATAGTAATTTTACTAAAACTCCCTCCTCCTCTTCCTCCTCTCCTGCTCCCCCGCCCTTGGTTTTGGGGTTTTCCTCTGAAACACAGTCTCCACAGTCTCTTTTGAATTTTCCATCCGTTGTTAGTGGCTACTCTACTGCCAAATAAGTTCACTTCATTTTTTTTCTGCTTCTGGGAGTAACTGTATGAGGAGCTCCTTCCTGAGAAGTGACACAATTTGCGGTAGATTCTGATGCATTGAATATTGTTGTTTCGCAATCTGGATCTAGAGGAGTATACAGATAATCTTCATGATATTCTCCATTAACATTGCTGATAAAAAATGAAGTCTCAGTTATAGATCAGGGAGAAGGGACTGATCTCGAGCTATCCAGAACTTTCCTTGGGATTTCCAATTTGCCTTGGTGGCACAGTGGTTAGAATGCAGTGTTGCAGACAAACTCTAACCACAGCCTGGAGTTCGATCCTGATGGGGCTCAAGGCTGACTCAGCCTTGCATCCACCTGAGGTCAGTAACACGAGGACCCAGATTGTTGGCAGCAATATGCTGACATTGTAAATTGCCCAGAGTCTGTTGTTAAGCACTATGGAGTGGTATATAAATTTAAGTGCTATTGCTATTTTTCAAATGACCTTTCTGCATAGAACTCAAAATATATCTGGTTTTTCCCCATGAAGAAAACATTTGCATTTCTGACTTGTCATGTGATGGATCTGACAAGCATAAATGTGCTTGGAAATGCCCTGGAAGAGGCAAGTGGTGTCTTGGCCATGAGCTTGTGGTAAAGCGCCTGGCTCCCCAAGTACTCATCCATGGTCACCTTGTTGAGGGTCTTCTGGACAATATACTTTTTCCAGGCCTGCCTTCACATGAAGGCAGGGGAAAGAAGGCAGGCAGGTAGGCAAAGCTGTGGGGAGCACAACCCCAAGAAAAGGCACTGGGGGAGGGATCCCCAAATGGGACAGAAGTGGGGAGCAGCGTGAAAGAGTCAGGGCAAGGGGTGAGGAGGGGGTTCTGCCGGTGCTGTCTGGGTATTTATTTATAGGGGGAAAATGTCCGGAGCAAATGTAATTTCTAATGTTGGATTTTCCCCCTTACCAGAGGGACCCCCTTGTGGAGTACTGGGAAGCTGTTATGATGGCAACTCCACTGCGCTGTACAGTAGAAGCCATTTTACAGCAGTACAATAGAAGCCATTTAAAGGCACAACAGGCTGTAACTTAACAGAACAGCCCTCCCCCGAGGGGTGTTAAGGGTGTCTTACACCCACAGTATTTTTCTCTAGAGAGTAAGTCATCTGTGTACCAAGTTTGAAATTGCTTGAGGCATTCCAGAGTTATGCTGGAACATATACACACACACACAGAGACACACAGCCATTTTTATATAGATAGATAATAAACCCACCTAGATTTATTTTCTTTATATAAGCTGAGTGCATTAAATGCTTGCTGTGCTCCATTTTCCAGCCTTTGGGCTCAAGTAAGCCTCTCTCCAAAGATACATCTTCAGAGGTACACCAATCAAGGATACTGGGGGAAAAACATCCCACTACAAAAACACAGTGTTACACTAGCATGAAGGTGACAGTGGTTTGTATCCTGGAAAAAGACATTTTGACAGCCATGCAACACAGTGCATCTGTCTATGTACATGCATGGAAGTTTGGGGAATGATAAAGTGCATGGCATTTACTGAAAACATTTACTGTGAAGCCATTACCATGGCAACTCCATTGTGCTGTACAGTAGAAGCCATTTTACAGCAGTATAGTAGAAGCCATTTAAAGGCACAACAGAATGGATTTTAACACACCCCAAGGATTGTTAGGGGTGTCTTACCCGCCACAGTATTTTTCTCCAGAGAGAAATGTGTGTACCAAGTTTGGTTGAAATTGATTGAGCCGTTCCAGAGTTATACTGGAACATACAGTTTATTGGGAAACTGAGCCATAATATATTCAGGTTCATTTCTCTGTGATTGTCTCCCAGCCATTTTGCCAGTAATTTATTGCTCTGTGGGAAAGTATAGTGTTCAAAACACCTTTAAATCTGCAGACTTCCCGGGCTTCTGATTTTTTTTTTTTTAGAGGTACTCTTAGCTTCTCAAAAATGGACAAAAAGAGCCCATGTTTACTTAAAAACATCTGCTCCGACCTCTTTTAGTCTGACATTAAAAAGAAGGCTGATGTTTTCCATACTTTGCCTCTGCTTTTGTGTCAAGCAATAAGAAGAGTTTAATTACTTTGGGTGAAACTCTGGCCTGTGTCCAAAACCCACCCGGGCAATGCTGTTGCACAGCTGGAAGAGCGATCCGGAGGGGATGGACACAATCTGCAAGATTGCTTCCTGGAGATATTAACAATGCAGCACCTGGAAGCGCTATTGTGAGATATTTGGCAGGGGAGGCAGTGGGGACTATAAGCACCCACTTAGTAATCGGCTGCAAAAGACACTGGCTGAAATCCAACCACATGTTTCCCTAATGGAAGAACATCCCACTGATGGAAATCCCACCCTTCCCCATAGCTCCTCTTGAACCACACTCAGTTTGTGTTTTTAGCATTTCCATCTTGTTTTTTTCTTCTGCGCATGCACAGAAGCATTTTTAGTGCTGCACATGCGTGCATAGCTCGCATCAATTGCGTGTGTGAAGTGTGCCCCTGAGCAAACCGGCAATAGCAGCAGCCAGAACTCCCCCTGCTCCACATGGCCCATTTTGGATGTGAGGTAAGTGCGGCGCCCGCACGGAGGCTTGGGGAGGGGAAAAAACAGGGCCTCCTAGAAGTTCCAGAGGGCTTCCGGAGCCTGGGGAAAGCAGCTTTTGCCCTCCCAGAGGCTCGAGGAAAACCTCCGGAGCCTGGGGAAGGTGAAAATTCCCCCCCTCTGTGGTGCAGGAGGCTGACGAGACCATGCTGACCATGTGCATGCCCACCCAGCAACGGGGCAGAGAACCTGTTGCTGAAATTTTTGAATTCGCTGAGAGAACCGGTTCGGGGGCATGGCAGGCTGAGTTACTACCTACACAGCTGAACCGGGCCAAACCAGTAGGAACCCACCTCTGATGTGGAGACTCCTGGGAGGGGAGGGGAGGGCAGGGCCAGCCAAGGGTGGGATTTGGAGGTTCTCCAAACTGTCCATAACGTTAGCTATGGGTTCTCCCGAACCCGGGCAAACCCGTAGCAGCCCACCCCTGTGTGTATCTCATTAACAAATGACTACAGAAAAACATGGTCAGACAAGCAAATTTTGTTCCTGGATCTTGGTAAATGCAAACATGTCAGTCACCTGTATTTACAAGCCAATGATAAAATTGTGACCAGTGGTAGACAATTGAACTCAGTGGGTGATTCATGGTATCTGATTACCAAACAGTGCAGACCACAGAGCTGCAAGAACTCTTTCTCTTTTCCCTGCTGCTAGTAGCTCAGTCTGCTAACTAATCACAGAAGAAATAATACTAGGAAAGCAGAGACACAGAATACAAATTCTAGAAGGGAGAAGAATGAGACCCTTGACTTTCTCTCAGTTTTTTCTCTTAAAATGCCATCAGAGGAGATCAGTGATTTGCAAGCGTGTGAGTGGGAGGGCTAAAGCTTTCTCCCCTCCCAGCAAACATGTCAAAGAAGTGATGGGTGATACCTTAGAGGGCAAGGGCATGCTGTTAGTGTAAAAATGTAGTGCATCCATAAAACTGTAGTATCTGAGGGAACATAATTTGAAGCAGCCATTAGGTGCCTAAGGTTCCTTTTATACATATATATATATATATATATATATATATATATATATATATATATATATATATATATATATATATATATATATATATATATATATATATATATATATATATATATATATATATATATATATATATATATATATATATATATATATATATATATATGTTGTATTTGTGCTGATAAAATAAAGGGAGACTAGGTCATACCAGGGGTTGTAACACAAACACACACACATATATATATATATATATATATATATATATATATATATATATATATATATATATATATATATATATATATATATATATATATGATATTTTCACAAGAAAGGAAGAAATAATGGGTGCCATTGTGTGCTGTCCCACTCTCACAAACAAACGTTTGTTCTCCTATGTTGTGCTATGTGTTTATGAAGTGGCACAACATAGGAAAACAAACCCATGAGGACAAGATTCAGCAGTCCATCTGCATTTAAAAGACAAAGGACACTCTTGAAGACAGCAAAGGCCACATTTTGGACAGAGAGAACTACTGGTTTGAAAGAGGGGTCAAAGAAGTCATCTATGTCCAAATTGAATGGCCCTCTCTCAACACAGGGGGGGGGGAATATGATGTTATCTTATCTCCAATCTACAACACAGCTCTTTCAACAGTTCCAAGAAGGTTCCACACCCATTTGCACTAAACAACTTTGTTTAATATGAAGGATCCACATATCCATCCACATTGTATAGGGGGCATATTCTCTCATTCTCCCTAGCTCTTATTATACCTTCAGTATGATATGAATTAGGCATAATTTTATCTTTTCATTGAGTGTCATGCCCAACCACTAACAATACCCTGTAATTTGGATTGAAATTTATTAACCCTATCTATCCTTCTATCCAATCACATTATTTACAGTTTGTTCCAGTCTTGTCACCTTGTCTTATACCAATAATAAAATCTGTTCCAAACTTCATAATATTCTGACTCCCCTTTATTTTTTAATTCTAGGGTAAGCCTATCTGTTTCCACTCAGGCAAAGATTTTTCTAATTATGTCTAACTCTGATGGAATACTTTCTTTTTTCCAGTACTGTGCATAGGTTATTCGCGCCACTGTCAATACATGGATAACTAAATAAAGCACATCCTTCTTATACTCCACTGGTTTACTTAGGAGGAAAATTTCTGGTTTGAACAGAATTTGATCCCCCACCAGCCATAATTGTACCATTCTCCAATATCTTTTTGCCTCATTGCAAGTCTACCACATATGGAAAAATCAGGGGGTTTTTTGTTCATGTTGGATCTTTTGGTTCCTTATTTTTTTTTTTTGTATGTTGTGTTTTTTCCGGATGTGTACACTTCTGAGACATCAGGGAATCAATCAATCCAATGAAATAATTAAATAAATAAATGCGGACTCTAACCAACATGTAAACAGTCATAAAGGGTATACAATATCTCGAGGCCTGTTAATTTATTCATACTCCAAAATTTCAAATGAAAAAAAGCAAAGTTCGAGCCTTGAGAAAAACTGGCCTACTGTGTCCAGCCATTGTGAGAAAGAACCTTCTTCTTCCATCTTCCAGAGTGAAGCCAATGAAATCACAACAGGGATAAATCTCTCAAAAGAGCTTCCTGAATCTTTTTTTGTTTTGTTTTTGCATTCAAGCTTTATCGTGGCTCCTACCCACAGAAACTATAAAGAAATTCAGAATGTTGTTAATCTAACTTTAGGGGGTAGCCTACGCAGCTGCACACCAGAGCCTGCGAGAATGACAGAAATGTGCTTTGTATAATTTTATTTCATTAACAATGTGTTTTTATGACATTTAACCTTTTAAACCTTTAAGAAATCATTGGGATAGTTTAACTTCTGGCAGGGCAGCCTTTAAAGTACCCCTTTTTTGTTATGCCTTCATTTCTGAGAGAAAAGGGCAATCCTGTATGACACCTATGGAATGTTTTTCTTCCTTCCTTCTTTCCTTCCTTCCTTCCTTCCTCCCTTTCTTTTTTCTCACAATAAATCACATTCATCTCAATGTGGCTTACTTCTAAGAGGCCACTATGTAGAAGCTACTCGGATGGGACGAATGCAAATAAAGATACATCTCTTCCACATTTTGAATCTTAAATCCAACTGGGAGAATTCAGACACATAAGAGTTTCAAATTCAGATAGGTCTTTGGAGCTGCTCTGCTAGCCTCGGGGGCATCACGGCTGATCCAGACTTGCATTTGCAGAAACCAAAAAATTTATATATATAACGTATATATAAAACGTAATCAATCAATAAAATAAATAATAAATAAATAAAACCCATCAGAAGAGGTAGGTGGGAATGGGTTAGGATGTGAGCCAAGCAACAATGAGTTTTGCAATCTTCCTAAGGACCAGCCATTGGAGAATGCCGAGAAATACGGTCAGAAATACCTCTTGGCTTTTTGCAGCCCTCTTTTTGAGCAGGAAAGGGGTAAGTAAGGCTTCTTAATTGTTTCTGATTATAACAGGTAGAAAAAGGCAAGTGAGATCATTCGAACAAGCAGTCTGGATCTGCAGAATTCATATAACCAATTCAATACAATACAATAGCAGAGTTGGAAGGGACCGTGGAGGTCTTCTAGTCCAACCCCCAGCCTAGGCAGGAAACCCTATACCGTTTCAAACATGTGCGCGCGCACACAGACACACACACAGAGGCAGGCACACACACACACACACACACTGACACACCCCTCTGCTCTGGTGTGTATTTGTGTGGTGTGTATTTATGTATGCTCTGTCTATCTCTGTCATGTCACCGCAGTTCCAAACAGTAACTTGTAATGATGCAAATGGCTGTCAGCATTTCTAGCAACTACTGCATAAAAGAAAATACGGTATTATTTTTCCCCTATTCAAGTGTGTGTGTGTGTGTGTGTGTGTTTGAATATGCATGTTCATATAAACTAGATAGTTAAGTGATTTATTTACTTTGGTAGCCTGCCAGACAGGAATATTTAAATCCTACTTTTGGAAGCAAGAATTATCTAATCACTCACTAACTAAAGCATTTATCATGGGCCATTAATCCATTAGTGCTTACTTTCCATCCCTTCCTCTCACTAGCACCTTGCTTTGAACAGAGCAGAGCTGGCTGCGATCCCCCTCACCCTCCACTTTATCATATATCATAGTTACATGAGAGAGAACGCTGACACTCCAAAGGGGGGGGGGGAGATTGAGAATAAAAATAATAACAAGGCTGCACTTTGCTTGAACTCAGCACCCAGATGTATCCATTGTGTTCCTGGTTTTTTAGCAACAAGAGGACATTCGTGAGTTGAAATGACTCTTTCATCCACTGGGTGGTAGCGAAATAAATAATAATCCATGTTTTAATGTTTATATATATATATGTGTGTGTGTGTGTATTTAACTCATGACTTTAAGTTGCGGAACTCATCAAAAGCCACCAGCATTATTTGCAATTCGCACAGCATATTGCCAAACTGCCCATGTTCAAACGCCTTTCTTGGCGAAAAGGAAGAAATGCAGGAGAGGAGAAGAGAGCAAAGACAGACTCTCTTGTGTCTTGCCAAATCAAAGACCCCAGAGCAGGGTTGAAATCAACGTACCTTTCCTAATGGTTTGCAAATGTGAGTGGCCGTGCCACCTCCGCGCATGTGCAGGACCGTCCATGCATGTGCAGGTGCGTCAAAACAGGATGAGCCTGCTACCAAGCATGCCTGCAAAAGTAAGTAGAACAGCCAGGGGGGAATCCGCTTTGCCAGGCAATTTAGATTAGCTAGAAAGCAGGAAATCAGACGATTGTAGCTAATATAAATCAGGAATCACAGTTGATCGTTGGAAATACCAGTTTGCCCGAACCAGTAGCATTTCTTTTATTACCACTTTGGGCAAACCAGTTCAGGCAAACCGTTCCAAAACAGTAGCATTTTACCCCTGCTGCAGAAGTGGCCTGAAGTTACCATGTAATGCTCTTCTCATAGTACTCGGAGCTTTCTGCATCTTATTGTCAAGAGCTGCCAACAAGCTGGGTATAAGAAACTCAAGAGCCGGGGGGGGGGGGGAAGTACCATGAAGCCACATGATCTTTTCAGCCTTCAGAGTTCACCTTTTATTGGATTTCTGTAAAGGCCGCTATTATTATAACTTACCAGGCTCCTTTCCAAAATGAACATGCTGTGTTAGCGTTATCGTCTCCCAATCTTTTATTCAGCAGGTTCCAAATGAACCTCCGAAAAGCTCTGGGTGTGGAGCCCCTACAGCCCCTGAGAGGGCCCTACCAAAAGGGGAAGAAGATGCATGTTGTTGTTCTTCTTCTTGTGCAATATCCGTCATCAGATGTCAGTGATCATTTTGGCAATCCTATTTTGGTCAATAGCCACATGAAAAAGTGCTGCTGAGTTTTGTCCAAACCAGTCCCTTAGGTTTTGAAGCCATGATGTTCTTCTTCTGCCTGGACCTCCTTTGCCTTCAATTTTTCCCTGGAGGATTAAGTGGAATATGGCGTTTTTTTTTTCAGGTGTCGCATCACATGTCCGAAATATTCTAACTTTCACTTTTTAATGGTTTTGATGATCTCCCTTGGCTTTCCCACGCGGCTTATCACCTCCTTATTTCTGATTTTGTCTATCCAGTTTATACGTAACAGCATTCTGTAAATCCACATTTCAAATGCTTCTAGTCTCTTCAAGTGGCTTTCTGTCAGAGACCAACTCTCTACTCTGTAAAGCAGGATAGAAAAGATTGTTCTTAGCCGTCTTCAATTGTGATGCTACATTTCAAAGAAGAGGCAAACCTGAAGATGATTTCTGAGGACTGGGTAGAGACGGTCGTATAAATATCTTGACAGCCGTACAAACTAACTGCATTTAAGGTATTACATGTCGCAAAAACAAATCTGTTGCCTGCAGTGACAGCGTGACAGGGAGGCAAGCCAACTTCCCAGGCTAAAATATTCACAACTCTTTTGAAAAGAGCTTCTGTCTCTCCAAATGTTGCTCGGTTCCATTTCCCATCAGCCCTCACCAACATGTAAACCAATAAATCTGGAGGTCATGAAAATGTGGAAAGGAAGTCCCTGCATGTTTTCAAGATGTTAGCTTTTTCTTGGATCCCCAATTTCTGACCACTTGGACAGAGCTTCTTTTACATTGTCTGTTTCAGACCTCTACATAAACATATTTGGAACATGATAAAAAATTGTTTTATGCAAAATAATAGTTTGGTAGGTGGGATCCCAAGGTTTTCTCTTTTGGATGTTAAAATGAAAAGTAATTTCTCTAATTACCACCAAGTATGAGGTTGAACACAATATAATGCTATGTTTATGCAAGAAAAAGTAAAAATGGAACTTAAGAAAAAATAAAAGGATGTTCCAGTTTATTATATGAGTGATTCAGGGTTGTTGTTTTTTACTTACCTTTTCTGTTTTTGACATTTTCCAAACATTAAAATTGCAATTACACTTTTACAGCTTTCTGTTATCGGTATTTCTTTTTTCTGATTTCAGGTTTTCCATTTTCCATTCTATTATTTTATACATATTCTTCTTTGTTTACTTTCTCATTTTTACAATATATACATCTATATACAATATTTCTATCTCTATTGCTTTCTAAATATATGCCATCTCTTTTCATTGTGTTTGCTATGTGTTCCTTATGCATTGATTTTACATCTCTTTTCAAGCCAGTTATACCACCTGTTCCATATTTTGTAGTACTCTGTTTCCTCTCTATCTCTTAGTTCCATCGTTAGTTTGTCCATTTCTGAGCATTCTCAACATCTTTTTTAGGATTTCTGCATTTGATGGAATGGTTTTTAGTTTCCAACTTTGGGCATATGAAATTTTGGCAGCAGTGATTATATGAAGCATTAGACATTGGATATCCTTACTAATATTTTTTATTATTATTCCTAGAAGAAACAGCTCAGGGTTCATGTCAATTTTTTGTTCTATTATTTCTTCTAACCATTTTTGAAATTTGGTCCAGAATTCTTTGGCTTTCAGACACATCCACCACATATGATAGAAGGTGGTTACATTTCCAACAGTTTGGTGATCTATTTGGGAACATTTTGGCCAATCTCGCGGGGGGTAAATTCCACATATAAAACATTTCATAAATGTTTTCCTTATAGGATGCTGACATTGTCAATTTATAATTTTTTCCCCATACTTTTTCCCAGTGTTCCAATTCAATATTATACCCGAAGTTTTTAGCCCAAATTATCATTGTTTCCTTCATGGTTTCCTCCTCTGTTTTGAATTTTAAGAGACAATTGTATGTTTTTGTAATTATTTTTTCCTCTGTTCCTGTTACTATTTTGTCCAATTCTTGTTTTTTACTTACTTTTTATTTGAGTGAGATCAATTATACATTGGCATAATTTACAGAAAGTCTTTTTTTTTTTTTTGTTATTTGGCTTATCAAGTGTTTATACTTAACAAGATGTCCATGCAGAGTTGTGAAGTGTGCATTAACAAATGCAATCTTTTGTTATAATTTTGAAAAATCTGGATGAACTATCAAATACAATCCTATTAATGGGGGGAAATGTCCAGGGATCAAGAGGGACAACTGGACAATCTATATTCTCACATTTAAAAGATAAGCAGAACTACTCAATGAGATCCAGAAATTATGTTGTTGCATCAGTGCACCCCAAATCACTGGTTGCATCATACAATACAATACAATAATACAATAGTAGAGTTGGAAGGGACCTTGGAGGTCTTCTAGTCCAACCCCCTGCCTAGGCAGGAAACCCTATACCGTTTCAGACAAATAGCTATCCAACATCTTCTTAAAGACTTCCAGTGTTGGGGCATTCACAACTTCTGGAGGCAAGCTGTTCCACTGATTAATTATTCTAACTGTCAGGATATTTCTCCTCAGTTCTAGTTTGCTTCTCTCCTTGATTAGTTTCCACCCATTGCTTCTTGTTCTACCCTCAGGTGCCTTGGAGAATAGTTTGACTCCCTCTTCTTTGTGGCAACCCCTGAGATATTGGAACACTGCTATCATGTCTCCCCTAGTCCTTCTTTCTCTTAAGCTAAACATACCCAGTTCCTGCAACCGTTCTTCATATGTTTTAGTCTCCAGTCCCCTAATCATCTTTGTTGCTCTTCTCTGCACTCTTTCTAGAATCTCCACATCTTTTTTACATCGTGGCGACCAGAACTGAATGCAGTATTCCAAGTGTGGCCTTACCAAGGCATTATAAAGTGGTATTAACACTTCACGTGATCTATTAAAAGATCTATTAAAAGAGGAAGAAAGGGCATAGTAGGTTTTTTTTAAAGTATACAATTCATAATTAATTCACAACCAATCTAGAAGTCACCCTATCAGTTCCCCCTCATATGATTAATAAATATTGACTTTTTAGGGTTATATATGTTGATTTAAGTTTTCCTGTATATTAAAAAATGCCATTACACAATGGGACAGTAATGAACTAAAATATGGATTCAAAGATAAATTAATAGTAGAAAAGTAAAGGAGAACCATGCTTGCTGTAATGGCAGAAAATTAGGAGTCTGGTAGCATCTTTTCAAGCTAACATATTTTATTAAAAGATAAAAGCTTCTATGAGTGTGTTCTGACCTAGGCTTCCTGAGAAAGCATAAATCACAAAATTAAAAGAATCAAAACCTTCTTTTAATTATACGGCTGTAAATTATGGTCATTAACAGTTTGCAAGACTTCACAAACAGTCTGTGAAGGTTCCAACAGATGTCTGCTAGAGTTGCCACAGTCTTTCAGGGAAAAGTTGATAAACACCCACCTTATCTGCCTTGGAATGCTGCTAGAGACCTAATTGCCAAATGCAGAGCAAGGCCAAACTTAGCACAGAGTCAAACAGAATTTTTCAAAGCTTGAACCAACCGGATGAACTAATTGTGTCCTGCAAAAACTCATGTCCCGTTCGCTCCTCTTTTATGTTTTATGGGAGGGACCAATCATCTCTAAGCCTTACTCCCAAGTCAACCCTTTTTTCTTAATTGTTCTTGCCTTCTGGCAGCTCTGCACATGCACACATTGGGAACAGGCTCCCGCTGTTCTTCTGCCTCACTGATGTCAGACTCCAGAGGCTCCAGAGGCAGCAAATAACTACCAGATGGCCTTGGTCCCCTCTCTGTCTCTGATGCAGAGCCCTTATCCGAGCCTTCGCCAGACTCCAGGACTGGCCCATGTTCCTCCCCAACCTCCTCATTGTCCGAATCTGCTGACAGCTCTGCTGGCCGCTAGCAGGCCACAAGAGAGTGACAACACACATGATATGCATGATGTGGATAGACTGATGTAAGATTTAAATTGGGTTGAGGCACAGGGGGAAGGGAAAGGAAGACCGGTGCAGAGCGTCCTGGTAGGTTGAAATGCTCTGATATTACTTTATCCTTGCTTTGTGTCCTAGTGTTAAACTTATTCCCACTAATTCTTTTGTGTAAAATTTGTTCCATTGTCCTAAGTAGAATTCAGAATTCATGCACATTCCTGGCAGCTGATGGCATTATCTCACATTAGAGGAAGGGCACGTGACGGTGCCTTTAATCATCTGTGTACATTTGTTGGTGCCTGTAACATTGCTTTATTCAGCAATGTAGTCATCTGAATTTGTTGCAAGGACTGATTCTCGTGTTAGCATCACTGTCCTATCATTGTTGCTTGTGAGGATCTGCTTCAGGATAGGTCCGTGATGGTGAACCTATGGCATGCATGCCACAGGTGGCACACGAAGCTATTTCTTAGGGCACGCGAGGCATTGCCCTGTCAGCTCCAGCATGCTTGTGTGTGCTGGCAAGCTGATTTTCGGCCTTGATTTTCTGCCATTTTTCACCCTCCAGAGGCTTTGGAGGGTGAAAAAACAGCCCAACACGCAAACAGGAAGTTCGGGAACATGCTGGTTTGCATGTTGGGCTGTTTTTGCCTTCCAAAGGGTGGAAAACCACCCAACAGGCAACCCGGAAGTCCGTTCCCAAACTTCGGGTTTGCATGCTGAGCCGTTTTTTGCCCTCCCCAGGCTTCAGGAGGCTTCCCTGAAGCCTGGGTATGGCAAAAAACGGCACAATGGGGCCCAACAGAAATTCGGGAACGAACTTTTGGGTTGCCCATTGGGTCATTTTTCTCCCTCCGGAGGCTTCAGGAGGCTTCCCTGAAGCCTGTGGAGGGCAAAAAATGGCCCAATGCACCTCCCGGAAGTCCGGAGGCTTCAGTGAGGCCTGCACGCATGCACGGGTGTGTGTGTTTGTGCGTGCATGTATGTGGGGAGGGCATTACATTATGGGTGTGGGCACACACACGTGCAAACCCCTCACACTCCCCTCGCTTTTGGTATGCCTCAACAAAAAGGTTAGCCATCACTGGGATGGGTAATTATCTGTAAGTATGAGCTTGACACCCAGTGAGCATATGAAACGGCATTATCATTGTCCAATTTGGGCTACTGTTTATTCACAATATATCTGATTGCTTTTTGTGGTGAAGCAGAAGTGTTTTGTTGTTCTGCTTCTCTGGTCTTTTTATCAGTCCTTCCTTGGAATTAATTTGGCATTACTGATTTGAGCGAATAGTTCACTCCCTTGAATGCATAGTTTAATTTCATCAGTTTAGCCTCTCTGTGAAATGGATCAAAAATCAGAACCTGGCTATAGAAGATAGACTTAGTAGTGTGTTCTGGGTGAAAGCAAGAAGCATGTGGCATTCTGTAGGTTTCTTATATAATGTAATGTCTATGCGTCCATTCTACAGTTTTACTTATGTAACAACATTTGTAAGCAAATGGACACAATTGAAAGGTTTCTGGATGAAGACTCAAGCAGAGATGAACTGTCCCTTTTAGAAGAATGGCTGAATTCTAGTAACAGACCTATTTTCTTCTTGGCTCTGGATACTTTGCCATATGAACTAGTCAGAAGTCTTCCCAATTGCCTGTTTTCCAATGAGTTGGATTTCAAACCCCCAACAAACCCCCCCCCCCCCATCTGTGTGGGAATTCCATCTCCCATACTTCCCAACTTACTGCTTCTTGGTCTTAAAGCTAGACGGTCAACTTGTACTGCCAAACCCACTGAGTTAAGCAAGGAAAGACCGCAATAACGACTTGTATAATCATCACGCTCATTTCTCCTGAAACCTAGTCATAGCATATAGTGTGTGTGTGTGTGTGTGTGTGTGTGTGTGTGCGTGTGCGTGCGTGTGTGTAGTGTGTGTGTGTAGTGTGTGTATTTAAATGTGGGCAAAGTTGGAAAGCAACATACCCTTAGAATCCAAAGAAGAAAAATAACTGTAGCTTAGTGTAACTCATACTCTGAGATTTGCCACATTGTTTGACAGAAGAGGACATTTCCAGATAGTGAAATTTCAGTTGCCAGGTGCCAGAGGCAATTCATCAGACGCTCATAAAACTGAGATCAAAAGCTCCCCAGCCTCTCCCTGCATCTGGTTCCAGGAAGGAACACTTAGGGACCCCAGTCCTTTAAACAGTGCTCACTTAAAGGGCTCACTGTTTATAATAACAAGAGAAGTGAAAAGGGGTCAGGTCAAGATGGGCAGCACAGCAGGTGGTGTTGTGAAGTTGTTGTCTTTTCTTGCTGCAGTTAAAAGGGAAGTGAAATCCTAGATGGGATGGCCTCCACCCCAACTGCTACTCTGCTGCTTCTCTTCCGATTCATAGGAGCTTAGACAGGTGACAAATCTAGGGGCTGGAGTATTGTGCCAAGTAGCAATTACAACCCCCTCCCACCATAATGGAGTTTCATGCACACACACACACACACACACACACACACACACACCCCACATGTTATAGGTTTTATTCCGGCATTGTAGATTACATAAAAAGGTGGTTTCATTCTAGCCACCGTCTTTAAGAAGGATTCAGATGATCGCTGAGATTGCTTAACAAATTGGAATCTCAATCTTGGGGTGGACAATAATGGTAAGAAAACTGGATATGTTTATCTGAGCAGAGACAATTGAGAGATAGTTTGATATGTGAAGATGGAAGAAATTACAATTGGGGAGAATTTCTGTAATAAAAATTAATGCTTTGCTTAGAGTGATAGACAGATAGTGTGATAGACAGATAGAATGATAGACAGATAGATAGATAGATAGATAGATAGATAGATAGATAGATAGATAGATAGATAGATAGATAGATGATAGACAGACAGACAGACAGACAGACAGACAGACAGACAGAGATAGACAGCATCACCATCAGATGGATTTGTAATTGGCTAACAATCCATACTCAAAAAGTAGTCCTTAATGGTACTACATCTAGTAGTATGGAGGGAAGTAAGCATTCTTCACTATCTTCATCAATGACTTAGATGAGGGAATAGAAGGGAAACTCATCAAATTTGCAGATGACACTAAGCTGGCAGGAATCGCCAACACCACAGAAAAGCTCAGGATCCAAGAAGAATTTCATGGCCTTTACCTGGGTCTCCAAGAGCAGTGGAACAGATGGTTAACAGAGAGAACCCTAAACAATGGGCCCCATCCAACAACATGACATTTAATGCAGAGGAAAGCAGGGTTTTATACCTAGACAGGAAAAACCAAAGATACAGGTACAGATTAGGAGAAACCTGGCTCAAAAACAGTAACAGTGAGAGGGACCATGGAGTCCTGGTAGACGATCATTTAAACACAAGCCAGCAGTGTGCGACAGCAGCCAAGAAAGCTAATACAATCCTTGGTTGTATAAACAGAGACATAGAATTAAAATCACATGAAGTATTAGTACCGCTTTATAAGTTCTTAATAATACCACTATCTGTCCATCAACAGCACTAATACAATATATAGACTACTAGCTTCACCATCCCAATCTTTGTTCTGACATAGTGTCAGAGGGATTCAGGAAAAGAAGAAAAAGTTTTATTCAGCATGTAGAAATTAGTTCACATACATTTTGATGAATTTGTCACATAAGGATATCACAGCAGGAAAGAGAGTCAATAAAACAAGTCCATGGAAGATGCAGGCTAACAGTAGGCTTTATCACATACAATTTCAAATGTTCATCAATAGGATTTATCACAGTGCCAGAATTCAGTGGTAAACATGCAAAGAACGATGGAATAATTATTTATCCATTTCTGGCAAGAAATGCAAGAAGTTTGTTCAGATATCCAACAACAAAAGCACCCTCCCCAAAGGATGAAATGGGCTTCAAGTACTGGCTTCATCTTCTTCAGGGATTCTATTTGATTATAATATTGCCCATGAAATTTTGGCTAGCTTGAAAAAGGATGGATGGATGGATGGATAAATGGATGGATGGATGGATAAATGAAGCTAGCTACTAACCTCTGGAAATTTCCCTTAGCTACCTATGATGCCCACTCATTTCAGCATTAACCAATAGTCCTTTCCTTAGTGAATTACCTCATTGAAAAGTATATGTTTCTAGCCTTGTCTATGTTTGGATAGTTTTAAAAGTCTTGAAGCAATTCAAATATTTGTAAATATTAACATCTCTGTAGCTGAGCTAATGGCTATAATGGCTATAAAAATCCTACTTGAACCAAATAAGCACAAGACTCTCTTAGCAAAAGGTTCAGAGACTGCATTATGCTTTTAGGTCAATATTTTGTTTTGTATCTTGTGGGGATAACCCAGCAAATACAGTGCACCCAGCAAATACAGTGCTTGCTGCCCATTTCCATTTTCAGTGCCTTATTTGATACTTCACTTATCTCTGCTCTGTTAACATGATCTCTACAATATTATCAAAAGTAATCTTAATGCTTTAAATTAGGGTTTTTACCCTTAATAATTGCACTTTAGTCCTTCTCCTTATATTGTAGCTATGCTCTGCCTATTGAGATACAATAAGCAAAAATACTATTTGAAAGCTGCCAAAGTCAGGTAATTAAAAATGTAATCTCTGAAGCCTAATTAGTGACAAGATCAATTCCTATACATATACATTCTTTGGGGTTAGGAAGATGCCACAATAGTCTCCATTTACTTTTACATCATTTGCTTGCTGAACAAATTCTGGAGTTGTGATAATCTACTGCCGATTTGTTTTGTTATGTTTCTGAGGAACGCTAGCCAACATCTATGAGCATCATTTACAGCTACAGCCGGACTTGTCAGCAGTTCCCACACTTTTGTGTGGCCAAAGGAAAGGAATGAACTGTGGTTATCTTCAAATCCATGAAAGCCAGCCAGCATCTACTCTTCAATGGTGTCTCTATGAGATGCACATGTCTGGATGGGTGTTTCATAAATACTCTGGATGGGCCATCTTTCTCCCCAGATGCTTCTGACCTTGAGACTATAGTTTTGCCTTCTGGCATGAACCTGGGGGGCTTCCCAAGACACGTTAGCTTTCCATTTCTCTCACGCTGCAGGGTTTTCATCCTTCTCAGTGATGTTCCACATGACATCAAACATGACCAACATAAATTGTTTTGAAATTTGAACAGATCTTCTGGTTTTGCAGTCTTTTCAATCTCGTTTGGACCCTGCTGAATTGTCTCCCGATTGTGTTTCTTGCAGCATTCATTTCTCGGGCTTTATTTCCCTCCTCCTTTTTCTCTCTTTTCCTCTAGTCCTTGCAACCTTTTCAAATGTAATGAGGTGCTATTATTTTAAATTCCTTTTGCTTCCAGCAGGCCTGTTGCCTGATGAGAATTGGACTGTGTTTTCTTTGAGAGCAAGGCCAGATCGCAATCAAGCAGGCTCTCTGGTGAGCATCCTTTACAAATTTATCATTGTTTTTTTCTTAGCCTGAGATAATATTAGATCTGGAGGGGGGGGTGCAGTGGGGGAGACCCTCTGTCTTTTTCCAAGCTTATTTATTATTTTCACACAACATTGGCAATAGGAAGACGGCTGGGTGCTCCATCCCCCTGATTTGCTAGATATATTTAAAATAATATCATGCTGATACGTACTTGGATTACATTATGGGCCATGTTATACTTCAACATTTTATTAAACTACAGAAATAATTCCTCAGGTCCCGGTCCTAGCAATGTGCAGGAGGTCTGTATGCTCCAGACCACACAACCGAAGATTTGAGACAGCCATCTCCGTAGGGATGAAGAACTGGTGGGATTATAATTTGGAACCCTGCCTGCCCACTGACCCTGAAAATAAACTCTCTGAGACGTTAACAGCAGCAGGATTTTCTCACTCCTCCCTCAACTCATAAGAAGAGCTTTCCTCAGACACCAAAGGGTGGAATTCCACCAGACATAAGCATATAAACATACTTAGAAGCGCAAGATGGGGTGAAGAAAACATGGGCCCATGTTTGTGTCTAATAAATTGAAGTGGTTGCAAACTTTTTTCACAGAAAGTCTTGCATCCAACAATTGGGTGTCATTTGTCTATGTTTTAGGAAGGTTATGGAAGGAGCATGGTGGGTCAAGTCATTGGTTCTATGGGCAAGAGGTGAGCAAGTCCGCATTCGAGACCCAAGAGCTGCCGGGGGTGGAGTTGAGTTCTTGTCCTTCACGCCAGCTCCTGCCAGGGACATGAAAGGAGCCCCCAACTGGGTATCCCCAGAGCAACAGTGATGTCACCGGCTAATTCTTCAACCCAGAAGCGCCTTGGTGCTTCTGACTCGAGTGCAAAAAGCAATAGATGCATGTGGTGCTTAAAGGTGAAGTTCACAATTTAACCAAAGCTGACCAAAATATTGGGAATACAATGGAGGAAGGAGAAGGAAAGACATTTTTTTTAAAACGGTAGTGCATAGAAGTCAAAGGTTGATCCCAAAAGATATAAAAAAGCAAATCAAGGATTATGGTGGTGAGTGAAATATTTATCCTACCTTTCTTCCCAAATGATACTCATGGTGCAAACAGTAGAAGAAATTAAGATTAAAAAGTTGGAATCTCCCATTCCTTCTGCTGTGCAGATAAATGGTGGTGAAAGGAATGTGAGTCTTATATGCTAACTATCTTTGAGTAAGTAGAAGATAAAAACTATCTGTGAAATGTTACAAGCAGTTGAGAGGTTACAGTATACATTAAGTCACTTCAGAAGAAAGAGAAATATCTGAAAAGCAAATGTCCTTCTGCTTCTAGTCACAGAATTAACCCTGGATTGGTGTTCTTTTGGCAAAAAGTACATATTAGATGCCTTATTTTAAGCTTATCATTAATTATAAGAGAAATTTTTAGAATATGTTGAAGAAAAAACTTGGTTGGAAGAAAGAGGTTTCAGACCTTATATTGCTGCAACCTCCCCAATTAATAAATGAACCTATGTAACTCTCACCCACCCCTCCTCCCATCCATCAACCAAACCAATGACTTCAGAAGGGACAGGGCTGTGCAAGAAATAAACATGTCATCTCTTCTTTGTCGAGGTACTGGGGATTTAATAGCTGCCAGCTGATGAAAGGTTGTAAGCTGTAATTAGCAAGGCTGATGCAATGAGGTTGATTTCATTACAGCTATGGTATAACCCTTTTTAAGACTCTGATGGTGGGATCCACACAAGTCATTTACTGTTTTAAGAGGAGTCTATACATAGGTGGCAATTAGATGGTGTTTCTCTCTCTCAGCTTGTATTCAGTTCTCTCCTTGTGTCTGTAGTGAATGGTAAAGAAATTTATCTCCTGCATGTAGTATGTCTGTATATAGTTGTATATAAACCACTGTTAATTGTCTTAAGGCTGTGTGTGCTGTGTTATTGCTCCTGGATTTATCTCATAATGCTAGTCCAGTTGCCAAAAAGCTGACATTCTTGATATGTATATTTTAATTTCCATGGGTGCCCACTGCAAACCCATAAACTCAATCCTTGGGCTGAATCCTTCCAAGTCCATGCTCTCCTGCCCCTCCCCATATACACAGCAAACCAACCACAGGTATAAATGGCATTGATGCTCAGGAATGGACCCTTGCAAGACCAGGCTGGACCCTGATGGGATCTAGAACAGGATCCCACTCTTGTTCTGCCTGGACAACCTTGTGTTTGGGCAGAATAAAAACAGCTTCTGACATCAATCCTGTCCTAACTATGCAAGCTTGCAGAATTTCAAAATTGCTTGTGACCCTCTCCCTAAGAGGTCACCACCCACAGTTTGGGAACTCCTGAAATAAGGACAGAAGAGAAATATGTTTAGCTTAGGTTTATATTTGAATATATAAATGCAGCCAATCTTCTAATCCCAAGCCTACACATAAATCAGATGTGCATGCCAATATCCACTATATACAGAGTGTTCCAAATCAAGAATGTGTACCAAATGGATATTATAAGAGGAAATTCCTAAAGCAATGTTTCAAGCTAAAAAAAAAACTTCACAACTCTGCATCCTGGGAAAGGTTTACAAAAATATCTATATGCGGAGGAAAAACACACAAGAATGTGAATCTGTGTGTAGTCCTCCTTCCCCAGTTCCCAAATGAGACAGTGACTGAAACCATTTATCTCTAACAGAAAAAGTAAGAAAAGTATTTCAATGTTTTGCTGATCATATTCTAATCTGTGAGAATATATTTCATTACCTACTATCACAAATACAAATTACAAAAGAAAAAAAAAGTTAGAAAAAGTTACCAGTAATAAATGACAGCTAGTGGGCTACTATGAGACATGATCAGTGAAGACAAGGATAGAGAAAGCTCGAACAGCATTCTTCAAGATGAAAAAGGTTTTCTGCAGTCATGACATAAACCTAAGACTGATTATCAGGCTTGTCAGATGTTACATCTTTTCTATTCTGTTCTTCGGAGTAGAGAGTTGGTCTCTGACAGAAAACCACTCAAAGAAACTCGAAGCATTTGAAATGTGGATTTACAGGTGGCTAGGTTGACAAAAATGCGGAAGTGATAACCAAAGAGAAATCATCAAAGCTATTAAAAAGCAAAAGTTAGAATATTTCAGACATGTGATGCGACACCCAGAAAAATATGGCATACTTCACTTAATCCTCCAGGGAAAAATTGAAGGCAAATGAGGTCCAGGCAGAAAAAGAACATCATGGCTTCAGAGTCTAAGGGACTGATTTGGACAAAACTCAGCGACACTTTTTCATGTGGCTGTTGACAAAAATAGGATTGCCAACATGATCTCCAATGTCCGATGATAGCTAAGGCACAAGAAGAAGAAGAAGTGGGTTACTAATAAGAAACTCTTGGTACAATGGTCTTTTTCTATACATCTTAATATTTATAAATTCAATTTGTCTTTTAGAACCTATTTACTAAAAATAATAGGAAAAATGTATGGGACTCCTGAGAAAATGTTTTCGTTTTGAAGCCCATAATGGCACATCCTCTGAAACCTTACATCTCTCCCAAGAGACCAAAACTGTGATATTTAGGAGTTTCCTAATTGTACATTGTTCAGCAACATTTTTATTATTAATGGACCGGAATTCATCCTATATACTTTGGCACTTCTCGTTTCATATTTCTGAGAAATATTACCCAAATTGGATCCCCACCACAATACTGAATAATGAACCCATTTAGGCTACTGATAGTGGTTGGTTAGTTGTATTATTATGGCTTTCCTAAGCCACACATATTGCCTGAACTTTCTATAGGTTATAAAGAGGGGTAAAATCCAAAGATTGAGAAAGGGAGACAAATATTTGGGTGGTAGTAGAAAAAGTTTCAGATTCCAGTTGACGAGGTAGCTGGGTGGTCTTCCTGTCCTCTCTTTATTGCAAATAAAAGCAACTTATTACACACTTCTCGGTTGCTTAAAAAAGGAAGTTGAGAACGTTGAGCACGACGACATACTGAGCCATTTTGAAAAGACGTTTAAAACAAGCAAAAATCAGTGCTAAATGTGGTGCCTTGCATGGGGTGGGTTCTGGCAGAGACTGCTGCCAGTTTGCTCAGGGATGAGCCGCGTGTGTGCACGTGCTTGATGCGTGCTGTGAGCGCATGCGCAGTGTAACTAAAATTGCTCTGAGCATGCGCAGAAACAAAAAACAAGATGGCACTGCCTATGGCGCCGCCAGGAGAACTGGTTTGGGGATGTGGCAACCTGGGTCTCTGCCGGTTCCAGGTTGCTTCATTTATGCTACACAGGCAAAGCTGCAACTTCAGGCAACTCTCTAAGAACAGCTAGTAACTAGAAAGTCTAATCTCTTTGCTGCTCCCCCCCCCCACCCATCTCTCAGAGATTTTCCTAACTTGGTAGAATGTGCTGGACAACATATTTCTGAGCCAATGGTGACACTTCATAGCAACTTGGTGGGTTGACATCCAGAACATCTGGAGGGCAACTGATAGGGGAAGCCTGAAGAAAAAAAAGGAATCTTTCCCAACTGAACTGAAGTCCTTTCCACTATGAAGAAGAAATAATCATTCCAACATAATATAAAATGTCAAACTCTTGATGTGCATAATGATTCATACTTGCTTACCTCCCATGCTTGTTTCACCTCTGCTGAAAATGTGACTTTGGAGTCCTTTATAAAGATTTGATGAAAAGCTTGCAATTCTTACATATGGACAGAAGGGCTGGGATGTCTTTTCCATTCTTTTTATGACATTAAACCATCCTGTCCTTACTTGAGTTTCAGCAGTTGTAGCCTTGATGTATTTGAAGGCATTCTGTTGGACAAGAGTATTTTAAGCAAGGTAGTACAGAAGGTAACCTTAGAAAGAGACTAAACAGAATAATTTAATTCTGTAATTTTATTTAATGGGATTTTAAATTGGGATTTTAATTGTTTCCACTCATCTGTCTACCTCCTCCACGTACACATATACGTCTTTGTTCTTGTGTATGTTTGTCCATATTTGTATTTTATTTGTTTTTTATTGTACGCCGCCCCGAGTCCTTCGGAAGAGGGTGCGGCTAACAAATAAAAATAATAATAATTATTATTATTATTATTATTATTATTATTATTATTATTATTATTATTATTAATAATAATAATAATAATAATAATAATAATAATAATAATAATAATAATAATAATAATAATAATAATAATTGGCTTCGCGACACAATGGAGCTTTCAGCATCCGAGGGAAGAGAAAAAAATAGCATTGCAGAAAGCAGGAAAGAGATTTGGAAGAGGCAAAAAAGAGCAGGACTTTTACAAATTGTTCTTTTCCATCTGCAACTCATCCAGAAAAGAGGGCTTTGATTCAACAAAGCTCCATCTGAGAGCTCCATACTCAGGCAAGCAAGCATCTGCTGGTAAAATTAATGAAATTCCATGCTTAAAAGAAAACTAAAGGGAGACCTTTACAAGGTTGCTGCTTCTGTAAAGTTTTAGCCAGGCAGCTTCAAGGGCTTTACTGAAATGCCTCTTTGAAGTTTTACTCCAGCACCTCATTTTAAAACAGGGGTAGAAGAAAAGGCAGTCCAGCAATCTCCAAACTCTTCAGGAAAGGACCTATTTTAAAGCTGTGGAGAAACAACTAGAAAAATGTTTAAAAATTAAATTTTTGAAAGATTTGAAACTTGTCTTTTTATCGTTTGTTCTTCCGGGTTACCACGCTTGTTGACATGGTTATTGGCAAGGTTAATCTCTTCTGAGTATCATTCATTATTTGTTATTAGTACAACATTTTTTAATCCTGAAAAGGTATGGTTTGATCTTAAATATAAATCATGGGATGTAACAATCCTAATTCACTTTTTGCACTCACACATAGACACCATCTGAAGCCCTTTACCCCACTTTTGAAAGCATATTGAGACAAACCTGAACAAGTTCACTGAAGATGATCAAGTATCATCAGAAACTATTCTAAGAAGAGAAGCTGAAGGAATTTTTCATATTCAGCCTTGAGTAGGAAAGACTGAGGGAGGATTCATAAACTGTATCTGGGGACATTTCAACAAAAATATAACATGCTATGAATATTGAGCATGATAATCAGTAGAGAGCTTCCACCAATCAACATTTGCTTTTTTTTACCAATAAATGAGTACTGTTTTTGAATTATCTATATAGAGAAAGTAATAGATGAAGTATCAATCAATAAATGCTCATCTATCAATCATTAACTGATTGTATTGTATTCTACTTCACTCATCCCCAAAGTTCACACCAACACCCTTTACCCGTCTTCAAAATAAAAAGAAACGTATTTATATATGCACTCATCCTATAGGATGAGGTGAGGCAGGGGGTGGGGCAGTTACAACTAGAAACGGTTGGCCACCCTGCGCTAGCCACACTTTGTGTGAGGGGAAAGATGGTTTCTGGATGTAACCCCAGCCTGTCAGCCCCTTAGCTGGCGCACACTGCAGCTCTGGGGCCTGCTGCCACACTGGACTAGCTGTCCATGCGGACTGCTGGATGCGCTTAGTCCATCCCACTGTCTATTTTGGCTTGCGGTTGGAGAGCAGGTCACCGCTGGTCATCTCTTCAGCCCCCTCAAGAGTCTTGCCCTTGGCCTGCACATGGACAGCCATACCCGATGCACCTCGGCCGCATTGCAAGGTGCCGCCGGCGCCACTCAGCACACCCACCCAGCCCGAAGCAGGCGAAGTGGCCGGCTAGAAAGGCCAAGTGGAGGTGGCAGAGCATGCCCAGGCCCAGCAGGCAAAAGATGGCCACTGCAAGCAGAGAAAGCCAGATCCCTACCGACGCCATTGCTGCACAGGCCCTGCAGAGATGTGGTGGAGGCATGCAATCCCGGCTGGGCCTGGGTGACCATGGCACCAATGGGGATCTGGCTTTTCCCACTCGCCGTGGCCACTTTTGCCTACTGGGCCTGGGCATGCTCTGTCACCTCCACTCGGCCTTTCTAGCTGGCCGCTTCGCCTCCTTCGAGCTGGGCGGGCCTGGTGCTCCAGGTGGTGATGGCAGTGGCGTAATGGACCTGCGCAAGCTGCCGATGGCCTTGGTGGTGGCAGTGGCCCACAGGGGTGTCAGGTATGCATGGGGAACACACTCCACATGCGGTCCAAAGGCAGGAGCTGCAAGAGGGCTGAGGAGATGACCAGTGGTGACCTGCTCTCCAACCACAAGCAAAAACAGCCAGAATGGGATGGGATGGGCCAAAGCAATGTGGGCCAGACCCTTACCATTTCCAGAATGAATCCAACCACATCACAGGCCAGATCTGGCCCATGGGCCTTGACTTTGACACCCCTGCCCTATACCATTTCAGATATGATAGCATGCCTCTGAACTCTTTTAACATTTACTGATAATGGCATACCAATATAATACATTTAAGCATTTTTAAACTTGTCCAGCCAACCAGCCACCCTGGGATTTGGGAGACAGGTGAGTTGCAAATCTCCTCCAGAAATAATGCAAACTCTCCCTTCATACGCAAGAAAGGGAGATAAATCCATCCATGAAATATTATATAAGTGATACCTACTCTTTGATTGGCAGAAAACACAGGGGAAAGAGCAGAACCTCTCACTTTGCAGTACCCTAGCTATTGAGATATCGGATTTTCAGAGCAGGAAAGCAGAGATCAACGTGATTTCTTATGAGAGCTGCATCCTTCCTGTCTGGAAGAGAATAAAATGTCTTAAATTGCACAAGGGCTCTCCCACAGTAAGAACAAGCAAATATTCAGTAGTTCCCCATTTTTAAAAAGTGTAAAATATGTCTCTTACAGTCAAAACTTTTTAAAATTCTATTTTAAATCTTAAAACTCCCATGACTTCACTTGCAAAATCATCTGTTGACCAGTTTGAAGAATGTTGAAGAGTATAAAAGGAGAACACTGAATGAAGCTCTGGGTTTTCCTGAAAATTTGCCATGTAAAAGAGGGCATACCCTGTGATTTGATCTTGGCATCACCTTTTGACTTTTGCATATCTAGGTGAACAGAAGAAAGGAAGCAGAGAACAGAAGAGATACCATTTTGTGAATATAAGAGTACGCAGGTACATGCTCAAAGGCAATTTGATTCTTCCAGATATTTTAGACTACAACTCTCATAACCCCTAATCATCAGCTATGCTACCAGGGTCTTGCTTAATCTTAAGAATGGACCAGGAGGAAGAACTTGTGACCTTCTAAATGTTACTGAACTACAACCTCTAGCTCCTTTTATTGCTTGGTGGAGCTGCTGGGAGATGAAGTTCAACATTATCTAAACAAGATGCTATGACACCAAATTATGCAAAACAGTAGGATGAGAACTCCCCAGAGCTTCAAAATCATTTTTCCAAAGTAGGTAAGGAAGACTTACCAAAGACAAATACAGCTCACTTTTAGTCAGTGTAAAGAGATACACACTGGAGAGAGAAGAAAAAAGAAGAGATGAAACTAAAGTACACATTCTGCAGGGAGACGTTGCTCAGAGAGACAAATCAAAGACCACCTGAAATTTTCTTGGACAACTCAGTAAAAACTTCACTTCATTGTGTAACTGCTGTAAAGGTGATAAAATCCAGAAAAGGGGGTTATTAAGAAAATTAATGATCTTGGAATATACATATAGTATGGGGCCACTTTGCCTCCAAAATGTTGTTACTCTGAAGTTTGGAAAGATGATGAAATTCGTTCAGATAAACTTGTATTTTCAAAGTTTCCAGTGTGAGGAAAAGGAGAAATGGGAATGGGGGAATGAATAGAAATAACTGTACAGCCCTCTTTCTCTATTATAAACAATCCAACATCATCTCCACAAGTGCAATAATTATTAATAGAATAGTAGAGTTGGAATGGACTTTGGAGGTCTTCTAGTCCAACCCCCTGCTTAAGCAGGAAACCCTACACCATTTCAGACAAATGGTTATCCAACATCTTCTTAAAAACTTCCAATATTGGAGTATTCACAACTTCTGGAGGCAAGTTGTTCCACTGATTAATTGTTCTTACTGTCAGGAAATTTATCCTTAGTTCTAAGTTGCTTCTCTCCTTGATTAGTTTCCACCCATAGCTTCTTGTCCTACCCTCAGATGATTTGGAAAATAGTGTGACCTCCTTTTCTTTGTAGCAAGGCTCTTAAATATTGAAACACCGCTATCCAAAAATGATATGCTACTTTATTCATTGTGTACTTTATTCATTATTATTATTATGGCTTTAAAATACAAAAGGGAACTTGTTCCAAAGAATGTGAAGTTAGTCTTAAATGAGAAAGTATCCCTTCTAGCAGTTTTTAATATCACCTACTGATAATAACAATAATTAATATTAGGTGGTACCAAAATTAATAAATAATAATACTTTGTTTGATTCTGTTTGCCATATCACTCTCTTTATGTTTTGCTGTTATATAACATTTGTAGGCTCAAAAAGAGGGAAGAGAATAAGAATGTTTAGATCATGGCTTATGGATGGGGATAAAACTGGAGGTATCAGGCCATGCTAATGAAATAACTAACCAGAAAGTTTTTAAAAATAATCATCTGAATTTAAAAACAGGGCTGCCCCAAGACATTTTATTGCCTAAAGAAGGAAATAGTTCTATTTCCTAATTATTAGGAAATTATTTTAGCAACTGAAGAAGAAAACAGGAGATAGAGTCTTTATATGGATTCTGAAGCTATAAAAGATCAAGCCTGGTGATTATTTAGGTGGGTGATAACCAGAGAAGTTTGTAGTTATAAGTTAAATGAAACTATGGAAAAATGTACAGCAGGCAATAAAAAACCATTTTTGATTGTTGCCAAGAATACAGTATAGGTCCATATGTATAGGTCCATATAGTGTGTACATGAGGACTCAAACTAAACTTGAGGAAATGTACACATTAAGGCAGAAAAGGCCGTGTGTCTCTCTCCCTCTTCCTGACAATAAAATTACCACAATGACTGATCTTTTTGTGCTATATCATGTATTTTGATTTATGCTTAACTTGATGTGCTTTCTGGCCATCTGACTGGTGACACTCACAAAATTATGTATCTTCATATCAAAAAATTCTAAAAACATTTGAACTATTAGTAATATTAGCATTAATAATATTAGTAAAATTACTAATAGTAATTTTAAACCTAAACTTGGCTGAAAAAGAGGCTTGCCACAATTCCAGTCGCAATGTATTATACAGTTGTGGGCACCACAGTGGAAAAGTTCACTCATGGTGTTAGATGTAATTATGACAGGATTTGCAAAGGTGTGGGGTGGGAGGATCTATAGAAAATGTAACTACGCAGACAAACTGGATATGAGTAGAAAATCCTGTCGGTAATTTGGCCTTAATCACCGTACCCAATAATGAGCATCCTTAATTGGGTTTGAAAAACAACTGCCAAGTAAGATAGCTGTTTCTACAGAGATATGATATGGTAGATCCCCCACCTATACTGCTGCTTTCTGGACTAGTTACAATTTCTGGACCATCACCAAGGCCCATCCCACAAAGACCACTTTGGAGTAACCCAGCCTTGGATTAGATTCATGCAATAGTGGCTATTTCTTCCTCAGTGAAATCAGGACTGGCTATCACTTTTGGACACTTTCTGTCCCACTTCATTATTTAATCTTACGTGGCTAGCATGCTGCAAAATAACTTCCAGCCACGAGCATCTTTTCCTCTAATCCCACCTATGTTCAGAGGCACTCTTAGAAAATCAGCAAAAAGGTAAGCAGTAAAGAAGCAAAATGGGGTGACAGGAAGCAACCACACCTGTTTGCATTTTAAGAAATAGGTGTTTTATGCCTGATTGCTTCCCACAATGGTGTCACCTATAAGAGTGTCCATAACATGCTTCCTAAATCCCAAAATATCCATCCACCTAGAAAGAGTGGGAACCTCTAGTAAGACCTCTGGCAGGTCTGAGCTTCAGAAGCCCCCGCATCCCACAAGAGATTTCTCTGTAACTAAAGTTCCACCAATTTCAAATTAAACACAGCTCAGCTAATTTTTCTGTCTCATGAGCTAGTTGTAAGTCCTTTCCCATCTGCGGATGATGACAGCTGAGTCTTTTGTAAACAAAATACACTAACTGAATGAGAAAAAAAAACCCAACCCACCCGACCACTGGATTAACTTCTGAAATGAATGCTCTGTTTCATTCATGTGCTGCAATTGCTAATTTTGTCTGATTTCTTACCCTTGGTTACTGGCAGAGGAAATGTTATGGCAATCTCCTGAAAAGCTCCCTGTTTTCTCCACGGAAAGCACTTGATAATATGCAATGCATTTTAGCTATTAATCATTTTAAAGAGCTTTAAATGAGCATGGAGCCCTTTGAGCCCCTTCTGCATGTTACAGGCATGGATCAGGGACCTTATTACAAATTGCTTTTGTCTGGCCTCCTAGTGCCAAATCAACCTGAGAAGGGGAGAAATATATCACTGTTGAGTTCTATTACGAGGCAGAACTATTACAAACACATCCCAAGAAATGTTTTTTGAACCATTCTGCTAATAACAGAGAGGTCTGATTTCTTGGTTTTAACTTACCCCCATTTCACATTTTCTGTGATATTTTCCAGATATAAAATGTTATGATGAAGAGTCATTCAAAAGAGAGGAAAGCTGCAATTATGTTCTCTTCACCCCCTTTCTTAAAAAAAGAGAGGGAAGAAAAGAGCAGTGAACAGAAAGACTGGTCTACATACATCACTGAAGGACACAGTATAACAAAGATCAGTCTGGAACATTCCCCCCTTCCCTCCCCCCAATTGACTTATCAGCAACAGCCATTGTAGCAGATTTGGAAATTACATAATAGCCAGGAACCATATATATTTAACTTGGCACAGCCTTGAAGTGTCGCTGATTTATTATTGTAAGAATTTTGTTTTAGAGAAATGACGAAGTCTTTAATAAAAGAACAATAGAATACTTAGAATACCAGTAGAGAGTGTTGCTTTCAAAGGTACCCTTATTGTGACAGTATAAATAAACTAGGAAAATTGTTCAAGATGGCAAAGAAGACACAGCCTTCCCTGCAAGTGAAAACAGTGACATCATCAAAGATCTATGTTAGACAATCGTTTGCAGAAGCTAATCATGAGACGAAAGCAACAGAAAATATTATTTACCAGTTTGGCATATTATGAAGTCTTTTAATTAACTAACTTGAAGCACCCATTCTTCACTTTTGGGCTTTTTAACAAGTTATTCAATCCCAAAGGGTGAAAGTTGCCAAAATTTAAGCCAAGTGAATGTTTTTATTTATCTCATTTATTAATTAAACTTATTTCCCCTGCAGGGTAACAAACGTACAAATGTTCGGACAGAGTGAAAAATATATCTAACAAGATACAGTTTAATTTACTGAAAATTATTAAAAGTATTTTTGTGCCTCCTATTGTAAAAATGCAGCAGGACCAAATAATTTGCAATCTCGTTGATCAAAAAGAGAAAAAAGAATCCTCTTTTCAAAATGTGTTTTCTTCCAATTCATCTAGAAACTAAAGGTTTTTTTTATTTCTACTTGTAAATGCCACTAAACGGGCATATCTACATTAAACTGCATGTCCCAATGCACACATACTTGGCAATTGTTAAGAATGTCACCAATTATGTTTTTGTCAATTTTTAAAATATGGCTTAATAAAGATTATGGTTTTGTATGTTGGTTTCCATTTGTATTTCATTCATTGTTTTTTAACTGTCATGAGGTACCCAGAATCACATTCATTAGATGCCCCTCCCCCCATAAATTGAACAAACAAATAAAAAGAAACCTCACTACTGTGTCTAAAAGACTTCCTACAACAGTGATGGCGAACCTTTTTTGGCTCGCGTGCCACAAGTGGGGGGAGCGCAGGGGGGGTCGAGTGCAGGCGTGCCGCACCCATAATGCAATGCGCGACCCCCCAGTGCACATGTGCGCAAAACGCGTGACCCCCCCCCATTTTTACATTTTTTTTTGCCCTCCCCATGCTCCAGGGGCTTTATAGGAGCCTGGGCAAGGCGAAAAGAGCCTCCCCCGACCCCCTGGAGGCCCTCCGGAGGCTTCAGGGACTGTCCAGAGGCTTCCCTGAAGCCTTCGGAGTGCTTAAAACCACTCTCTGAGCTTCCGGGTTGCTCGGAGGGTCGTTTTAAGTGCTCCGAAGGCATCAGGGAAGCCTCGGATGGTCCCTGAAGCCTTCGGAACGCTTAAAACCACCCTACGAGCAAACCGGAAGTGACTTCCGGGTTGCTCGGAGGGTGGTTTTAAGCGCTCCGAAGGCATCAGGGAAGCCTCGGACGGTCCCTGAAGCCTTCGGAGCACTTAAAACCACCCTCTGAGCAAACTTCCGGGTTGCTCGGAGGGTCATTTTAAGCGCTCCGAAGGCATCGGGGAAGCCTCGGATGGTCCCTGAAGCCTTCGGAACGCTTAAAACGACCCTCAGAGCAGCCCGGAAGTCACTTCCAGTTTGCTCGGAGGGTGGTTTTAAGCGTTCCGAAGGCTTCAGGGACGGTCTCTGAAGCCTCCGGGGGGGCGGGGGAGGCTCTTTTCGCCCTCCCCAGGCTCCTAAAAAGCCTCTGGAGCCTGGGGAAGGCGAAAAATAGCTTTTAAACAGGTGAACTCAGTTGGCCAGCGCGCGCATGCGCGCTGGCCAGCTGACAGGGCAGCGCCTCGCGTGCCCTGACAAATGGCTCCGTGTGCCACTTGTGGCACGCGTGCCATAGGTTCGCCATCACGGTCCTACAAGGTAAGTGTGCATAAATCTACTGAGATCGGGATGTTATGGCCTCCCAGAGTGTTGCTGCAGCTTCAGCTAGCATGGAAAGTGGTGAGGAATTCTGGGAGCTGTAGTTCAGCAGCATCTAAAAGGCAAGAGTTTCTTTATCCTTGCTGCAAAACTTGCAGTCTCAGTCAGTATATCATAAACCAATCAAAATAGGCAGTGGGATCTTCTTAATGGGTGCTAAAACTGCTATCTTAGGAGATCAGGTTTTGCTGGTTATGTCAAGGCTCTCTCTCTCTCTCCCTCCAAATGGCAAAAAGGAAGCCAAGGGGGTTAAAAGTTGAACTATGTAGATGACTTAAAATGTGAGTATGACAGCCTCTGCAGTCTGGGAATATTATATAGATTCATGTTTGACAGGGACTATATGAAACCCACAGAATCATATGTCTGGAGTATAGGAACCAAACTCTTGGCTTTGACATATTTAAAGTGCCAGGTTGTCAAAGAATAAGCTGAAAGGAATGCCCTTTGTAATTCATTTTCATCAGAGATTTATTTTGGCAAATTGTTCAGGAGAAGGATTTCCTTCCTGATAAAGCACTCTCTAGGCTGGGATAGAATTTCCTGGAATATAGGCATTATCTTCTCTTTAATGGTACCTTGTATTTCCCAAGATGATCAGTTTGAAAAGTTGATGAGGCTCTCAGCAGTTCAAATCAACATAGCCGCTCTCTCCCATATGACCAATAATGTTAAAGGGAAGAGTTACACACTGGTGAGCCAAGAGAGACCAAAATGCAAGCCAAGTATAAGTTAATATACCAACCTGGAGAAAGTGGACCCAAAACATTTCAATGGAGATATCACCCTCCCACCTTTGCCGGGACTCTGACACATTTTTCAATTAAGCCCAAAATAGAACTACAGATTGGAATCCTCTGAAAGATAAGTACAGCATTAAATTTTCCATAACAGGGCTTATTCCCTTGCAATTATTGTGGCCCAGGACTCAAACTTTGAAGAAAGGGTCCAGCTAAACCAGTGGAATGCCAGCCTCGGAAGACACCTGGTCAACACAGGCACCAATAGAACAGCTGGAGCAGTCAAGTAAGGATGTATTGCATCAAAGCTCTTAGATTCCGATAGCAGAATAAAGACATTCAATAAGACTCCTTGCCAAGGAAAGAAGGAACAAACAGCTGAGTATAGCTTCATTTAAAAGATATCTATGTTGGAAATGAGCTCCTGATTTCCAGTTCTGGGGTATTATTCTGTGAAGCTTGCTTGAGAAACTCTGACCCTGGACTGTTGACAAACCCTACTGGGCTCTCTGAATTTTGAACTGGATTTTGACTATTCTTTAGCATGCTTCTTGAAAGTAAAAGCACTCAGACAAGCTTTCTTTTCCAGAGACTCTGTTTTGATCTACATTCCTTTCCTTGTCTGCTGTTGTCTCTTCACCTTGAGTAAATTGCTACTGTCACCTAGTGAGGCCAGTGCAAGTTTGAAACTTGAAACAGGACAAGAGGGGAACTTAGGATGAGTGATTATGTTCCATGAAGTTGTTTTCAACTCCTGGCAACCACATGGATTTTCTTCATGATAATCTCTAACCTGGTCCTTTAGTTCTTCCAATGATGCACTGTACTGCCATTGTAACTGGGTGTACCCATTTTACTTGTAATCATCCTATACTTCTGTTTCCTTCTGTATCTTCCTGCATTACACCCTATTCTGCTAAATATAACTAATATAGTGGGCAGGTGGTACATAACTTCCAAAGTTGAAGTATGTTCCAACATTCCAGCCCAGCTCAAGTAAGTTGAAAATTGCACCAACATGCACTAAGACTTGCTAAGTTCATTTATTTATTGCAATATTACAAAACACAATACAAAATAGCATATTTAAAACATTAAAGCATTAACTTTTAATTAACACTAACTTTTTAAATTATTAATTAATTTTAATTATTTACTTGAGTTATTTCCTCTAGATCAATGGTTCTCAACCTGTGGGTTGGGACCCCTTTGGGGGTAAACGACCCTTTCACAGGGGTCGCCTAAGACCATTGGAAAACACGTATTTTCGATGGTCTTAGGAACCGAGACACCAATTTTATGGTTGGGGGTCACCACAACATGAGGAACTGTATTAAAGGGTCGCGGCATTGGGAAGGTTGAGAACCACTGCTCTAGATCAAGCTGACATACAGGTTGTGTCTTTACCTCACAATTTCCCCAGAAAAAGTAGCTTTAGAGATTATAATTAGCCCAAAGTACCGGTAGCTAGTGAGCTCTATGGTCAAGTAAGGCCCTGCTTCCTTTATCCAGGAGGCACCTCAGTTCAAGATTATACTAGCATTTCTATCTTGGCAAAAAATGTAAGAAAATTATTTTTGTGAAGTTAGATAGGAAGGTTCTGCCCATTGAATCTATGACCATAATTTATCGGTGTTCAACTCTTGAATAATATTATGTGGGTGCCTTGTGGTTGGAAGCTTAGGCAGTTTAGAAACTGAAAAGGCTTAAATGCTAAAATATATGTCTATTGTATATAGGGGAAATGTTAATACCTGGCTACATCCTGAGATTCCTTAACTGTAAAGCAGAGACAGCAGAAAACAGAAAGCAAAAGACTTATTGCTGAAGAATTCCTAGACCCAGAAAGCAGAGTTCATTGTGGTCTTTCTAGAGTGGAACAAAAATGAGCAAGCACCTATAATAAATGCAAACTTTTCCCTAGAGCAAGAGGTTTCTATACCCAAAGTATAAGTAATATATTAGGGGGATCAAGAGAAGCAAAGCCAATTTAGGTTTGCAGCAACTTAAATATAGGCTGCAAATCCAGTGACTTATGATATTGCAAAGCTTTGTGGCTTTTTTTCTGAAATGTGCAAACCAAATTTCCTTTTATTCCTGTTTCCCTTTGAGACAGCCAGTCTTATGCTTCATATTCTCCATATCCTCTTTCTCAATATTTTGTAGATCTTATCTGATTGCTCAGTGCCTCCCTTGCTCAAAGTTTGGAGAGGAAATTGTTCTCACCTTTGTGTTCCTAGTAAAAATGCAAAGATCCATTTTTATGCTACATGAAATATGTAAATTATTTCATTATTCTAAATTTATCCTAAAATGATTCTTTAAAAAAAAACACCGGTATTTCATGATGATAATATTGCAGCTGAACATATCTATGAAGAAATTTAGATACAAAGTGGTCTATAAATCTTATTAACTTCCCTGGGCTACATATTTTATTAATTTCCTAGAGCACCCATAGTCATTCTCATGAATCTCAATCTAGTCATCTTTAGCATTCACAGCTACCTACAATTGGAAGTTAGTCAATAAATGAGGGATCAAGCAAACTGTGATATAAAATGCTTTGTGAACCCAATGAATAATTAGGTAATTATTATGCTTAAACAAGAAATGACTTATAAAGGAGGTATGAATCAGGCTTCCGTTTTATGAGGTTTCTCCTCAGAGTCAAACAAACAAATGTAGATAGCCTTTAGGCAATCCCAATGACAATACTGCTGAGAATGAAATGGGGAGAGGGAGAAAAACCCCATACATTTCAATGGTGACTAAGGTAAAGGTTCCTCTCACACATGTGCTACTCGTTCCCAACTTTAGGAGGCGGTGCTCATCTCCATTTCAAAGCCGAAGAGCTAACACTGTCTGAAGACGTCTCTGTGGTCATGTGGCCAGCATGACTAAATGCTGAAGGTGCACGGAGCGCTATTACCTTCCCATCAAAGGTGGTACCTATTTTTCTACTTGCACTTTTTACATGCTTTTGAACTGCTAGGTTGGCAGAAGCTGGGACAAGTAACGGGAGCTCACTCCATTACGCAGCGCTAGGGATTCGAACTGCTGACCTTTCTGATCAACAAGCTCAGTGTCTTAGCCACTGAGCCACCGCATCCCTATCAATGGTGACTATATTCCTTCAATTAAGTGCCTTTTCAAATTGTTATTATGCAAAGGGGGCTAATCCAACCCCAACATTTCAGGGGAAAGCTACAGCTCCATTTCTTGTTATTTGCTCATTCTTAGGGCTAAACTATATAGTACACAAAATATACAGTATATCATGGAGGAGCTTACTGGCATATTAAAAACATAAAAATACAGAATGCTGCAATTCAACCTAGGATACTCCTATGCAAAGGATGAGTGAAATTTAATTTATCTCTTAGTCCTTTTAAAAATAAAACTTTGTACATCTTGTTGCATAGATGTAGGATTAATAGTTGTTGTTGTTAGTTGCAAAGTCATGTCCCACCTATTGTGACCCCATAGACAACGTTCCTCCAGGCCTTCCTGTCCTCTACCATCATCTGGAGTCCATTTATGTTCACGCTGATTGCTTTGGTGACTCCATCCAGTCACCTTATTCTCTGTCGTCCCCTTCTTCTTTTGCCCTCAATCTTTCCCAGCATTAGGCTCTTCTAAAATGAGGCCTACCTTCTCATTAGGTGACCAAAGTATTTGAATTTCATCTTCAGGATCTGGCCTTCTGAAGAGCAAGTCAGGGTTGATCTCCTCAAATGTGTTTTTACATTTTTTTTATTTTTTTTAAATGTATCTACAGTATACTGTATGGGAAAGATTTCACTAATCAAAGAGCTTGGGGAAAGAGGCTCCAGCTTTTTAAATGGTGGCATTGGCTCTTATTTGTCTACAGTATATTTATTTTAGATTTTTAAACGAAAATATTTTTAAACAAGGGAACTTGTGTGAAAATATCATCCTATTTGGTTCTAGAACTTTCAGCAATGAGTTTGATGCATGGGTGTGCTGGTTTAAGTTGGAGAAGGTGCTAACTGATAAGGTGTTTCTTGCAAATACCTGGGACTAAATCCCATTCAGAATTGCAGAGACTACTTTATGGTAAGCAAACCTAGGCCTGTATCAAACTAAAATCCTGCAAGTTAATAAACAAAACTGTCCAATTTACTGAAAATTGCATTAGACTACATATTGCAAATAGCTTAGGAGTGGAAGGCAGTCAACCTATTTCGTAGTGAACGTAATTGTGTATTTCTAAGGAAAGCAACAGATTATCTAAAAAGTTGTTCAAACTGTGACAAGAAGCAACTAATCTATATTAAGTGATTTTGAGTAATTCTGAATATTAATGTCTCATTATGAATAATATGCATTTAGAATGGAAAGACATTTTACTAGAATGTACTTACTGAAAACAGTTCCCTTGTTTTTATCTGCTGTGTAAATGCCTACACATTTTTATATTTATTAGCATAATTTCCAACTTCTCCTCATTCCTTTTATGAAGTGTTGAGATTATCTTGGCCTTCCCCAAAATGATGAGTTTGCTCTATCGTCTCTTTACTCTGTCATGCCAATATTTACAAGTATTCAGTCTTAATCATTAGCATGGGAGAGGGGGTCTTTTGTCTATGTCTTAATGACCCAGCAGTTGGAAAGCAGGCAGCCACAAGCAGATACATGGGTAACATTTTGGTGGGCAACTTAATGGAGGCATGAAAGGACACTCCACCCCCACCAATCCAAACTGAATGAACTATGCTCCCCTCGCTTTTCTACGCTATACCTCCATACTCCAAGGAATTCCATCCCATTCCACTTTTTAAGCATCCTTAAATTGCAACAGAGAAACATTGTTCTTTTGTTACTACGTAGCTAAATTATATCAAGTTCTTCCTTGTTACAAACTCTCCATGGATTACCAAAGAAGGTAGGAATGGAAGAGCAACCTGTTCCTTGTTGCTTTGATTGTTTTACATCAGAGCTAGGAATGGTATTAGTAAAGGTAAAGGTTCCCCTCGCACATATGTGCTAGTCATTTCTGACTCTAGAGGACAGTGCTCATCTCCGTTTCAAAGCCGAAGAGTCAGCACTGTCCGAAGACGGTGCGGGGTCATGTGGTCATGACTAAATGCCAAAGGCGCATGGAATGCTGTTACCTTCCCACCAAAGGTGGTTCCTATTTTTCTACTTGTATTTTTTTACATGTTTTCAAACTGCTAGGTTGGCAGAAGCTGGGACAAGTAATGGGAGCTCACTCCGTTATGCAGCGCTAGGGATTCGAACCATCGAACTTCTGACTTTTCTGATCGACAAGTTCAGCATCTTAGCCACTGAGCCACCGTGTCCCTATGAATGGTATTATAATAGGGTAAAAGGAAAGTAAGATCTGTTTTAGGGTCAAAAGAGATAAAGTAGGGGGGAAGGCATCTATGGGGGCAAACATCTGGGGAAAGCCATGGGGACTAGTAAGAAGGAACAATCCCTAAAAAAAGCGGACACTAATAGACCAGTTCATGTAGGTGAGGCATCCCTTCCCTGCATGACTAGGAAGAAGAAACAGAGGAATGACCAGTGAGATCTTGCAGTGCCACAGTCCAATGGCCCATTGGCCCAGCCTGTTCCCAATACACTACAATCCAGACTAGAGTTTCTGAAGCAGACTTATGAAACAGCTGGGGGCAGCATGACTAGCATGCTGAAGAGGGAGTCAAACTATTCTCCAAGGCACCTGAGGGTAGAACAAGAAGCAATGGGTGGAAACTAATCAAGGAGAGAAGCAACTTAGAATTGAGGAGAAATTTCCTGACAGTTAGAACAATTAATCAGTGGAACAGCTTGCCTCCAGAAGTTGTGAATGCCCCAACACTGGAAGTCTTTAAGAAGATGTTGGATAGCCATCTGTCTGAAACGGTATAGGGTTTCCTGCCTAGGCAGGGGGTTGGACTAGAAGACCTCCAAGGTCCCTTCCAACTCTACTATTGTATTGTATTGAATTTTCAGAAAAGCATTACTATGTATGAACCCAATATTTCTTTAATGGGCATATGAAACACACAACTGTTGTTTCATCACATTTGTGCAAGAAAATCTCCACAGCAATTGGGGGAAAACTAATTTTGCAAGTGATCTCATATGGTCATTTCAAACTTAGGAAAATGTTACCATCCATATAGAAATTTAACTGAAAGGAAATACTGCATTGAGGGAAGATCTGTAGGTGGTCTACAATGAGCAGGTATTTAGGGAATGAAAATTATGTGTTACTTTCCTGCATTTTAAGAGTGTTCTGATGCAATCTTAACTATTAATCTATATCAGGGAAATCAAACTCGCTGCCAGATGCGTCACACGCTGGCCATGCCCACCTGTTTTAGAGAAGGGGAAAAAGTCCCAATATGTCATGTGATGGCAATGTGGCAATGCAAGTTTGACACCCCTGATCTACATGATACAGGTATAAGTAGTTTGAGTAAATTCTCACACAACAATTATAAAAAGACAATGCCTAAAAGAAGGCAAAATGTTGAAATTTTCATGATCTTGCCATTAAAGAGCAGAAGAATGTACCTCCATATTTTTGTTTGTCACTCATTAAAAGTAATCCATTGCAATCTCTGCTATTTGCAGTTGCAACATTTCTATCATTTCGTAATTGTCAGCTCTTTGTTATTATTCACAAAGCCGGTGAATTCTTTTTCTGTGCCTACAGTAGCTGCTCCAGTTTTATGTATGGTTTCTCTTTTCTCCCCATTCAACTGTTGCCTTGGTCATGGCATAACAAGCCTCTTCTACAAGTGCTTGATGACATGAACATCAATTGAGATCAGCTCATTTCTTCTTTGCTTAGCCCTTCTCTCTCTCCTCAGGACACTACAATCTATGGTTATTTGTGATTGGGCTGCAGAAGAGAGGGGGAACTAGATTTTGCAGAAGCATTTGCTTGCATTATGTTTGGCAGGTGAAAACTGCTTCTTGGCAGTTTATGAGAGATCCTTAGTTATGGGAGTTTGCCAGATGGCTAAACACACCATTCAAAGCACATATCTACACTTAGCATTATCTCATCACCCTTTAAGGAAGACAATTGATGTTGTTAGTAATACCTGCAAGTGATCCTCAGTGGGAGGAGACACCAAGAGAAAGCACTATTTTAATTTGTTCTAGGTGACAACTGTTGGGAGAGCATCCCCCCCCCAAACACACACACACAAGCAGACTTGGGTTCAGCCACACTTGTCAAACTAGTAGACATCTCTACTGTCTCAAATATTGGTGAATTGCATTTTAATAAAGGCTTTAGGTAATGCCCTAAGTGAGATCTTCCTTAACTTTCCCTAATTTTACCACAGAATGATCAAAACTGTTAATTCCATTCTCTTGATCTAGTGTTTAAAATGTTGCTTCCATTTAAGCAACAGCTTAATAAACTCTTCTTTTATTTTTCCACACATCTGGAAAATGAGAGGAAAATTCATGGAGCAGTCAAAAGAAAATTAATTAATCAGTTTGAGACTTTCTAGTAAAAATGAAGTACAGTTTGACTCCTGGTGGTTTTATAGAGAGGTTCATGTAGTTTTCTTGGCAACAGTACAGAGAGGTTACCATTGTCCTTTTAATTTTTTTAAGAACTTTGTTTCACAGATAACTAATATCTAGGCTTTAAGTAGTCTATTGCTTACAACCATAACTCACAGGACTGGAGCTAGCCTTCAGTAGAATTCAGACCAAATCTAAATTCTCGTTCCAATTTGCATGATATGCATATTTATCCTGCTTTCTAGATAATCTAGATTGTGTGGCACAGATGATTCCCCCCCCCACCTCGCTTTTCGCTCACCTCACTGTTCACTTACTTGCTTGCCAGGCGCATTCGGTAGCAGGCCCTGCCCACCTGCCCGGATGTCATTTTGACACTGCGCATGCGCTGAAGGTCCTACGCATGCACACGCTCACATTGAGATTATTTCCTACAAGCCTATTATATTATTTGCAGAGTTTTTTGTTTTCCTCTTAGTTTCATCATCACATCCCATATAGCGCATTGGGCTATACACATACTTTTCATTTGGTACACTGAAATTAAAAACATACCTTCTGCTTTTATCTCTTACTTTGCTGTTTTAAATGCTGTACTATAGTGTAGATATTTTCCTTCCTTGAAACTCTTACTTTGCTGTTTACTATTTGCTTTGCTGTATCTCTTATTTGCTGCTTTCAATACTGTACTGAATATAGGCATCCTCCCCTCTTCCTTGAAACGGCTTTCACTTTCAATCTGTTTACCCAGTGAAGGTATTTTCTTGGCTCTGTGACAGCCGTTCTCTTTGACTCTTGGAGATTCCAGATGGCTGAGTCACTTGGGAAGGCATTTTACATTTCGTCTCAAACTATAGCTTCTTTCACTACTGCTTGCATAAGCTTTCACTGAGACCACTTTTTTTCTCAGCCCCACAAATTCTCTAGCCCAGTATTTTCCAAACTTCACAACTTTAAGATGTGTGCACTTTAACTCCCAGAAAGTATGCTATATCATGCTGAAACCAGCATGCTGGCTGGTTCTGAATTCTGAGCGTTGAAGTCCACATATATTAAAAGTTGCTAAGGTTAAGAAACACTGGCTTATAGTATTATCAGTTATTTTCAGCTGTTCCTTTTTCCCCCCAATAGCATTTCTGTTCTCCACTCTATTCAAACCATTCTTAAAGCTCTTCACTACTCCAGACTTAACAAGCCAATAGGTACTCACTGCAGCTGACCAATAGGAGGGGGCAAATAAAAAAAAGTCCACACATCTTAAAGTTACCAAATTTGAAAAACATGATGCTAAGCTAATATATGCTTCCAACATACTTCACACCAGATCACATTAGTCACTCCGTCATGCAGTCAGCACAGTTGTAATGAATCGATCAATAAAGTAGAACTCCAATCTAACCTAATTTCTATCCTCATGCTTTAATCACTCCACAAAACCAGCTTTTGTATCAAAGATGAAGCACCATTAATTCTAAATTATAGAATGGCCATCTCAGAGATCTTATTACTTTTTCCTTTATTAGCCAAATTTAAAACACAACTTGAAAGACATTATTCTATTTGGGCAAGAGTCACCTCTTCCCAGAAATTCAATGCACATCTTTCATATTATATAATCTTGGATATTTCAATGTCATATAAAGACTGAAGATCTATTAATGTTCTCATACATATTTTGTCATTTTTTGTAGTTTTTAAATTAAATATTTTTAATTTATATAATTTAATGCCCTCTAAATGTTTTAATTGTAATTTCCATGTTTTCCAGACACGTAGTCTGCCTAGGATGAGAAACATTGGGCTAAACCTTTAAGCTAGGAAATTCTGAGACTTTTAAGTTCATACAACTTAAAGTCATTAAAGTTGAGAAACACCGTTTAACCTCCTTGGAAAACATATTTTGGGAAAGATTCACTGGGAAGCAATCCCATTTAGTTAGTACATTTCTTGAAGAAACAAAATCAGCCCTTTTGATGCTTGTTGAAGCACAAATCCAAGCAACACCAATAGCAAAAGCAGCAACACCTGTTGCCTCATATACTCTCAGCTGACAGAGCTATAAGAACTAAGGTGGATAAAAAAAAACAAGAAAAATGAAAATTGCTTCCAGGCTGCTTCTTCAGATTAAAATCCCTTCCGTTCCCATTTTCCTGAAGGAACCCCCATTATGGAGCTCATTGGCGGTTATTTTCTAAGTTGGCATTACAACGTTTCTAACCCCAACCCAACAGTCAAGAACCACTACTCCCTTTTTGTTCAGATAGATTGAATGTATAGGTAGTCCCTGACTTACAACAGTTCACTTGGTGACCAGTTACAATGCCACTGGGGAAAAAAAAAGATTTATGACTGTTTTTCACACAACTGTTGTAGCATTCTCATGATCACATGATCAAAATTTAGATGCTTGACAACAGGTTCATATTTATGATGGTTGCAGTGTCCCAGGGTCATGTGGCCATCTTTTGTGAACTTCTGACAAGCAAAGTCACCTGGGAAGCCACATTCACTTAAACCATGTTACTAACTTAACTGCAGTGATTGGCAGTTAAGTGAAAGAGCTGTGTGGCACAGTGGCTAGAATGCAATACTTGCAGATTATTTATGGTGACTGCCGGCTGCCAGCAGTTCGATTCTCACTGGCTTAAGGTTGACTCAGCCATCCATCCTTCCGAGGTCGGTAAAATGAGGACCCAGATTAGTGCCAGACTAGGTGGCTCAGTGGCTAAGACACTGAGCTTATTGATCAGAAAGGTCAGCAGGTTCATATCCCTAGTACAGGTCTCTGTGCATGAGCAGGGGGTTGTACTAGATGACCTCTATGGTCCCTTCAAACTCTGTTATTGTTACTGAAACTCATTGGGGGCAGCATGCTGACTCTGTAAACTGCTTAGAGAGGACTGTGAAGCAGTATATAAGCCTAAGTGCGATTGCTATTCACTTAACAACTGTGGCAAGAAAGGTCCCAAAATGGGGCAAAACTCATTAACAACTGTCTGGCTTAGCAACATCAACGTTGGGCTCAATTGTGGTCGTCAGCCGAGGACTACCTGTATTTAAGGTTTCCTTTTTTAAAAAAGTCAAAAAGGAAAAAAAGACCCAAGAAAGTCGCCCTTGGGGGCTCAGTCGGAGAACCGTTTGCTCCTCATCCCACTCGTCCTTCTCCGCCTCGGCCCAGCTGCAGCTCGAGCGCAAAGGGTGTGGCGAAGCAAGGCATTAATAGACGCGCGTAGCCCAAGAGAAACTCCGCTGCTCCGGGCGTAAAAGAGCCGGTTGTGCGGCTTCCTGCTGTAGCGGGCGGGGCCGGGGATGCCTGGCGGAGTGCGGTTTCTCAGCTTCTTCTCCAGGCCTCGTTGAAGACCCGTTTTTTTCCCTCCCGTCTGCCCGAATCCCCCCCAAAAAACCATGAGCGGCTCTAGCCCAGACAAAGGGGAACCCCAGAAGAGTGAGGCGGAGACCAAAACGGAGCTCCCCCAAGGGGAGGTCGACGGAGCCGAGATGGACTGGGAGGCGGCGAGGATTGCCTACGAGAACCTCACCAGCACCAAGAGACCCCGGCCGGTGGGTGTTGCGGCGGAGGAGGGTGGGCGTTTCCGTCGAGAAGGGACGCTGAGAATGGCGAGCCAAAGCGCGGGAAGGGTGAGGGGCGGCTTCGGCGACTCCCTTGTCTCAAGAGGGGCAGGGACCATGCCGGCTTTTCCTTTTTCCTTTCCACGCTGTTAAAATGCCCCCGCCGCGTGCGGTTTGTTTTCCCCGCCACTCCTACTTGTGGGCTTCCGTGGAGCTCTCCCCCCTCCCTCTCGTGTCCTTGGTTTGTTTTTGTTTTTCTCTAGGCGCCCCCCCCCCATTACCACTCCGTGTTGACTTCTCCCAAGACTTCCCCGTCTTTATTTTGTTTTGGGCTCAACCGTTTTGTTTTGGTTTCCCCCCCTCGCCCCTCCTTCCTCTTTCTTTCAGCCCAAGCCTCAAAATGCCATCACCATCGCAGTGTCTTCCCGAGCTCTCTTCGATATGGTGGAGGAAAGGAAAATTTATGAAGAGCAAGGTCTGGAAAAATACGTGGAATACCAACAGGCCAACGAGAACGTCACTCTGAAACCTGGCCCTGCTTTTGCCTTTGTCAAGGTAAACTCTAAATAGAGATCTGTTTAGCTCATGCTTTTCCCCCATGCCTTTTTTTTTTTTTTGGTGCAGCTTCTGATCTTTTTTTCTTTCCTTCCTTCTTTCTTTCTTTCTTTCTTTCTCTTTCTTTCTTTCTTTCTTTCTTTCTTTCTCTTTTTCTCTTTCTTCTTTCTTCTTTCTTTCTCTCTCTTTCTTTCTTTCTCTTTTTCTCTTTTTTCTTTCTTTCTCTCTTTCTTTCTCCTTTCTCCCTTCCCTTTCCCTTCCTTTCCCCTGGAGCGCATGGCAAATAATATGACTGTATTTCATACTTCTGCCATCTACCAGACACCAATGGAGATGCCTCCCAATATTTGGTAATGGGTTGGGAAATTCCTGGTTAATTACAAAGATATTACAATCTTTAAATCCTATTAAATAAAAAGATGCAGTGAATATGTATAAATTAGAATTAGAATTAGGAATAGAATTGAATAACAGAGTTGGAAGGGACCTTGGAGATCTTCTAGTCCAACCCCCTGCTCAGGCAGGAAACCGTACACCATTTCAGACAAATTGTTGTCCAATCTCTTAAAAACTTCCAGTGTTGGAACATTCACAACTTCTGGAGGCAAGTTGTTCCTCTGGTTAATTGTTCTGACTGTCAGGAAATTTCTCCTTATTTCTAGGTTGCTTTTCTCCTTGATTAGTTTCCATCCATTGCTTCCTGTCCTACTCTCAGGTGCTTTGGAGAATAGCTTGACTCCCTCCTCTTTGTTGCAACCCTTTGGATATTGGAACATTGCTATCCAAAAATGATATGCTATTTTATTCATTGTGTACTTTATTTGTCATTATGATGGCTCTTCAGTTATTGGAACACAGTTGTCATGTCCTTCTTTTCATTAAGCTAGACATAACAAATTCCAGCAACTGTTCTTTAGATGTTACAGATTTTCTAATGACTAGATTCATACTTCTAAGAGACTTTGAAATATAAATTCAGAGGTTTTTGTCAAGATGTACATTTATACTAATGGACATTTCCTATTTGCCTATCCTAATTTAATGTTTTTTTCAGCTTGCAGAGAGCTTGGTCACTGGAGCTATAAATGGGAGGAGGAGTTGCACATAAATAATGATTACTCTATTACGTTACACCTCCTTCTGTCTTCTGAAAAAGGAACAATGTCAAACCTAAAAGCATTGAGTTATTCTATCTGTACTAAATCAATATACATTTGAATTGCATGGATTTCTATCTTAAAAAGAGATTCGTGCAGACATTAAATCTCATGGATTTCAACAGAATTTAAAACGTTTAGACTGCAGCTTTTGGGTCATAATGTATGTGTGGCAGCACTCAAACATGGGTAAAAAGACCATCTGAGTTGGCAAAGTTACTTGTTAGAAATTTGCTAGTTCCTGTGATGTAAAAGGATTTCAGTGCTTAATTTTGTAATGTTTTCAACATTCTATCAAAATAGGCTGCTAATGGAGCAGTTTTTGTTTTAATTTGGAGTTGTTGCTGTTACTTCTTTCTATAGTACTTGTTAAATACTTTACTTCCTCCTTTGTGATCTGCTAGAAACTGTTGTGTAAAAAACATGGGGTGAGTTGCACCACTGTCCCTATTTGGTGTTCCCTCAGCTTCTTTATTATAGAGATAGTCAGCTTCCCATCACTGGCTAGAAGAGACAATTCCTACTGTCATGTCCTTTTCTTTCCAACTTCTCACCTCTTCATTATCAATACTTCATTTTCCATCCATTTCTCAGTATGTACCCTTATTTGAGCCACTGCATCATTTTCACCCTTCTGCCGCAGCCCTAATTTAGGGGCATTTAAAAAATTACTTTAAACTTTAAACTAGGATAGTGTTCCATTTGTATAGCTGTGTTGACTGATGGTGGCTGAAGATACTCAGCTGTGGACCTATTTACCATGCAAGTAATATGCTGTTCCACTGGGCCCTTTCCTAGTTAATTCATCCAACTAGAACCTAGCTAATTCATAGCTCTATCTTAAACTTCCCTTCTTTTTCATCAAGGGGATTATACTATTTCAGGGAAAAAGCAGAAAATGAATGATGACAGAAGCTGAGAAAGTGTGCTGAAGCAGATCAGGCAAAGTTTCATGCTCAGCCTCCCATTTCACCAGGTGAGGTTGAGAAAGACTTGTAAACAAATGCTGATGAGTCACTTGCAGTCTATGCATACAATGCAGAGTTATCAAGGGAAACCTCAAGTAACTTTTATTCCCTAAGGCAAAGGGCAACATTATGCCCTCCACCCATTCCAGGCGCTTGAAGTTAATCATGCTAGTAATTGACTTTTCAGTCATGCAAATGGATCACTTTCTTCCACATGCTTGGAGAACAAGCTAGCCTAAGGGACACAGGACAGGTCATCTATGTCCAACCCAGGTTGTTGCCTGTTGTGTATCAAGCTACTGCTGCTTGGACACCCATCTCTCTCTGTTCAATGAAGCCATCCCTATTTATGTTCTTCAGCATCTTAGTTACTGTAGTTGTTAAAGGAAGGCAATTGGGTTTGATACATCTCCAGCAAGCCCTAACAGATCCCTGAAGAGAGGTCAAAAAGTGAAGTCATAGACAGGTTAGACTGGTAAGTGCATTCTTCTTCTAGGCATATCCCACCCAGGCCTCTTGATGAAATAATTGAGCAAATATATGTGTTTATCCACTTGTTCCTCATAGGCGGTGGAACATGTAAATGCACGACTTCGTGAACTATATCCTGATGATGAAGAGCTGTTTGATATTGTGCTCATGACTAATAATCATGCCCAAGTGGGAGTGAGACTTATCAACAGCATTAACCACTACGGTGAGTCTGAAGTCTGGTTGCCTATGCATTAGGCTAGGCTACTGTGATATCTTTCATCTTTCTGCATCCTATAGAATTCTAAGACTAAAAGAAGGGTGTTTCATTAATTGTTATTCCTTTTGTGTGAAAAGCAGAGCTGTGAAGATTTGATGGCACTACAGAGTTAAATGTAATGTAGGACAGTCCCAAAAGTGCTTTTTTCAAGAGACAACTGGGCTTTCTGATTTTTCTTTGAAGACGTTTTGCTTCTCATCCAAGAGGCTTCTTCAGCTTCTTGAAAAAAGCACTTTTGGGACAACCGTGATCTGGATGACTGAGAATCTCCATAGACAAATGTAGGGCAGTGCATCATTGTATTGCAGTTGTTGTTGGCCAAAGAGTTTCATCAAAGGTCATACCCCAAAGTAAGGAGAGATAGGGTCTTTTGAGACCATCTTATCTTTTAGGCCAGGAGTCCCCAACCTCCAGTCTGTAGCCTGTTGGGAACTGGGCCGTGCAAGCAGCCAGTAAGCACTTGAAACTTAATTTGCACGTGTGTGGGATTTAGGTAGCGCATGTGAAACCATGCCCCCCCCCACCGCTGTCAGTCATTGACTAGAAAGGTCGGGAACACCTCTGTTTTAGGCCACCTGCTTTGCCTTTCAAGCCCAAAATACAAAAATGGAGCTCAGATATCTAATCTTAATTACTCTGAGCCATAAAAGGTATGCTGGCCAGCTATGTGTGACCTATTCCTATTCTTAAAAGCGGAGCTATACAACTGGTTGCAGCTCAGTCTTCTACCTAGAAATGTACTCTTCCGCATTTAGGAAGTCTGTGACCCTTTTTATTTCTATGCCAGCATTACTACCCCTGGATTATACTAGTAGGTAATTATATTAGCAAAATATCAGTCTGGAGGAAAATAGTTTTTCTCTTGAAATGTTGAGTAGAATCCTGACACACAGAGAGATTTTTTCCAACCTAGCTGAAGATGTATTCTTTCAACAAGAAATATCTGGTTCTTTTCAGCTGCTTTCTTTTAGCATTTTGCAGCTAGAAAGATTTCAGATATATTGCACATAAATATAATGTCAAGTTAACAAAATTTAAAGCAGATTCAAACCGTTTGTAACTGGGACACAACTATTACATAAATAACAGCAGCAAGTAAGAGGTTTTTCTGCATGAGTTGGCACTGAGAATTTTTCTTAATATCTAGGTCTTCTAATTGAACGATTTTGTATGACTGGAGGCAAGAGTCCCATCGGGTACCTGAAAGGATACCTTACCAATCTGTATCTTTCTGCTGACTCTGAAAAAGTCCAGGAAGCCATAGAAGCAGGTTTGCATTGAATTTTTCATTGCTTTGGTTGAGTACTAAGCAAAGTTTTGATGAATTATTTGCATTTTCAATAAAATCTTTAATTGGGTCAATTTGTTAATTTAAAAAAAATGGGAATTTTTGATTAAATCAAAACCTTAATTAGAAATTTAAAAATATGGGTCTGATTCTACATACTTGAGAATAGTTTAATAAGAAGGCAATGCAGCTGTGTCTTCTGTCTCCAAGTATACTGGACTCTTGTGTAGTGGTTAAACACAAGATTATGAGTTCTAGTTCCACTTTGAGTACAAAGCCAGCTGGGTGATCTTGGAATAATCGCTTTCTCTCAGCCCTAAGAAGGAGGCAGTGGCAAACCTCTTCTGAAAAACCTTGTCAAGAAAACTGCAGGGACTTGTACAGTCTCCGATAAATTGACACAATTGAACAGAAAAAAAAATGTGTTCCATTTAGTCTACGTGGGCATGTTCATAATGGCAATTCTAGTTCTCTATGAGAAAGGCAGAAAATCATTAGATCTTGCAATTTTTGCTCACATAACTAGCTGACAATTTTGTACATTTTTGAAATATTCATTAATGCTGGCCTTGAGATTTAGTAGAAGGCATCCTGAATTGTTTCTGTAATATTTCTGCAGGAATTGCTGCTGCCACTTTATTTTCTGGAAATAAGAATGTGCCTTTTGATGAAAAACAACTCCGAGTAGCCTTTGATGGAGATGCTGTTCTTTTTTCTGATGAGTCTGAAATCATTGTGAAAGAACATGGCCTGGATATTTTTTTTGAGCATGAGAAGATCCATGAAAATACACCTCTGGCGAAGGTAGAGTGGCCACCTTCTACATTTTCTTTGTCCTTCTCATGTGGCCTATATTTTCATTTTGTGTTTTGATTTTAATTTTTTTTTTCTGAAAATTTCCTTCTGAGGAATTTGTGTTTTGATTTAAGTATGAACTTCTTGCTCAAAATGTTTATGAAGCTTTTAAGAACTGCAAATAATTTGGCGGAGATATGCATAAAGCAGCTTGTTCATTATTTATGTATTTATTTGAAATATTTATAACCAGTTCAAAGGATCTGATAATGGACTACTTTAGCGAAGAAATATGGCAAAACCAAATAAAATGAGTAATAATTTTTAAAAATACCCAGAATCATAATGACATTGGCACTTAAAGATAAAAAGACAAAAACGTTGCTGTCAGTTTTTCAATTGGCTGCTAAAATTGGATGGTGCATTTTGGGGAACACTATGAGCTGAAAGCCACGTGTAGCTACAGATTGCCATCTCTCCTGTTGATAAATAATCTTAACTTCAGGATGGTGTTGGATTCTGACAGCTTATACACCCTTATTTAATGGATGGATTTTTTTAATGAAGCCTTTGCCCTCATGGAATTGGCCCCTCAATTGAAATTACAAAGGCGGTCTAGATATATCTACATATGCGTGACAGTCAACAAGTTTGCAATGCATTGAAAGTCCCATTAATGATCAGCAATCCTGACTCTTTCTTTAAAGAAAAAAAAATGGTGTAGAATTCTAAATGTATTTGTGATGTTTTTGCACCTTTAGGGTCCTTTGAAATGTTTCCTGGAAGACCTTGGAATGCTCCAGAAGAAGTTTTACCTTAAGAACGAACGGTTGGACTCACCAATCAGGACTTATCTGGTGACAGCCAGGAGTGCTGCCAGCTCTGGAGCTAGAGTGCTGAAGACTCTTCGAAGCTGGGGAGTGCAGATTGACGAAGCCCTCTTCCTTGCAGGGGCACCCAAGGGTCCAATCTTGGCAAAAATCAGACCTCACATTTTCTTCGACGATCAGATGTTTCACATTGAAGGAGCACAGCAGCTGGGCACAATCGCTGCACATGTACCGTATGGCATTGGACAGAAGTACCACAAATCCAAACTGAAAGAGGACCCAGCCAAAAATTAGTTCCATTTACCTTGCCCATAAATTTGCTATTAAGTTTAATATTTCCACATGTGGGTTTCTATCAAGGCTATATTGATGGGGGTGGGGGGGCACATTTTTATATTCACATTCTTGAATAAACAATAAAACACTTTAAATGCTGCAAAGCTTATTTGTTTTTAGACAACATTTCTAGCTTTGACTTATTTAATGTCAGGAAATAAAGCTATGGAATTTGTACAGCCCAGTGCAAAGTTTAATAAACAATCATTGCCCACAAACTATAATCAGTTTTTAATGAAATTTTGCTTATGTTGTAGAGCTGTCTGTAGAGCTGGGGGCAGATTTAAACTTTTGTGAAAAAGCTGTAGTAGAAACTTCCCTCTTCAAAAAAAAAAATGGCTGCCATCTGACATGGCCAATCACCAGTGACCAGTGGCCAATCACCAGTGACCAGTGAGCCCCAACATACCATTGCAAAGAAGTGTTACGAGAAGCTTGTGTTATGCTTTACAGCATGGCAGATTAACAGACAGAAAGATGATAGATGGATAGATACCTGATAAATAGATTTTAAAAGTTAGATGGGACTGGGAAACTATGTTGCCTACTACTAGATACTGTATTGTAAGATACAGTCTGTCAGACCTTATAGGCTCCCAGTAGAGGCCACGCTCAATAGTGTAGAATAAAACTATTTCTACTGAAACAAGAAAAGCTGACATTTGCTGTTCGCCACCCAGAATTATGAAGTGGAGCTGGGTAGCCCTATACCAGTGATGACAAAGCTATAATACATCAAAGATGACACGCCACACCATTTTGGGTGGTATGTCAGCATTCAACAACACCCAACAATTATTCTTGAAAGAACTCCCTATTCTTGTATGGTTTTTGGAGGCTGCAGTGGCTGTGCAAGAATCGGGTGTGTGGCCTCCGGACCCTCAGAAAATGGTGCGAGAATGTGACATTTGTGAATTTTGCAGAGGCTGTGAAAGGGCTTCTTCCAAAGCTGCTTCAAGAAAGAATGCCTCAGGGTGATCCAGAACAGGGGCCTCCAACCTTGGCAACTTTAAGCCTGGAGAACCTCAACTCCCAGAATTCCACAGCCAGCTTTGCTCCAGGCTTAAAGTTGCCAAGGTTGGAGACCCCTGATCCAGAGCAACCTTGGGTAGCCCAGAGGGGCCTTGTCAACAGAAAGAACAGCACCTGAAGTGAAGCAATAGTTCTGGGGAGCCCTGTGCCATGAGGGCAATGATTCCAACCCCCAAGGCTCACATGTTTTGGGGAACTGTGAGGTGGCCTTTTTGAGTAATAGCAGTAATGCTAGGGTCAAGGTCTGGGTCTCTACTTGAGGCACAGGCTTGTGGTGCTATTGTTTGGGGTGGACTAAAAGGGGTGGATGGCATGGGACATACCAGTAGTCAAGTCAGGCATCATCTGTATTTTTGACACACCAAGTCCAAAAGGTTTGCCATTACATACATACATACTGTTTTAATTTAAACTTCAGAACTTTTAGGTCAACATAATCAGCATTTAATGAATACAGCAGCATACGTTTGGGCTGCTGTTACTGTCCTTTCTCATTAATCACCACATAGGAGAACCTGCAAGTAAAGCTCTTTGGCCTTTCAAACAAATTAATGAGAAGTAGGGCAGAAAATTCTCAGTGAACATCTCTGCTCTGTGTAATGTATAGCCATAAATTTCTGATGAGCTTGAGGGAATCTGCCTTGGAAGGATACATAAGCAGGCTATGGTGAACATCTTCATCCATTTACAGATGGTGAGTGTTGTGATTTTTGCTTTTTGCTGATTATTATCATAGTAGCTCCCAAGTCACTGCAATTGGGAACGTGAGTCCAGTTTTCCTGAAAATTAATAACCTCAGAGCTTTTCAAACACTTCCTTGGCTTTGTGGAAGTCTGTTATAGCCATAAGCTCAGCACAAACTAAAAATGTACTGCTCAACACATTCCAAAATTATTGAAACTAACTTGCAGAATTAATAGGAGTATCTACAAATGTAGAACTGTCTATACATAATTTTTTAAACAGGTTCAGGTTCAAAGGTTTTTTGTGGGATCTGAAGCCCTAGTACCTATTCTACTGGGAAGAAAAATAATAATAGTTTAAAAGCATACTGCCAAATGAATGTTTAAACTGATCCTGCTCCAGCTCCATATTTCTCACTGCATTTGACCATTGCAGGACTCCTACCAGAGTTCAAAAATGATTTAGATCCACTTTGATGAAACATACATAAATACATATCTATTGTGCTATTTCCTTTCATGGTAAGTTGCATGACCGTATGAAGAACACAGACACCAATAAGAAATAACAAAAGAAATTAAGGGCATAAAATAAGAAAAGCAAAATACAGGTAACATTGGTCTACATCAAGACTACAGTATTCCCTACCTCTCTAGCCTTCCAAATTATCCTTCATTCCATTGCCTCCATAGATTGTTTCCTATATTGCCTTCATTCATTAAACTATTCACCTCTTCCAGTCATTAAACTATTCACCTCTTCCAGCCTTCATTCATTAAACTATTCACCTCTTCAGGACTTTTATCAGTTCCATCTAGCCATGGCTTTCTCCGTCTTTCCCTTTTCCTCAACCTATTTACTCTTCCTATTTGTTTTACATTGTGATCTCCATTCATTCTCTCTCTGATCAAACCACCCCAGTTTAGGCTTTCCTCACAACGGAATCAGATGTAGCTTTGTTTTTATCCCTTTGCTTTCTTAAATGTATTACATTATTTATCCTTCTGAATGATGATGTGCTGTGAACTGAAAATGTCAGCTATTATCTTGTTATTTATAAGCAAACCACCTCTGTTTAAAACTACTTTCCCATCTTAATAAAATCTAAATGTTCAGGATTTTTCTACTTAAGAACTTTTCATCAAAGAACGTTCACATTTTAACCAATTATCTTACAGAATTAAACTCTGCACATATATATTGTTTTTCCATAATCAATGAATGACCATTCTCTCAAAGAATAGAATTCCTAATAAATAATTATCAACATTTTATTGTAACAAAAGATAGAAAAGACATTGTATTTCTCCCTCTTCCTTAGTGCAAGCATTGCATGTTCAATGTTAAATGGTAGTTATCATATGATAAAGATGTAACTCTTCAAATGATTATTGAAAATATCAAGATAGTACTACTATTACATATATAAACTCAGTGGAAAACTAGTGGTTAAAGCACTAGGCTAAAAAGCAGGAGAGTGTGAGTTCAGATCCACCTTAATCATGAAAACTAGCTGTATAACTTTGGTCAGTCACTCTCTTTCAGCCCAACACAGGGGTGGAATTCTACTAGTTCAGACCGGTTCGGGGGGAACCAGTAGCTCCGACTATCAGCTGGGAGCGAACCAGTTCACTCCGACTTTGAAGTGGGCGCGCCCACCCGCCCCTGCATTATACTCACCTATATTTCCTTTTCCGAAGCGCAGTGGATCGGCGCGGCAGTTAATTTCCAGGCCTCCGCTGTTTTTTTCTCACTGATAATAATGCAGAAGGTGAGATTTCTCTAAACTGCGCACACGCACGCAGCAAACCGGTTGTTAAACCAGTAGGTTCCCACCCCTAGCCCAACCCATCTCACATGATGGTTATGGGGAAAATAGGAAGATGAAGGTGATTTATAAATTCTCTGTATGGAATTATTTGTAAAGAATAATAAAGTGGGATATAAATAAATAAATGTACAGATTAACTAAATCACAGACTATGATGGATAGGCTAACAATGTTGTGACACATGGTCTAGGGAATCAGGAGGCGAGACTGAGCTTGTATATTGGCTATGTTGGTTTGTGATTGAGGAGTCTGGTTTTGTCCCAGCTACTCTTTCTACATGTATCTGTTTTTCTGTATTTATATTTTAACATACCTGCCCCTAATTATGAATCTAAGATAGGGAAGCTCTCAATATGGTAATTAATTAATTATCCCAGGTTGCATTATTCATACTGAGCTTATATAGATAAAATAAACTTCAGAAATAGCAACTTTGACTAGCAAACAGAAAATAAAGAATAACAATGCAATGTTAACTAGTCACTTGCTAATATTTATCCAAGCAATATTTCCTTTTTGATTCAATTTTTCTTGTTTTTGTTCTTTTTTTGAAACCCCAAGCTTAAATCTGATATCTCAGCTTTTACCTTCTACATCAGCACACACGTTTTGTTTTCTTTCTTCCCATATAAGAGCTCTCTCAGTTTCTAAAAAAAGCCTCACGTCTTAGAAAAAGGAGGGGTTGAGGGGAATCTCATTCTGCTTAGTGAGCATGAACATGACGTCCCTGGCAAGATCTTGCTTTGAGATAAAGGAGATATGGATTGGGGGAGGTGGGGGTGTTCAGCCACAACCAAAGGCTACACGCTGCTGTTTCTGACATCCCACCCATAGAATCTACCATTGATGATATAAATTAAAAGTGAGGCTGGCAAGGAGTCGGCAAAGTTCACAATACACTTATATTTATTATCACATTTCTAGATGGTCATCTCATCTAAATGATTTTACTACTATTTTTTTTCCAAATAGATAAAACTGGACTTAGAACAATCCTGGGGTGTTGTTTAAAGTTGTTATCCAAAGGTAATACAGTGAAATCTTACCAGATAATCAGCACAACAAATATGGCATGCAGCACATCGGATTTCTGCTGCAACCTACCCCATTTGAACAAGGGCATCTGCAGCAGATTGAAGTGCCCAGTTAAAGGAAAGAGGTTGGGTCTGTGCCCACGTCATGGGTTTTAATAGACAGATAACTTAGCACAAGACCGCTAGAACATAGGCAGGTATAGGGAAATGTTGGAAGGTACTTGTAGACTGGCACATGTATGTCATAGGTATGATATAAAAAGAGGCAAGAAAGCAGAGAAGGGATTTTTTTAAAATTGCAGATGTTGCAGGACATGTTGCTAGAGAGGACATCACTTGGTAAACATGGAACGATGTGGAGATTACAAGTCCAGAGATTCTGGCAGGCAGAGATTCTGGCAGGCAGGAAGCAGGCCAGGGAGAAAATATAGAGTGTGTTATGCATGCATGAAAAGACCAGAAGAGATCGTGCCATATTTAAGGAATTTCAGACAGTGGAAATGTGTGATTAAAGGCTTTGTTTGGCAGTGTTTAGAAAGAACTCCCTCATTTGTTTAAGTGCTGTCCCTGTGTGTGACTGTATCAGCTCCTATCCTGACCCCACCATCTGACAACTTCATTAGAAAGTAATCTAAATGATGTCATTCACATCTCTGTGACACAAATTACATCATCTGCAGCAATTAGTAACTTGTATGACATCAGACCTGATTAAATGATGTCATTTGTTTCATGATGCTATCATTCAAATGACAGAAATTTTCATGTCATACTTTCCAAAGCAACGGGTATCACTCAGTAATCGTACTATTTCTACCAGTGACGTGCGGTCAGTAGAGGCAAGGGAGGCAGGGCCTCACCTCTCTTCATGGAATAATAGTATATAATATTATATACTATATATATATAATATTATATACATCCGTCCGGCCGCGCCTGGGAGGTGCGGAGGCAGAAATGTTGTCGGCGCCTCCGGATAACGAACCAGTCGCTTGCTTTCGTCATCGGGAGGCCGACAACATTTCTGCCTCAGCGTCTCCCGGGCGCGGATGGATGAAGGTAGCCAGAATGGCGCCGAAGCAGTCCGGCGAGCGAGCGAGCGAGGCAGCGAGCGAGGCAGCGAGATCTTCGGTCACTCATCCACCGGACTGCCTCGGCGCCATTCTGGCTACCTTCGTCCATCCGCGCCCGGGAGATGCGGAAGCAGTCCGGTGGATGAGTGACCGAAGATCTCGCTGCCTCGCTCGCTGCCTCGCTCGCTCGCTCGCCGGACTGCTTCGGCGCCATTCTGGCTACCTTCGTCCATCCGCGCCCGGGAGACGCGGAGGCAGAAATGTTATCGGCCTCCCGATGACGAAAGCAAGCGACTGGTTCGTCATCTGGAGGCGCCGACAACATTTCTGCCTCTGCGTCTCCCGGGCGCGGATGGACGAAGGTAGCCAGAATGGCGCCGAAGCAGTCCGGCGAGCGAGCGAGGCAGCGAGATCTTCGGTCACTCGTCCACCGGACTGCTTCCGTATCTCCCGGGCGCGGATGGACGAAGGTAGCCAGAATGGCGCCGAAGCAGTCCGGCGAGCGAGCGAGCGAGGCACCGAGCGAGCGAGCGAGGCAGCGAGCGAGGCAGCAAGATCTTCGGTCACTCGTCCACCGGACTGCTTCCGCATCTCCCGGGCGCGGATGGACGAAGGTAGCCAGAATGGCGCTGAAGCAGTCCGGCGAGCGAGCGAGCGACGCAGCCTGATCTTCGGTCGCTTCCAGAGCCGGAGCGGGATGGAGCAGCCACCGCCTTGGAAGTGAGTCGCGCGGACGGAGCTTTGGGGCTGAGGAGAGAGGCAGGGACGGAGGGAGTGGGGGGAGAGGAGCCGCCCCCCTCACCCCCCAGGCAATGGGGAAAGCTTTCCCGAAATGGGGGGGGGTGTCGCGGGAAATAAAAAGGGCGCGCGCTGGGGGGGGACGAAGGAGGCTTTGGCGTGCCTTAGAGGCGGGCGGGCAAGCAATGAAAGGAGCAGCGAGGGCGGGCGGTGGCTGCAGGCGGCAAGGCTTGAGCGGGGTGAAAGGGACTGGTGCCGGTGGAGGAAGTAATGCTACGCCGCGGTCCCCTTAATGTTCACTCAGGAAGGCGGAGAACGAGACCACGTGGTCTGCACACGTGGTCTGCACACGTGGTTCCATTCCCCGCCTTCCTGATGACGTCACCAGCCTCCCCAGCCATAACCCTCACCGCACGTCACTGATTTCTACCCAACTAGTTATTTAAATGAGACTTCATGGGATGTGTGATTACAGATAAGTGTTTTGTAATACATACACAAGCATAAACAGCATTGGTTGAATTTCTAACATTTATTAAATAAAACATATCCCAAGTAGTAAAAGTATATCTACTTAAGCTGACCTTCCTCACCCTGTAACAGTTGAATGCAGACATCTGGAATTTGTTCTCCTTTAAGTAAGTATACTGGAGATCCTAAATCAAACAGGAAACTAGATATGAATAATTTAATCTTTCTGTTTATACTGCAAACAGAAAAGAAGAATCTGATGGCAATTTTAAACACTGTAATTTTATTACACCATAAACTGTAGAACAGAATCCAGTTCATCAAATAGATAAAGTGTTATCTTCTACACATGGTACAGAGGAAAAATGTTAAGCAAGTGGAAATTAGATTTAATAGGTCAGAAAGAAGTTTGAACGTGAACGAATACCAAATTATAAGCACTATATTATAAATTATAAGTAACTATAGACACTGATGAAAGCAAATTAACTAAGCAAATTATTTTCCAGCTTTGTGGATGTAAGTCATAAACCCGGTTTCTTTTTGCACCTGCTCAACTTGTTTTAAAGCAAGATGACAATCATTTAAGCTCATTTATTTGCATAGTAATTTATTTATTTATTTGATTTGTCAATCGTTTACAAAATAGGTGTAAGAATAAACATGAGTATGAATGAAATGGGTACGTATCAATGGGGACAGTAGGACAGGGACGGTATGCGATTATGCACGCCCCTTGATATTATTTTATTATTATATTTTATTTATTATTTTATTTATTATTATCGTGATAATAATGACAAAGATAGAACAAAAAAGAAAAAAAGGCAATCAGGACGGAGCAGGGTGGGCGACAGGTAAAAATCGAATCCCGACTTCGCGCCCGCTAACTATGTTTCCCAGAATGCCAAGCGAGACCAACGGGCCAACCTACCGGACTCCCGGAGATTCCTCGCTCCCTCTCCTCCTCCCCCCGCCCGCCGCGCGATGTCATTGGGTCGTAACTCTTGAATGATCCCTTGGTCGGCCCAGTCCGCGCCCAATCCCGTCCAGGCTGGGGCTCTAGGCGATGGCCGCGGCTGGGATCCTCCTGGCCGCCGCTGTGGGGGGAGGTTTGCTCTTCATCGTCCGCTGCTTCTCTTCCGTGGCCAGAAAAGTCGCGCTGAAGATGCCGGGCGGCGGCCTGATGGAGGGCAAGACGGCCATCATCACCGGGGCCAACAGCGGCTTGGGGCGGGCCACGGCGGCCGAGCTGCTACGGCAAGGCGCGAGGGTCATCATGGCCTGCCGGGACTGCGACCGCGCGGAGGAGGCCGCCCGCGAGCTCCGCGCCGAAGTGGGCCTCTGCTCGCGCGGCGGGGGCGAATGCCGCGGGGAGCTGGTGGTGCACGAGCTCGACCTGGCTTCGCTCCGCTCCGTGCGCAGCTTCTGCCAGCAGGTGCTGCAGGTACGGTCGGGTGGGAGTAGGGAGGGGTGGATGGACTTTAACCCATTGGGGGACCCCAAATTGAGGCCACCCCGCGGAGAGGAGGTCTAACATAAAGGGAGTCCTGGGCTCCTTCGTGCGTGGAACGATCAGGAGGAATCCCGCTGGACCATCCTGGAAGAAGGTAAAAGAGGGACCCTCGCCTAATTGCAAGCTGCCGCCTAGCCGAGGCAGCCACATTTCTTTTGCAGCAGGTTGATGGCTACTCTCAGGGTCCGCATTGCAGCCCTTGGAAACCAAACATAATGTCTTTCTCTCCTTCGGTGCGCCTTTTACATGGGATTCACCTGAAATCTGAGCAGATTATGCCTAGTGCACCCTAAAATAGGTCAGGCCCTTTGAGGCTAATCCAGTAACAGGAAAAAAAACATGGGTTCTTAATAGACCTCTTGATTTCCCATTGCTTTTTCATGGGCATCACCTAACAGTTATACATGCATGCTGACAATTATCACTCTCGACTATTTTTGATCCCCACCCCCATTGCTAAAGTAGGAATCTGGAAAATGGCTCTTCTTCATTCGCCTGATTTTTACATAGGTTCAGTTATGAGCGTAGCAAAGTCATAAGACAGTATCACCTCCATGCACTATCTTGTCACAGATGGGAAGATTTGGGAGGCATTTGGGGTCTATCCTTGAATCTCATTATTGTGGTTCAAATGTTTTTCATCTCGTCATAAAAATCGTGAGCAGGGTTAGCAGCTGCACATAACAAGCCATCACTGTTCATGAATATCATATGCAGGTTCTGGCAGCATGGCACAAAGACATACATGAAGTATAGATCCACATGTTTTTCTTACATGGAATCTTTCAGTCCCCATCCCATTAAATATCTGCAATTGATCTCACACTGTTGACATTGCTGTGACACAAAAACATGTTAGCCATATGAAACCAGCATCAGATAACACATCGGCCTGCTTACAGGGAATCCTGACTGTCATGATGTGACTATTTTTGGCAGCATTGATCACAAATCCATTTGATCTATATGACCTCACCATTAAATCCTAGGCCACATTGTGATGATGTAACTGTAGTGCAAACATGTATACAAAATATAGAACCTAGGTGTTTTGCCTTATTTTATATGAGCTAAACTTAAAGCTGTCAAATCACTGATTACACCCATCTGTATACAATGAGTCATAACAAAAACAGTTCCAACATGGTTTTATGTAATTATTGGGTTGTTGCAATGTCTATAATGAACTATCACAAATATGGATTTCAGATCCATATTTGTGATGGTTCATTGTAGACATTGCATTCAGGATGATGCAGGTATGAAAAAGTGTGTAGATTTATGAGGGATCATGCCATAGAACTAAATTTTTGCACCAGATGATGTCCGGCTCCTACCATAGTAGCAGCCTCTAGTTGAAACAGTTAGCCCTAAGAAGAAGTGTCCATATCCTGATTAGTAAAATTTATTATGAAGTATGTTAAATAACAATTCCAGTGAGCACTTTCACATGAGCAGTCTATACATAGGCAAAATATAAACTAGTTCTGCTCCCCCCCCCCTTCATGTTTTCCTATGTAACAAAGATTTGTCTGCACCTGTTGTTTTGAAAACTCCTACTGGCCATCCTAATAGCTTGTGAAGCAACTCTTACAGGTGGTACTTTAAATAGTCAACTCTATGGTTGAGATGACTCATTGCTTGTAGTTGGAAGTTATCTGTAGTATACTAATTGCTTATGTATTCCAAGTAAAAATCATGCAACATTAAGAGGATCCATTTTTTACATTCATATTTTTGCAGCATGATGATGCTGAAAATAGATCCACGATAGTTAAAATGTAACTAGACAACAATGCAACCAGTTTACTTTTTAATATTGGATCTTGGTAGATGCTATTAAAAAAATGTGAAATCAGGAGGCTCCTTTGTATTGGATTTTAAAGATCCAAGTTTTATCCAGCCTCTTCATCAGTGCAAATGAGCTTTGTTTATCATTCTCTCCTCATCCGTGAGCTGCAGTAAGGAAGCATATGTGTGTGGATTGCTCAGAGACAGTGCATGCTTTGCAGATGTAGAGAGGGGTTCAGATCCTTCCACTAGTATCTCCAGAGAAACCACTTCAGCTTATGGGAATTAATATCCAGCAGATGTGGAAAAGGCCATAAATACATACGTTGCATTGTGTGCATGCAAATTGATAAACTAAAATAGTTGTGATTTTCCACTGGGAGCATGCAACATCAAGAGACTGTTTTTCCCCCCAGACATTGCTGAAGAAGCGATGAACAGCCTTTCCGGCATGAATATTAGCACTGCAGAGTGTTTTAAGTGGTGAGGATAGGATGTGAGGCCTGAAATGCAGACTAGCTCAGAACAATTGAGTGCCTCATAACCTCAAGCACCACTTCAACATTATAAAATTAAGACAGGAACAGTCGTCTCTTGATTTAAAACTGGGTAGATGAGTTAGATATGCTCGTCCTTCAGGCTTCTCTGCTTCTTTTGTATACAAATTGTAAGATGTAAAATTATGTTTATATCTTAAGGAACAGAGGAGGGTGTTTTATTTTTAAATTACCTCAATCAAATAGAAGACTGCGTCAGACTAAGATGTAGGAATGTTTTCATCTCCAGAGCATATGAAGAGAATTACAAAATATATACGTGAGCAATGTTGGGTTTGCTTTTGCTTGTTCGATAGAAGTTCAGCTAATAATAGATTTTATCCTGTTGCAGAAATGGAGAACTTGTGCCCACTTCCTGTGGCTGCTGTACTGTAATTCTTACTGATCCTAACTGGCACAACTAATAGGGAGGAATGCTGGATAGTCACAAACCTGTGAGCCTCATAAATATTGTTTACCAATACACCTCATCATGGCTTTGGTGGCTAGGATTTCTGGAAATTGTAACAACTGGATGGCCACCCAATCCTTGCAGCCAGCATGAGAAACACAGGTTCCAAATCATCTTTCATCTATGGAAACTTTGAGAAACTATTACTGTTTCTCACCCAGACAATCTCACAAGATTATTTCTGTGGGAATAAGAAAGAGATCCCCATGCAAATTGCTGAATAAAAGATGCATTGCAATTCTAATAAATGTGTGTCTTTTTTAAAAAAAGCACATAACAATCAAGTCCTCATGAACGAAGCTGTAAGGATTGGCTATGTTCCTTTTGTGTTGTGGTGCTTGACTTTCATTTGACAGGTTTCTTTTTTCCCCGTCTCAGGAACTTTGTGTAGGTTTGACAGGCTTTCAAAATTGTGCAATTAGAAAATTTGGGGAAGAAGGATATCAAAGATGCTTTGTGAACATGAAATATTAAGAACCATTTTTCCTTTAGAAGACAAGATTTTAATCTCTCTCTCCCTCTCTCCTACAGGAAGAGCCAAGACTGGATGTCCTGATCAACAATGCCGGGATATTCCAGTGTCCTTATATGAAGACAGAGGATGGTTTTGAGATGCAGTTTGGCGTCAATCACTTAGGTCACTTTTTGCTCACAAATCTTCTCCTTGGTCTTCTAAAAAGTTCTGCTCCCAGTAGGATTGTAGTGGTATCCTCCAAGCTTTACAAACATGGAGAAATCAACTTTGATGACTTAAACAGTGAACTAAGTTATAACAAAAGCTTTGCCTATAGTCGAAGTAAACTGGCCAACATATTGTTTACCAGGGAGTTAGCCCGACGCATACAAAACACAGGTGTCACTGTGAATGTATTACATCCTGGTATTGTCAGAACAAATCTAGGTAGGTATGTACATATTCCTTTATTAGCCAAGCCCCTTTTCAATTTGGTATCTTGGGCATTCTTCAAGTCTCCATCAGAAGGAGCCCAGACCATTGTTTATCTGTCCACTTCTCCTGAAGTTGAGGGCATATCTGGGAAATATTTTGGAGACTGCAAGGAGGAGCAGTTGTTGCCCAAGGCCACAGATGACTTGGTGGCAAGAAAAGTGTGGGATATCAGTGAGGTGATGGTGGGGTTATTAAAGTAACCTAGAAGAAGCACTTTATTGAAACAATGGTCAGAGCTATTTTTGAGACTTCCGTTATTTTCCTCGGACTTTATCCCCTTGGTTTTTTTGAGACACTTATTTTGAGATTCAGAGCAGTCTGTGTCGATTCTTGATTCTTTCCACTTTAAAAAAAAATGTCCATAGGAAAAAAAAACAATATATAATGAAAAGAGTTAAGAGTATAAGAAAAATGTTAATATATTTCAAGAGATATAGATATAACTTTTCTGTGAAAATGGGGGAGGGGGGAAGGAAGAATGGCTATTTTCAAATTGTGTGCTCAGAGTTCAGTGCTTCGTACCTGAATTAGCTGTGCATGGTGCTATATTTGAAATGTGTTGCAGCAATGTTCTATTAAAGAAAAAAAACAACAACCAAGAGACCTATTTTCTATGTCTCATTCAGCGTGGCCTACATTTCTGCTTTTAAGTAGGAAGCCTCGTCAGAAACTGTGAAGAGAAACTCTGGCTTGTGATACCCCATGCCGGCCTTTCTGCTCTGCCATGAAAGCCTTCTAGAGCTCTATGGTTGCACTGTGGTTAATCATCTATGTAGCATCGGTATTTGCATAGCACTCCCACTTGTATTTGTCTCCCTAATCCAGGGGTGTCCAAACTTGGGAACTTTAAGACTTGTGGACTTCAACTCCCAGAATTCCCCAGGCGGCTGGCTGGGGAATTCTGGGAGTTGAAGTCCACAAGTCTTAAAGTTCCCAAGTTTGGACACCCCTGCCCTAATCTTATTCTGAAGCATTTGTTTGTCTCGCCAAATCTTATCCTTTAGAACTTCTAAAGCCATTACAAGTAATGAGAGTGGAAAATGGACACCTCTGGTGCCTTTGCTTATTGGAAGACTTGTGGAGACGGTTTTGTTTGTTCTGATCTTTGCTGTTTGCCATCGATATGCACTCTCCATAAAGTTTTAAATTCTTCTCCTGGATTCACTCTCTAATAAGAAAGGCCATTTAAAGTTGTTTGAAGGCTGTTTCTGCGTCTGAAAGATATTACTGCTCCCTTCTCTTTTTTTTTTCTGAGGATGTGTTTTAGTGCATTTGTTATCAATGCTGGGTTGCCCTATCTTTTTCCTTTTGGGGAATATAACCTGTTTGGACTGCCTGTATTATTTCAGAAGTATGGTTTCTCAAGCATTCGGCTCATATTGTGGATGCCATTCTCTGCTTATCTACAAATGCCAGAATCCAGAAGCATTCTGGAGGAGAGCCCATTGTGTACACTCTTGAAATTCGATTAAACTGAGCTTGAAGCTTCTTAGAAATATTGCGAATTCAAATTCACCCAACCTTCCTGCCTATACTTTCTAAGATTAGAATGTTTACCCAGAATCAGTGAGCCATAAGATGGCCAATTGCTTTCTCTGGACAAGTTATTAGGCTATATAAGTAACCTTTGCTAAAGTCTATAGCAGGGGTATCAAACTGGCAGCCCCTTGGCCAGATGCATCATACTAGGCCACGCCCACCCCAGCCCCGTGAATGGGGAAAATGTCGCAAAATGTCACATAACACGGCGAGTTTGACACCTGTGGTCTGTGGAGATCACTTTCCTTTTATCTTTTCATTCCCTTAGTTTTGTCTTTATATTTTTATTTCCTAAAAAAAAGGAGAATATTTATCAGTTGGGTCTAGTATCTGCAGGATAATTTTGAATAATATGCAGTAATAAAATATGAATGGGACTTTGACATGAAGCTAGAAATTAGAATTTAGTCCAAATGCATTTAATTACCAAATGCATAAATAATTCTGCAGAAACTGCCTTTCATAAATCACAAAGAATGCCACCTAATGCATAACTGTAAAAGTAGGCTGTATTTGGAGGAAGCGGCCCTGGACTGTGGTTAGAACTGGCATATCTCCTGGCTATTAAGCACTGCTGCAATGAAACCGATTGCATTCTAAAGATTTAAGTCTCAAAAGGAAAGGTGCTGGGTACGAGTGATTCCTAGGGCTTTTATCGCAGTACGCAACCTGTCTTCCTCAGTGTTTGAAGTGACAATTTGCTTTCTGTATGAATGAATTCATTTAGAGGAGTAGAGATGAAATACACAGACACACACATCTGCACATACAAAATCTATACATAACTGTAGGTATGAGCACATTATCCAAAATACAGTTAAACTAGTATTGATTTGCATCAGTTAATCTCTGCCATGCAGAGCGGTTAATATTTCACATAATTCGTTTTTGCTTTAATGTACGTTTCATAAATACTGAAATAAAGTATATCAACACGGCAACATTCTGTTTCTTCATTTAAATGAGAAGCTTTGTACCTTTTCCAGTCAGCAGCCTTGTGCCTGAGAGACAGGGACAGAACACTACAGTAAAAATGCTTTAGGAGAAAGGATGATCTCGCGGATATTTCATACAAAATACGAATGTTGTAATAAATAAAAAGACAGCTGAGTAGTTTTTAAAATTAAAAAAGCTATCAGGATGTTGGGAATCTCTAGTTTAATAAATAAAAAGACAGCTGAGTAGTTTTTAAAATTAAAAAAGCTATCAGGATGTTGGGAATATCTAGTTTGAGGGGGAAATCCCTGCACAAAGATAAAGGTGTTGTGTATATTTGTGTCTATGCTGCAGAGATCATACAGACATTTACAGATGTGGGCTGGGGGCAGGGAGGAGGGAATTGATATGGTTCTTGGACCAAAACATGACTCAGAAGAAACACAGGGAAAGACATCTTAGCGGCACGGAGATCTCTGGTTTGGCCTTGCCTATGTTTCCTTCAGTTCCCTCATGTAGACTTAAGGCAGGGGTCAGCAACGCACAGCTCTAGACTCACATGGTTCTTTCATCCCTCTGCTGCAGCTCCCTGTCACTGGTCGGCTCCACAATTGATAGGGCTTTCAGTTAGGACAGATAGAGGGAAAAGGATGTTGCACTACGAGGAGACACTATGGTGTGGGAACCCGACTTCCAGTCAGCTCCAGAATTGAAGGGGGGTGTTCCCGTTTAGGACCTTTGTGGCTCTTTGAGGTTTAAGGTTGCTGACCCCTGACATAGGGGCAGGCAAAAGTCTTGAGTTCTTCCAAACAAAACATGATTGGGAATGTGTAGCAGTGAAAGGTGTTAAATTGGATGCAAAATTTAAGCATATAAAAAATCCATCCACACCAAATAACAGGATTCCTTATCAATGAAGCATAACTCAAACATCTCAAGCAATTTCAACCAAACTTGGTACACAGATGACTTATTCTATGGAGAAAAATACTGTGGGGGTAAGACACCCCTAGCACCCTGTGGTGTGCGTTCTGTTAAGATGCAGCCTGCTGTGCCTTTAAATGTACTGCTATAAAATGGCTTCTACTGTACAGTGCAGTGGAGTTGCCATGGTAACGGCTTCACAGTAGTCCACAAGGGGGCTCCCTCTGGTAAGGGAAAATCCAACATTAGAGATTACGTTTGGTCTGGTCATTTCCCCCCTATAAAAAAATACTCTGGCAATGCCGGGTTATTGGCTAATTGTTTATAAAGCTAGGGGAAAAAATGCAAACAAGTACAATGCGCAGATTGTTTTCATGTTCACTTTCTGACGGGAACAACCCACATAACAGAACTGTCAGCTGCTGTACCAGACTTTTTTTAATCCCAAGAGATTAGTATTATCTGAAGCCAGAAAAAAGATTTGGGGATGGGGGGATCGGGGTGGAATCTTCCTAAGAACCTCTAAATGCTTCGGTTTCCCATCCCTCTTTGTCCTTGTGACTTCCTTGACTTTTTTCTCCTTCAGGCTAAAGCTCGCATGATACCTCACGTCAAGTAATAAGCATTTACAGACTTTTCCAAAAAGAAACAAAAAACGTCCTCCTTCAGAAAATCTTCCTATAGCCACTATTTTGTCTGCCATGTCATGTCATAATCTGACTCTTTCCTCTTGGCTCCTTTTTCATTAATCGCTATCAGAAAGTTTACCCCACCTACCACATTTGATCTCCTTTCTAACTGAAAAAACACATCTTTCAAAAACCTCTCCCCCAATGACAGTGAAAAGTTATGCCGTTTTATCCTTTCCAATTTACTAACTTGCCTCCAAATTTCAATCCATTGTGCTGAAAAAGCGTTTCAATTGTATGTTTTCCCATATTAATCTAACATCTTATTTCATAGATTTAAAAACTGGAAGAAAGGCTTTGTGAACCTTTCAGTCCATTCCTTGTTCAGGGCAAAATTAAAACATTTATTTATTTGCAATTTCAATGGGGCCCGATTCCTTGATGAATCTGGTGATGCGTTGACAAGAAATTTATACTGGGTAAAAAAGAGATCCTGGTTGTCTGGGCGAACAATTCAACCAATTATAAACCAAATATAATTAAAGAGAGCTTTGCAACCGCCCTACCACATGACCTGTGAGAATAGTCAGTTGTTTATTGGGTTAATGAATGTCATGAGGGTGGGAGCTGCACAAATCTCTTAGGGGAATATCATTCCAGAAGGCAGGTGCTGCAACAAAATAAGACTGCTTTGTGGTCCTGTAGAATAAACTTGTTTAATTGATTGGGCCCCCACACACTGATTGTATAAACAATGGGAGATAAACAGTCCCTTATATACAGTAGTCAGGATCTATATCACAAAGGGCTTTAAACATGAAATCAGAAGCTTGAATGGCATCCTGGTAAGTGGCTAACTAGTTTCCATGTCACCACCCCCAGTGAATGAGAGCCTCCCATTTCTCTAGTACTGTAATTAGTTCCATTGTCTTCTATTTGGAAGTGCTTTCTGTATTGTGTGCCAACCACTAGAATGACAAGGGAAATGCTTCCTCTTTTAGGTGACTTAAAAATGCTATTATATGTGTGTACACAAACACAAATTGGCCATAGCCACACACTTAGGTATCTGTGTTGCTAAGTTCCTATAGCCTCTAGGCAGTCCACCACATCTATAAAGGGAAAATGCCCTACTGACAAGCACTAGAGCTCAGGATGTCATCACACAGCCCATTACTCAGGTCATTACAACACAAAAGACTAATAGGCACACAGCTAGTACCTCAGCCCCACAGGATGTTACGAAACAGCCGACTAATTTCCATACATCAACTCCATCAACTAATCAAGATGTTAAAACACAGCCAATCAACCCACTTACAGCAACAAAGACAGCACTCCACACGCACACACACACACACACCAATATTTATAGAAAGACGGCAGCTCCGATCATGCTTTGCTCGCACAAGCACAAAGCCGAAGGCACCAGCCTGAAGATGGCGAGTGGAACCTCGTCAAAACGTCGCCAAGATACTCTCAATCTTACACAGGAAAAAACCCGAATACGCCAAGACCTTCATACCTGTACCCATGAAAATCTACGAAAACAAATACCGCGTTTCCCCGAAAATAAGACAACGTTTTTATTTTCTTTTGCCCCACCAAATATGGCCTAGGGCTTATTATAGGGGGAGGGCTTATTGTTTTGGGGTTGCCGGGCAGCTGCACCCTTGCGAACTGGCTCCCAAAGAGCTGGGCACAGCCTCGGGGTCGAAGCAGCCATAAGGTGACTACGCTCACGACCAACTGCCCGGCAAATCCCCTCTCCAGCCAGGCAGAGTGCCATTCACTGACCTAGGAGGTATCCCTAAGGCACCAAGGCATGTGGAGCTCTGCCCGCTCCCTAGCTCCTGCCTTTTGGCACATTCGGGATACCCCCTAAGTCAGTGCATGGAGCTCTGCCCAGCTGGAGAGGGGGGTTGCGCGAGCGCCTGTTCTGCCCACGCCGCGCTCCAAGCATAACTTCTCCTCCGGCTTCCAAACTCCAAAACTCTGCTGCCGAGTCTTCCAGCAGCGGCCGCTCTAGGAGTGCGCTCTATGGTTGTGGGCCGGCTGCAGGACAGAGAGTCTTCCGGACAGAGAGTCTTCCAGCAGCCAGCCCACAACCATAGAGCTCACTCCTGGTGCATGCCTCTGCCAGTGAAAATGGAGCTTGGGAGGACTGTGAGCAGCCCCACCCTGAGCTCTGCTTGCAGAGGATTGCAGGAGGCCGTCCCAGCTGAAAACAGAGCTTGGAAGTCCATTTTTGCTGGCAGAGCACTCGGGCCACCAGTGACATCAAACTGACCACACACACACACACACACACACACAAGGTCAAACATAACCCTGATACGGCCCTCAATGAAATCGAGTTTGACACCCCGGTTCTAGAACTACAAAAGGATTCATTGCATTTTATCTCAGGCCCAAATACACACCTATATGGATTATTTCAGAATTCTGTTTTTACTTGAGGAAGCATAGCATACTCCCGTGTTGAAGTTTATAATGGGGGGATATATTCAGTGTGCTTCTCAAAAGTCAACTGGCTCTTTTCAAATACGAAACCTCATACCCTAAAGAGGCAATGCTTTTTGCAGAGAATACTTTTGGCAGCTTAAAAGAGTGAGATGTAACAGAGTGGGAAGAGATATTATAATTGGCAGCCAGACAAAATAAAACCTTTTTTAAAATGCCGCTTACACCTGAAAGCCCTCATGTTTTGAATGATACCCTGCCTGTGCAATTTGAAGCAGGTCTAAACATTTGATGAAAATAAAAAAAGAGCAAGAATGCTTAGATACATAACATACAGTTGTTTCTGTATATTATGTATCTTTCATTCATCAAGCTATACTATGGGGATACTTGTTGAAGCAGCGAGATTTCCATCTAAGAATCAGATTTAAAAACAGGGTATCAGGAAATGAGTTGATTTCCAGTTGAGCTACCTTAATTCTTTTCTACTTAAGGTGATGGAAAAAATTAAATTCCAAAAGTATTTCAAATAAATGCAAATCAGCTTCTTTGCCATTCTTTGCTTTTCATGTTGCTTTTTTTTCCCAAGCCGGTCTTATATGTATTCGTCACCTGGCAAAACAGCTTAAGCAATCTAGACAGCAGGGTATTATTTTTGAGAATGGAGCTGTTGTTTGCTGTAGAGGAAAATGGCCTTATCCCACCCAGTCTCACAGCAACCACCAGCACCTTCAGGTCTGCTGTGATTGGCCAAAGATCTAAGAACTTCTCTGAATATTAAACAGTGTTCAAACATCCTAAGCAGAACCCCAAAAAAGAAGCAAAGTTTGCCCTGTAAGTGGTCATTCCACAGAAGGCGAGCGCTGCGGTTATTTTTCTAGGTTCAGCAAATCGTCTTCTTCCATTTCAGAATAATATAATTTAAAATATCAACTTTAAGCTAAACATAGCTAGTGTGATGCAGACCGAAGGCTGGATAAAATCAAAGGCATTTGCCACAGTGGCCCATCTACATACTTAGGAAATCTCAAGACTGGTCCAAGCCACTTTGTGTAGGTAGACAAAGATTTGAACTGAATCTCTCCAGAAAAAGTCCTTACGCACCACATTCTGGTTTATTGGGACAGTATCTGTATCTGGTGCCCTTAAGGCTAGTCTTGAAGATCTGGGACAATATCCCTGACTAAAAATAGAATTTTGTATTCATCAGCTGTTAATCTGATAGTCCCAACCAAGCTCCTAATAAAAAGTATGTATACATGGGTTGCTGCTGTAGTTCTAATGTAAGATCTAATGTCCTTTCTTGTAAATTGCCCTCTCCTATTACTCATAATTTCTCTGACTCCATCTAGAACGATGGAGGATTTTATTATTTTTCCAGCTGGTTGAGATTCTAAGCGCAAGAGTACTTAGAATTAGGGATGTTGATTAAAAATTAATCAGTGATTTTAAAAAAGTATTTAGCATTAAATAACATGGAACAGACTTATCTCAGGCACATGGCATGCACTATAGACTCCTCCAAAAGAATTTTGTGAAGCAGTCTTCTCAGTCTGATGAACTCCAGATGACAGCTACAGTTTCCACCATCCCATATTAGCCACTTGTTGGGCACAATGCTAACTAACCAACATGGATTGGCATCAAATTGGAGGAGATCATGTCCAGACCCTTCCGTCTACCTCCCATCCTCTCAAAAAGTAGCATCATTGAGACTTACTGCTTAGACATCTTGTTTAAAAGCAGGTTACTTTTGGGCCACAGGAATGCCCGCTGTTGAGGAACCGTTGAGCTTCTTGGCAAGGATTGTTTCCTTCTTGCTTTGCATCAGGGTTTCTTCTGAATCCAGGAGTGTGAAGCCTTGGCTTTTATTGAACCAATTAATGTCAAACCCAACTCTGCCATCCCGAGTTGAGACCTTTCAGCAAGCGGGAACAGCTTGCGTGTTCTCTGGAACAAGTGAGCAAGCTGACTGCTTTATGCAAAGCATATTGTTTGCTTTAAAGTTTGCAGTGGGGCATTGCTACTTATTTGCTCATGTGCTTAATGGATGGCTCTGTTTTTTATCGATGTATTTGCAGCGTTGTTTCTCATTTACTGATTTTTGGTCTTATGATTTGATTTGGTTTCTGAGAAAGGATTGTGTTTACTTTCTCAAGCTTTCACTCATTACGCATTTAATATATTTTTGGCTCTTTAGAGTTACTTATGTAAAAACAACATTGGGTTGCTCAGTTTTGCCTCTTTTTTTTTTTTTTTGCTTTTTTTCCCCTTTCTTTTGCATTTCTCCTGATTTGCCTTCTCCTTTCTTGACAGTAAAATTTCAGATTTGAAGAAATTTAATTTTCCTACTACCCATTTCTAGGCATCAAATCCAGGCTAGTAGTTTGCTGTGTGCTGTATTACTAGTTAAAGTTATTTTTATTATCAAAGTGTGTGTTTTGAATATCCGTATGTTGCATGTGTAATAGAATCTTGCTAATTTTTAAGATAATAGCCTGAAAGTTGCTATGAATAAACCATTCAGGATGACAGATTCTTTGTGGCAGAAATTTTGGTCATTTATTTTACACACATACACAGACAATTTTTCCCATGTACTTTAACTATACATATCTGCAATTTATATACAAATAATGGAAGTATTTGCCAGTTTAAAATCTAAAAGATTCAGTCTAAAGGTAAATAACAGTGATAATGAACAAGCGGGGCGGAAAAGCAAGTCTACCTTTTAAGTATATTCCTCACAGTGTTTGGGACTCCTAAATCAGTTGAAATCTAATCATGCTACTTTTGCATAATTTATTGCTGATTCCATTCTCTTTTGCCATTAATTTGGGGATTTTAAAATTTTAAACAGGCCTTAATATGTTTATATTTTTCTTCAAACTACATTGTTTAAATATTTTGGATGGATTTGGGAAAGTATGCTGTAAAACCCAGGAGAATATCTAAACAGCTCGCAAAAATACATGATATGAGTGGTAATTACATAGAAAAAATATGTATATTATGGAAAAAAGTGCATTCAGAAAATGTAATGCTTTGTTTTAAAGTTCTGTAAACTTTAAAACAAATTGATAGTGAAATGGAATGAAGCCAATATAAGAAACTGAAACTGTATATAGTACTTAGTACTAATAAAGTACCATATGCACAAAAATGTGTATGATGAACAGGTATCAAATACTGAAGCCCTCTTCCTGTATAGTAGATACATTTTAATCGTAAAAAAAGTTTATACTTTATAGTAGAAATCTGTAAAAGTTTTCATGAAAGATATAGCGAAGTAATATTAAAATTCCAGTATAAGTAATTTACAAAGGGGAAGATTTGGAAATCCCCAGGGTATCCATGGAGGGAAGCAGTGGTGGGATTCTACCAATTCTGTGGGCGTGACTTGGTGGGCGTGGCAGGGGAAGGTTACTGCAAAATCCCCATTTCCTCCAGATCAGCTGGGACTCGGGAGGTAGATAATAGATGGGGGCAGGGTCAGTCAAAGATGGTATTTACCAGTTCTCCAAACTACTCAAAACTTCCGCTACCGATTCTCCAGAACTGGTCAGAACCTGCTGAATATCACCTCTGGAAGAAAGGTGTCACAATTTGCAAGATGATGGACATGGCATTACAATTCAAGCCCCAACCTCTATGCTCTTAGAAGAAGACAAGACCATGGATCTTCAGACCACAGCCACCATCTCACAGATTTCAATGCTGCTGGCAAATCCCATTTGTGTTGCCTTCACTATATGGAAGGAAAGAATACTATTTTTAAATTATTATTATTATTATTATTTATTATTTCTTGGATTTCTAGACCGCCCCCTCTCCCAAAAAGGGACTCAGGGCGGTGTACAGTCAATGCAGATAAAAATACAATCATAAAACAATTAAATGCATTTGGATGGAGGAGATAGGCTGTACAAGAAATAAATATATTCTAAAACCCTAAAAACATCCCCAATTAAAAACCCAAACCCAATTAAAATAAATCCCCGGGAGGTAAAACTAAGAAAGTGCCAGGCCAGCTGATTGAAATAGGTGAGTCTTTAACTTTTGACGGAAGGAACGGAGGTCGGTGGTGGTTCGAATGTCGGGGGGAGGTCATTCCAGAGGGTTGGGCCCATCACAGAGAAGGACCTACTCCTAGGTGTCGCCCGCTGACACTGCCTAGTTAAAATTTCTCAAGGACAAAACAATTCCCTTTTAAAACCCAATATTTGCTTCCATCAATTTTATTTTCTCAACTACCTTTTGAGCTGGACAAAACCTCTAGTCTTTTTATTGTTGCCTCTGTTTATTCTATTTTTCCTTCTAAATGAGCTGACAGATTGCTGGTGCCCCAACTTGTTCCCTTGGTGAGTCTTTAAGGCAACTTAGAAAGCCGTATCTTCATTGCCTTTGCTTTTCTAAGGTGTTTTCATACTGCTTGAAAATGACGGGATTTTGAATTCCAGAATTTGTGTATTTGGTGAAGCCCTTCAGCGATTCATTCTGCTCAACACATTGTAGTTAAGAATGGCTTCGTTAGAACTAAACAAAGTATCAGGCTCAGGATGAAATAATGTACAGAAAAGAAACAGTCGCTGGAATAGTAAAATTAACTCTATGGATGTTAAGTAAAACCGCTTATCAACAGAAGGAAAAGATTTCTACAGCTCTGGAACTCTGGAACTCAGCTGAATTAGAGTTTCTGATTGGGGACAGGATTTTAAACTTAATCAAAGAAAATCATTTGCAATTCTTTGCATTATCCAGAACATGCGTGGATTTCTTTACAGACCCAAACATCTAAGGATGGGCTCATGAGCATACTCCAATTCCCATACACATGTTAGTCCTGCACATGAGCAGGGGAACACCCCTCTAAGCCTGAAATAAAATGAAATATCCTTAGAGGATACAGACATGAAAAAGCCTCTTAAGAGTCACACTTTTTAGTTCGTTCATTTGTGTGTGCGTAAAACGCATACTTCAACCCTTACCTGTTATTTCTCCATGCCTCTGAAATGTATTACATAGTTAAACCCCCCGAATTCTCGAACGATCACCCTTAAACCTCAAGGAAAACCTCACAGGCACAAAGCAATCACGATGATGGGGGCCAGATATGCCGAGGAGACACTCTATTAGGTTTCTATTCCCAACGGGCTAAACTAACTATTATTAATTCAGTGCCTGAAGTATTACAAATGTGCCCCATTAGAGCAATACACCATCTGGCTAGACTCATTGTGTAGGAAGCCAGCTCATTCCAAGGAGTCAGACTCCTTGCTATTTTTGTAGTACTGGCAGAAGCCATTGGCACATTACCCAGAAATAACACTAATAATAAAAAAAAGAGCAAGAACAATCATTAATAAGCAACGTCATAATTTGGGAACAGTGCTAGCCAGCAAACATGGCAGCTCTCAGGGTGCAATGAGCCAGCAGGGGCAGATCCCAAGCAGAATTTGACCAGAAGCTTATAAAATGGTGGAATCAAAAAGTGGAATTAAACAGTAAGGGAAAAAACAGAAAATGCTGTGTTCCTCTCACTTTGGGATTTCCACTGAAACGATTTTTTTGCTTATTTTTATTTTTTGAATGGGGTTGATAAAGGTTTGCTCTGAACACAGCTTAGCCAGATGGAAGGCAGCTTTTTGAAAGCAATTTGGAGCAAAAATGCTGGTGGCAGGAGGAATTTAATTCCTTTCTCCTGTCTGCTCCTTCGTTTCTTCTAATCCAGAACAAGAATGGGTCATCATCATGTATGGTAGCCCTGGGCAAAGTTGCTTCCGACCAACCTCTTCCCTCCATCCACATGCATACATAGTGAGGGATATAATAACCTGGGCGTTCTCCCATCACCACATTTTCCATATCACCCTGGCTGCAGAACATGCTCTCTGAAAAAGAGGTAAAGAAAAAAAAGAGATTTAAACTTGTATCTACCCCAGATGCTCTCTTCAACGCAGTTCTGCTGTAGTCTAACCATACTAGGACTTTCTGCCAACCTGCATGAATTAATGTACAACAAAGAGGAATATTTCATCTTTAAAAATAGCAGAATATGGATAACAGATTCAAGCAGTATTTGCACTAGTTCCCTCATATAGCATTTTATAAGATGTACCCCATCCCAGCAATATTGACCTACCTCTCAGTGCTATGATAAAAGTGGTTAAAATTCTGAACTCTGAAATTCCAGTGGATTGTATTGCTACTCCATCCTAAAAATCTACTACCTTCAAATACAAACCTAGCATATATTATGAGATCTAGTCATACTAGAGCAGTGTTTCTCAACCTTAGCAGGTCAAAGATGTATGGATTTCGACTCCCAGAATTTCCCAACTAGCAATCATTTTAAAGAGGCGTGTCCTTATGACACAATTTCCTTCTATCTTAGCCCACTGCAGTGGCAGCCTGAAATTATTTTATGTTACTCTAGTGTTAAAGTACTGTTTCCCTTTTAATTGTAGATAAATCCAGCCATACTGTCCAGAATAGGTGTCCCCAATCCCCGGTTGCAGCTCGCTACCAGGCTCTGGCTTCTTTGGAATCAGGCCGCATGAGCATGTAAGCGCAGCTCAATTTGCACAAGTTGAACTGCGCACCCATGTATATGCGTGCCAGCCCAGCACTCATGTGGCCTGGTTCCCTTCTCCCCCCCTCCCTCAGATGGGCTGCCAAGCGACAAAGGTTGGGGGCCACTGGTCTAGAATGCTTTGATGTTACTGGTGGCCATAATGCACTATTCCTAGGCTTATGGGAGAGGCCCAATTTATGCCAGTGAGCTGAAGGGTGGAAGACATGGACCATTGACTGTGAGAAGAGTCCTGGTGCTTCTCCAAAAATCCAGACCACCACTACATGGTAATACTTTTTACCATGCCTAGATGGGATATCCCAAAGTTAAACAATATTGGATTTAATTCTACTCTCCAGACTGATGTTGCCAAAAGGTGAATAGCCACTCTTTGATTATATGGGAGAAAGAGAAGGAAGCAGCCATTCTTCAACATTATAATTCATAGGAATGAGTAGCAGGCTTTGAAATACTGTAAAGCAGAAGTATCAAAATCAAGGCCCGCAGGCTGGATGCAGCTCGTGGGGTGTTTAGATTTGACCCATGGGGCTGCCCTGGAAACAGCAAAGGACTGGCCCGTGGTGCATTTGCCAGTGAAAACGAGCTCCCAATCTTCCTTTTCAGCTGGGACGGCCTCCAGCAACCCTCTGCCAGTGAAAACACAGCTCAGGAGGATCGCTGGTAGAGCGCTCAGGCCACCACAGGCGCCTCTGGCATGAGTGATGTCAAGATGGCCATGCCCACCATGGCCCACGAGGTCAAACGCAACCCTGATGCGGCCCTCAATGAAACTGAGTTTGATAGCCCTGCTGTAAAGAATTGTTTCTTTCTGAGATGATGCATATATTTGGTTAAGAATTTTTCTTCAAAATCAGCATAGCTCCTATTTAAGCAGTATTCTTGAAAGGTTAAGATAATGGAGGAATAAATCCATCTCATTCTGTGAACGTTGTTTTCACTCACTTGTTACTTTAATGAATGACAATGTCCTATATAATAATAAATGTTCCCAGTTTCTTCTTGTTTATATATAAGCTGCATTGCAATTGTGAAGATACACGCCACACACCACCTTCCCAGGGGTGGGTTCTGGCAGGCACTACTGCTGGTTCGCTCATGTGCACGCTTGATGCGCGCTGCGTGCACATGCGTAGTGCAATTAATTTTTTTCTGCACATGCGGAGAAGCGAAAAACAAGATGGTGGCACCATAGGCGCTGCCCGGAGAACCGGTTCAGGGGTGTGCAGGCCAGGATCGCTGCCAATTCTAGTGACCCAGGCCGCCAAACCACTACCGGTTCCACCGAATCGGTCCGAACTGGTAGGAATCCACCACTGCTTCTTCCATATCACTATGTAATATATTTATATATAGTACTGCTATAGAAAACTTTTCAAATTATAGTCTCTCTTTTTTCAATTGCTGTAGCATTCCACTTTAAGCTTAATACTTTAAAAGTTCAAAAATATTACATCTACATGCAAAGGAACAGGGCCTCTTATCCTTAATCAGTTTTGAAGGGAAGCATCTTATAAACTCCGTCTTTCTGTATCTCCAGCTCGCTCTTCAAATTCTGCCTTTCCTAAGGCTGAAACCCACCATCTGTATAAGCTTCATTCTTCCAATTTCTACAGTTGTTATCACTGAAGATTTCCTCCAGCTATCTTCTCCACAACTCTCTTATTGTTGTGCCAATTTTGAAACTCTAATCCAACAACTCTGAAGCAAGGCATGCTGACTTCAAGCAGCAGGAAACCTAGGCCAATGGCTCACCAGTTGCCTTCTGGATCAAGGTCAGAGTGACATCATCTGTCACCAGTGTTGGAGAAACAGCATGCAAACAGTGAAGATGCCTGAACTATGTCACAATATTGGGATCAAAAGAAACATATTGCAAATATTATAATAAGCCCAGTGATTTCGTTTGAAAGGGAATTATTTGAAGTCACAAACATCTGCTCCAAAGTCCAAGGAGATTAGAAATGTCCAGTTATGAAAACATTCCAATTAAGGCCTTGGAATGCGTGGAATATTTTTCTAGCTATGTAAGTTTGACACAACTGATAACAACTGCGATATATTTCCCTTTATGTGGATTCTTGTGTTGGAAGATGATATAGGTAAACATAAGCTACCTTTTTATTTTAAACTATTACCCTAATGGAAGAATAGCTAATCTACAGTTATACAGTTTGATTAGCAGGCATTAGTGTTATGTTTTAAAAAGAAAATTTCAAAGTATTTTCTCAACTAAATTACAGTGCAAAGAAGAAGTAGAATGGTTTAAAACAGAAGCATCCCTTGATGTTTTTAAATTTTAGTAACTAACAAATCACAATGTTGTCTTGAATTGGGACTGCTAACATTTGTTTTACAAAGGTATATTGTACCTGCAATTTTGTATCAAAAGAAGCCATTCCTATTAAATTCAATGAGGTTTACTTCTTACATAGATACTGTATCAGATGCACCAGATTGTGTTACATGCTAGTTCAGTATTCTAACCAGAGGTGGGTTCCTACCTGTTCGGCCCGGTTTGGCCAAACCAGTAGTGATTTGCCGGCTTGGGTCTCCAGAACCAGCAGCGACCAATGCCTGCCACGCCTCCAAACTGGTACCCCGGTCGGCACGGCATGTTGTTTTTTTTCTATTTTTAAATGTTCTGTGCATGCACAGACCTATTTATGGGCAATTGTGCGTGCGCACACATGCAAAATTGTGTGCGCAGTAATGCCAGCAGCAACTCACCCCCGATTCTAACTATTCACAATTCTTGGGAATTTCATTGATGGAAACTAAATTGCCATTAAGACGTTTGCAATAAACCAGGAGTGAGGAACAGGGTAAAAGACAAAAAAAAAGTAAAGATCTACGGAAGAAAGAAGACATCACAAAGAGACGATAGGAATACACAGAGAAAACATATACAGAGGAAAAACGAATACACAGAGGAAATATACAAAAGAATACCAAAATTGATAGCTTTGTCCTTTGAAGCACAGCCTGGCATTCTGGAAAGAAAAGTTAAATGGACCCTTAAAAATATTGCTAATTATAAAAACAGAAAACAAACAAAAATGCAGGAGTGGATAAAGCAGAGCTGTTCAAAATCTTTCAGGATGATGGACTTAAGTTCTGTTTGCAGTTTGGAAACAAGCATGGAAAATCTTGAATTACATACCAGTAGAAAAAAAAGAGAGCATTGCTAAAAAGTGCTTGAACTACTTGTGCTTACTGCAATTGAGACTTGTTTGCATAGACACGGAATAGATGAAAGTGGCTAGTTTTATGGGATTCCCCATGTCAGGCATCACAAACCCATTAAGCAGGAACATTCTATACATTTTATAATTAAGTCCTCCATCATTGCCACATTTTTCTTACCCTTTTCTGTATAATTGGTTTCGATAACAATATGCATGGGACTGGTGCAATAAATGCAAAGTGAAAGCAGACTTCCTCCTTAATATCTTATCCTCAAATCATGCATTTCCCCACAAAATTTACAGTTGATGGGCTGCCGTCAAGGATGTTCCAGTTTGTTCAGGCCACCTAACCTGTTGTTAAAATGTTTTTTGTTTGTTTGCAGAAATAAATAATTTATTGAAAAATTACGATCCATATAAAATTGGATAAGGGATGTTATGAAAACTTGGTTCAACTAAGGTAACAGTGACCTAAAATAATTTGAGAGATGCTGTTTCCAATAGGTGCATGGCCAGTATGAGGCATATTTGACCATATTAGCAAAAAAATTAATGTTTGTCCTGCTCAGATTTGCCAATAGTTCACATACTGTATATTATCTTGGCGGATGTTCACTCAAGAGGCTAGCGATAGCTCAGTAGATCTCAAATTCTTAAGATTCTTTTCTTTCTTTTATTTTTTTTTAGTATTTGAAACAATGGCTTCGTTTCCATGGGAATCTGGCTAGGATCCCAACACAATTTTGATTAAACAAAATTTGTGGAAATTCTCTGATTCATGGAGGTCCACAAATGAAGAGAAGGGAATGCTTTCCTTCTCGTTCTCATGATCTTTTATACTACGAGGAAAGGGGTGGTTGTAGGTTTCCTTTTAAGTTACAACTGTCTTTTGCCTCTTACACCCAACACATTCGATTCCCAGCTATTTAGACACCTACTAATAGTTTGGAAAAGTATACAGTATGTTATCCAGAATTATTTCTCTTTATATTTCATTATTTTCTGTGAGCAATTTGGATCCAGAGCATAGACTTGTTAAGCAAATTGGAACTTCTTTGTCCTAACTGCATCATAAAGGATGCCTCAAGACAGTAAAAAAAATAATAATGAAAGATTGACTTTGCAATTTGCTGATTAAATAAGTTTGTTGTTTTAGAAATGGCTAGTATATAAAATAATATATAACTAAAGAGTTGAGGCTGTACTGTACTATTTTTATTCTACTGCACTGAAAAATGTTGGGAGTTAAGGTTTTTTTTTCTTCTTTGACCCCCTACCCCACACTTTTATTTCCCCCATTTCCCTTCCTCATTTCCCTGCTATCTTTATTTCCCTTTGTATCCAAAATTAGAAATTTTAATTTAAAATTATTATAAAAACAAAGGATTCTCTTTTGATCAGCAAGCCTAAATGCGTTTATTAAGCAATATATGCTGCAACTTATCAGGAACAGAATGCAGTACAAAGATAACATTATTAAAATGGATCTTAGCATTACCGTCTCCTTTCCATCTGATGTTTAAATATTGTCGACTGCAACAACGTTTAGAAATCTAAGCAGCCTGATTGGCTGCCTACTACAAATCACTTACTAACCAGATCAAAATATCACATGTGATACAGTGCAGAAGCTAATGCTTGCTTCCCTTCAAAGTTAGGAAGGGAGTTTGGAAATAAAATCCATGTGAAAACCCCAGCATGGGGCAAGCGGGTATTTTGCTCCATTCGTTTGAATTGCTGTCATGTTATATCAATGTTTTAAAGTCAAGGAATGCAGCAGAAGCCATTGCTGCTCAATAGAAGGCAAGATTGTGATGAACGCACCCATAGAGGGAGAAGAAATGGTGCCAATGAAATACAAATGGGAAAGTTAGGCTGACTTTGTTCTCCTGTATTCCTGTACTTGCTATTATTGTATGTGGAGCTTCTTCGAATAATTAAGGATCCTCACAGGAAGATTACAGAAACTATTTCAAATATATCCCACATATGGGATTCCTCTTCTACCATTTGCATTTAACCAGGCAGGTGTTTAAAATGTAAGACATGTTTAGACCATATGAAAGATTTCTTAATATGAAATCTCACTTTTTCCATAATACCTTCAGAGGCAGGATGTTAAAGGTCCATTAATTTTATCTTCGGCTCAGCTTTCTTGTTCTGATGTATGCATTTGAGCTTGATTCAGATCCATAGATTTAACTCCTACAACTGATCAGAATTTTTTTTTGGAACAGTCCCATCTATAAGTTCCTGTGAGAAACATACAGCATTAAAAAAAAGAGAAAATGTTGAGGGCAAAAAGTGGTTGCAGGATTTTCTTTATCCTTTGCTTTTCTTAGTCCAAGAGGTCTGATTTATTGTTTTGTATAGAAATCAAAGCCACCGTCATTCCATTAAGCTACCAAATTATAAAAAGTTCCTATCAAATCATCAAGTTGATCAAGATCATTCTCCTTCTTTGCACAATAGCCAGCTGGATGCCAGGAAGTTCATGTTGTGGCACACCAGTGACCAGCAGAGCTGGTGGCAGATTCAGACAGTTGAGGAGGTTGGGGAGGAACATGGGCCAGTCCTGGAGTCTGGGGAAGGCTCTGACGAGGGCTCTGTGTCGGAGGCAGAGAGGGGGCCAGGGCCGTATGCCAGTTATCAGCTGCCTTCGGAGTCAGATATCAGTGGAGCAGAAGAACAGCTGGAGCCTGTTCCCAGTGTGCGCATGGGTAGCATACAAGTTTGATAAATATAAATAAGTGAATGAACAGATAAATAGATAATAAATAAATGTATAAGAATTATTGTCAAAGTAGAGCTGTATTTTAAATTTCTTGAGTATTTAGGAAAACCTTGTTAAGATTTTATGAAAACCTTGTTAAGATTTAACAATATTTATTTACACACCTTAACATACAGAGCTTATATGCACAGCCCCTTTATGCAGTTTTTAATATACGTACATCTTCTCAGTATCCCTTCTGTGACAAAATCCCCCGTTGTCCTCCTTTGTTTAAATTCAAGGTTTTTAAAAGTTACCCAATCTAAAATCAATCTCTCTGTTTCTCTCTCTCTCTCCTTCCTTCCCCTTCTTTCTCCCTCTCCCCCATCCTCCCTCCCTCTCTCCCTCCCTTCTTCTCCTCTCTTCCCCCCCACCCTCCCTCTCTATCCCTCCCTCCCCCATCATCCCTCCCTCTCTCCCCCTCCCTCTCTTTCTCTTCCCTCTCCCTCTCCCCATCCTTCCTCCCTCTCTCCCCCACCCTCTCTCCCTCTCTCTCCCTCTTCCCCTTCTCTCTCCCTCTCCCCACCTTCCCTCCCTCTCTCCCTCCCTCTCTCCCCCCACCCTTCCTCTCCCTCCCTCCCTCCCTCCCTCTGTCACGCTCTCTCAGCACGTGGAACTTATGTGATCCACCATGATGTGGCTTTTCACTCTGTGTTTGTTTGTGTGTGTGTGAGTGAGAGAGGGAGGGAAGGAGGGAGGTCTTCCTTGATCAAAGAATCCACATTGTGAACAGTGGTTTCTGCCTGGACATACATCAACTCCTACTGCCAGCAAAGCAAAATGATTTCACTGTTTTGAATCACAGCAACTGCAGGCTTCACAGAGATACCTGTTAAGTAAACCACAACTTTCAAACTCTATGCAGTCACTTTTATATCATCCTTAAGAAATTATAGAATTTTTGAATGCCTATTTGGCAGAGCAAATGGGATTTTTGTTGATTTTTTTTCCTAGAAGAAAAAAAAATGCTAGTGTATTTCAATATTGTCATTTGTACAAAGATTTCTATCCCAATTCTGAATCTGAAAGATCTACTTATCTATCATAGTTGATAGCTATGAAGACAGCTAACAATCTTCCTCCCGAATTTTGCCTAATTTACTTTTAACGCCATCTGGACTTGAGAACTATCCCTGGTGTCTGGAACATTCAGCTTATGTTATGAGTTCTCTCTTTTTTCTCCCCCAGTCCTAAACATATTGCCATGAAAGATTTGGTTTTTAGTGTTATGAGAAAGAGGGAGACTTTTACTCACTTTTCCTCTTTTGATCATGCAGAACATCAAAACCTTGTATAACGTTCCCGATTAGTCATGTTCTTCCATCTACCCATCCTAAACCAAAAGAAAGGGGGGGACCCCTCAAAACTGCTAAAAAGCCTGAAGCAATGCAGGCTTTCTTCATATAGAAGGTGAGCCAAGCAATGCAGGCTTTCTTCATATAGAAGGTTAGCCAAGCCAATGTATCATCTGGAAATTTGTAATTGCTTGCCTCCAGCCAGGTAATTTATGAAAGTTAATAACTCCTAATCCCAATGGAACTCCAGAAAAATGCATTCCTACTGAAGAAAATACAAGATGAGCAATATGTCCAGGTGTAAATGCAAACACAAATCTGGTATGATGGGTGAACATATTTTACAAATCCACCGAGAGCTGAAGCTCTCTAAGAGGGTCACAGAAGTGAGTAAAGGTAAAGGTTCCCCTTGAACATATGTGCTAGTCATTCCCAATTCTAGGGGGCGGTGCTCATCACCGTTTCAAAGCCAAAGAGCCAGCGCTGTCTGAAGATGTCTCCATGGTCATGTAGCAGGCATGACTAAATGCCAAAGGTGCACGGAGCGCTGTTATCTTCCCCCTAAAGGTGGTTCCTATTTTTCTACTTGCATTTTTATGTGCTTTCGAACTGTTAGGTTGGCAGAAGCTGAGACAAGTAATGGGAGCTCACTCCATTCCGCAGTGCTAGGGATTCGAACTGCCAAACTGCTGACCTTTCTGATCGACAAGCTCAGAGTCCTAGCCACTGAGCCACCATGTCCCTTCACAGAAGTGAAGAGAACAGTAAATAACAAGGGCAAATTTTGGCGAAGGCAATCATATGGAAGAATGTGACCCACAGAAGCAAGACATTAAAGAGACATTTAGTACCAATGGAGCTCAGGATCTAATGTTGACCTCTTCCTGTAGAGCAGGGGTCTTCAAACTTGGCAACTTTAAGACTTGTGGACTTTAATTCCCAGATTTCCTCAGAAACAGGTAAGTCCTTCTGAAGGGGATACAGTGCAATTAAGTGCAGTTAAATGCTCTCAAAACTCTCCTTTCCTCCTAATCCATGTGATAAATAACATGGCCAGAAAAGGCCTTGAAATAATTTCTGGAGTTCATAAAATCTTGGGCCACAAGGTGAAGAAAATGGGAGTACAGGTAGTTTATTTCCTCATCATTTCTTCCTGTGAGTGGGTCATGATACGAAAAGAGTGTATACAATCCTAGAAATCAATAACTGGGTATGTAAAATGTCACTGGGAAGGATTTGGACTGGGTAACAAAAGCTTGTGCCATCTTTAGAAGGGCCTCCAGAGAAGAGGTGGGATTCATCTTTCAGCAAGTGGGAAAGGAGGTATTTGGCAAATGTCTCACTAAATCCTCTAGAGTGGCATTAAAGAAAGGATGGAGTTTTCAGGGTCCCAAATAGCATCCAAAATTAAATCAGAGTCCAAGGCAAAGTATTGCTCAAAATTCCAATGTATTAAGAGAGCCATGTTGGCATACCTGGGGAAACCCGAATAATGAAAGCTTCCCAGTTTTTCCCACCCAGTTGAAAGTTCAAGATCTTGCCCCACACCCACAAGCCCATCACATGGTCCAATCTTCCACTGCCATGCTGGCAGTTCCACCCATCAAGTTCTGGTCAGGTGCAGAGGTGCGAAGACAAAGGATGACTTTCGCTTTCTAGAAAGAATTTTGTTATAGCTACATTTCATCTAACTCCATACAATCCCCCCTCCCATTTTCCCATAGAAAATGCATAGTAGAATAATAGAAAGTGTGGCAGGCCAAAGATCCAAAAGAAAAGATGGCTGCAGGTCTGATGAGTTAAATCTCATAAGATTACACCAAATTTATAGGCAAAGACTGGTGCCAAGACAGCAGAAGAAGAAGAGGTGGAGGAGAAGAAGGAGGAGGAGGAGGAGGAGGAGGAGGAGGAGGAGGAGGAGGAGGAGGAGGAGGAGGAGGAGGAGGAGAAGAAGAAGAAGAAGAAGAAGAAGAAGAAGAAGAAGAAGAAGAAGAAGAAGAAGAAGAAGAAGAAGAAGAAGAAGAAGAAGAAGAAGAAGAAGAAGAAGAAGAAGAAAAAGAAGAAGCAGCAGCTAGGATGGAGATGAATCCTATTCATAGGAAATTCTAGCACACAAAAAAGTATGTGGCATTCAAAAACTCATGTTTTAGGGATAACTAGAGATTTTTATTCGAGAAAAGAAATAGGATTTGATCGGCATCACTTCTTACATGATGGTCATGGCTGGAATACAAATCTGGAAGGACTGAGTTCCACTGAACAGAACCCAGTGGAAAACAAATTCTTCTCTATCAGAGAAGTTATTAGCTTAAAAGCAAATTGCATAAAAATATGGCACAGCAGAGCCCGCTGGATTTTCCTCCCTATTCACTAAAATGCATTTTTTTCTTCTTCTGTCTCTTTGTCTCTTCCATACATCTGAAGACCCACCAATCAGCCATTTTCTCCACTAAATTTAGGCATACTTGAAGTCATGCTGACTTTTCTCCTTCTCTTGCTTTCCCACAATCTTTGCATTCTAAACTTCCAAAGTACAAAAGAACAACAGGCAGAAGTTTGGGAGGAAAGAAACAGAAAATGATGGCAAAGAAAGCATTGGAGCTTTAGCAAATTCCATTTTCTAATCCTGACTAAATTTTCTTGGAAGCCAGCCCCCCTGGGTAAATTTGATTTCAGAGATAATAAAGCCTTTTGGAGTTGCTCATAATTTTTTGTGATTATAAACATGTGTTCTAAAAACATAGAAATGCTGAAACATTCAGTGAAGAGAAATCATTCATAAACTAAACAGTTCATGTGGAAAAAGGTGATCTTAGGAAATTGTGTGTGTGTGTGTATTGTCAAGACTAGTAAAATGAAATAGAATCCTATGAATTCTCCAAGTAATGTTTCTGATATAAGCTTTTAAGACAGTGGAATGGAAAATAATAATTGATTGTAGCAGATTTCATCTTGATGGTCACTTTTGAACAAGAATGTTATAGAGGTTAAGATCCAGGATTCAGAAAATCTGGATCAGTTTCAAGGTTAAGTCAACAAGTTTCTTACATGTCTTACAAGAAATAAAACACCTTACAGAAGCTTATTGTATTGGCTTATGTAAATGGCTGGATATCATATTTTCTTTTGCTCGTGCTATAGCGTTTCTGCATTAAACTGGATTGGTAGAAAGCTGTCCAAGTAGTTGCTTTCAAACTGCAACGACATTTTGACATGCAATCACAGTAGAACTCCTGCAATAAACACTGCATATTCTACAGTAGTTGTATAACTAGAGCTATTTACAGTGTGGACAGAAAAGAACAAAACAAGCCTGGGCATGTCAACATTGCAGACAATGAAAGACTTATGTGCTTTGGAAGCACAATAAACTCATGGCATATCGCCTCCTGAATAGTGTTTAATGTTAAGATAATGTTCTTCTCTCTGGTCCTGTTAGCCCTACAAGATAGACTAGACCAAGAAACAGGTGCCATATAGGCCTAAAACTACTTTTATTAGAATGTCTGCATTAACAGGATCCTGCAAGTCTAAATACGCTTCCCTTCCTTCCTCTTTTATCTTCTTGAATTAGAGGAGCTGTCTGCATGAGACATTTTCATAAACACCTCTCTTTCTAGAGGGTTAAGCCATGTTTATCTGTCATTGCCTTGGTAATACTTCCCCTTCCCCTTCAAGGTCATCTTCTAAACTCTTTACATGGAACCTTCACATCAGCTGGTAATGTAGCATGTATTTCCACAAAAGTTAATTTTTGTGATTGCTTTTCTTTTCTGGAAAAAAAAAGTCATAGGTTCAACATATCCTGGACATTTTGGAGTTTCCACATTATTTTGCTGATAGCTACCCAAAGGATTTTATTTAAGATTGCACAGTAAATTCCTATGACCAAAATAAAGTATTTAAACTGATACGTTTCCAGAATAGTGACACGCGTTCAAAAGAACACATAGCCAACTTGTGCCCATCTAATACATGCAGCTCTTCATATCACTATCTGTATTGGCTGGCGTTAAAGGCAGCTGTAGATCATTAACCACTGGAGAAGCTTCCATTGTTTACTCCTGTACTAATGTAGAGTTTTGGCCTAGAATGTTGAGCTTCTGCTGGCCAAGGCCATTCCAGTTTTAGCATTACATCTCAGATCTTACACTGCTTAAACAGGTAGGGTCTTGAACTATTGGAGGGTGTTGGAGATTTTGAAGAGTGAGTGTCAACAAGGACTAAGACACCCTTAAACCCCTTCCACCCCTAAACTCAACAACAATGGAAATAGGTCTGAAACTTTTCGATATCAATTCTGGGAAGCTCCAGAGCACCAAAACACATGCTCATGAGTTGTTATTTTCCACCCAATTTGGAAAAATCAGATTATATCCCCCATGTTGATGTTTACCAGCATGAAAAACAGCCAATAAAGTTAGGTATTTCATGCCACTTTCAATATAGAACAGATAGAGTGTGTAGCGTCAACTGTGAATCATAAATAAAGATATATCAAGCCATCTGTAGGAGACATAGAGAATGGCCCTGAAGTACAGGAGGAAGAGCTGCTACCAAGACAATGGTTAGATAAGAGGGACTCGAGCCTAAGTCAAGAAATTTGTTTGACTGAACATTTCAGAGAGGCCTCTCTTGAGTTTACATGAACATAAAGGGAAGGAAGGGGAAGCATATGCAAGTTTACAAGATTCTGTTACTATATCTTTTGCAGTAATCTTGGCCTGTATGGAATTACTTAGTCTAGAATACCTTTTGGGGCTGATACTATCTGCATGTACTGAGAAACAGTGAGAAAACATTGTCACATTTCCTCTTAATCATGAAAGGTGGATGGTAGATGATAGTTGGTAGATAGATAGATGATAGATAGATAGATAGATAGATAGATAGATAGATAGATAGATAGATAGATAGATAGATGATAGATAGATAGATAGATGATAGATAGATAGATAGATAGATAGATAGATAGATAGATAGATAGATAGATAGATGATAGATAGATAGATAACGATGGATAGATAATGATGGATGGATGGATGGATGGATGGATGGATGGATGGGTGGATGGATGGATAGGAGAGGGATGAGACACTTATAGATGGATCTATCGATCGATCGATCATTTTGAATAAATTCTGATTCGAGTTGAACCTTTGAGAGTAAAAGAAAAAATAATTAAATTCAAATGTATGGTTCCAGTTTGAAGGTAGGTTGATTCAGTCCGTTGTTTTGAGACTCAAGATTCAAAGATCTGTCTGCCTATCTGTCCATCCGTCCATCCACCCACCCACCCACCCAACCACCCAACCACCCACCCACCTATATCTTTGGCATTTTGCAGCAACCTTCAAAAACAATATAAAACTTGAGAATAAAAGCAGCTAGGTCATAATTGAAAAATCTTCAATGACTCTGTATTTATGGATATGAACATCCCATTTTGATTGTCAGGTTGGTCAAGGTGGTATTTGAGATTACAACTGCAAGACTTAAAGTAAACATGCAAAGCGGTTCCATAAAAGGAGACCCAAAAAAGGCAAGCGTCCTGAGGAGCTAAAGGAGAGTTTAGAAAAGAAAGCAGAAAACTATCAGAAAGGGAATCAGGAAAGTTTCAGCGCATGGAGAAACTGGAAGAGTCGGAATTCTCCATTTGGGCATTCAAGACAAAAATGCTCCTGCGGTCTGAGGGACTCACCTTTGTCTGGACAAAAAGAGACCCACAGAGACAGAGAGTTTGAGCCACTGAAAATAACAGAACAGCTGGAATGATCTGCCTGATGGTGAATGACTTCATTACTGAGCATTTCAAAGGTTTAGATTAAGGCGAAGATATTTGAAAAAGCCCCTCAGATTTATACAAGGAAAAATAAACAGTCTCTAAAGTGCATCTTTTCAGAAATGCAGCAAGCATGGGGAAGGGATCTAAATCTGTATTTAAATCAAATAAAAACTATTGCCAATCAGCTTGTGACTAAACCTGCCCTTATAGGAAGAAATCAGAGGTGGTATTCAGCGGGTTCTGACCAGTTCTGGAGAACGGGTAGTGGAATTTTGAGTAGTTTGGAGAACTGGTAAATACCTCCTCCATCTATTCTCTGCCTCCCGAGTCCCAGCTGATCAGGAGGAAATGGGGATTTTGCAGTATCCTTCCCCTGGAGTGGGGAGGGAATGGAGATTTTACAGAATCCTTCCCCTGCCACGCCCACCAAGCCATGCCACGCCCACAGAACCGGTAGTAAAAAAATTGGAACCCCACCACTGGAACAAATGATTATAAATAGCACTTTTTTGCCTAGAAGTTACCAAGCAATACAGACAAAGATAATGAAAACAAATGTTAGTTTCATGGTAAATTGCTTGTGAATGTTGGTTAAGGTGCTGGCCTAAGAATCAGGAGATGATGAGTTCTAGTCTTACAGTAGCCATGAAAAACTAGCTAGGTGATTTTGGGTCAGTCACTCTCTCTCAACCCAAAACAACACACTGGGTTGTTGTTGTTGGGGAGAAATAGGAAGGAATATTAGATAAGTTTGTTGTTTTGAGTTTTTTGTAAGTAATTCACATAACTCGGAAGAACAAAATGCAATTTTTAATCAGGAATTTTCTGGTAAGGCCAGGAGGGGGGAAAAAAGAAAGTGTTTCATAGGCAAATAACTCAGGTCATTTATAAACCTCTTAAACTAAGAACGGGAGAAAATACAAACTTGTTAGACTGCAGTCCAAAGGCCTTGACTTGTTTAAGCCCAGCAAAAGAAAAAGGCAGATAGGCAATAAAGCAACGAATGTCGAAGCAAATGGACCATCAAATGGTGTCTGTTTAGATTTTTCAGCAATCTCTAATTTGATCAAACAGAAAGAAATTTACAGAACTCAATGAATGTCTATCAGACATTTGCTCTGCTAACAGAAAGACATCCTCACCATATTCAGTTGTACATTAGGCAAAGCAGAGATTGCCTTACATTTAAAATATAAGTCAGTGGTTAGTACAATATATCATACTAAGTGGCTGTGAAGTAAGTTTTAAGGGCTACCATTGTTATATAACCGAGAACAGAGAATTGCTCCAGAAAAATTATTTGAATTGGATTGTGCAGAAGATAAAGAAAAGACAGTGAAGAATTGCCATCACAGAAATTACATAAATATATGACCAAAAAAGCAGGATCCAGAAATCCAGATGCTATTAGTAAAAAGGAGGGGAGAATGAAAGCTTACAGCTATTGTAAATCAGTCCAGGTGTGCATGTTGCATATAGGCCAAGCTACTAAGCCATTAAAGCCTGATGGAAATGTATACACTTGCATGTTCATAAATAATTACACAAGTTACCCATTTTGGTTCTTGGTCAAGTGCTAGGGAAAAAAATAAAGAATATGTGGCCTTAGAGAAGAAAACCTCAAAGACTTTCCACAGACAATGGGGGTGCATAGGTAGCAAGCAACATTAAAACCTACCTGAAAAAGAAAAGGATTAGGCATAAAACCACACTGTGACTATACCCTGGGAAGAGAAAGTTATGGCAGAGAAATCATTCTGTGACTGAGAAGGTGAGGTGTCCGCTTCAAGATGCAGACTGGGGGACAAATACTGAGGTAAAGCAGTCCATGTATTGGATTTGGATTTATTGGATTTATATGCTGCCCTTCTCCCAAAGGGACTCAGGGCGGCGTAAAACATTAAAAAACACGTATCACAAAAGTTAAAAGGAAATTAGATAGTATCCAAAAAAACAAAACACAATTAATATAACAATAACATTTTTAAAATTAGATAAAATTAACAGGCCAGGCCGGCTTGCTGGAAAAGCCAACTTTTTAGGGTGCATCAGAAGGACCGGAGGTCAGGGATTATGCGAAGCTCCAGAGGCAGCTCATTCCAGAGGGAAGGCGCTCCCACAGAGAAGGCTCTTCCCCTGGGGGTTGCCAGCCGACATTGTCTGGCCGACGGCACCCTGAGGAGGCCAACTCTGTGGGATCGTACTGGACGGTGGGAGGCTACTGGTGGCAGTAGGTGGTCTCGCAGGTACCCTGGGCCTATGCCATGGAGCGCTTTAAAGGCCATAATTAGTACCTTGAATCGCACCCGGAAAACAACCGGCAATCAGTGCAGGCCGCCTAAAAGGGGTGTAACATGAGAGCACCTAGGTACCCCCATGATAACCCGCGCGGCTGCATTCTGGACCAGCTGAAGCATCCAGGTGCTCTTCAAGGGCAGCCCCATGTAGAGAGTGTTGCAGTAGTCCAGGCGAGAAAGGACGAGGGCATGAGTGACTGTGCACAGAGCATCCCGATCCAGGAAGGGGCGCAACTGACGTACCAGGCGAACCTGGTAAAAGGCCCCCCCTAGCCAAGTACTTGGAGAATGTGCTCCCAATGAAAGCCACAGATGCAATTCTTACAAGCTAAAACACAGAAGGAAGGCTAAACTAACAACTAAGGTGAACCACAGAGGTGAGAAAAGAGAGGGAATGTTTGATACTCACAATACTGCAAGGAATAAAAAGGTCCTGGATCCTGTTACACAAATCAACAAACTACTCATCATTGCTTACTTAGTTAGATAGTTAAGTATCATATTTAAAGACACCCATCTTCCTCATAGAGCAACTCTGGTTGGTGTACAAATAGACAAAGAAATGTAAAAGCCATAAATATTGTAATAAAAACAGTTAAAAACAAGAATAAAATAATTGCAATTTAAAAGATGGGAAGAGACTCGGGGTGGGCTGCTATGGGTTCATCCAGGTTCGGGACACAAGTGAGTTGTTGCTGGCAACTACAACAGGACTTTGTGGTATAGATAGAAAGTTAATGGTTTACTTTATGTCCCCTCTTTGTCTATTTATCTGCCTGCTTTTTGCCCAAGAGACTATTAATATGAGGCCACTTACTTCTTCCTTCCTTCTCAAGCATATATATATATAGAACATGAAAGAAGGAAAGAAAGAAAAACATAGATAGATAGATAGATAGATAGATAGATAGATAGATAGATAGATAGATAGATAGATGATAGATAGATAGATGATAGATGATAGATAGATAGATAGATAGATAGATAGATAGATAGATAGATAGATAGATAGATGATAGATAATGATGATAGATAGATAGATGATAGATAGATAGATAGATAGATAGATAGATAGATAGATAGATAGATAGATAGATAGATGATAGATAGATAGATTGATTGATTGATTTTAGCCTCCAACATAATGCAACATAGAGAAAGAACTGGCTTTCACAGTTGTTTAGTAACCTTGAGTATGAAGAAGAGAAATGTTTTTAAATAGAAATAAATAAGGCAAAATATGTTTTGTAAAATGGAAAATCCATCTGCAGTTGCTTTACCAGTTGACTGTCTCTCTTCAGGGGGATTTGTTCTATCCTTTTGGGAACACAACAAATCCGCAACCCAGCAAACACTTTTCACTTAAGATTGTACTAATATGTTGAGAACTTTCTCCATTTTATAAAAACTCAGCTGTTGCATTGGCAGCTGGTATATATGCTGCATACCTTGTAATGTCATTCAAATCAAGAGAGCCCTAAGCACTTTCCTCTGACAGCCATCTGGAAAATATATAAGTACTGTATAATAAAGAGGAGTAATTAATTTTGTGGGCTTTGGGTGACCCCTAGTGGAAATCAATCTGAGTGTAACTATCAAAACCCATCCAAGTTCACCTCAACAGGATCAACCACAAAGGGGTTTCTCTGATGGGAAAATTGTCATGGTGTCTAGAGCTCTTTGTTTAGGTGTTTCATATAAGACAAGGGAAATTGAGGGGGAAGAGGGTAATATTTATCAAATTCAGAATTGGTCAGTAAGTTGAACCCTGGGCTGAAATTGGTGAAGTAGGGATATTGAAGTAATCTGCCATGGATTTCTTTTCACACACAATTGTGTGCACATCTTAACTCGTTGAGCAAAAATTTACATACCTCAAGTAAGTCTGTACAGAATCAAACCCAGAGTGTTATTTAATATATTATTCAATTGCTGTATAAGCAATGGATGTATAATCCAGCAATTATTCTGCCTCTGCAGTCATTTAAGCATTGCTAGCTTGATGCACACTATCTGCAAAGTATAAACAATATCTCCCAAAACATCCTTTAAAGGGCCAGGGGAAACAATCTTGCTAAAGCTAAGCAGAGCTGATTCTGTACAGAGACCTGGTAGGACTACGATGTGCTGACTTCATTGAAAGTAAAGGAAGGATTTATTGCAATGAAAAAGCCAGCCCAAAGTTCCTCAAAAGCGTGTATACTGGTAGGTTTGAGAATTGTTGAGAATCGTTGTTAAAACTTCCTGGTGGCCTTAACGACGCTAAAAAAATGCAAATGACCTGCTGTTTGCAAAGAGTATAAATGCTTCCATTCTCCATCATTCAGTCAGGGCTAAAGTCTTGGATGAGAAGTGAAATGTCTCCAAAGAAAAACAAGAAAGTCCAGTTGCCTCTTGAAAAAAGCACCTTTGGGACAACCACGACCTGGATAACTGAGAATCTCCATAGACATGTTGAGAATCAGGTATGTGGTGGAAGCCTGTTCATATTTGTTGAGATGTAAGTTTCTTCCCAATCAATGGCCCTATTTCCCAATAATATATACTAGCTCTTGCCCTAAATAACTGAAGCCAAACAAGGAAATCTTCTTCTGTATGCATATTTCCCAGTTTTTGGCTGGAAGATTTTGCAGGAGATGCAATAGTTTATAACAAAGAATATATAGAAAGCATTCATCTGACAGCCTTGGCTAATGTTGTATCTTCTGTCTCGATTGTTTCAGTATGTCCTAGCATTATCCCACCAGTTTGTCCATCTTTTCCCTGCCAATTTTTCCTCCTTTTTTGGTCTTCTCAAACTTTTGCATCTGGAAGCAATGATTTTAATAGTCTAATTCTATCCCCATATGAAAGCCATGTCACAAAGAAAGTAGCAATCCTGTAAACGAGGCTATCCCCAAAAGACAAATTTGAGATTGATGTTGCCTTGCTAGTTTTGACTCAGATTCATATAAAAACAAATTTTCCACTATAGTCCCAGTGGATTGACAGAACCATGGCGAAAGCTAAGAATGATTTGACAACTATGCAGCCTTATATTAGTTTCTGAACTAAAAAAACAAAAAAACAAACCAGATTTAGCACAATAATGACCAAATACGATGAGCTACTTTTAGGCAGAACACAAAACTATATGATGCTTCCACTTCCCCCCTTTCCCCTTTGCAGTGGCCTGGCGGTTCCTTGTAAAATGGAGAGCAAATATTTATTACTAGTAGCAGCAATTTGCTTTGAATCAGTTCTGCTTGTCTTAGCCTGGGCATAGGGAGATGGAGTTAAAAGACTTGCCTGAGATTGACTGCCTTTTTGAAGAGACAGTGGCCTAAGAAAAGAGGGCCTCTCAGGAATTCCCCATCAGAAGAACCGCAGCCCTCAAAAGAAACAAGTGAATTGGCCATTGTAGGTCAGACTGGATATAGAAAGCATTTTCACTAAACATCATAGTGAAGTTCTATTGTGTATTGTAGGGTTGTGTTCTGGTGGGCACAACTGACTGCTCTGATCTGAGCTATCAGTTCAAGAGGGAGGAGAGGGGAATACACAAAACCTAGACCAATAGGATTGGAAGAGACCTTGGAGATCTTCTAGCCCAACTACCCGTTCAAGCAGGAAATCCTATACCAGTGTTGGCAAACCTTTTCGGCACCAAGTGCTGGAAACCAGAAGGACAGCAGCCCGGTACGCATGTGCACACTGGAAAAATGGTCTTCTGGTTTTCGGCATGTGCATGCGCACCAGCCACCTGGTCTTCCAGTTTCTGGTGCACATGTGCGTGCAAAAACCATCTTCCTGGTGCATGCATGCGCACTGGGTGTCTGCACTCCTGTGTGTGTGAAGACCAGCTGGCGGGTGGCCCAGAACCCAGAAGAGTAATGGGTGACATCTCGCATGCCCAGAGAGATGGCTCTGCATGGCACTTCAAGCAGGCATGCCATAGCTTCATCATCATGGTCCTATACCATTCCGGGCAAATGGCCATCCAATACACATTCAGCCTGCCCTGTCCTTGCTACTCTTGGTGTCTGTGCAGACTGGATGCAGAAGAATCAAATGAGCCATGGTGGAAGTAGCTAGGAAGAATAGCTACTGTGTGAAATAACAGATCAGACACTGTTTAGAGTTCATTAACTTGGGCCAATGATATTTTAAAGGCTGGGGAAACAAATGGATGGCACTCAAATGTTGCAAAGAGAACTCCCATTCACTGTGCTTGCTAGTGATGGTAGAGTTATCAAATTTATGGTGTCTAATCTCTATCCAAGGTCCCTTCATAATAACCTTTTTTTCTTTTCATATCCAGCTCAAACCATATGGTAGAAGCCTCTGGTTTTCAACAAGTAAATTAAATTTAGACATTTAAGAATGGAGTAAGAATACATAAGAACAGATTGGTTTAGGGATTGGTGAATGGGGCTGAAGAAAAATGTAGTTTTTACTGTGAACATCTACATTTTATTTTTTACCCATCCAAATGGAGACCGAAACATATTCCAGAAATGCCTAACACCCTCCGGCCCCCCAAATTGCTACATCTCCCTTTTCTGGACAACTTTTGTGTACTTTTTTTTTTTAAAAAAAAACTGCTTTCATTTTGTTTTCTCTTGAAGTTCCAGTTTTGCTGCATTCTACTGGGTCAGCTTCTAGAACAAGGAAGCAAAGACCTGCTTGCATTCATCCTCCTCTATTTTGCGTTTATGAAAACAGTGAAACTTTTTTATTTGTTACTATATTCCTCAAAGACATCTGAGAGCAGGCTACTGCTAAATATGCAAACATATCCTTCCACTCATCATTATATTAAGGTATATTTCTAAATAAAACTTTTACATGATTTTTTTTTACAGAATTTAGGAATCAAATTCATTTCTTAATCAATTGCTTTAAGGTTTCAAATTGAGTATAAAAGAAAGTGCATTTGGAGGGCATACGGATATCTCTTTAGTTAAAATGAAGCTCCGCTATCTGCAATGGGCCTTCTTCCTAAGTAAGCATGTGTATGCCATATAGATTTTCAGCCTTGATGAATGGATAAATGAACCTCGTATACAAAGCATAAACAGCTGGCAACATCAGAAATGCAAAGTGACACTGAAAAAAAAATGATATGAAGGACTGGGAAAGCCAATTACAGTCCCTTTAAGTGTCAGCCTATGCGTATCTGCTTGGGCATAATGCACACATATATGCCCTCTGCATTATCATTAAGCAAATTGGGCTAGTAGTAGCACAGCCATTATAGATTTCCTGAAAGATGCTAATCTAAATTCAGCCTCCTGAGCTTATATATCAGCCCTGACCTTTATTTAACCTGTGTTTCTTGGCACTAAACAGAGAATTCGACAATGTTGAATTTGAAAGTCCAAACATCCCAAGACATTAGATGGAATCACCAATTTATTTAAACCACAAGGGCTTTTTTAAAAGAAAGAGAAAGAGAAAGAGAAGAAAGAAAGAAAGAAAGAAAGAAGAGAAGGAAGAGAAAGAAAGAAAGAAAGAAAGAGAAGAAAGAAAGAAAGAAAGAAAGAAAGAAAGAAAGAAAGAAAGAAAGAAAGAAAGAAAACCTGAATTGAGAGACTTAGATCTGTCACAGCTTTAAGTGTGGATTTGCAAGTCTGAAAAACCTGTTGCTGAATGATGTGTGAGTGTACTGTGGTTAACCTTTTTCTGGCAAAAGGATGTGACCCAAGAACAGTGAAGGAAAGTGGAGAAGATATCATGACAAGGTTAGGCTGAGTGGATTTTCCCTGCCTTCCAACTTCTGTTTTATAGCATCAAATACATATATTTACACACAAGTGTGTCATATCTCTCAAATCCTTCAGGTTACTTTTAATTATGTTTTGTATTTTTCAAAATCATAAAAACATCTGCATAAATATTGCTATTTATATATCACACTCAGATATAGATAGATAGATAGATAGATAGATAGATAGATAGATAGATGATAGATAGATAGATATAGATTCTATCAATGTAATTGTTGTGTTACCTTGTTCTTTGTATTTCAAAGAACAAGTCCCTACAGTTTCCTTAGCAAGTTTTCAAAAGTGGTTTGCCATTGCCCCCATCCTAGGGCTGAGAGAAAGTGACAGGCTCAAGGACTCCCAGCTGGCTTTATATCTCAAGCAGGAATAGAATTCACAATCTGCCTGTTTCTGGTCTGAGGTCTTTTAACCACTATACCAAAGTGGTTCTTGTTACTCCCCCCACCCCAAATATTCCTTTTTATATCTAAAGATTTGGCTTTATTAATTTAAAAGGGAATTTATTATTAAAACCGCCTTCATGAGCAAGATTGCCTTGCTGTACTGATGCCCTTACTTCTTTATGGCATTTCTACAAAATGCTTTATGTTATATGGTTTTGAGTGTGAGGCACGAAAGTCCAAAAATATTTTTTTGTTTTATTTCTTGCAGCTAGATCAAAAGGAGTAGTGTTAAGTCCTCGAGGGTATGACGCCATTGACTATCAGTGCTGGCTCCTGATTGGTTAAGACGCGAGCAGCCAGCTGGCGGGAGAATGCAGCCATTCTATTGGTTCAGCGTCTGACAGCTCTGGTATAAAAAGGGCTGTCAGCTGTCAAATGTTGCTGTTTGCCGGTTTGAGGTTTGCCTTACATTTTGCCCTGTTAAATTGTTAATAAGGGTTGTGTTAGCTTCAACCTGCCTTGCCTCAGTTCCTGCCTGCCTTGTTCTCCCTACAGAACACTGGCGATGAGGGTGGGATCAGGACTGAGGTAAAGGAAAAGCAAAGTCACTAATAAGAGCTGTCTCAGGTCACAGGTGACGAGACGTCGCTCCAAGGCTAATTCCTCAGTTCCGTCCGAGCGGTTCGAGTGCTTCTTGGAGGCAAACGACTTCACCGGTTTGTCCAGTGGCCATAAAAGAGGATATTTTCTCAGTGCATGTGGCCACAAGATGTTTGGAACAGCTAGGGCTTTAGCAGCCCCTCAATCCATCCATTCGATGCCTTGGGAGACTTTTTTGGGGAAACTTAAAAATCATTACTCTCCAACTCCCTTGCACATAGCCAGACATTATGCTTTTAGGCAGAGAACCCAGAGAGAAGGGGAATCTGTGAGCGACTACATGGCTTCCCTCAGAACAGCAGCCCTGCACTGTGACTTTCCTGTACTGGACGATGCCCTGTTAGAACAGCTGGTCTGTGGTATCAAAGACCTCAGGCTTCAGCAACGCTTGCTGGCATGAAAAGCCTTCAGGCAGTCATGGATGAAGCCATGGCATATGAAATGTCGGACAAATCCACCGCAGAAATTCAGAGATTTCTGCCACCGGCCACCCATACCAGCAGGGGCCATGTTGTCCATCACGAAGAAGACAACAAAGAAGACTTCTCTGACGAGGAAGAGATTAGCTGCCTCAAACTGGCCACCAGAAAAAAACAGACTCAGGCTGATTTTTTACCTCAAGCGGGTTGCCTGAGTTGTGGCGGGAACCATGCAAGGTCAGTCCGCAGGTTCAAAGCTGTAATATTCCGTTGGTGTGACAGGAAAGGACATTTAGCCAAGGTCTGCAGAGCGGCCATGCCAATCTCTGACCCACCTCCGGAGCACGCCTTGTCTAAACAATTCGCAAAAAGACTTCCCAAACACCGCGAAGACTGCTTTGCCATCGCAGTGACTAGCAGCATCCTGAATGGGCTATCAGCCATGCTTCCCTGACCAAGCCTACCCATAAGATATACCTGACTGTGGGCATAGAGGGAGAGCCCTGCAAGATGGAAGTGGACACTGGCTCTTCCAAATCTCTGGTCTCTTGGGCTACTATCAAATGGATAGTGCCCAGCCTGACCAAAGTTCAACTCAGACAGTGCCCACCTTGCCTCAGAGACTATCAAGGGCAGCCAATACCCATTGTGGGTTGCGGCACATTCACCATAGCCAGCAATAACTTCCTGGGGCCTCTTCCCCTCATCATTGTAGATGGCCATCTGCCCAGCCTCCTGGGGCTTGACTGGTTCTCCGCATTGGGGCTCAACGTCTCCGGCATCCACTCCGTTGTTCCAGATTCCTCCGCCGCACTGGCCAGTGAGTTCGCGGACGTATTTGACAACAAGCTTGGTAAATATAATGGGACCCCCATTTCTTTCAACCTGGACCCCCAGGTGGCGCCAATATGTCTAAAACCCAGGAGAGTGCCTTTTGCTCTTCGGCCCAAGGTAGATTTAGAGCTAGATAAATTAATAGTACAAGGAGTGCTTGAAGCAGTAGACCACTCCCTCTGGGAGACCCCCATAGTAATACCTATTAAGCAGGATGGTAGTATTAGGATTTGCAGGGATTTTAAATGCACAATTAATGAACCCTTACCCAGTGCCAGTGATTCAACATCTGCTCCATTCCTTAGGCCAGGGAAACATTTTTGCCAAGTTAGATTTGGCACAAGCGTACCAGCAGCTCCCTGTAGACGAAGCCACTGCCATGGCTCAAACCATCGTAATGCACCTGACAAGAGTTTGAAATTGTGTAGGGACAACACTTCTGTGAGGTTATGCATTGTTTCCTACTGTTGACACATGCGTTCTTGAGCCTAACAAATATTAAAGGAAGAAAAATGGAGTTGCTTTGTAGTTATTGCAACTCTTAGCTTACTAACGCTTTTCACAGCTTCTTCCCTTTTAAACTGCCTGAATCTGTTTTAAAAGGTCTTCAAGATAATAAGACTGTACCAATCCCAACATCAAAGTGGTGTTTAAGAGCAAATAGCTCCTGCTTTTAAATCTTCATCAAGTTTTCTCAAGTTGATGTTTCCACGGTTTGGAAAGGCAAAAGTGTCTCAAACTCCAAATTTTGAAGCACATGCTGTTCTATGCTCAGTTAGGGAGGCATCCGTCCTGTAACTTAATAAACCTCTCTCTGTCCCTGTAGAACTGGTGGCAAATTGGCTTTGAACAAAGAACAGATCCAAAACAGTACACTTTTCACAAGCTGGTGTCCGCAGATGAGTGACTACACTTCTCAAAATTCCCAACCAAGAGAACCTTTTGCAATGTTGGCCGAGAATGAGAAACTAGCAGCCTCAACTCATGTAGAGGAAGCTAAGATGAAGAAATCCAGTATGTTGGGCTACTGGACTATAAGCATCCAGATTTACATTTACATATACATTTTATTGGATTTATATGCCGCCTTTCTCCCAAAGGACTCAGAGCGGCATACAACATTTTTTTTAAAAAGCACATATTACAAAAGTTAAAAAGGAAATTAAATAAAGCATCCAAAAACAAACCCAATTAATATTAACAATAAAAAAACTAGATTAAAATTAACAATTAAATTAATTCACAATTCTTGTGTTCGTTCTTTTCTTGCTCGCTAAAGGAGTGATCTGAGCTTGTAATTCTACTTGCTATTTTTACTGTTCTGTGTTTTTTAAGTTGCTTCTGTTGCGGTTTGCTTTCTTTCACATCCAACTCAGAGTAGAGGGGGACGGACAGGATACACATACTATCACACCCATAAGTTGCCCGTGTGCTGTTATTCTGCTGACATTTTCCTGGTGGAGTTTAGTTACATTTATCAGTGGCGGCAATGACACAAGGGCTAGGGTGTCAACAGAAGGCTTCTATAACATCAGAAGTCTTCACAAAGAGACGCTTTTAAGTTAACCCTAAAGATAGCCCACTCATGCCTCATGGAAGTAGCACTACTGAAATATAAACAAAAACCCCTCTGGCCCAGACATTTTTGGTTATGTTTACAGATTAAATCTCAGGATGTGTATATTAGATGTTCTTGTTTCAGGATATTAATGGCAAAATGAACCTGTTTTTGATGTTTAAGTCACATTAATGTCTGATGGACTGTTAAAAAGTTAAAGGGTACATCAGCCTTACTGTAGTGTGTGACATATGTTAGTCATACCATACTAGCTTAGGAATTTGGGATTGTTTATAATGAACATAAGTTGACTGAATTTAAATCCCCCAACAGTTTAATCATGTTAAGTTCCACTTCCTCCAAAAGACAGCTTAAAAAAGAAAAAGAAACATGAAAAGCAGTTGCTTTCTTATTTTAAACAGTAGTATAAAACTGGCTATTGTTCCAGGAACGCACATAGGCACATACAGACACACACATATCCTCTGCAACTGCATTCTCTAACTTAGCTAAAAATCTTTTAAGACAGCATTTCCTTTCGTTCCAATGTCTTGCCTCAGCCTAATAAAAGAAGGACACTTTATGAAATCCAGTTACTGTCCTCCATTTTGTTTCCATGATGGCCAGCACCGCTGCCACTGAAAATGCTTAGTCCAGCATGTTGTGTATGGATGAAAAATTGTGGCCAGACCCAACACCTTCCTGTTACTAATTATAGTTACAAAAATATTAGGTTGGGGAAAAGAAACTATACTTTTGACCTCTACAACTAGTTGAAGAATTGTCATCCATCTGGATAAATGTGGTGAAATTTACTGCCTCTACCCTCCCATTTTTTCTGTTCACAGATAGGAAGAAAGATGTCAAGAAATTACTGTGCCTAGCTTTAGGATAAGCTCCGAATGCCAGTGGTCCTAGGATCAGCTCATAATGCCAGATGGAATGTAAGTCATCTGGAGAAAAATGGATACAGGCAATTATATAACTGATAGAACAGAATATTTGTAGCTCAAACTGTTGGATCTGTGGTGCTCAGCTTGGTTGATTTCTTGCAGATATTTCATTAACCAAATACCTAACATCTTACTGTGGTTCCCCGAAAATAATACAGGGTCTTATTTTCTTTTGACCCTCAAAATAAGTGCTTGGCCTTATTTTTGGAGAGTTCTTATTATTTTTGAGGTACAGGAGGCGGCGAGCATGGTCACCTCATGGCTGCTACTGTGTTGCAATATTTTTGGGGGGGGTATTTTCAGGGGAGGGCTTATTTTAGCACATGCGCTCAAAAGCCCGATTCGGCTTATTATCCGGGGAGGTCTTATTTTCAGGGAAACAGGGTAGCACTAAGAAAGTTATCTAGTTGGGTAATGAAACATCTCCCAAGAAATCAACCAGGCTCAAAAAGCACCAAGGAGTACATCAGAGGTGAGTTCTGGTTTTGACCGGTTCGGCCAAATAAGTAGTAACTTGGTGGCCTGTGTTGCTGGAACTGGTAGAGACCCAGGCCTGCCACACATCCAAACCGGTTCTCCTACGGTGACACCATCTTGATTTTTGGTTCTGCACATGCGCAAAACAATTTTCATTACAGAAATGTATTTTGTTTCCCTTTTTCTAATGTTTTGTGCATGCACGGACAATTTTAGATGCAAATGTGCACATGTGCAGAGCGCGCGTTTGGCGTGCACGCAAAATGTTTTGCTCAAGAATTCTGGGAGTTGAAGTCCACAAGCCATAAATGGGCCATCGTTCCCCAGCCCTGCTGTAGAGTATGCAGAAGAGGAATTGGTACATTTGTAAGGGACAAAAATAATTCCTCTATGAGAAAAGACTCTTCAGCTCATAAAAAAGGCACCTAAATGAGGATTTGTTATAATGGCATTAATTGCAGCATAATATGGAGGAAGTCGAGAAACGGGAAAACTTTCCCCTTTCTCATAGTGGTAGAAACCATACATTGTGAGAGGACCCACAAGGACATCATTTCTATAATAAAGCTGTCACTCATGGAAAGGAAATCTGTGAATCATGCCAGTCATGATGCCCAAAAAGATTACTTGTTTGGTGTTTTTTTTTTTAAAAAAAGCCTTTTGCTTAACAAAATTCTTTTGTGACTAAATATTCAAACCAGAAGCAACGAAGGCAAAATACAATATATTTTAAGCAATTAGATACATTTAACACCTTTATGCCAGTAGCAACTGCCATCAGCATCTGGATGGCAGTTGTGTGAAAAGAACATGAGACTGAATGATAATGTCTCACCTCACCGGGCTGTTCTTCTGTTTTCATGTCCTTGTGACTAGCTGTCCACAAACCTCAACCTGGGTTATGAGTGTGTAACCCTTCATCTCTAAAATTCTTAGGCTTCTAACAATATATTTTCCCCAAAGGAAGGTATCCCTGCATCTAAGACGTTGCTCTCTGCAAGGAACATCTAAACGGAATAAATTGTTTGGGTTCATTGCTGTATTCTCAGACCATCTAAATTAATGTTCTCATTTGGGAGACTAGGAACTCAACTTCCATTTAGTAATGTTACAAGCATGCACTGCCATTGATTGGACATAAAATAATGCGCATATGATGTATCTCAGGTCTTGTTGTTAGTTGCGAAGTTGTGTCCGACCCATCACGACCTCATGGACAATGTTCCTCCAGGACTTCCTGTCCTCTACCATCCCCCGGAGTCCATTTAAGTTCACGCCTACTGCTTCAGTGACTCCATCCAGCCACCTCATTCTCTGTGGTCCCCTTCTTCTTTTGCCCTCAATCGTTCCCAGCATTAGGCTCTTCTCCAGTGAGTCCTTCCTTCTCCTTAGGTGGCCAAAGTATTTGAGTTTCATCTTCAGGATCTGGTCTTCTAAAGAGCAGTCAGGGTTGATCTCCTTTAGGACTGACCAGCTTGATTGCCTTGCAGTCCAAGGGACTTGCAGGAGTCTTCTCCAGCACCATAGTTCAAAGGCCTCAATTCTTTGGCACTCAGCCTTTCTTATGGTCCAACCTTCACAGCCATACATTGCAACTGGGAAAACCATAGCCTTGACTACATACACTTTTATTGGCAGGGTGATGTCTCTGCTTTTTAGTATGCCATCTAGATTTGCCATAGCTTTTCTCCCCAGTAGCAAGCTTCTGGACACATTAACAGCAAAGGCTGATTATAGTCAAGCCCATTCTTGCATAAAAATGGGGGGGGGAGATTAATTAGTGGAATTTTACCAGCAGATACAGATATATTTCATTATAGCCCTTCTGTTTTTCCTACCTCTGCTCCCATTTTTTAAAACACTACAGAAGAATTGATCAAAGATGGTGGTAGGTTGTGGATCTTATTGTAAATAAGGCCTAACTGGAAAATAAGTCCTAATGTGTCTTTTGGAGCAAAAATTAATATAAGACCTGGTCTTATTTTCAGGGAAACATGTTTTTTTTTCCTGCACAGGTTCCTGGATTATCGGGGGGGGGGGAGGCCTGCAAGTTCTGTTTGCTATGATATTCATGGCACATTACAACAGAGATAAGATGCCCATATTTGCTCCATTTATAGCAGATTTTTTTATGTGGTACCTCCTGTGAATATGCATGCATGCATGCAATTTAGATGGAAAAGTTTTAAGAGGAAAAACAGCAGCAAGGAACATGCAAACAAAGCCTCTATTCTTTAAACCATAGGAATGATAACAATTCTTTTGTAAACAGGCTAATATATTTGAAGATCAACAGACCAGTTTAGTTGCATGCAAGGTAATTGATTAGAAATACTCTTCTAAATTTGCTTTCTCAGGACCCCTGTGCATTGTTAAGACTCTTCTGCAATATGGGGTGGTTGTTTTTTTTTAATATATGGTACCAATTAAGGCAATCAGATTCCAAGGTTATGGAAAGAATGTTACCAGCAATTTGTCCAAAATGTCAAGAACCCTTGAATTGACCTGAAAAGCCAATCACAGAAAGACCAGCTCCAGGGAGATTTGGCTGCCATCTTCCAACATGGGCGGAGTTTGAAATGGAGCCACTAAAGAAAATTTCCTCAACCACTCAGACTCCCTTTGTGTATTACTTGAAGTCACCAAGCATGACTTCCCCATAAGAGCTAGTGACTTGAGTGGGTACTGATCAGGAAAAACATTTTATACATGAGTCCCCTCTTCCCAAGGGTATATTCTCAAGAACTGCAGCAATACCCAGAGAATCTCAGCAGAGTTTGAACTATTCGGTGGGGGAAAAGATGGGACTAGTGTAAGAATACAAATCTAGCAAAAATGTGTTCAGGGAACATACTTCACCGGAGGATTGGTCCAAAGTATAGCATTATTCCAGAAACTTGCCAGAATATTCACGTCTGGGTTCAGATCTTTAACATTCATTTCAAATGCCATTTAAAAAAAGAAATTGGCAATAGGATTAGAGCAATGGTGGGATTCAAATTTTTTTACTATTGGTTCTGTGGCTTGGCTTCGTAGGCATGGCAGGGGAAGGATATGGCAAAATCCACCCCACTCCAGGGGAGGGATACTGTAAAATCTCCATTTCTACCCGACTCCAGGGGAAGAATACTGTAAAATCTCCATTTCCACCCCACTCCTGGGGGAAGGATACTGTAAAATCTCCATTTCCTACCCACCCCACTAACCTGCTTTCCAGTTCCGCTCTCCTGTGCAGGGCAACAGAAAAAATCCAGCCAATCAGCTGGGATTCAGGAGGCAACAAATAGATTGGGAGCGGAGCCAGTCAGAGGTGGTATTTGCTAGTTCTCTGAACTACTCAAAATTTCTGCTACCGTTTCTCCAGAACCTGTTATAACTGGCTGAATACCTCCTCTGAATTAGAGGCCTGAATACGTAGATACTGAAAACAATTAACAGTCCCCACCCTAACATGAAGAAAAGAAGCTTTAAAGGCTTTGATAAATTTAAGAAGCATATTTAGAATGGAGATGGAAATCTGAGTGATACAAAATGGGATGAATCTTGGGCTCCAGGGCTAAAATTTTATCTTTTGAGTGAGTTGAAGTAGTCTTGGGCTAGGGACAAAAGTATAATTTTAAGGTGGAGGGTTGGAGGCATTTTTCTCAGTCTGAGTTAGTTTTGCAATATCGGAGTACACCAAGGGACCTAGTTGCAGTGAATATCTATCTATCTATCTATCTATCTATCTATCTATCTATCTATCTATCTATCATCTATCATCTATCATCTATCTATCTATCTATCTATCTATCTATCTATCTATCTATCTATCATCTATCTATCTATCTATAAATGCCTCTCTCTCTCTCTCTCTCTCTCTCTCTCTGTGTGTGTGTGTGTGTGTGTGTGTGTGTTCCAGCATAACTCTGGAACACCTCGAGCAATTTCAACCAAACTTGGCACACAGATTACTTACCCTCTGGAAACAAATACTGTGGGAGTAAGACATGCTTAATACCCCTCAGGGTGTGTGTTCTGTTACAATACAGCCTGTTGTACCATAAAATGGATTCTACTGTACAGCACTGTGGAGTTCCCATTGTAATGGCTTTACAGTACTCCTCAAGGGGGCTCCCTCTGGTAAGGAGGAGAAATCCAACATTAGAAATTGTGGCGACGTTCATGGAACTAAACTAAAATTAAATTGCCAGTAAATGAGCCAGGATGGGCCTAATATAAAGCAAAATGGCATGGTCACCACATGGTAGATGCTAGGAGTGGCAGCAGGATGTTGAAGGATATAGACTTCTGCTGGGTCCTCTAATTTAATTTAGCCAGGATAGCACAGGAGAAGATGTTGACTTGACTTGCATCCTTGTGCAATAATCGCATTGTGTCTTGGACCAGAACTATCAGCATGTAGAACAAACATTGGTAGCCTGATTATCTTTAATATTACTGGCTTTTGAGATGCAAACTATCATCATTTTGCTGCTGTCCTTTGCATATTGATTGATTTAACTTTCCCCCCCAGAATTTTATGTCCAGTAAAGAGAAAACAAGATGTAGTTTCATTGTTATACAGAAATACTTTAAAAATGGAGCTGTGCTGTGGAAATCGCTGGATGTTTTTAACACAATCCAGAATAGCTTGTGTATTTTTACTCAAGGGTGTGGTGTTCAGAACAGAATAAAACTGGGGATTTTGGCTATGTGAGATGTGCAGGATCCTTTGGGAAAAATACTAGAAGTGATTGGAGCACAAGAAGTAATGTTTTCCAGAGATGAACAATCATATCGAAATGTAGGACTTAAGACCCTTTGACAAGATTCCTTATAATGTAAGCCAAGACTGGTTTGTGCAGTTGTGGGCAGCTTTGAAAAATTATTTCCTTTGTTTTACAAGAAAAGCTACAAAGTGGAGAGATTCCATAAATGGCCATCTAACTAAGTCCAGGTTCTGCCATTTGGGGTGAGGGTGAGTGGCATAACCACCTCCAGTGTGCCTCAAGCACTGAAAGTATGTTGAGGGACAGATGGCTCCTTAGGGGATAAGCCCACTTGGCTGTTATCTCACATAAGACTAAAAATACAGTGGCTAAGTCAAAATCGGACAAGACACAGATATGACTGCTAACTGGTCTTTGTGTGTGCGCGTGCATAGACACACAGATAATACATTGCCTCCTTCCTAGGACAAGCTGGCTTACAATAACACCAACAGAAGCATACAAATCCAAATAAAATCCCTCAAAACTGACTTAAGGCACTCATACCAGAGGTGGTATTCAGCAGTTCTGACTAGTTCTGGAGAACCGGTAGCGGAAATTTTGAGTAGTTCGGAGAACCGGTAAATGCATCTCTGACTGGCCCTGCCCCCATCTATTCTCTGCCTCCTGACTCCCAGCTGATCCGGAGGGAATGGGGATTATGCAGTATCCTTCCCCTGCCACACCCACCAAGTCACACTCACGAAGCCACGCCCACAGAACCGGTAGTAAAAAAAAATTAATCCCACCACTGACTCATATCATAATTAGTGCCAAATGTCCTATGAAATAATTAGCATCTTTCCAAAGGCTGAGAGGCCAGGGGCCCTCTGTATCACAGGATATTTTGTATAATATATAATTATATATATTATGTGTTCCAAAGAAAGTGAGACGTTATTATGTTATTCCCCTTTCCCTTTATTTTTTTTCCCTCTTTGTGCTCCTGAGTTTGCTTTTTCTTTAATCCTTTTCTTATCCTTTTCTTTTTTTCATCTTTTGCTGAAACTTTATTATATATGTGTGTGTGTGTGTGTGTGTGTTGTATTTGTGCTGATAAATAAATAATATTATAAATGTATACAAATCTATATTTATTAATTTTAAAAAAAGCAGAGGGGGGAGCACAAAGAAGTCACATCATTTGGATCCTGCTTCTTCACTTCACATCAGTTGGGGACCTCACTATTTCGTCCCGTGAAGAACATGTACAGCGGGCTGAATCTTGTTGGAAAATATGGCCCTGCAATTATCCCAGGACCAAGCCATATAGAGCTTTACATGTAGAGATAACCAGCATTTTGAACTGGACCCTCAAGCAAAATGGTCACCAATGCAATGACCATAGAGATGGTATCACACTGCTAAATCTCAAACCCCTTGTTTCAATCAATTATAGCTTCCAAACCATGAGCAAAGGAAGCCCACAAAGACAGTGCTGCAGTAGCCTAATTATGAGGTAGTTATGAGGCATCAGGGCCTCTTGGATCAGAATGCTGAGAGTTGGAGCACCAGCCAAAGTTGAGCAAAGGTCCTCCCAGCTCCGGCCGGTAATCTACTGCCTTAGCAGTAGCAACAAGTCCAGCATGACCATCAAATTGTGGATCTGTTCTTTAGGGGAAGTGCAACTTTACTTGGTGCCAAAGTTGTAACATTTCTGGCCTACAAGCTACGTTCCTTCCCAATCCCAGTTTCGCTGCTACAGCTATCGACCTCTCATTTCATGGGAAATATTGGATGTGATTGGTATGGTCACCCTCAAATATCCTAATGTAACTTTATTTACAAGGGGTGTTTTTGAAGATGCACATGATTTTGCAGTAAAAAGTAACATGTACATAGCATTATATTCAGATAAAGTGGCTATGATGAAGTTGCATTACAAGGACCAAGCAGAGGCATGTCAAATATATATTTAAAAGGCTTGGTTCAGATAACTACCGTATAATGTGGGATCTTCTTTTCATGGAAAAATTAACTTGCCCAAGATTTCCATATCTTCTGTTTGGGGACATGGAAACTGGCAAACTTTCTGGCAATTGTTTTCTTTTGTGACTGTGAAAATTCTAAAGACCATTCTAAAATGCCTGAATAATTCTCCTTTTTTTCCCTCCCTCTGATTGTACTAAGGGAAATCATTTGTTTCGTGTGCTACTGATTTTGTAATCAGCAGGCAGCGTTTGAAGCTCTCCCAGATGCTCCAACTAATTCTGTGTTGTTCTGGGAGAAAGGAAATGTAAAAGGTTGTTCGAAAACTTTACAAGGATACATTTATCTGTTTTATATCTTTGATAATTGCGACAAAAAATAACGACGTTTATTTTTTCCATTTTACCTGTTCATCTGATGAAGCAGAATGCATCAAGGACATGATTAAGCGTTTAGCTTTAGTTTGCTATTAGATAGAAGAGCATCAATATAGGGCACAGCATTCACAGTTGGAGACCATCCAATCCCCTTCATCCTAGGCCACAAAGCCCTGTTTCATGGAAGCAAAAAGTTTCATGTCCAGACTGTCAGGGGAAAAAAACCCTGTTAGAGACCGATGAACCGTGGCTGATTCCCTTCTGCATATCTTTTGAGATATTGAGAAAAATAAGTCTTTAAAAGTATTCTAATTAATAAACAAACTTTAATTAATGAAATAATAAAATAAAACAGAAAATAACTAATTGGTTACATTTTGATAATGAAAGCTACGTTTGCCAAAATTGGCTGCCGAACAAAGAAGAGAGGAATTTTTGGAATGTGTAACGTGTGCGCAATAAATCACTTTCAGATAAGAACCCTTTTTTTTGTTTTATGACCTGCGCAATAAAGCTTTCTTAGTTTAACTCTTGAGTGTCAATTCAGGCAGTTCAGGCCTAGCAAACTTTTTAACATCGTGACACCCCTTCTTTTGCTAGTCTGGGCTGACGTCATCAAATCATCAATTAAGGCACATCTTCTTTCGCAGATACTCGTGTTGATTTGCGGCAAGTGGTTTGTTAAGCATGTCTGCGATCTGATCATGTGTAGAAACATATTGCAATTTAACAAAACCTTGCTTAACTAATTGCTTTGTGTTTTGATAACGAATGTCAATGTGTCTGGACCTAGAACCTGTAAAATGTGACTCAGAAATATAAACAACAGATACATTATCTTCCATCACGGTGATTGGTCGAATCGGACGTGTCCAGATATCTGTGATCAAAGCATCAAACCACGTTAGAGAATTACAAGCATCTGAAACACAAGCATATTCAGCTTCAGTAGATGAACATGAAACAAAACTCTGTTTTCTCACTTGCCAGTAAACAGGACAACCATTTAGGAACATCATGTAACCAGAAGTGCTTTTGCGTGACTTCTTGTCGCTCGCCCAGTCGGCGTCGGCAAAACAAATCAGCTTTGGTTGATCAGTGTGTGTTGGTTCTAGCAATAACTTCATGTGTTTAGTGTGTTTTAGGTATTTCAACAACTTCTTAATGCATGACCAATGAAATTGTGTTGCCTTACCTACTTGTCGTGATAAAAGATTAACACTAAGTGCGATGTCAGGTCTGGTCCAACTACTAATGTATAATAGTGAACCAATGACTGAACGATAAAGTGTTTGATCCTCGAACTCAGGACTTGGTTCATGTGTTAAGTTGTGAAAATCTGTTTGCATGGGTGTCTTTGTTGTGCTAGCATCTTTCATGTTGCAATGATGTAGAATGTGGTCAATTTTCTCCTCTTGTGAAAGACTAAACCCCTTCTGTGTCTTTTCAATTTGAACACCTAAATAAGTGCTAATGTGTCCTAAAGATTTTAGTGTGAAGTATCTCTGCAAACTTTTGGCAAAAATCTCACTCATTTTCTTATTTGGACCAATATAAACAATATCATCAACATAAACAAGAATTATCTCATATGCATTGTTAGATCTTTTTGTGAACACGCATTCATCAGTTTCGGACTTAATAAAGCCCATTGAATTTAGTTTGTCAGTAAGACATAAATACCACATTAAACCTGACTGTTTCAGACCATAAAGACTTTTGTTCAGGAACCAGGTATCCCCTTCTTGCTTTCGGAATCCTGGAGGGCTTCTCACGTAGATCTCTTCATCTAGGTCTGCATGTAGATAAGCTGTGTCCACATCAAATTGAAAAACTTCTAAACCAAGAATAGTTGCAGTGGTTAAGGCAATTTTTACACTTTCAGTTCTGACTGTTGGTGAGTAAGTGTTTGTGTAGTCCTCAGGATAACGTTGAGCGAAACCCTGAGCTACCAGTCTGGCTTTGTATAAAGACTCACCATTCGGTTTCTTCTTGATTCTGTAAACCCATCGGGTGCCAATGACTTTCTTATTTGCTGGAGGTTTTGCAGGTGTGAATACATTAAGTTTCTTTAAACTGTCCATTTCATCCTGCATTGCATCATACCATTTGTCTTGTTCTGAATCAGGAAGCTGTTTGATTTGTGTGAATGTCTCTGGAGGAAGAGTAACGTTGCAAATCAAAGGTACTGGTGATTTTGTCAGTTGCCATGAATAACGTTGTGGAGGGATTCCTTTTGTGGCCCTCTTGGAGCGTCTAGGAACAACAGACCAGTCTTCTTCTTCTTCTTCATCATCATCCTCGTCCTCACGTTCGTCGCTAGCATCAGCATCCGCGGCTTGAGAAGACGGAACATCAGGTTGTGAAGAACTGGTAGAAGGAATATCTGCCTGCGAATTGTCATCAGGCTGCGTGGCATCTGGAACACCATCTCTAGGAAAATAAACTTCAGGATCATTGGAATGAATCCTGGACCAGTCAATGTCTTCCTCAAAATTAGCAGATTGTGAAATGACAATCACATGTTTAGTATCAATGAATTTGTACCATTTTGAATTATCATCAATACCCATAAATCTCAGTCTCTTTGCTACTGTACCTCCCTTTCTTCTTTGACTTAAGGGAGTGTTCACCATAGCATATGAACCAAAAATATGGAGGTTCTTGAGATCAGGCTTGTAGCCATACAGCATGTAGAAAGGAGTTTGATTGATTACACTGCTCCAAGTACGGTTGACAATGTAATTTGCATATTTGATTGCTTCACCCCAGTATGCGTTACTGAGATTGGCATCTTCTAGAAGACAACGCATCATGGTTTGTAGAACCCCTTGTCTTCTTTCTACGACTCCGTTATGAGCCGGTGTATATGGAGCAGATGTCTGATGAAGAATTCCATTCTTACGCATCCAGTCCTGGAAACGCTGAGACATGAATTCTGCACCACGGTCACTCTGGATTCTGGCGATGCGAACTTGGTATTGTGTAGAAACAAATGCTGCAAAGTCTTTAAAGATCTGAAAGGTCTCAGATTTCTCTCTCATAGGATATACAAATCCATATCTAGAATGATTATCTACAATTGTTAAAAAATACTTTCTGCCACCAAGGGTTGGTGGGAAAGGACCCACTATATCAGTGTGTACCAAATCAAAAATGCGTGTTGACCGGCGTGTAGCGTGTTTGGGAATTGCAGCCGCCTTGGATTTAGCCTTTTTGCAAACCGCACAATCCAAAAACACCTTACACCCCTTTAGATCCAAACCTTTTGCGAACTCCGGCATCTTTCTAAGAACACGGAAACTGGCATGCCCCAATCTTCTGTGCCACTTGTGAATACACCTGGAATGCAAAGGTTTACCAGTTAGTGAATTCTCAACATTAACAGTTTCATGAGGACCCTCGGGCTTGCCCTGAACAATCTGTTTCTGTTTTCTTTGTTTGTTGGCTTTAGGAGCCTTTGGCACAGTAACGCTTTCTCTCTCTGGGACAACTCTCTCTGGGTTTGCGTTGTGCCTTTTTGGAGTTTGCATACTTGCCTGTGCTTGCCCTTTAGGCTTTGGCTTTAAGTAATAAACACCACCAATCAGCATGGTTTCAGCAACAATATCACCATCTTTAACTAAGTAACTTGCTTTTTCGAGGTGGTGAACCTGGAACTTTAACTCTCTAGACAAGTGACTTTGACTAAGCAAATTACTGGTTGCTGAAGGTATGTAATAAACATCAGGGATGTGTGTATCGAGCTCTTCAATGTAAACAGTTCCTTTTCCCATAACCTTGCAAGTGTGGTTGGTGAAGGAATACAGTTCTCGATACTCGGGCTCTGGTTCGCCCATCTCTGTGAAAAGTTCCCTTCTGTGGGTAACGTGCACAGCTGCTCCACTATCTAAAGTCCACAAAAGACGTCTGTCGAACTTTGGATCAGGTTGTGGAACGTTGGTTATGGCCAGTGTTGCAAGCGGAGCTTGTGGATCACGCCTTGGACCACGACGACCTTGTCTTCCGCCTCTACCTCTGCCTCTGGAATCTGTTCCTCTGGGCTGGTACGTGGCGGGAGCTGGAACTCGTTGGGGACAATCCCGGGTGTCATGTCCCACACGGTTGCAGGTGTAGCATTTTGGCATCCTTGGAGCGTAGCCTCTTCCTCGGAAGGGACGTCTGGCTGGAGCCTTTGGTGCTGGAGGCCGTTGCAGATGTGGGGTAGCTAACCTGATAGCTTCGTCTTCCACTAAAAGTCTGCAAACGTGGTTAACTGTGCGTTGAGCAATAGGCACGTAGTTAATCTTTGCAACAGCATCTTTCCATTCATAATTCAATGAGTTAATGATGATGCTAATCATTTGGATATCATCGATTACATGGCCATTTTGTCTCAATTCACTTCTCATTCTTTTCAGTTTGGTCAAATGTCCACCAATTCGTTCACCAGGTTTCAACTTCGAACCATGGAACTCAGACATGAGCAAACATGAGGATTCAATTGAAACGGGCCTGTAGCAATCTTCCAAAATAGCCCATATTTCTTGGGCAGTTGCATCAGGTGGAAAGATACCTTGGATCTCAATTTCCATTGACATGAGTAAAGTCGTGATAGCTCTGTTTTCGAGGTTTCTTATTGCAGGTGTCCAGGGTTGACGGGGAGGATCAAAAACCATGGAATATGTGCCTTCTCTTCGAAGCAAGAGCGCAATTTCACTGACCCAGGCTTTATAATTCTCTCCTGACTCCTTTAATTTGGACTCACCAGTCAAGGGGGTGACTGTGAATACCTGCTGAGGAACAATTTGTTGCTCTGGTTGCAAAGCTGGTTGTTGAACCAGGGGATGCTGGGGTTGCATCATTGGCCTTTGCGTGGCAACATCAAATTGGCTTCCTCGAATTCGCCTTTGGCTTTGCCTTATTCCATCTAGGGAGAATTCAACGCCGCCAGGGGGTGTTGAAGACTTAACCTTTGGAGACAAAGTTTTGGCTTCTAAAGGACTCATAGACATATCTCTGAAAATCTGGTCCAATTTCTTAATCTTTTGCTGTAATAATTTTTCTCCGCCAGCAGATGGCAGTGCAGCTTCACTTTTTGGCTGCCTCTCCTTTGTATACGTATGCGGGAGTTCAGTTGACTCAAAGGGACCACGTGACCTCGGTGACGTGTACATGTCTCTTTGTTCTAATTGACCAATGAACTCTGTGGGGTGTGTCTTAGACTGTTGTTTTGAAGAAGACAAGATGGCGTCCTCAGACTTTTTGGGAGTGGGGGAGCTTCTTCTACTTCGCCTTATCTCTTCAAAACACACTCTCGCCTCCCTAACATATTTTTCTAAACGTTCTATTTGATATAGATAGCTTTGCATTTCTTGCTCACCATCTGGGGAGATGTTATAAAATCTGCTTTCTGCGTGGGAGGATTTTAACTCTGCCGGCAGTTGCCATTCATCAATCGTTTGATAATCTGCGAGGGTCTGGGAATGGAGTGGCTCTGGCAGAGTGGGAAGTTTTGGCTTGGCCCCCAAAAATTCATAATCTCCTGGAGATATTTTAGAAGGAGGAACCACTGACCTCGTTTCGTGGATGTCGCGTCCTGTAGCTCCTTCTCCCATATTTGGCTCGGCACCTGAAGGAATTTGTTGTTCCTGAAGCACGTTTTGATCTTGCTTCTCTGTGTCCGAGGGAGCCTCCTTGTCAGAGGAAGCTGATCCTTCTGTGCTCGCCCCATCTTTCTTTTTCTTTTTTTTCTTCGACATGGCTAATTAGGCTTAGTCGGTTATCTTTAGATAGCATGAAGGGAAAATACAGCCATAAATTGTAGTCATCTCAGCTGGTATCATCAAAAGCCAAAACACTGCTACCAAGGTGTCAACCAAACCTCTGCTACCAAGTTGTCAGGGGAAAAAAACACCCTGTTAGAGATCGATGAACCGTGGCTGATTCCCTTCAGCATATCTTTTGAGATATTGAGAAAAATAAGTCTTTAAAAGTATTCTAATTAATAAACAAACTTTAATTAATGAAATAATAAAATAAAACAGAAAATAACTAATTGGTTACATTTTGATAATGAAAGCTACGTTTGCCAAAATTGGCTGCCGAACAAAGAAGAGAGGAATTTTTGGAATGTGTAACGCGTGCGCAATAAATCACTTTCAGATAAGAACCCTTTTTTTTGTTTTATGACCTGCGCAATAAAGCTTTCTTAGTTTAACTCTTGAGTGTCAATTCAGGCAGTTCAGGCCTAGCAAACTTTTTAACATCGTGACACAGACTATAAGGCAGGGGTGTCAAACTCGATTTCATTGAGGGCTGCATCAGGGTTGTGTTTGACTTCGCCGTGTGTGTGTGTGTGTGGACAGGACCAGCATGACATCACTTGTGTCAGGGGCTGCCTGTGGTGGGCCAAGTGATCTGCCAGCTAACACGGGCTCCCGAGCTCCGTTTTCAGCTAGGACGATCTCCTACAATCCTCCGCCAGGGAAAATGGAGCATGGTTCTCGTGAGTTCCATTTTTAGCTGGGACAGCCTACTGCAACCCTCTGCCAGCAAAAACAGAGCTCAGGGGGGCCTCATAGAGCCCTCGCAAGCTCTGTTTTGACTGGCAGAGGCACTGCAGGCTGGTCCTTCACTATTTCCAGGGTGGCCCCACAGGCCAGATCTAAGCACCCTGTGGGCTGGATCTGGCCCCTGGGCCTTGAGTTTGACACCCCTGCTATAAGGGATCAAGATTGCTGAGCAACTCCCAAGTAACAGAAGAAGAGGGAAGTAGAGAATGCTTCACTGGCTTTAGAAGAGAGGGGCACTGAATGGAAGACATCAGCATCTCCAACTCAACCATGTCCAATCATAGTCGGATGCACACCCTGAAAAGTGATCGCTCTTCCTCTTTGAAGAATGGGAGGTTGCTTGTCATTCCACTTGCAACTAAAGAACTAGTTGCAATGCTTTAGGTTTTTAGAACAACTTGCCAGGCAGACAACATTTCTAGAAATTGGAAGACAGATTTCACCAGAGTATCACTTCTGATAGCCAAGAGCTTAATGGATTTAAGGCTTAATGGGATTTTTAGCCGTAAATTCTCCAGTCATTTCAAGGTCCTGCGTCCTCAGATATACTCCATACAAATAACAGTTCCCAAGTCGACACTCTACGCCGGGGGTCAAGCGCAGTAAAAGAAGCTGTTTATGGGGTTATTTTAACCTGGTCATTTGAATTCAGACGTTCAGGAATTCATGCTCCCTCTGGGGAAATGAATGTGAGGCCGGAGATGCAAGGCATTAATAATAATGACTGAGTTTTATGATGCTGTTGCTTTACTTCCAAATCATTTTTGAACTGAAGAAAGGCTTTTTAGAACACCTTTCTGAAATCCGCCTAGGTTACATTTCATAATGGGTGATGAGGAGGAGGCAGATACGGAGAGGAGACAAGAGATTGGCATTGTAGCTGATGAGCCCTAGACCCAGAGGAAGGAAATAAACAAAACAAAATGGATCCAATTGGCACAAATGCTATGAGAAAGACAGCAGGCTCTGCGCTTGCCAAGTGGAAAAAGAGTAACTCAATGGAAGAAGGATTTGTTTACCACTCCAAAAAGACATTCAAGTCAGAGAAAAAAATTTAGGGGGTAAAAGAAGATTTATGGGTTTTTTAAAAAAGAAAAATAGTCACGTAGAAGTATCCATTTACAATGCCTACAACTAATATTGGCTTTTTAGTTGTGAACAAAAGTGGAAGAGTAAATTACCCTCTCTGAATGCATCCACAGGGAAATTTAAACAAAGGGGAGGGGGTGGAGGAAAGGAGTCTTCATTTTTTTTGAACTGTTTTCATTTGTGATTAAAAGATGTCTCTCTCTCTGTGTGTGTGTGTGTGTGTGTGTGTGTGTGTGTGTGTGTGTGGAGACATTCTTGGCAACCCGCTATGTTTTTCTTTTCCTCCTCTTTCCCTTTCTTAACTGGGTCTTGTCACCATGTATCGGAATGCAGAAGATGAGAGCAAAAGTGCAGAAGTGTAAGATTTTCTTGACGTGTAAAATATTAGCTGCTGCTGTGTAGGATGGTTTATAAATCTCCGTGGCTGTTTACAGGAACCTGTTAAAGATCAGAACAAGATAGCACCATTGCTAATCTTGCGCGCAATGCTGTCCAGGAGCCTGCTCTCAATTCAGTCAACAAACTGTTCGAGTAGAAACACAGCTAGCAACATTTTTTTTCTTCCTACGATCTGTATAAAAGACCCTTTTGTTCTTCCCAAAGCCTGAGTATGATATCATTTGTTTTGTACTGTTACTGAAGAGCAATAGAAGGGAAATCAGCAAAAGCTGATCAGTTCATCACGTTGGTAGCTGTGCTGGATTAAAAATCCCAGTTTAACTCAGATTAGAGTCATGGTTAAAGACATATGCAGACAGAGACTGGCTCCATCTTTAGAACTAGGTCAGGGGTTGGCAACCTTAAACACTCAAAGAGCCACAAAGGTCCTAACTGAAAGAAGACCCCCCCTATTCAATTCTGGAGCTGACTGGAAGTCCAGTTCCTCCACGGTAGAGTGTCCTCCTAGCGCGGCATCCTTGTTCCTCTGCAGACTGGAAGTCCAGTTCCCCCACCATAGCCTCCTCCTAGCACAGCATTCTTTCTCCTCTACCTGTCCTAACCAAAAGCCCTAACCCTAACCCTATCAATTGTGGAGCCAACCGGTGACAGGGTCCGCAACAGTAGGACGAAACAGTAGGATGCCACATGCAGTTCCAGAGTTGCTGAGCCCTGAACTAGGTGTTAGTTATGTAAGAATTGGCCAAGGGTTTGTTTGTTTGTTTGTTTGTTTAAAAAAAAGCATTGAAAGAAATAGAAAAGCATCTAGAAAAAGATATAGAAAAACAGAAACTCCTTTTTCATGGGGAGAAAAACCGGGGGGGGGGGAACTGCAGTGGTACATACATGCACAATTTTTTAAAAAATGTATTGATTTTTAATTAATAACAAAAGAAAAAAGAGCAGAACATAAAAGTGACAGTAAGAGTGATACATATGTTGTCAAAAATAAGAGACGTAAAAAGTGCTCCAACAAAAAAAGTTTTTTAAAAAAACCAATGTAAGATGCATGGAAATGTAGTAAGGATAATCTTTCTTTAAAACACGTTTATACAATGTTCTATGCTTACCAAGTTTGGGGACAAAGTAGTGGATTATATAAATATGATTATACAAGAAAAAGTAAAATTCTCAGAGGATATTATTCTCTTAAACTGCACACTTCTTACATGGAATTTGATAACCAGACAACATAAAGGGATGGTGGTGCAGTGATTAGAATGCAGTCTTGCAGGCTAACTCTGCCCACTTCCAGGAGTTCGATCCTCACCAGCTCAAGCCTTCCATCCTTCCAAGGTTGGTAAAATGAGGATCCAGATTGTTGGGGGCAATAGGCTGACTCTGTAAACCACTTAGAGAGGGCTGTAAAGCACTGTGTGTAACTGATATTGCCATTGCTATTCTCCATGCCTGTACTAGGGCTAAACAGCTGATATTGCAGCATTGGGAAGAGAAAAGTAGGCTGCCTTTTACTCAATGGATTGAAGCCCTGATTGCCCTTGCCATTTATGAGCAGATTGCCTATAGACCTAGATCTTGCGTGGATGTGCGCACATTGATAATGCAATGTACATGCACCCCACCCCCGGCGCATTAATGGCAGAGACCCAAAAACCAGATGGCTGGCGGGAGGTGCACGCACATGCACGCACGGTGGAGCTGAGCTGGGGTGACGACTTGCCTGCTCTGTGTGCCACCTGTGCCATAGGTTCGCTATCAGGAATATATAGTATTGTGATGGTTTACTGTTGCAATGACATATATAGTACCTGCACGATTTTGAATCATTCAACTTTAAATTCAAATGTAGGCCAGCTGGCATACATTACACCCACCTAGACCCCCGGATGATACTCCTGCCAACCTGGTGCCATTGTTTTGCAGTCCTGCCAAGGCAGCAAAATTGCCCCTCCCTGGTGGGATATGCAAATTCTACTCTATGAGTAGAATTGTAGCTCAGAAATTGGTAGGTCAGAAATTTCAGGGCCATGCTGGCCATTAACAGTAAAAGAATAGAGCCTTTTAATGTCCCTGTAAATTGCAACATTGACTTAAGAACTGCAATTCAAAAGGACCTTCCCTCATAGCCGGAAAGCGAAGTTACCCCCTCCCTTTTTTTTAACCCTTCTGCTGGAAAGCCATCAAAGGAAAATAAAGCAGGGTTCTTCTTAACCTGTGATTCGGACAGAGGAGGGGAGATAACATGCCTCTTCTCCTCCCCTCCCCTCTGCCCCACATACCCTTCTTCTCAGCCAAATTAGCTCAACAACTGGCAGCTCTTAAATGTAGACAGCCTTGGGGTAAATGTGAGAATAAGCTGCAAATTAAGCATCCCTTGACAGATGGACGTTTGCAGAGTGAGAAAGACCAGACTCAATCTTCAGCACAGTGCTGACAAGTGAAGGATTACACCATCTTTGAGAGTGTGAGCCACGTGTTCTAAGTACCTCATCACACTGGATGGGTACATGCACGAAGATAATCCTCAACTGCCCTCCCCCATATCAATGATTTATAACCAGCAACACTCTGTGCAGTCAAAATACTGAGCACATGAAAAACCCCAAAGTCTTAAGACTATACACTATGTCTGTCTATGTAGGATATTGTTGTTGTTAGTTGCAAAGTCATGTCCAACCGATACCGACTCCATGGACGTTTCTCCAAGACTTCCTATCCTCTACCATCCCCCAGAGTCCATTTAATCTCATGCCTACAGCTTCGGTGACTCCATCCAGCCACCTCATTCTCTGTCGTCCCCTTCTTCTTTTGCCCCCCACCTTTCCCAGCATTAGGCTCTTCTCGAGTGTGTAGGAAGTTAGGAACCTTTTAAATCGGGGCTGGGCAACTTTGGTCCCTATACAACCTGTGGATTTCAACTCCCAGAATTCTTCAGCCAGCAATTCCGAGAGTTGAAGTTCACAGGTCATAATGGGGCCATAGTTGCCCATCCCTGTTCTAACCCCACACAAGGGCCATAGGATTTGGTATTTCAAGCCAATTAAAAAGTCTACACAGATTGAGTGACTGTCAAAACAGCCACAGCAAAGGACATGAGAGCCTTTGAACCATTCCTGCTCCTCTAAGGTATCTACCCATTTAGAATACAGGTAATCAGGGGTGGGATTGAAAAAAAAATAGCAACCAATTCTTTGCCTGGTTGCTGGGTGGGCATGGCCATGGTGGGTGTGGCCTACTTGGGCTCCTGCACCATGGCAGGGGAGAGTTTTCATCCTCCCCAGGTTCTGGAGGGTTTTGTCAAGCCTCCTGGAGGGCAAAAATGGCCTCCCCCGGGCTCCAGAGGCCCTCTGGAGGCTGGAAACAGGCCCATTTTCCAACTTCCAGAACTTCTGGTAGGCCCAATTTCTACCCTCCCTGGGTTCTGGAGGCTTTACCCGAGCCTCTGGGAGAGGGAACAACAGCCTCTCCTGCGCTCCTGGGGCCCTCCGGAGACCGGAAACAGGCTCATTTCCAGACTTCCAGGAGGGCTGTTTCACCCTTCCAGAGCCTCCGCGCAGGCCCTGCACTTACCTGGCATCCAAAATGGGCTGCGTGGAGACTCCTGGGAGGGGTGGAGTGGGGTGTGCGGGGCCAGCCAGTCCTTGGAAGTACTGGTTTGGTGAACCAGATATAAAATTAACATCCGGTTTGCCCAAACCGATCCAAACCGGCTGAATCTCACCCCTTCAGGTAATCCTCGACCTCTGACCATGATTGAGCCCACCTTTTCTGCTGCTAAGTAAGACACTTGTTAAGTGAATTTTGCCCCATTTTATGACTTTACTTGCCGCGGTTCTTAAGTGAATCACTGCAGTTGTCAAGTTAGTGACATTGTTGTAAAGGGAATCTGGCTTCCCCCTTGACTTTGCTTGTCACAAGGTCGCAAGGGGCGATCACGTGACCTGGGGACACAGCAACCGTCATCAATATGAGTCCGTTGCTAAGCATCTGGTTTTTGATCACATGACCCCGGGGATGCTGCAACAGTCATAAGTGAGAAAAAATGGTTGTAAGTCACTTTTTTCAGTTCTGCTGCAACTTTGAACAGTCGTTAAATTAACTAAATGTAGTGGCTCCGTTGATCTAGATTTCCTGATTTCCTGTCAGCACGGATTAGGTCTAATATGCAGGCTCCATGCATCAGGATGAAGAGGGGCACTCTTCATAAAAGTTCTAGAAGAGGAAGTAATGAAATAAATTAATTCACAAGAGCACTAACATAGCAACACAGAAATAAAGAGACACGTATAGTTCCATGCAGGATCCCTGTTTATTCGTATGAGTGTATGAGACAGGCTTTGGATACCATTTACGCAATCTGTTATGTAACAGGTCAATATTAACACCCAGAAGATTTGTGATTATGTCAGCCATATCTTTGGTGAAAACAAAATAGCAAAAGAACAGTTATAGAAGGAGGGAAAGGGGGGGGAGCGTTCTCGACAAGTGAGATTATTTATATTTTTGTTCTTAAAAGTAATCAATTAAATTCACTTCTTACTTGTCAGCAACCACTTGCTCTTATGTTTATCAGTGTTGCAGGCATTGCAAAAAGAAAAATATATGATTAAATCTCTGGAAAATTTTGAGAGTAAAGAAATTCAGAAACTTAATGTATCATTTGCCAGAGCATTATTTTATTTTTATTTTTTTATAAATCTTACAGGTCTAGTGAAGTTTCAGCAAAAGCAAGTTTTATAACAAGCACAGTGATAGATAACTGATTGCAACCTTTTAGGGATAACATATGTGTAAAACACACACACATACACACGAGAGAGAGAGAGAGAGGGGAGGGAGGGAGGGAGGGAGGGAAGGAAGGAAGGAAGGAGGGAGGGAAAAAGACAGAGGGAGGGAGAGAGATGGAGGGAGGAAAGGAGGGAGGGGGGAGAGAGGGAGGGGAGGGAGGGAGTGGGGAAGAGAGGAAGGGAGGGAAGTCCTTGATTGTATTAGGGCCTCTTCCTTCTGTGCTATTTTGCCTGTATACTGCAGACATCTCTGGACCAGCCAAATTCCATATCCTGATAAGAATAACTTTTTGAAGGTATATGTTTTGTTTACTGTACACTAGTCTCCAGGATTACACATATAGTAGATACTGTGGAGAAACAATTTATTTAAATAGGTAAAGATTTCAAAACACTGTCAGTAACAATTAACACAAGTATATATACTTCAGGTACTGGTCACTGTATAACATTCATTACTGATATGGACTGTAATTTGAAATAATAGAATAATTACTGTGTTCCCCCAAAAATAAGACAGGGTCTTATTTTCCTATATTATTATTGTTTATGTTTATATTATTTATTTATATTTATATTTATATTTATATTTATATTTATATTTATATTTATATTTATATTTATATTTATATTTATATTTATATTTATATTTATATTTATATTTATATTTATATTTATATTTATATTTATATTTATATTTATATTATTATTTATATTTATATTATTATTTATATTTATATTATTATTTATATTATTATTTATATTTATATTATTATTTATATTTATATTATTATTTATTTTATTTATTTCCTTTTGACCCCCCCCCCCTGAAATAAGCACTTGGCCTTATTTTAGGGGAGGTCTTATTATTTTTGAGGTGCAGGAGATGGCGAGCGTGGTCACCTCATGGCTGCTGCTGTATTGCAATATTTTCGGGGAGGGCTTATTTTAGCACGTGCACTCAAAAGCCTGATTGGGCTTATTATCCGGGGAGGTCTTATTTTCAGGGAAACAGGGCATTACAGTTAATACCACTGAAAAGTATTGCGACGGGTCATGATATATTTCCAGGATTTGGAAGAATGCATTGAAAAATGGCACCATTGGAAGAAATGCAGATCTTTTGCCACAGATGGTACCACCATTTGTGTGTTCTCAAAACATTGGCATAGTTGAATGATGAACAGAGAAACAATATACAATATATGAGAGATCTGCTTCACTAATGTACTATGCTTTTTGCTTCAAGACGCCTTGTGGAATAAAAACCTACAAACACAGAACAGTATGGCTGTAGTTCTTAAATCGGTTAATGTTATACCTCTGTAAAAGACTAAATGCAGGCAATTTTACTTCTTCCTAGCAGTGAGTGCGGCTAACTTTTACACCACACCAAAGTTAGACAGATGAGCCAGGAAAATGTCATGGAACATAGAGAGGAGATATTTTGTGAAAATGAAAAGCCACAAAAGTCAAATCAAATCTTTATTACAATCATAGACAATCTTTTTTTTTTAAAGCAGGAGTAGATGATTGCCTAAACACACCGAAGGTGAAAGTTCAGAGTAGATTCAGGTGTTAACACAAGCGTAAAAATATGTAAAATCCTCCAAAGTGAAGCTTCATTTGTAATGGGAATTGTTGATAAAATGCTAATTTGGTCTGCTTCCTAACACTGACTTCCTGAACCCAAATCAATGAGTTTTCAGATACAATTTCTAGAATAGAGAAGCCATCTGATATACACTGTAATGATTTTAAAGCACTTGAACCACAATTTCAGGGTTTTTCTACACAGTATTATTTGCTATGGAAAGTGGCAATGTTGCAGAACAAATGTGGATGGTGTTACTGGAGCTTCAGTGTAAATCCATTTTGAAGGGGAAGTATATGGAAGAATTCCAGATTTCTGCAAGTTTTTTTCCTAAGAATATTTAGGGTATCCACTGTTACAAACTGGATTGCTTGCCTTTTAAATGACTTGTGCTTTTGGCTCCTGGTCGTGAAATAGATTTGTAGGGATTCTTCTCCCTCCAGCTGATTGATTGCTAGACAAACAGACAAGCATTTACTTACTAATTACTACTGCGAGAAATAATCACTGGATGCAAAAGGTAAAGGTAATGGTTTCCCTGTCCAATCATGCCCGATTCTAAGGCATGGTGCTCATCTCCGTTTCTTAGCCAAGGGAGCTGCATTTTCCGAAAACAATGCCCATGGCTATATGCCAAAGGCTGATGGAATGCTGTTATCTTCCCACCAAAGTGGTACCTATTTATCTACTTGCATTTGCATGCTTTCAAACTGCTAGGTTTGGGGCAAGTAACGGGAGCTCAACCCGTTGTGTGGAGCTCAAGTATTGAACCTGAGCTATCAGCTCTCCAATTGACAAGCTCAGCAACTTTAACCACTGAGCCATGTTACATCAATTTCTATACTGCCCAGCTCATATGACGTTCAAACTTCAAAAGTTTAGGGACTGAGATGCTGGCAGATATAAACAAGGCCTGGTTAGAAGACTTAATAATTCAATATATATACACACACAATTCCTTTCTTTAAAAAATTCTCCTACAAAAATTCCAGTTTCTTTGAAGTATTGACTCTGATTATTGAGATGTACCATAAACTCTCCTTTCTACTTAGCTTTCAAATCTTAAAAAAGTCTGCTAGATGGGTTACCAAAGTATAAAACAAGATAGGGTAATTTAAGCCAGTAATTCATAGACTATTTTAGTTTGATCAGCCCTCTATCATTGTCCAAATTTGCAGCCAGGTTTAATCCAAAAGTGATATATTAATATTATATCCAGCACCTTTTGTACAGCAGTAACAGACAACTGAAATATAGTTAATAAAGGTATTCCTCCCTTACAGGGGTGGGTTCCAGCAGTCACTACTGCTGGTTCACTTGTGAGCGTAACACGCTCATGTGTGTGCTTGATGCGCATGCATATGCGGAGCATTAAAAATTGCTCTGCGCATGCGCAGAAGCAAAAAACAAACAAACAAGGGAGAACCCATTCAGGGGTGTGGCAGGCCTGGGTCACTGCCGGTTCCAGCAACCCAGGCCACCAAACCACTATCGGTTCAGTTGAACTGGTCCAAACCATTAGGAACCCACCACTGCTCCCTTAGCAACTACAGTTGGTATTGGCAACTCCATGGCTAAGTGATGTGGTTGCTGAGTGAAATATCATATAATTGTCCACAACATACATCACTTCTGCCCTAGTCATTAAGCAAATCATCCATGGTTGTTAAACAAGACATCAAGTGACTGCAACTTTTCATTTTGCTACCAGCTTCTCCATTGACTCTGCTTGTTGGAAGCCAGCTATGAAGCACGCAAATGGCAGTCACATTGACTGTGGGACCATTGTAAATGCCCATTGGTTGTGAATGCCTGAATCCTTATTATGTGACTATGGAGACTCAGCAACGGTAAAAAAAACGTGAGGACCAGAGGTGGTAGTCAGCCAGTTTGGACCGGTTTGGGCGAACCAGTAATGGAAATTTTGAGTAGTTCAGAGAACCGGCAAATACCACCTCTGGTTGGCCCCGTCCTCCGGCCCCCGTTGTTCCCTGTCCTAGATTCCCTTGTTTTATAGCTCAGCTGATTCACGTGGCAGAGCGAATTGTCGTGCCTCAGCTGAGCTAAAGAAACAGCTCAGCTCACCAGCGCTGACACTGAGGGCGGTCTTTGAAGGCTGTGCGCACACGCAAAGCACTCTTTCATAGAACCGGTAGGAAAAGATTTGGAATCCCACCACTGGTGAGGACTGGCTGTCATTTTTTCAGCGCCATTGTAACCTTGAATTGTTGCTGAATAGTATAGTCATTAATTGAGTATTATCAATTTTGCAATAAGCGGCAGCACCATATTTCCACTTCCCATTATTGCCTCTCAACATCTTTTAACAACCACTCATGCCAAACATCCTTTCACACACCTTTCCCTGCTGATATAGTTCAGAACTTTCCATCCTGGTCCATTCAAATGATCAAAAACAGTTTAGGCAGGCACGTACAGTTAGTAAGAACAACTGGTGAGAAATTCCATTCTTGCTTTAGAATTGTTGCTTTTTTGGTGGCAGCTACAGGAATGATGCCCAATTTTTTTTCTGTGCTACAAAGCTTCAGGCTTCCCTTTCTAGCTTTATGAGGACTAGTTAGAAACAGAAATATTAGGTTTAAATTTTCATTGTTATCTGTCGATCTGTCTTGAAAGAGAGATATAGTTATGGTTATAACGATTTGTCTTCTAGCATTTAAACTTCTTTATATAATCAAGCTCAGTCCACTGTAATCTTTGAGAAACTTCTCAAGCCAACAGTCTAAGCCAAATTTCTTTTTGTTCTTGTTACTGAATCAGTTCTCCTATTGGGCCCACACTTATCAGTGCACTGGCATTGCACTCACAATTAATTACTTTGCATTGCTATTATTCAGTGACTCTGATCCAGATTTACCACTAGAGTCATGAAAAGTAAGGCTTGCTTTATAACTGAACAATCTTAGCTGCAGCAAAAGTTCCTGAATTATGTTGGGACAGAGATGTTGTACATAGAAGCCAAGCTCATGTCTTACTTCTATTGCCTTGCACCTTACTAAAATTATTCTACTTTGTCAGATTGTTAAGCACTTGATATTCTCTCCAGAAAATGAATTGGTTTACAAAACAGCTGTTCCATCTATTAAGCTTTTTAAAAAACCTGCTGATTGTAAACTCTAAGTTACTATTTTCTATTTTTGAGAGGCACAATCTCCTCCTAATCAGCCATTTTGTAGTTTTAATGAACATAGCCTTCTGAATGGATGTGATGCATCTGACAATCAAATAACCACGAGTCAATAAGTACACTTTTGGGTCAGAGAAAAGACACGTGAAATTGCTAATGGTCTTAAATGTTAGTCTTCATTATGGAAGCATGCAATCTTGGGGCAGAAAGCCAATATTCTTCCAGTCTCTCACCTTGAGCCCCAACTCCAACTACACCAGTGGTGGGTTCCGGATCCCGGTGCAACCGGTATGGCGCAATGGGGTCTGGCATCCACCACATGAACGCATGCAGCGCACGCATGCATCCTTCCTTCCTGTGATGCCTCCGTGAACTTCCATGATGCTCCAGCTACTTGGCGGAGCATCACACAGGCGCCATACATGCTGTGCACATGCGCAGAAATACCAAAGAGCTCAAATACAGGTAAGAACAATGGGTGGGCAGATTGGCCCTCTGGAGCACTGTACCAGAGTGGTACCTGGTGCTCCCGGCAGGCACCGGTATGCCCGTACCGGGGCGTACCACCTGCAACGCACTACTGAACTACACTGGGTTCTAAGCAGGGGTGGGTTGCTGCCAGCGTTAATGCCAGCATTAATGGTGTGCACAAAATGTCTGTGTGCGAGCACTTGCTTCACTCGCGTACGCCAGATGCGCCCTGTGCATTTGCACATAAATAGGTCTGTGCATGCGCAAAACATTAAAAAATGAAAACAAATTAGTGCAATGAAAATTGTTCTGAGCATACACAGAACCAAAAATCAAGATGGTGCCGCCATAGGAGAACCGGTTTGGTGGGCGTGGCACACCTTGGTCGCTGCTTGTTCCAGCGACCCAGGCCGCCAGGTTATTACCAGTTCGACCGAACTGGTCTGAACCAGTAGGAACCAACCTCTGGTTCTCAGGATTGCCTTTTGCAAATGTAAATTGCAGAGCCTATGATGCTGATCTGAACGGGGGCCAAAGAATCAGGAAACCCAGACTTCATTTATTCTGACTCAAAATGAAACACTTCACAGCTACTTACATGTAAAGACGTACTTCAACCTTCAGCATTCAGGGAAGATTGAATAAAAAATATACAAGGAAAGATGGCAGTTATTTAAAAATATTTTATAATTTCTCAAGGAAGCAGGCAATGGACCATTATACACGAACGTACCCGAATTGCAAACCACAACTGAACCCCTTGTTGCTAAGCAAGACAGTTGTTAAGGGAGTTGTGCCTCATTTTGCAACATTTGTTAAACAAATCGCCACAGTTGTTAAGTGAATCATAGGGTTGTTGAGTGAATCTGGCTTCTCCCATTGACTTTGCTTGTCAGAAGCCAGTGGGAAGGTTATAAATGGTGATCACATGACCAAGGGGTGGGTCCCAGATTCTTTTACTGCTGGTTCACTCAGGGACGCACTTCGGTCACTCTCACGCATGCGCAGAAGTAAAAAACAAGATGGCACCACCTATGGCACTGCCAATAGAACCAGTTTGGGCACTTGCACGGCCAAACTACTACCTACTCAGCCGATCCAGCCCAAACCAGTAGGAACCTCTGATGTGACCCCGGTTCAGTGCAGCTGCCATAAATACAAGTCCCTGAATTTTGATTGCGTGACCATGGAGAGCCTATAATGGTGTGGAAAACGTCACAGGTCGCTTTCTTTTCAGTGCTGTTGTAAGTTCAAATGATCACTAAACGAATGGCTGTAAGTAGAGGTCTACCTGTAAATAGATCAAAGTCATCTCATATTTCCCATCGGCAGAGATATGCTTGTTTTGTTTTGCATCAGGTGCGAAAGCTTTAGGAGAAACTTTCTAATCATAGGAGGCTGGAAGGACCACCACTTTCTTGCTCCTGATTAAGGTCTGCTATTCTCTCACAGTTGGTATTCTGCCGTTGTTCTGACCTAGGCTTCCCAAAAGCACGAAGCCGACTCCTCGTCCCGATAAAACCCCTTTTATTTAGGTTAAAGTGAATTCCTCTCCAGAAAAGTCCCGGGAAACAGTCTTTCATGAGATTTCACAACTACAGACCTTTATCAGGCTTGGAGAGCTGCCAGGCCGATATCTTCCAAATGCCACTCTGTAGCAGCAATTACTTGGCAAGAAGCCAGGAACAGATCTTCACCCTAATGAATTGAACTAATTGTCTCCTGCAAACTCCCCTCCCCTTTCGCTCCTCTTTATTCCCTATTGAGGGGGGGCATTCACCATCCACCTGTGGCTTTACTCTCAAGTCGACCTTTCTTCCTTAGCTGTTCCCTTCTCCTGGCAGCTCTGCGTATGCGCACAAGTGGGAAAAAGCTCCAGCTGTTCTTCTGGCCCACTGATGTCTGACTCCAAAGGCAACTGATAACTGTCAGGTGGCTCTGGCCCCACCTCTGCCTCCAACACAGAGCACTCGTCAGGATCTTCTGCAGACTCCAGGTCTGACCCATGTTCCTCCCCAACTTCCTCACTGCCTGAGTCTGCTACCAGCTCCGCTGGCTGCTGGCAAGCCACAACAGCCCTCAGTTTCACTACAGAAAGGACTGATAATTTCCTTTGAATATCCAAGCGCGGTGCCTGTTTTTGATAACAGAGGGCTCTTAACCATCTTACTGATATATGCTTTGTGCTATTGCTTATCATCGCCTTTGACTGGTTCCCTGTGTAAGCTCAGATGTGCCAATTTTAAACATCTCAGATGTGCCAGTTTTAAATATTTACTGTGTTTCGAGCAGCTTGTCAAACTATTCACCCTTTGCGCCTCCATCCATGCCCACGAATATGCCCCAAATGTCACTGTTTCTATCAGCATGCAGAAGAAATACTCGAGTGATATCTGGCAAACTGAATGGGAGAAGATTAAAATAGTATTTGCCATACACACTGGACCTTCCCCTCTTGCGACTGTCCTGAAAATACATTCGGTTTTTGAAGATACACTTGGACTTCAGGTCTCATCATTCCCACCCAGTTTAGCCTATTGAAGAAGTCTGGTCTACATATGGTGAGAACAGCAACTACCTGGTGTCGATACTACAGTTCTAACGCCACCCCAGTGGTGTTAAGGAATGAATCTGCGGCATTTTTGAAATACTGTGTTTTAGTACTGAACGGGGCGGATGTCCCTCCCTCATGACATCATTAGATTTTCCAAACTACTTTTCATGAAATTTAATCGTAAAAAAGTAAATTGTTTGCACAGAGTATGGTGCATCTGTTTCCAAAGAGATTCAGTCTCTCCAGTTTGTTCAAAGCAACCTTGAAACAATCCATATGTAAAGTATTCATCGGCTGACAAGCTATTGCCATTAGATTATTCACAGTAGAATTATGTTGCTAAATGGATCCATTTTTGTATAGTTTCTTTTTAGCAATTACCTTAAACATGATTCCATTTGGCCAGTGTACTAGGGGGAAGAGGGGAAAAAAATCAGTGTTATTACGGTATCACTAAAGAACTTATTGGCCTTGCTGCTTTTGTATTGTGCAATGGATTACAGATGCTCTTAAAACCCCAGCAATCTGCTTGGACACTTTAGTTATAGCAATTGTTCCATCTGTAAAGGGAAATTATTCTAATGCAATTTTGTGTTCCAGCATTTTGAACGCTACCTGTTATTACAGAACCTTGGATGGATCATAAATATGCTACTCCTTTGGGATGTATTTTTTATACTTTTTTTTCCTCTCAGAAACCCATCCTTTTTAAAATTATGGAAGATCCCAAAAGAACTTTTGCTTGTATGGATTACATTCATTGATATTTATCATATTAAAAATTATGCATCTGCTACTACTGTTTTTTGTAAATGTTTGATGGGATTTTAATATTAGTTTATTGTTCAACGTAGGCTAGTAAATCAACCTGACTCTGCAGAGCCCTAAGAGATCTTGGAAGTCCGAAAACCATACTTTTAAGTCAGTGGTCACTAACTGGTGGTCCCTGAGAAAATTTTGGTGGTCTGCAGAAAAATTATTTGGATTTTTTATATTGCACTAAATACTATTTATAATTTTAAAAAACTCATTTGAGTGGTCCGCAGGATTTAAAATTGTGGAATTTAGTGGTCCCTGAGATCCAAAAGGTTGATGAGCCCTGCTTTAAGAAACAATTCTATAGGACAGTGATGGCAAACCTTTTTCGCCTCGGGTGCCAAAGCGCACTAGTGCCAAAGTGCACAAGCCACTAGCGTGCCCACCCCCATAATTTAATGTCCCCCCCTGAGCTGTGCCTCCTGCACATGCATGTGTGATACCCCAACCACCCCCACCCCGCAGCCCCACGCATGTGCAAATGGCTTTCTTAGAGCCTGAGGAGGGCGAAAATGGCCTCCCCTGCCCCCCCCCCGCGAGGCCCTCCAGAGGCCGGAAATGGCCCATTTTCTAACTTCTGGTGCTCCCTGTAGGTCAGTTTTTCACCCTCCCCAGGCTCCAGAGGCTTTCTAGGAGCCTAGGGAGAGTGAAAACGGCCTCCCCGCCCACCGGAGGCCCTTCAGAGGCAAGAAACGGCCCATTTTCTGACTTCTGGTGGGCCCGGTAGGTCCGTTTTTCTCCCGCTCCAGGCTCCAGGGGCTTTCTAGGAGTCTGGGAGGGTAAAAAATGGCCCAACACGCAAACCAGAAGTTCGGAAATGGACTTCCATTTTTCTCCCTCCAGAGGCTTCCTTGAAGCCTCCAGAGGCGAAAAACAGCCCAACGCACAAACTGCCGAAAAACAGCCCAAAGTCAAGGCCAAAAACCAGCTGACTAGCACACGCATGTGTGCTTGAGCTGACAAGCCAACGCCTTGAGTGCCCTCAAAAATGAGTGCCATTGGTTCGCCATCACGGCTATAGGAACTCCTGAATTAGGGCTTTCCATATCTGGGAAGCATACATCTGAGCAGCCACTAGAGGGCAACAAAGAGTCCAGCATGGTTACTCTTCTGGAATTCGTTAAAATGGGCGAAGCGATTGTAAAATTTGTTACCTATGACAGTGTTTTCCTGGTTCCCAGATTCACTCAAGTTGATGAAGATATATTGAACTATCAACAGTATTTAGCATGCTCTGTTTTATATCAGACTTATTTGTTTTATATACAGTAAGATTACTGTTAACGTATTACTGACAGAAGGATAGAGCTCAGATTTCCAACTATGTATCCTGTCCTGAAAAATTTAACTCTCATGTCAACTGATTAGAAATTGCAGCAAGGATCAGAAGCATGTGCTTGGGGCACGTTTCTATATACACAGAGACAAATATATAAAATACAGCCTTTCTAAGTAACATACGCAGGTACTTAGCGAAACTTCCCCTTCCTTATTTCACTAACCCGGTTTAGAGAATGGACGTCCCATCTCTTTATCAGCAGACACAATCGACGGATTTGTAAGAGGAGACCCTGCAAGTTCGGGGGACTGAATGTCAATCTAGACAGCAGTGGTAGCTCTGCTTTTTTGCTCTAGACAGTTTTCCCCTTTGACAACCTACGAGGGAGCCTATCAAAACAGCAAAGGAAATGCAAGACATCTGTAAGAGGCTCTGCAAACATGCTATTGATTTGTTCCCCTTCCTGGTGTGGTCCTGGTATTAGTCTTGCTTTCTCTAGAGAAATGAGTCAAATAAACAAGTCCAGTAGAGAACATGAAATTCCACTTCCATTCATCTTGTTAAATTTTGCAAGCGCCACATTCGGCAGAGCCCATGCCAGCTCAGCTCTTGGATCAGGCCTGGAATTCTTCTGGATCCTTAAGGGAAGAGATGGTGACGCTGGCCAAGAATCTTAAGTAGAAACTGATGACAGCAACTGACATTAATCAGCTCCGCTGTATGTTCTGCCCAGCAGGTTTCTCCCAATAAATCAAAGCCCTTACATTCTAAAGGGCATTTAACCATTCGACAGCAACCATTCTTTGTGGCCTGGAGCTGGTACAAATGATTAATCTAATATTTAATTTAAAAACACAACCAACCTTTTTATACACGCCAACATGCATATTATGTATTTAAGCATACGCATACAAACAGTCCATCCCCCCCCCTCCCACCCCCGGTTGCAAAAACAACAGCATTGCTAGAAAGGAAGAGCTATCAATACATGTGGCTTATTTTTTTTTTTTAAAAAAAGCCAATTTTCTATGAATTTTCAACCCGTTTGGAGCTGTAAAGAGGTTGTGTTTTGAAGCATGTTTTCTTTCTAGCTGGAAATAAGGGTGGGCTTCTTTTTGACATTGTTGTTTTCTGTAGTGAATGTTACTGCTGCAGGAGATGGAACATCACAATGCACTGAGATTATAGGAAAGCAATGGGTCTGAGCAGGGACATTCTCTCTAATACAGGTTTTAGTAGTACATTAAGAACAGATCAATGAAATCATTAGGCTTCTGTATTTGGGCTGCCTCAATTTTAAACATCTCAGATGTGCCAGTTTATGGTTTTCCCAGTTGCCGTGTATGGCTGTGAAAGTTGGATCATATGAAAGGCTGAGCACCAAAGAATTGAGGCCTTTGAATTATGGTGCTGGAGAAGATTCCTGTGAGTCCCTTGGACTGCAAGGCAATGAAACCGGTCAGTCCTAGAGGAGATCAACCCTGACTGCTCTTTAGAAGGCCAGATCCTGAAGATGAAGCTCAAATACTTTGGCCACCTAATGAGAAGGAAGGACTCACTGGAGAAGAGCCTAATCATGGGAAAGATTGAGGGCAAAAGAAGAAGGGGACAACAGAGAATGAGGTGGCTGGATGGAGTCACCAAAGCAGTAGGCATGAGCTTAAATGGATTCCAGAGGATATTACAGGACAGGAAGGCCTGGAGGAACGTGGTCCATAGGATCGCGATGGGTCGGACACGACTTCACAACTAACAACAACAACATGTGCCAGTTTTAAATATCTACTGTGTTTCCAGCAACTTGTTCAAACTACTTACCCTTTGTGCCTCCCTCCATGCCCATAAATGTGCCCCAAATGGCACTGTTTATGTCAGGATGCAGAAGAAATACTCAGCTGACATCTGGCAAACTGAATGGGAGAAGATTAAAATAGTATTTGCCATACACACCTCTTGCGACCGCCCTGAAAATGCATTCAGTTTTTGAAGATACGCTTGGACTTCAGGTCTCATCATTCCCACCCAGCTTAGTCTATTGGAGAAGTCTGGTCTACATATGGTGAGAACAGCAAACTACTTTTTGTCCATACTACAGTCCTAACACCACCCTAGTGGTGTTAAGGAATATATCTGTGGTCTTTTTGCAATACTGTGCTTTAGTGTCCCTCCCTCAAGACATCATTAGATTTTCCAAACTATTTTTCATGAAATTTAATTGTAAAAAGTAAATTGTTTGCACAGAGTATGGTGCATCTGTTTCCAAAGAGATTCAGTCTCTCCAGTTTGTTCAAAGCAACCTTGAAACAATCCATATGTAAAGTATTCATCGGCTGACAAGCTATTGCCATTTTTAATCTAACACAGTCACAATACTGGCGCTGTCATACAGTAAAGATTGGGAAGGACACCTAACATGTTATTTTTTTAGAGATGGACTATTTGAAAAGCATTTTGCTTTCAATTAACCAAGCCTGCATTCTTCACTTCAACTGCAATTTAATACTTGTAGCTAATAAGGTTACTAGCAAGCTTCATCAGGCCTTTATTTTAGCCAGGTTGGATGCTTTTAGATATTTTAAGGGTATTCCTATGCACCTTCAGTTATGTCCATGCAATAATGGCCCAAATAGAAATTCTAAGCCATATGTTATTATACTGTTTCCTATACAAGGAACTTTGGACTGAATCTTGCATATCTCGTCGTGAAGAAATGTCGAGGTAGGAAATGTGATTTCTATTTAATGTTCTTCTTTCGGACCAGAAAAAAATAACCTCCCAAATCACTCAGTTTTGTGCTACCATTGCTTAGTTTTACAATGTCTTCTAATAGTATTTCATTTGGGTTTATTTTAGTATGTTCATTCTTAATTAGTTTTTAGGTTCTAATACACTTTCTGTTTTTTGGTTATGCACATTTATAGAATTGCGATATTGCTAGATAATTTGTTTGTGTCTGGCTTTAGGGTTGGAATACATTTGCCTTGATTTGAGCATGCTCGCTTATATATTTATTTAAATTTGGAAGGCACTGCCCTCCTAGGCGACTGTTAATGATTTACATTCAAGGACAAGAAGCAATAAAATAGAATAAAGAACCAAATGCAACCTGGAAAAAAATGCAACACCTCAAAGATGCACTGCCTAACCCTAACCAGGGGTGGGCTGCTCCGGGTCTGCCCGGTTCGGGAGAACCCAGAGCTAACGTTATGGTGGTTTGGGAAACCTCCAAATTCCACCCCTGACTGGCCCCACCCAACACGCCCCACCCCTGCCACCCCACCATACCCCTCCCATGAATCTCTTTGTGGCCCATTTTGGATGTGAGGTGAGTGGGTCCACATGGAGGCTCAGGGAAGGGAAAAAACAGGCCTCTGGAGCCCAGGGGAGGCAGTTTTTGCCTTCCCCAGAGGATCGAGGAAAGCCTCCGGAGCCTGGGGAAGGCGAAAATCCCCCTACCCCCGCTGCCGTGGTGCAGGAGGCTGACTAGGCCATGCCCACCATGGCAACGCCCACCCAGCAACCAAGCAGAGAACCCATTGCTGAAATTTTTGAAGTCCACCCCTGACCCTAACCCTAACAAATGATCTTCAAGGGCAGCCCTATCTAGAGCCTATTGCAGTATCCATTTGGATTCCACCTTTCTGTCCCATTAGTCAGGACAGAGGGAATCACAGCTTTGTTCCCTTTCCCAATGCTCTTGTTTATCATGGTTTGATGATACACAGGAGACCCAATGCAGTTTCAATCACGTAGGCAGGGAGGAGTCACTCTTGCATGCGGTCAGGCTAAAAAAACCACATAAAAAGAACCACTCCCACTAAAAAAAAGCTTATGTCCCAAATAAGCATTTTTTCCTTCTGTATGTCTCTTTAACACCCAATCCCCAAGGTGCTCTGGAGGATCAAGGAACTCTAGAAAAATGCCACATAGTTGTTGCAAAAGAAATCTAGACATGGGATCTTGCTTTCCTTTCATCAAAGGAGGCTAACAATTGAGACGGGGATAAATTTGATAAAATAAATAAAAAAATAAGAACCAGCACTTTCTTCTACAGAAAACCAACCCAGTATCCAACCCCTCATCCACAATGTATACGTTTTGGTCCATGTTATAGGATGTTTTATACCTGCATATTTAATTGTGTATTTTAAGCCAGTGTTTCTCAACTGGCAATTCTATGTATGTGGACTTCTGTGCCTGAATCTGAGCCAATTAGCATAATATTTAATGGTCATACTGAACAAAAAGAAGGGCTTTAGCCAACCAATTTTTGTGGCCAACCTTGATTGTTATTTTTCAAGCAGTCTACAATGAGATCATCTAATCATACAAGTCATAAATACGTATCGCAAGAGAATTCCAACCTTTCAACGTAAGGGCACAAATATTTTGCCTCACACCCTTTCTTGTAAATTTAAAAACAAAGAATTAAAGAACTGCAGTCCAGCCACCTTCATAAAATGTGGGAAAGGTAGTTGGACAGTTGTTCAGAGATCCCTGGAAGAAGTGAATTATCTAGACCTGTTTCAAGCCAATATAGCACTGTTCATTATGATCTGAAACCTTCGGCAAAACCAGGATAAGTGTGCATGCATTCTTGTGTCCTTAATATCTCAGTGGCTTTTGATACCATTGCTCATAGTACCCTTTCTGGACCAGTTTCAGGGATTGGGAGTTAGGAGCATTGGTTTACAGTGGTTTTGTTCCTTCCTTCATGGGAGGTTCCAGTCAGTTTTGGTGGAGAAAGGGGTTACTCCCTAGGCCCCTCCTCTGTGGAGTGCAACAAAATTTGACTCTTTTCTGCTTATTTAACATTAGCTGATAAATAGTTGCAGGATCGCATCCTACCACACACGTCCCTGCGACCTATCCGCTCACACAGAGAGGGGCTCCTCCTGGTGCCGTCTGCTAGTCAATGCCAGCGGGCGACACCTAGGAGTAGATCCTTCTCTGTGATGGGCCCAACCCTCTGGAATGACCTCCCCCCTGACATTCGAACTACCACCGACCTCCGTTCCTTCCGGCAAAAGTTAAAGACTCACCTATTTCAATCAGCTGGCCTGGCACTTTCTTAGTTCTACCTCCCGGGGATTTATTCATTTTAATTGGGTTTGGGGTTTTAAAAAGTTTTTAATACACTATATACTATATTTAAAATTTATTATTCTATGTACAGTCTTGCAACCTCCTCCACCTACGTATTTAATTATTTAACTGTTTTGTATGTATTTTATAACGTATTTTAGTGACTGTACACCGCCCCGAGTCCCTTTCGGGAGAGGGGGCGGTCTATAAATATGAATAATAAATAAATAAAAATAAGTTACCCGGGTATTTATTTATCCTAATTCTGTATTAGGTTGGAGCCCTCTTGTGGAGTACTGTGAAGCCGTTGCCATGGCAACTCCACTGTGCTGTACAGTAGACTTCATTTTAAGGCACAATAGGCTGTATCTTAACAGAACTTGAATCCAAAGCACTGCGATTTGACACTATAGATATAATTCCTTCCTTTTCATTTCAGTGGCCCAGGCATTCGAAAGTTATTCTGGAACACACACAAACACACACCGAGTGGTGTTAGGGGTGTCTTAAACCCCCTCCACACACACACATACAGTATTTTTTTCTCCAGAGATTAAGTAATCTGTGTACCAAGTTTGGTTGAAATTACTCGAGGCGTTCCAGAGTTATGCTGGAACACACACACACAGAGAGAGAGAGAGAGAGAGAGAGAGAGAGAGAGAGAGAGAGAGAGAGAGAGAGAGAGAGAGAGAGAGAGAGAGAGAGAAAGAGAGAGAGAAAGAGAGAGAGAAAATCATTTTTAAATATATAGAAATGGTATGAAATGTTGAACAAGGTTGTCTGCCAATTGGGGTTCAATATGCTGATGGTGCCCAAATAGTCAGCCCCAGATGAGATGGGGGAACATAAATCCAGTAAAAAATAAAATTATATCTTTCCATCCTGAGCCAGCCAAGCAATGATTTTGTGACTGGAGGTGGGTCCTGATGGGGTGAATGATCCAACTTCCAATGTAATCTTAATGGCTTTGCATAGTTCAGCTGGGTTTTTATTTCTTTTTCTTATCGTATGTTTAAGTTTTGGCATCGCTGTTTGCTAATTCCTTCCCTGCATTCAGCATTATATTGCTTATTCCCATAGGGTAGCATAATGAGAATTTGCTTGCGTTCAATTACATGTTTAAATACAGTATAAAACAAAGAGAGAAAAACCCACTGTGATTTTTAAGAATGTGAAGAGCATCTGGACCTAACAAAAGATTACATAATCACAAGCGGTTCTGTACCGTAAGTTAATAAATAAGTTAAAAATATAGCAGCCATGGGGAGTCCTCAGCCTTCACCAGCTAAGCCCATAGCCTTTGGGGTGGGGTGGGAGCTTTAACCATTCGTCCTTTCCGATTTCTAGATTAAACAAACCTTGTTTTTAGTGCTGCTATTGGGAAAACTTTCTGATAACAAGTGAGTGTCTGTAAATTTAGCAGCTTTGATAGGTAATGAAAATGAGAAACAAATGTGGTGGAAAAGTGATCCCTCTACCCCGCCCAATGCAGTAATTCGACTCTAATTTGGAAAACACTTTGGGCTTCTATTGTATACAAGATAAAGATGCCGTGCAAAATGTTTCAGAAAATAACTTCCAGTATCTAATATTTAGAATCAGCTGCTGCCTAGATGCCAAACAGTGTGGGGGAAAATGATTTCACTGATAAATATGTTGTGGATTCATGGCTAAATGAGGACATCATACAAAAGTAAAGAATAAAAACTCCTAATTTTTAAAAACGAATACTATGTTACTTTAATTTCAGGTAGTCTTCACTGAACGATAGTAATTGGGACCAGCAATTTCATCATTAAGTGATATAGTAAAGTGTGATATCACATAGCTATGCGACAGTAGTTGCAACAGTTCTGGTTAATTAAGCAAATCCCATGCAGTCATTAAGTACAATATCATTGATATCCCACCAGCTTCCCCACTGACTTTGTTACCATCTGGTGGGAAAGATCACAAATGGTGAACAAGACACCATAGGGGTCCTGCAATGGCCACAACTACAAGGACCCATTGTTAAGTATTCTCATTCAACACTGTCATAACTTCAAACCGTCACTGAGCAAGGGGGCATGTTGAGTAAGGACTACTTATAGTACCTGTCTTAGAAATTCGGAACAGAACATAACATGAAGGAGAAATAACCGGTCCTTTGTTCAACAATTATTCAGTTAGGGTTTACAAGAAAGAGGCACACCAAACAATGAGAAAGCAAATATTTTGACAGAAGTTGAGGGTTACAGTCAGTGGTGACATTCAAAAAAATTTACTACTGGTTCTGTGGACGTGGCTTGGTGGGCGAGACAGGGGAAGGATACGGCAAAATCTCCATTCCCACTCCATTCTGGGGCCAGGCAGAGATGTTATTTGTTGATTCTCCGAACTACTCCAAATTTCCTCTACCGATTCTCCAGAACTTGTCAGAACCTGCTGGATTTCAGCCCTGGTTACAGTACAGGAAGTCCTAAGGTACTGGCTGGTAGGTAAATTCTGGGGAAGCCAGGCAGTGCTTGGATTTACAGTATTTCTAAGGCAAAATTGTCCTTTCAGAGGCAGTAGTAGAGTTGGAGAAGTCTATTGTTAAGGAAGTAAACACTGGAGATTCTCTGATAGGATGAAGCAAAGAAAGGAGCTAGATTTCAAACAGGCCACATCCAAACCCTAGTGAGTAAGGATGTGTAGACCCCATTTGTCAGTGACGTGCAGTCAGGTGAGGCAAGTGAGGCACAGCCTCCCCACTCCCATCATGAAAAAACAAAGTAAAAGGAAAAAGCTGAGCTAGTTGCTGCCTCACTGTGGATGACTCTGCTCTCCCTCCCCAAGTGTAGTGACTTCCTCCCCAGGCCCCCATTCATTTCTCTCTCTCACACACACAGCTGGATAAAACTATATAAAAATCTAGCCCAGCTTCACTGATTACAAGTTTGAAAAGGCAACGTGGCTCCACCTGCAATCAAACTACACTTGGGAAGGGAGAGCACAAGCGAGCACTGAGGAGACCACAGGAGGAGGCAAGAAGCCAGGCAAAGAGCCATGCTGTAGTACACACACTTCCCTCCAGCCTCTTTCTTTTGGAAGGCTTTTGGAAGGCTCCCCTCCGGCTTCTCTGCCTCTCCTCTCACCCCAGCCTGCCAGCAGGAGGTGGTGGGTGGGCTTTATTGTGTTCCAGGCATTTCCCACCCAGACAGCAGGCTGCATTTGCAATGGTGGAGGTGTTTGGGAAAGGCAGCAGGGGAATGGGGGGGGGATGGCAGAGGAGCTGCTTTCAAGCCACTGGAAAAGATATCCAATCCAACTTTTGTGTGTGTGGGGGTTTGTTTGAGAGTGAGTGAGAGAGGGAAGGGGTAGGAGAGATAGTCCAATCCAACTTTGGTGTGTGTGTGTGTGTGTGTGTGAGAGAGAGAGAGAGAGAGAGAGAGGGGGGGGGAGGAAGGGAGAGAGGGAGGAAGGAGGGGAAGGAGAAGAAAAAGAAAAAGAAAGAAGGAGCAAAGGAGAAAAACAAATGCTGTCGCTTTAAATTGGAACTGAGCATGCCTGGCTGTGGAATTCTGGGAGTTGAAGTCCACAAGTCTAAAAATATTTGAAACTCAGCACTGTGTCAGTGCCTCACCAGTCATAAACCTCACCGCACGTCACTGCCATTTGTTATATCCATTTTTCTCTACCAAGCTAAGTAACAATTTTAGATGTCAAGAATCTTGTCTTTCCAACTATTGCTGAATCACAATTCAAGAGGATTTCCAGCCAAGAAGACTTTTGGGAAAGTTGCAGTTCACTATCTGATGGCTGCAGGTTTTCCACCCTTGCTTTAATCTGAAATAGTGATTTAAATGTTATATTTATAAATCCCCTTTTTCTGATCTGAATTTTTTTAAAAAATAGACCAAATAAATAAGTAATGGCTCTGAAACAGAGGTGGTATTCAGCCAGTTCTGCATCTGGAAATTTTGAGTAGTTCGGAGAACTGGCAAATAGGCTGGCCCTGCCCCCGCTTCCTCCCAGCTGATGATCTTTTGTTGCCCTGAACAGGAGAAGGGCGCTGAAAAGCAGGTTAGTGGGGTGGGGAGGGAATGGGGATTTTGCAGTATTCTTCCCCTGCCATGCGCACAAAGCCATGCCCACAAAGCCACGCCCACAGAACCCGTAGTAAAAAAAATTTGAATCCCATCATTGCTCTGAAAGAATTCTGGACTAACATTACAACTGTATTCTGTTTAGCTTCCAGACGTACAACCTCTTTCTCCCAATTATCATGCACAAGTATCCCCCATTACTAATTTGGCATCCTGTGTTTATTAGAATTCAGAAGCTCCAAACACAATTGGAATTATTCCACAATTGTGGAGTAATGTACCCTTATTGTCTCTGCAGCCTTCCCAAAGGATTGAAGTTTTCTGCAACTGACTTTGCCTCGGGCCCAATCCAAAGAGGATTTCCCCACTGGAGCAAAAGTAACTAAATAAAATCTATACAGCCCCCAGTCAGATTCTATCTGGCGAAAGGGATTGCCTCTACTAAGCACGAAGAAGCAATAATGTTTTCTGATCTGAAGCACAGCACATCTGGAAGAGATGTGGCAATCTCTCCTTAACCTGCAGAAGCAGAGCCAGTTTTTTGATAAAACATTTCCTGTGGTGATGCAAGAACATAGCAACTTTTTGCTTGCTTATGAACACCTAAAACAGATGTGCCCAACATTACCGAACTGCATCTCGCTCTTTCATTTCATGTGTGATTTACTGGCATGTGTTCTATCTCATTTCAGCTGTGAACATTTATTTCCAGGAGAAAGCTCTCTCTCTTTTTTGGTTCTTTGGGATGGGAGGAAGGCAGATAGTATCTAAAAGTAGTTTGGAAAACAATCGTTGTCTTTAACTTGAAAACTGAACCTTTGCCAAAACCCTAAAAAATCAGAGGGAGAAAGGATGCGCATATTTAAAACACGCATGCACAGATCTGTGTATGCAGAATTAATCAGCATGAAGAGGACCCTGACAAAACCTACTGTCATGTGCTTGATTCTCCCTTTATTATTAATTTCCCCCCTCACTTTTTCTTTCTCTACATATGATTTGACCCCAAACAGGGCTGGATCTTCAGCGTTGTGCAACTTATATCTCCTTCATCTCTCTGTGACACACGGGTTGAACAGCCAACTTGACCATCATTGTTGCCTGCATCCACTATAACCTGAATCCCAGATATTGCATTGCAGGGGTGGGTTGCTACTGGCATTACTGCTGGTTCGGCACGCAAAAATTTGCCTAAAAAGGTATGCGCATGTGCACATTTAAAAGGGGGGGGGAATACATTTTTGCAAGGAAGCTTGTTCTGCACATGAACTGAAAATCAAGATGGAGGTGCCACCGATAGAACTGGTTCAGGCGTGTGGCAGGCCAAGTTACTACCTACTCAGCCAAACCGGTCCGAACTGGTAGGAACCCACCTCTGTTGCATTGCCTATCACTTTCCTCTTCCTATATCTCTATGGCAACAGGACCACGCGGCATCAGTTAATACCAATTTGCATAACACAGTGAACATTTGATAGGATAGCAATCATCCAGCAATGCTAGTGTATTCTGCATATGTCCCCAAACATAAGCAGGGCCATCAACATACAAAACCAAGGAAAAGTAACTGGGTTTAAACAAAGCTATCTGCAAAGCCCAATTTGGGTCTAATGGCCAATTAATAGTGAAAGCATCATCTCAAAAAAGCGGTATAGAGTGGATGGATCTGGTACTGATGCTGGGCCTGATGTATCTAGTTCTTTAACATAATTGACTTGTATTTCTTATCTATCTGACTCATTCCATCCATTTAGTAGGACGAAAGTACTTAATGCTCTTATCCTGTAGGGCCCATAATGTAAGGCACACACATAGAAACCTTCAAGGGTGTGTTACATGACAGGCAAGAAGTTGTGGGCTATGGGTTTTAAAGTACTGCATCTAGAGAGTACCAGGTTGGAAAGAGTGCTCTAAATTTCAGAAACACTACAATCTCTTACCTGCCAAGTTCTGTCAACCCCCCCCTTTCCCCCCCCCCTTTCTGACTTCAGGTCATATGTCGTGATTTTTTTTTTTTTAGAATTCTAGAAGGTCTAAGCACCCATCTGCTAACAAGTCTATATTCTATCAAATTATTCTAGAAAGAGAATAACTTTAAAAGGAATGCAGAGAAGAGCAGCAAAGACGATTAGGGGACTCTAGGATAAAACATATGAAGAACAGTTGCAGGAACTGGGTATGTCTAGTTTAATGAAAAGAAGGACTAGGGAAGACATGATAGCAGTCTTCCAATATCTCAGGGGCTGCCACAAAGAAGAAGACTCTTTCTGCAGGAAATTTTAGCTGCCTAAACCAGAAGGGGCCAATGGGATGCGGCCAGAATTTCTCCCTCAAATACCTTTTCTTAATGATTTATTTCCAGTTTTGTTGCTCTTGTTTAAGGTGCTGCCACAAAGAAGAGGGAGTCAAACTATTCTCCAAAGCACCTGAGGGTAGAACAAGAAGCAATGGGTGGAAACTAATCAAGGAGAGAAGCAACTTAGAAGTAAGGAGACGTTTCCTGACAGTTAGAACAATTAATCAATGGAACAGCTTGTCTCCAGACATTGTGGATGCTCCAACATTGGAAGCTTTTAAGAAGAGATGGATAATCATTTGTCTAAAGTGGTGTAGGGTTTCCTACCTAGGCAGGGGGTTGGACTAGAAGACCTCTGAGGTCCCTTCCAACTCTGCTATTCTATTCTATTAAGAAGCAATGGGGTTTTCATAGGGAATCTTGAAGCAGCTTCTTTTTGATACTGATTTTATCACTATTTTAATTTAGCAGCTGACACCAGAACAATAGCAGGAATTTCCCAGCTCCTCTAAAACTGGCAAAGTTTTAAGGCTAATATTGCAGTACCGAGCAGAGAATAACATAAACCTTGGCAGAGAAACCACTGCAGGTTCTCTATTTTCTGCATATCAACAAAAATGGTCACCATTGCTTTGTACCTTCAATAATTATTATTATTGTTGTTCTTAATTGTATAATTATAGTTCCGAAATTAACATTACTTTTGATTTTCTGGTTAACAGGAAACTACAAATATCTCATGCAGAACAGTCTAGTACAGTGTTGGTGAACCTTTTTGGCACTGACTAGCAAAACGGGAGTGTGCATGCACATGCTCACTGGCTACCTGGTTTTTTCAGTTTCTGGAATGCGCATGCACAGACCAATTGGTCTTCAAGTGTGCAGGAGTGCCTGAAACTGGAAAAGCAGCTCCCTGGTAAACATGCATGCACCAGGTAGCTGCTCTTCTGGTTTCTGGCATGCATGCACATGCAAAGACCAGCTGGCTAGTGTGCATGCATGTGCCGGAAACCGGAAGAGTAGCATCGCGGCGCATGGCTGCGCTTCTGGTTTTCAGCACTCCCACGCATGTGAAGACCAGCTGGCCGGCACACTGGAACCCTGGAGAGCAATGGGCGAACAGATTGCGTGCCATAGGTTTGCCATCACCGGTCTAGTATCAACAGTACTAATATGGGATTCAATTCCACAGCTCTCTCTGTTACTGGAAGACTCACAGCTGAATCTGTAAAGTGCCTTTGCTGAAGAAAGCATTTGTACAACATGATTTAATGACTCTGAAGATCTTTGCACACATGCAGCCCATCACCACCAATCCTAACTAAAAAGCCAAACGTGAGCTCTCTGAATGCCATGATGCCAAGATAGTTGGCACTCCGTGACTTTGTACAGTTTCTGTATTGTGTTCCCTTCCTTGTTTATTTTAGCCATAGAGTTTGGAGCCAAAAAAAAGGGCAACATACTAAACCCATTTTGCAATTTAAATGTCATTACACACAAAAGAAAGGGGGTTTTAAGAGGAGCCAGAAAAGGGTGAAGTAGCTTGGGTCAGTTGTCCAAGAGGCTGGGAATATAACTACAGTATTCTTTCATAGTGTTGCATCTGATTGTGTTCTGTTTTATCCCGCAGCTGCTTTTGCCTTAGCTTGTTTTAGCTGATCCATTCCTCTTCTTGGAACATTCCCAGGGATTAGTTCCTCTTCCCCGTCTCTTTAACTGCACATACCCTCCTTCACGGCACAGAAATGCTTGCAAGCCAGGGCTGAAGAGACATACATTTACAAACCTTTGACCTCTCATTGCTCTTGGAAAAACTATTTGCATTTCCTCTCCCCGCCTTCAGAGATCAATAGAACTTACATCCCAGTCAGTTCACTCTGTGCTTCTGGATGTCTATTTTTCTATTTAAGAGTTTATCTTCCATATATCCAACTAGCGTTCATTTGGCACAGTTCAGGGGAAAGTCTTTTAATACTTGTATGCTATTTTCACAAGACTTGCTGCCAAGCAATACTGATAATCTTAGAATAATCTTATGTCTAAGGAAATTTACCCATGTAGTATGGATGTATTATTATTATCCTTCTCATCTTTTCTACTACCTTTTCCTATTGGTATCATATTATGGTTATTTTTCTTTGTTGTCTGTATATACATTGAGAGCATATGCACCAAAGACAAATTCCTTGTGTGTCCAATCACACTTGGCCAGTAAAGAATTCTATTCTATTCTGTTCTGTTCTGTTCTCCTCTGCTCTCCTCTACTTTTCTCTACTCTACTCTACTCAAACACACTTTGCAAGGTTTATGGGGAGGGGTGCGAGAGAATTAACCTTGAATCATTTGAATTCTAATGAACATTTGTACACCCTTAAACAAACATCTTTCCGCTCCATGCATTTGACAAATCTTTTCTGGGATCTAAAAGTATGAGAAACATGTGGTGTAGAGTAACAAATATTTACATGGGATATTAATGAGATACAACCATTGACAGATTTATAGAATCAGAAGAGAAACCAGAATTCCTAATCCAAATCAGTTTTTTCTTGTTTCTTTGCTGCCAAGTCTAGTGGCCACCCAGACATTTTCTTATTTCAGGCATGGTAGCTCAAGAGTAAGGCCTATGTATGAAAGGAAAGTGGGAATAAAGGAAGACCGTTCTACTGTGTCATCTTCCTCTGTTGCTGCTTCAAGGCAGCTATTGTCTCTCAGCTGGAGTAGCATCAGTGCCTGAGAATTTCTTCCTCTTCATGGCTCAGTTAATGAGACAGCTGGAACACAAGCACAACAGAGGTGGTATTCAGCAGGTTCTCACCAGTTCTGGAGAACCAGTAGCAGACATTTTGAGTAGTTCAGAGAACCAGTAAACCCCACCTCTGACTGGCCCCGCACCCATCTATTCTCTGCCTCCCGAGTACCAGCTAGTCAGGAGGGAATGGGGATTTTGAAGTATCCTTCCCTTCCAAGCCATGCCCACCAAGCCATGCCCACAGAACCAGTAGTAAAAAAAATTGAATCCCACCACTGAGAGCACACCAGCAAAGATGCTTGTGAATAAACTGAATGAGGAAAGGGATGGATGGATGGATGGATGGATGGGCCCATCTCCTCTCAGGTTTCCAGGGCTGTAAACTTTTATGGTCCTTTGAGAAAAAGCAGGAGCTGAACTATGGCTTGGGAAAGCAGAGCCAGGAAGCATTTCTGCTTAGCTATAGCCGCTTTTCTCAAATGCAGATCGCAATTTATCTTTCTATCTATCTATCTACCATATCACATTTTTAAACCGTCCATCTCCCTTAGAGAGGGATTCTGGACAATGTAAAACAAAACATTAACAGATAAAAACAGGATAGAAAAGTTAAAAATTTAGAAAGAAGCAAGCATCCCACCTTCATTCCCCTCACACGACTTATGCAACACAATCACTCTGTGATTGAGATGGGCAGTATCTAAATTTGACAAATAAATAAAGTATTGACAGAACATGCAAGGAAGAGTTGCTGCCTGTGGTTAGATATTGGAAGTTCAGAAATAGTAAGCAGGCAAATGAAGCTGGAGAGTATGCACTAGGAAAGTAACATAGGGCAGGAGAATAAGTTACCCATTTCTGCCAATCTAATTTTTACATTGCTAGCACAGTCTTCCAACAACCAGAACAATGGCTACACATATGGACATCACCAGAAAAAATACACAGAAATGAAACTGACCATATTAGGTGAAAGAGCACAGTTATAACAACAAAGTTTTAGCCAGTGGCTGACTGTGGAACAGATCATGAACTGCTCATGTCTTAATTCCAAATCAAGCTAAAGTGGAAGAGGAAAACCAAGAAATTACCAAGAAATGATCTCAAGAACAGATCCATCATTTTGAAGGTGGGCATCCTGAATTATTTTTAAGTATTGAACTTCATTTATAGAAAACTAGAGCAACTGTAGACTGAATCAAAGAAGTTGTTAAAGAGGAATATGAAATGAGGCTACCAAATACAGGGGGGGGGAAGCTAACTAGATATCAAAACAAATGTTGAAAACTGACCCCCCAAAAAAGCCAAGGCAAGAAAGACAAACATCTCAGGGAGAAACTTGATTTATTGATTTATTGAAATAATTTAAGATGGCTGTTAGAAGGGACAAGAAGGTTGTCCCAGCAAAGCTGGCTGAGGAACTCTGGGAGTTGAAGTCCACAAGCCTTAAAGTTGTGAAGGTTGGAGACCCCTGTTCTAGAGAATGCTACCAGCAAATAGATGGTAAACGATTTCAAGGAAATCAGATAAGGATGGGAAGAGAATATTGAATTCTGTATAGTAGAGATAGCAGCAACCAAGATACTTTAGAAGCTATTCCCTACTTATAAGAACTTTTTATACCAGAAAATGAAGTTAGATCAGTATTTCAGTCATTAGAAAGTTGGAAAGTTACAAGAACTGATAGAATATCTACGGAAATATGACAAAGCAACAGAAGAAGGATCTGTAAAGATACTAAGCAAATTATGTGAGCAAATCTGGGCAATTGCCAGAAGATTGGGAGAAGTAAATCCATATACCAATATCAGAGAAATCAGACTTTATCAAGTCAAAGTTTAAAAACTTTTGTACAATATCCCTGATTTCCCCATGGAAGCAAAACGAGACTTGGGATCAGGCAATGCAGATTACAGCACTATCTGGAAAGAGAGATGCCAGATGTTCAAGATGGTTTTTTAAAAAGTTCAATGAACAGGAGATATTACTAAATATCTAAAGAATTACAAAATTACTAAAGAATACAAAACAGAATACAAGAAAGAATACCAAAAACTAAGTCAATGTATGCTTCATTGATTGGAAAAGCCATAGATCAGTTTCTCAACCTGTGGAACGCAGGCTCCGGGTGAGGGTGGGGGCGCAATGTCATCACAGGAGAAATGTTATGATTAAACTCTTGAGTTAAGTCTTGGGGGTCCGTGGCCACAGAAGATATTTCAAGAGGGTCCAGGTTGAGAACTACTGTTCTAGATTGTGTCAATTATATTAAGCTGTTAAATGTGCTTAAGGAAATAGGGATCCAGAACATCTCATGCAAAACTATGGACAGATCAGGAGGCCACATCCTGGATAGAACATGTTGAAGCAGACTATCTGCATCTCACTAAAGGAGACAAAGCTCTATACTTTCTCATTATTTATGCAGCCCATATACTGAATATATATTATGGAAAGCTGAATTGGAAGAAGACGAACTAGCCCTGTGCAAGCCATGATATTCTTTATGACAAGGGTCATTGAATTTGGGGTATAAGAAATGTACAAAACCATACATTTGTAAGTTGTGGGCAATTTCTGGGAAAGATTACCACATGTATTATATTAAATATTATACTGCCATCCAGAGTAAAACTTGTATATGACATTTAGAAAAATATAGTTTGTATGGACAAAACCCAAACGCATATCTAAGAAAGAAGCAGATTGTTTATATTTAAACTGCAGTGGCAAAAAAATAAAATAAAAAGATTAGACATCTTACCTTACAAGAAATTGGGGAGATGATTTTTGCTACCATTGGCAACACATTTAAATATTGCAGATGTGTATGTGATTAATCTGCATACACTTATTCCATGGCGACAAAAGTATGGAATATAGTCTTAGTGAACAAATAGCCTCATTTGAATAAGCAATATAGCACTTATCAAACAATATGCCTTGGTTCATCTGTAATTCCTAGTTGAATGCTGTGAATATAAGGTAGTCCTCGAGTTACAACAGTTCATTTAATGACCATTCGAAGTTAAAAGGGCACTGAAAAAAGTGACTTATGACCATTTTTCACACTTGCAACCACTGCAGCCTCCCTGCGGGCATGTGATCAAAACCCAGATGCTTGACAACTGACTCATATTTATGATGGTTGCAGTGTCCCATGATCATGTGATCACCTTTTGCGACCTTCTGACAAGCAATGAGGAAGCCGGATGCACTTAACAACTGTGTTATTAACTTAACAACTGCAGTGATTCACTTCTGAACTGTGTCCAAAAAGGCCGTAAAATGGGACAAAACTCACTTAACAAAGATCTGGCTTAGCCAAAGAAAGTTTGGGCTCAATTGTGGTCGTAAGTCAAGGACTATCTGTATGGTTTAGTTGCTAACAATAGCCCTAATCTTATCAGTTGTGCATTGCCCTGCCTGTTAATTTCTAGATGTAAAGTTTTAGACACCCTGAAGACACCCTGAAGTCATATTTTCCTCCTAGTGACTGTATCTGTGCAGTTTCCTTGGGACCATTACAGATGCTGTGATCTAGCCAAGCACTAACCAGGGCTGACATCCTGAGATCGGGCAAGATACATTAAAAGTGGAATGGAATGGGAATAGAATGGAATGGAATGGAAGAATAGAATAGTATAGAATAGAATAGTATAGAATAGTATAGAATAGTATAGAATAGTATAGAATAGTATAGAATAGAATAGAATAGAATAGAATAGAATAGAATAGAATAGAATAGAATAGAATTCTTTATCGGCCAAGTGTGGTTGGACACACAAGGAATTTGTCTTTGGTGCATATGCTCTCAGTGTACATAAAGAAAAATAAAATACATTCATCAAGAATAAAAAGATACAACACTTAATGATAGTCAAGATTACTAATAAACTATCAAATTGTACTAGGAAACAATAAAAACAATATAATTAAAAGATACAAGGAACATGGTTATAGTCATATGTGGGGAGAGATAGATACTAGGAAGGAAGAGAAGAATAATGATATATTCTTAGTAAATTATTGACAGTGTTGTGGGAATTTGTTGTTTAGCAAAGTGATGACATTCAGGAAAAAACTGCCCTTTTGTCTAGTTGTTCTGGTGTGCAGTACCCCACAGCGTGGTTTTGAGGGTAGAAGTTGAAACAATTTATGTCCAGGATGTGAGGGTTTGTAGATTATGGCCACAATCATATCTGGTGAAGAAGCTAGTTGCCCTCAAACTATAATGACAAAGTTCTTTCCTGACAAGGGGCTCCATGCAACATCAGTCAAGATCAAGAGCCAGGATGTGGGTCCATATTTTCTTCAACAGATTTTCTACGGTAAGGGAAAATATTGGTTACCGATAGACATCTACACCCTATATTAAATCTGTGAATTGTGTATGACTTTGGTAATACATGCAACCTAAGAAATCCAGCACCGATTTCGCTTGAGGCCAACTTTTAGATACTTGGATAAATTGTTTTCGTTTTTGTTTGGATTACTATGGAGCGATAATAATTATTATTTAAGTTATTGATATGAAACAAGTAAGGAAACATGGATCCAGAAACTGGCTCCAAAAAGGAAAGAATTTCTTTTTACAATCCTTTAACATTTTGTACATTACTTCTTTGATCATCCTTTGGTGGGTTTGGTTTGGTTTTTTACTTCTCTGTGTAAAAACTTTTAATTCTGTTAGCCTGGAAGAGGCAGCTGAGCTTACGAAATGTTCTGCTGCCATCTGGTGGGGAAAGACTGCTTTTCCTTTATATTCTAGAATGGAAGTATGGAGAAAATATTAAGTACTATACCCCGTGGCACTGCCTGACCTCAATTTTGCTTGACATGAAGATTTGCAGCTTAATCTTACAACACAATATAAAAACCCAGTCCTATCTTCTCATGGTTCTGTTCTGATAAAGATCCTCAGATGTATACAATATATCTATACAGTATCTTGAGAATGAATTAATTCTACGTGGAATATTACTGATAAACTATATAGATGTTACTCTTTTTAATTCATATACATACTAGTGATCAGGAAAACTCTATTCTCTGCTTCCATATAATTTTAATTGCTTTTTCACAATGTGGCTTTAACTCTGTACCTTAATGCAATATATTGACAATAATACATCATAAACTTACATTGTAGTATTTTGCACCCTTTTGGACCTCACAGAACATTTATTTTAAAAAAACCAACACAAAGCATTGGGACAAAGGTGGAAGGATTTTGGGAACAGAAGATAGTGATTCCAGATGTACTTGAAACAAATGCTAAATGCTAAAATTAGGCTCTTGTGTGGTGTGCAATACTCCTTACCCTGGTTTAAACAGGGCAAACAAACACAATTTCTCTGAATTACACCCAATTTCAACTTTTTGCTGTCTAAAAGAGTCTCACTAAACAATGTTGCTTTGTCTCCAACATATTCAAAGACAAGTAACTTGGTTCATTCTTCCCCAAATCTTCTAAGCAGAAATTGTACAGGAATGGTTAAATTTATTCCACACTTGCCTTCCCCTAAGTGTGGTACTAGGGTGATCAGTAGCCATTCACAGTTTATAGCCAAATTACTTGTGACATAAAAATATAGAATGCTATTCTGCAGAACCTAAAGCTCAAATAATCTGGTGAGCAAAACATTTAACACACATGCAGGCTTGCTGAAAACTCAACTCAGGGCTTCCCTATTCTACCAAAATTCACTTAAGGATTTAAAGCTGAAACACAGCACTGAAATTCCAGGTCCTTTTTTTGATATCGGTACATAAGTTAAAACACTGATTATTCAGTATGACTGACTAGCCTACTAATGTTGCTACATTTAAAGAGTTTCAGTCACTTGCTGGACTTCATTATTTTAATTTTGACTGACAGCAGGTTGGATATTAAATGTAAGACATTTTTCAAGATTTTAATGTGCATATATCCCAAGGAATCCCTATTTCTTACGAGCAGCACTGTGGCATGCTATAGAGATTCGGGGGTAAAACAGTCCTCCACACAATGAAATCAAGCAAACTCTAATAAAGGAGAATATTTGTACCTCAGGGTTGACATGAGGTATCCTTGGTGCTCTCTGAGCTGGGTTATTTTCTTGCAGACGTTTCATTACCCAAACTAAACAACATCATCAGTATTTATTTATTTTCTTATTTATTTTATTTTATTTTAGTTTGTCAAACATGTACAAGATAACAGGTATAAGTATAAACATGGACATGAACAAGGGAAATGAGTACAAATAAATGGGGACAGTAGGACAGGGATGGTAGGCATGCTGGTGGACCTCTATGGTGGACCTTTATGGACCTCTTAGGAATGGGTTGAGGTCCATGGTAGACAGTTTAAGGTTGAAGCTGTGAGGGTAACAATGGAGTCAGGTACAGCATTCCAGGTGTTGACCACTCTGTTGCTGAAGTCGTATTTTCTGCAATCAAGTTTGGAGCGGTTTACCTTGAGTTTGTATCTACTGTTTGCCCGAGTATTATTGAGGTTGAAGCTGAAGTAATCATTGACAGGTAGGATATTGTAGCAGACAATTTTGTGTACTATGCTTAGATCAGACCGTAGGTGGAGTAATTCCAGGTTGTCCAAGCCCAAAATTTCGAGCCCGGTGGCATAAGGGATTCTATTGTGAGCAGAGGAGTGGAGGACTCTTCTTGTAAAATACTTCTGGGCCCGCTCAATTGTATTAATGTCCAATATACAGTGTGGATTCCAGGCAGATGAGCTATTCGAGAATTGGTCTGGCAAACGTTTTGTATGCCCTAGTTAATAATTCAATGTTACTGGAGAAGAAGCTTCACAAAATTAGGTTAACAACTCTTAATGCCTTTTTGGCAATGCTGTTACAGTGAGCTCTGGGGCTTAGATCATTTGAGATCAGTACTCCTAGGTCCTTGACAAAGTGAGGGTCGTCTATGAGATCGTATCCGCCCAGCTTGTATTTGGTGTTTTGATTTTTGTTGTCAATGTGTAGAAGTGCAGAGCATTTGTTAGATGAGATTTGGAGTTGCCAATTGCGTGACCATTCTGACACATAGTCAATGGGGCTTTGTACGGTTCAGTGCTGTTAAGGAGTGGGGCTTGTTCTCAATTTATATTCTAGCGGTTTGCTTGTCAGTGTGGGTGGGGATGGTCAACCAAAGAATTTCTAAGACCATCCCCATCAACACTGACAGGGAGGTCACTAGAATATAAACAGACATCAAAGTACACTCCTTATCAACACTAGTGATGTTACTTAGTTTGGTTAATGAAATGTCTGCAAAAAAACAACCCAACTCAGAGAGCACCAAGGACCCTTCAATTCAACTCTGTCATAAATTCTACAGGAGAAGTTTGCATGCTGGAGAAAGAAAATCAGAAGACTGACTGGTCTATTAAAAAAATACTCAAAAAACAAAATGTGGCTCCATAGATAATCAGATCAAGCCAGTTCTGTAAATCTGTGCACAGGTACCTCCTCCCTATATTAAAAAAAAATTATCAGCCTTCAGCTCTGGCTCTTTTTGATAGAAACATCTTGACTTACATCTAACCGTAAAGCTTTCAAGTAAGGGGAGAACATCACAGTGTCTTAAGAAAAATGAAAATGTGCTTCTTGATATCAGTAAGGCCCATTAAAGTGTAAGTGGGTGAATTTCTATATACACTTGCCCCATCATTTAAAAACTCCTTTATAAATTAACGTGTATATTCACCTTTGAAACAAACTATTTGTTTAGTTTTGAATGCGGATCCTTCCAGTTAAATGTTCATGAAAGCATACAGAGTTAAAGTTGTTTTTAAAGATAGGCAAACTTAATTACAGAATAAATTGCATTATTATGGTTATTTGGCCAGCTGTTCCTGTTTCTTATACTCAGCTGTTTAAAAATGACACAAATATCAGGATAAACCATTACTTTAAGAACAGTCAAATTGAAGAAGCCCATTTAGCAATGCACTCTGAACCATAATGAACAACAATGGAACGAACAATAATGAGATTCTAAAATATCTGGGTTACTTGCAGTGTAGAGGTGGAACTGAAAAGTTTTCACTTAATTTACTCAGCTCTTTTTCATTTAAAAAAAGCTCTCTGTTGTGTCAATCTTCACATCGGATATTGCAGCACTAATTGTTGCAAAGTCTGTAATTGAGAAACATCAACTAAGATGAGGTCACGACAAGCAGCGCTTGCAGACGAAAATCTGACTCTTGTTTCAGTGACAAGTTGAATAATGCTCCAACTTGAGACAAATAAAAAACATAAGATTTCTTACCTGCGTCGGGAAAAGACTATTGACAGTGAGCAGCATTAAGATGCATTATAGGTGACATTTGTTGAAGCAGCTGGAGAAACGGAAGGAAACGGGTGATTGGCAGATCAGTCATGATCGGAAGTAAAGATGGAGATTGATAACAAAGAGGGGAAGGGGAGGAAGCTGGAAAATAACAAAAAATCACTATAAGAGCTTAGAATCAAAAGTTATGAGAGTATAGTCAAGTAAAGCAAGAAATGAATCAGGAGGTTTTTAAAAAGTAGGATTTGTTATTATAGCCCAATCTTTTAACGGTCTTACTGTAGCTACAGCATTTAGCTCAATTTAGCTAAATTCTTTCCTGGACCCTTATTTTTAAATATAGACAGGGCTCCAACTCAGTTTTAAAAAATGAAACATAAAATGGTATTTTCAACTTTCAATAGCTCAATTTTCAAATGCGCTCATGGAAGTACATTGTTAGATTCCAATCAGAGAAAGGTAGGTTTGTTTGTTTTATCGCAAAACATAGAAGTGTGCCCGGGTCCTTTGTTTCAGTTCTCTATCTCAATACTAAAGAGCGTCATCTCATTACAAATTTCCGTAGATGAAATACCAAAGCTCTTACATTATTCAGCTGAATGTGATCTTAAAAATGCAAGACCAAACCACCACAACAATAACAAAAAAAATCTATGATTTCAGCTGTTGGAAGAGTATGTTAGATGTTTTGGAGTATAAAAGGGTATTATATCATTTCTAGAGATCTGAAGCCAAGAAAAGCTGATCTGAGGGTGATGGAAATGGTGGGTTTGTGTCAATTATAGGTGTGTGTGTGTGTGTGTGTGTGTGTGTGTGTGTATGTGTGTGTGTAAAAATATATATTTCCAAAAAAAATTAAGCAGCATCTTGCAAAATCAGTAATTTAGAACTGTAATCTGGATGCTTTTTGTCTGGATCAAAGGACCCTGACATAAGGATTTTGTGTCATTTCAATTTTTAAATTTTGTGTCAAAATGGTTGACTATTTTGAAAGCTTTGCAAACAGCTTCTCTTCTTAAAACTCTTAGTCTTAAAACACATGGTTGGACAAAGATCGGCTTTTCTAGGCTGAACTGCATATCTATGTTTATGTCTGTATGTGTTTTCATACAGCAATAACACTTAGACTGCTTTCCAGCCCTCTCCAAGTGGTTTAGAGTCAGCATATTGCTCCCAATAAACTACCCACCTCAGAAGGATGGAAGGCTGAGTCAACCTTGAGCCAGTGATATATATAAGTATATGAACATAAGAAAGCGTGTTTCTCTTTGTCACTACAGCTATTTTATGAGGAAATCAATTGGGACAATTCCTTTTCTTTGAGGCCATTAACACATGGCCCCAGGGGTGAAATGCTACCGGTTTGGACCTGTTCACCTGAACCAGTAGTAAAAAATGCTACTAGTTCACGCAAACTGGTAGTAAAAAAGGGCTACCGGTTCAGCCGAACCGGTATTTCCGATGGTCAGCTGTGACGCGTGATTTATATTAGCTAGAATTGTTGGATTTCCTGCTTTCTAGCTAATCTAAATCACGAGGCACAGTGCATTCCACCCCCCCTCCCCCCGTTCTTCTACTTACCTTTGCAGACTCGAAAGGCTTCAAAATGTTCCTTTTTTAATGCTGCACAGCTTAAAAAGCAAAGCGTGCGTGCGTGCACACCCACCGAACCAGTAGCAGACTTCAGAGGATTTCACCGCTGGATGGCCCTTCTACACAGGACTGAATCTAGACCCTAATCTTTCCAAAATAGAACACACTAACTTCTAGAAGTGGAACAAATCTATCTCAATCACGTAATAATGAAATAAATTGCTAGCACTCTCTCCTTTTCCTGCTTCCGTTTCTTTTACTCTTTGCAAACAACATAACTGAGCTTTCATAATGGACGGAAGGGATCTAGTTACAATAGTCACCCTGTCTTCAAAATCCCAATGCTGATCTTTGAGCATAATAAATTACAGAAGTGACTGATATTCTAATCATCATTCAACAAGCCAATTTTCTTTCTGCCTCTCGTCATGACCTGTTCACTGTCTGAGCAATGAGAAGGAGATGATAAGGTTCTAAAGAAAGTATTTATTTTTAGGTTGCAGGAACACAATAGAATGACTGTTTCTATTGTACCAGAGTAAACAACATTCCCACAGTACACAGCAGAAAGTAAACGATAGTTTAAAAACTAAGCAGCCTAGCTTTTTCTACAGCTGCTGGTCCCTATTGGAAAAACAGGAATGGACGATAGATCAGAATTTTTCTCTGTTTCATCCATGCAAAATAAAGCCTGCTCCATGAGAAAGAACTTGCTCAGAAAGTTGGAGATCAGGATGTAGAGGGAAAGGAGAAACAAGAGTTTTCCAACTCTGCACACCTCCACTATTGCAAATAAATGAATAATAAAGGCTTAATTTGGACTGCTGAAGAGGAATGTATTTAAACAAATGCAATCAAGGCCAGAATTGAAAAATCGTCAAACAATTCAAAATGCAGATTGTGCAAAGAAGCCGGGGGATGGGGGGGGGGGACCCATTCGATCATATACTTATCTCATGCAAGAAGATTGCACAAACTGATTATAAGCAATGACTTAGCACACTTGCCGAAATAGTTCACTGGAATATCTGTAAAATTATCATGCACTATTAATGAACAATTGGTGGGAACATATAGATGAAAAAGTAGTAGAAAATGAGCAAGCTAAACTATTGTGAGTTTTCCAATACACAGATTGATAAAACCTTGGCTCATAATACACCAAATGTAACTGTAGTTGAAAAGAAGAAAGTGTGGATATTTGATGTGGCAATACCAGACAATAATAGAAGACAAAGTGTTGGATTGAATAAAGCATTGATCAGAAAGTGTCAATTTATTAAAATTGTTAAAAGATATAAAATAGTCATGGTGGTCTCTCCATTCAAACTCTTGAGTGGCATTTAGAAAATACACGCATTGACAAAATTTCCATCTGTCAATTGCAAAAGGCCAACCTGCTTGGATTCACATTATGACATCCTAGGTTCTTGGGAAGAACTCTATGTGTATGAAGGCCAACAGCAGCTAAAGAATTGGTAGCTGTGACTTCACATTGTTGTGAACAGGTAATAATAACCAATTACATTTCATTTAGTGACCGCGGGACATGAGATTGACAGGCCTGCTCTATGCAAATTATGACATGTTGTTGTTACTAAGAAGCTGCTTTTGGTTGGGTGGCTGACTATAAGCTAGTACAAACCCAGCATAAAGGAAGCTACCTTTGTCCAGGATGCTCTGAAAATGACTGACAGCATCTGAATGGTTTTAGCTGAAAACTGTAGAAGCCTAAAACAGCATTATAATTCATACACTAAAGAAAGCACCTATCAGAAACACTTACAGTTCAGAGGTGGGTTGCTGCCGGTTCAGCCCAGTTCATCCAAACGGGTAGTAGCGGTGGCAGGAGACTCCGCCCACCCACCCGGACGCTTCTCTGCATGTGCAAAAGCATCATGCGCATGCGAGAGAGCGCCTGAACCGGTAGTAAAAATATTGGCAACCCACCTCTGCTACACTTCCATTCTTCTTGAAAGCAATTCAGTACGTTGCTTTCAAATTAAATACATACATACATACATACATACATACATACATTACATATTTATTTATTTATTTATTTATTTTAGGGCATGCAGAATATCTTTCATAAATTATTTTCAGGCTCTAAAGAATCGGTGACTGCATATTGTAATAAAGGACAGTTTCTACGATTTACTAATAGTCATTTCTGAACAGAATGTTGTTTACTTTTTCAGAATCCTTTTTTTTCTCTTACTTTTAAAGAGGAGACCACAACCTCCCCCGTCTACCTTAAACCTGCTCAACACTCAGCAGTTCTCAAACGTTTTGATCTCAGGACTCCTTTACATTCTTAAAAATGATTGATGATCCTAAAGAGCTTTGGTTTATGTAGGTTACATATAGCAATATTTACTGTGTTAGAAATTAAAACTGAGAAGTGTTAAAATATTTATTTGACTTTGTGGACCTCCCTGAATGGTCTCAGAGACCCCAGTGGTCCCCAGACCACATTTTGAGAACTGCGGCTCTTAATGATACTATTCCCCTCTCAAATCACACTTACTTTTTGTTGTGTTGTATTCAACTGCCTCAATTCTTTGAGCCACAGATGGTCAAGCTTCTTAACCATTTCTTTGAATTGCTTACATTCTTCATGCTGTTGTCTGAAACATTGCCTCTTCATTATTACCACTGGCAAGGAATTGTGGGGGTTGCAGTCCAAATACCTGGAAAGCAGCAATGTTATTTATTTACATGATTTATCCCTGTCTCCATTCAGTTTACAAATAATTTTTTAAAAAAGCAACAATAATAAACTGAAGTAACAACGATCTGAAAACATTAACGAAAACGGGGCCCGAAGGTCTCATCATGTATGCATTGTCATAGGACCAGCCTTATGGGGCAGTTTTCTTCCCTGAGATACCCCCAATCCTGTTGGCTTTCTCTTCAGATTTCAGGGCAAGTTATTATTACTAAAGCCCAACATATGTAGTTTAACTGGATTGTAATTTTTAGGGGCTTGTATAGTGAGACACAAAGATTGATATAGGGAGCTACATTACATAACCGTGATGGCGACCCTGTGGCATGCAGAGCCCTCTCTGCAAACATGTAAGCTGTTGTCCCAGGTCAGCTCCACTGCGCATACACACGTGGCCAGCTGGTTTTGAGTCTCTGCTGGGCAGTCGTGGGGGGAGGGGTGCATGCAGGAGATGTGCTTGCATGCATGGAAGTGGGGCACCAATGCACGGGTGGAGGGAGCACAGGAGTTGCGTGCACATGCGGGGGAGCCTAGGGGGTCACACATGTATGCACAGGGGGCAGGGGGCACGCAGTGACAAAAAGGTTACCCATCACTGGTATATAAGGTCTATAAATAAATAAAATCCTCCCAAAGAACCAGGATTTTACTAGCTTCATGGCCAAAAGAGCTAGAACTGTATTTGGGGGTGGTCTGCTACAACTGAGCGAAGATTAAGTAACTGGTGAGTAGACCAATTCCTTGGAACTCATCAGATAAGCAGAGGATGGGAGATTTTCAACAGTTATTCCAAACAGGTGCTCACCATGAAGAGACCACAGGACAGTGGTTTCTGCATTTTTGAGCATTGGGAATCAACAGGAGTTGACATCTTGCTTGAAAACCATGGCAGAGACTTTGAAAAGACATGATGTTCACAAGCTTATTCTAATGGCCTTCAGGAATTGTCCAGTAACTGTCTTAAAGCTGCTAGAGACTTTCAGAATGACAAATTTTAAAAGGCTTCATCAGGTGAGTTTACCTTCAACTCTGAACAAAAGAAAAATAATAATTATAAGTGTAAGATCTAAAAGAATCTGAAATAAACAACAAAAAGCTGAATAAGATTTTGAACCAAGAAAGCTATAAATGGATTAAGGGTTCAGATAAACTTGGAATATCGACTTTTATTATAAGATGTTGGAATTAACAATAAAAAAGAACTCATGGGAAAGAGACTTACTTTGGCTATCTTGGTTATTGCAAGTCATAACAAATACATGATGGTTTTAAAAATTGGATACAGAGAGGACTAAAGGTTTTAAACATAAGAAAAAGTATACAACCCTGTTCTTGATCTCAGTTACTACTACGATTTCAAAATGACACATAGCATTATAACATCAGAAATAGTAAAGCAGATCTTTGAAGAACAGAATTGAGTGACTTCAATATTAACACTGTCAGGAATGATGTCTGCTTCTATGGATAGGCCATGTCCAAAATATGTTAATGAAGGAATGACAGATATAGAACAAATTTTATCTGACAAGACAAAGAAAGTAAAGAATTTTATCTGACAAGACAAATAAAGTACAAAATGACAGGCCAAGAGAATGACTTGGAAAAGAATGCTTTACTGAACAAACAAAAAGACCTGGCAAAAGTTTTAAAAAGAAATAAAAGATCAAAAACATTATTACTTGTGAAAGAATTCAAATATAAGAGAATGTTGGGAAACACTTTTTTATATTTCTGTGTTCTTTCCATGTCAAAATGTTAGGTTCTTCACAAATGTTAGGTTCTCCTTATTGGTCTAGATCCCAAAGGGACATTAAATAAAACAATCCTACTTTAAAATAGCTGGGAGAGTATTTTACAAGGTGCCAGGTTTATTTATGGAAGCATGAAATTTGAATTTAATAGGTAAAACGCTGGAAGTATGAAAGACAAACTCTCAAAACAGGAAGTGGATTTTTATTACTGATTCATTTTATTACAGGATCAGCTGCCCAGAACTGTAGAATCCTTCCAATATCAGGAATAATTTGCTTTCCAGTTCTAAACCACAATATCTTAACCATCAATTGCACAGAATATCTGCTGCCAAAACCTCAACTGTAAGCACATGCTCCTTTGTCTATCCTCGCTGATTTTCTACAGAATTGATATGAGAAATGCTATTTCCATTCTAAAGAGGCATCGTGATTTAGAGCAATGTGGACTGATGCGCTTGAGAATAGGAAAGGAATGTTGCTTTTAGCTTTGAGCTATTGACATTAAGCTACATTAGTCTCAGGTAAAATAGAGGGGAATATACAGGATAGATATTCAGGACTGATTTGCGGTATTTAAAGGGTTGACTGGAAATCAAGGACTATCTTTTGATTAATTCTCATGGTGGTTGTTTTCTTTGTTTCATTTTTATCCCATTTTTCTGTTTACTCGTGATGGATAACATTAAAAGACAAAATACTGTGCTTAAATGGCAACTCTAACATGGTTTGTTGAATTAGCCACAACCAACTTGATTTATATATGGCACTAAATCAGCAGATCCCATTATAATTTATCTTTATGGACAAACCCAGCCAATCCTGCCCAAGCCACCCCAACGAGGCTGTCGAAGTGATGTCCCGGTGTTTGGAAGCCGTCGGGGTCTGGATGGGGGACAACAGACTCAAACTCAACCCCTCCAAGACTGAGTGGCTGTGGCTACTGGCACCTCGGTTCAGCCAGCTGATTCCATCACTGGCCATAGGGGGTGAACAATTGCCCCCTGTGGAACGGGCGCGCAATCTGGGCGTCCTCCTAGACGCCCGGCTGTCAATGGATGATCATGTGGCAGCCGTGGCAAGGGGGGCGTTCCACCAGGTTCGCCTGGTGCGCCAATTGCGCCCCCTTCTGGACCGTGATGCCCTACGCACAGTCACTCATGCACTGGTGACGTCTCGCCTGGACTACTGTAACGCTCTCTACATGGGGCTTCCCTTGGGACGCGCCCGAAGACTGCAGCTAGTCCAGAACGCAGCCGCGCGGGTAGTCATGGGGAGTACTAGGTACTCCCACGTAACACCTCTCCTGCGCGAGCTGCACTGGCTGCCTGTGGTCTTTCGGGTGCGTTTCAAGGTTCTGATCACCATCTTTAAAGCGCTCCATGGCATAGGGCCTAGTTACCTGCGGGATCGCATCCTCCCACATACATCCCTGCGGCCAATCCGCTCTCACAGGGAGGGCCTTCTCCTGGTGCCGTCCACGAGGCAATGCCAACGGGCGACACCGAGGAGTAGGGCCTTCTCTGTGATGGGCCCAACCCTCTGGAATGACCTCCCCCCCGACATTAGAACCACTACTGACCTCCGCTCCTTCCGACAGAAACTGAAGACACACCTGTTCCGACAGGCTGGTTTGGCATAATTTATAACGTCTACCTCCTGGCATACACATTCTTACTGGTTTTTAGAGGGATAGTGTTTTAAATTTAACCTGATATTTTAAACTTTTGTATCGATTTATTTATTTAGCTGTACAGTTTGGCATATTTTATCCTCCTCTCATACATGTATTTATGTAGTTATTTCTATGTTTTAATCTGTTGTATTTTGATACGGACTGTACACCGCCCCGAGTCCCTTTCGGGAGAGGGGGCGGTATATAAACGCTAATAAATAATAATGAAGGCACATGAGATTAAATTATAGCCAGTCATATGCCCTCTTGTTAAGTTATGAGCTTTGTCTGGTGTCATATGACAAATTGACATCAAATTACTTTTAGCTTACCTAGTAGACATGCCTGACACTCACCAATATAATAAATCTGAGAAAAAGCAATTAACATAAATTGACTCTTTCTTAATTAACCTGGTCTCAGTGTTCTCAGGTAGGACACCAAAGTTATTATGATTGACAGTGTAATCATCTTGCCTTTATTTTTAGGTACAAATAGTTCTCAGTTTTACATTTTGCTAAAGGCTTCTATTTTCTAGCCTTTACCAGAAATAACTCACTAATGTTAGCTGAAATATTAACTCATCAAATAGATCAAAGAAATGGTTTTTAACAGAGGAGTTAATAGAAAGACAATCCTGTAAGTTATTTCTGAGTGCATTGTTCTCAAATATCCTTGAATTCTTCCATTATGAAATATTATTGGTCCATTGTATAAATGGTTTTTTTTCTTTAATTATAATCCTTAGGGTTTTTTTTATTACTTCTAGTCAGCCTTCAAAGTACCATCTTATCTTGTTTATTTTCCAATCAGCAAAACTTTCTCACCAGAGGATTTTTTACAATTAATTTCAAAGCTTTCATATAGTCTTTTATAAAATCTTTAAAATCTCACAGGAAATGTGTTTTCAAGTTCATCTAGCCCCTTAGCTTTCCAAAATCAACATTTCAGCTGGAAAACACCTTTGTTGTTTTCCAGAAATTAAAGTTTTTCTTCTGAATCTTTTAAATCTTTAAAATTTCTTTCATTCAGAATAAAAGTAGATCCTCCTGGCAAAATAAAACTTGCCTTTCAGAAGGTTCTTAACTAACCATAGCTTAGACATGATGGTTCCAGAGGTGAAATTCAGCAGGTTCTGACCAGTTGTGGAGAACTGGTAGTGGAAAATTTGAGTAGTTCTGAGAACTGGTAAATACTACCTCTGACTGGCCCCGCTCCCATCTATTCTCTGCCTCCAGAGTCCCAGCTGATTGGGAGGAAATGGGGATTTTGCAGTAACCTTCCCTTGCCATGCCCACCAAGCCACACCCACCAAACCATGCCATGCCCACCAAGCCACACCCACAGAGCCGGTAGTAAAAAATATTGAATCCCACCAAGGGATGCTTCCCCTTCCCAGCTCCCAGAATTCTTAAACCTGTTGGAGATCACTCTTTTATTGTCTCTTCTCAGCTAGATTTTATAATTAGGAAACTTGTGGATCACCCTTGTCCTTGATTCAGAGAGGAGTTAAAAGGAGCGGATCCATTTACCAGCTTCTCCTTTCACCAAAATATTAGCTCTGCAAAAATAGGCCCATATTTAGCGACCATTTCAATAGGCTTCCCTCTCCCAATAATTGCAAAAGGCAAAAGTCAATCAGTGCATATGCAAAACAAAACCCTAGTCACCACAGCTCTTTCAGATATGTAAATCTTATTTCACTAATTCATTAGCAAAAATGCAGAACCCATTAAAATGGGGAACAACTGTAGGACATTAGCACCTACCCCTCTCCTAGAAAAATGAAATATGTCAGGAAATATTAAAAGGATATAATATTTCCCCTAAAAGGGAGCAGAAACCCAGCACCCCTACCTTTGTCAATGGGCCATTAAGGCCTGAGCCAGTCTATTCTACATAGCAAAGATCTACCTCCTTCAGGCAGAGCCATAATAGGAATCCCAAAGCCCTTTCATTACTTCATCACCCAGTGAAGGCTGAACCAAGCCAGGGACTCAGGACAGCCTACGGAATTGCCCCTGCAGGGAGTCTGAACCAATCAGAATACAAACTCAAATTCAAAAGTCCAGAGAGGGTATAAAACCAGGACACTCTCAGCATCTCTTCCCTTTTCCCCCCAGGACCTCAAACCATGTGGTCTTGTCCATCATCAATAAACTTTCTTTCCAAGCAACTTCCATGAATCCAGTGTCTTTTTCCCCTACTTGGAACTGAACCCAGATGGACATTTCTTCCAACACAACCTGCTTCAGTTATATTTTACGGAATGTGATGCACTTAAAACAGCATTTCACCCATCTCATCAGTCAGTTCCAGGGAGAAAGAGGAGGCTCAAAGTCTTGGAAACTATTCCTACAATCTTAAGCAATTCATCTTTGGAAGAATGTAGATATTGTCTATACAAATCACTTAAAAAAATGAAAACCTTGTGGGAGGAATCAAATTCATCTTACATTATCAAACATAACCTCTCAGTGTTCACAACTAATTAAAATGCATTTTGTACTCATGCAGTATTTCTTTATAGAATGATAGCTGGAGGTCTGATAAAACACACAATACTATGCTTACAACTCAGGTTTTGTACTCAAATACCAGAGAAAGATTTCTTTTTAGTTTCAGTAAAAAAAAAACTTCACTAGCATGAAAAAGGTGACCTGCTTAAAATCCTATGCTTTTACAAAAAAAAGAAAAAATCCTTTCAACTAATTCTGAAACCTTGCACTATGTTTCAACTTCACTCTGGACTTAATTTACAAAATGTCTTACAATAAAAAAGAAAACTGAATAAAGAAAACATAATTTTCATGGCCTGCTTAAAAAAAACCTGTTCAGATAAACCTATTTGAATTTAAATAGAACATTTAAAAAATTCATAGCATATTTGCATGACTCTGAAGCAGACAACTGCAAAGACAATTGCAAAAAAGAATATTTTTTTTTGCAAAATACTTATCACAAACAAGTAGCAAAATGCTGCCTTTCTTGGCATGTAATATTTCAATCAATCAATCAGAATCAGTGGTGTATTAACCATTAAGCAGACTAAGCACGTGCTTAGGGCAACAGGCCCAAAGGGGGCACCACAAAGTTGAGAAAGGAAAAAAAAACGCCCAAAGATTTGTACAGTATGTACAAAGGAGGGGGGGGCACCAAGATTTGTCAGTGCTTAGGGCACCAGTCAGCCTTAATCCACCACTGATCAGAATAGAGCTGGAAGGCACCTTGGAGATCTTCTAGTCCAGCCCCCTGCTTAAGCAGGAGATCCTATACCCGTGATGGCAAACCTATGGCAGGCGTGCCAGAAGTGGCATACAGAGCCATCTCTCCGAGCACGCAAGCCATTGCCTGTTGGTTCTGGGGCACCGACCAACTAGTCTTCATGCATGCGTGAGCATCAGAAACAGAAAGAGCAGCCACCCGGTGCACATGTGCATGCTGGGAATTTCCTCTCTAATAAATGAGGCATTTCTAACCTCCAGTCTGTTTAGGGTACATTACATAATGTATATAGTGTGAAAACTCTGGGCCTGTGTGGAGCCAAATACCCAACTCTTCTCTGGAAAGATCATTACCAGTTTTTTGAACCAGCTGCATAAGCAGCATCAGATTCAAAATAAAATAAAACCTGTTCCTTATCGAAAGCCCCCTTCAGTTCTTCCTAAGTTGGGTAATATCTTTGTTATTTACATGGAAGAAGTAACTGCATGCAAACCTGAACATGAAGTTTTTCTGTGTAATTGAGAAAGCTGGTTTTCAAGAACAGTTGTCCTTTACTTATGGCATTGGACAAGCTGAGCTGGCTCTGGTATAATTGTCTCTTTTCTCCTGTCTTTTGAGTACCCAGTTTAAAAATACTTAGGGAGAGTTACAATTACACAGCCTTTGGTGTAAATTGGTTCTTAATTCGTTTCCCAACATCTAACTACAACAATGAACTGCTAGGCATCCCAGTGGTCTTGAATGAAACTGATCTAGATGCCAAAATTTAACAGACAAAATAGCACAAGCCTCGGGTGCGAAGAATCAGAACCGCACACTAAGTTTCAGTCAAGATGATTTATTGCTCAAGCCTATGCAAGGAATCTACTCAACTGACAGCACTGAATTCAGGGATGGGATTCGGACTGGTTCAGGCGAACCGGTAGCTCCAAAGATCAGCTGGGAGAAAACCAGTTTGCTCCCACTAGCAAGTGGGCCTGCCTGCCCGCCCCTGCGCTTTACCCAACTTTATCTTCTCAAGCTGAGTCGTGCGGTAGACTGGATTGCCGCGCCTCAGCTGTTTTCCTTCCCAAGCAGTAATTTGGAAAGTAAGTCTTCTCTAAACTGTGCAAACATGAGCTCAGAGAACTGGTTGTTAAACTGGTAGGATCCCACCCCTGACTGAATTGGTCCTAGATAAGAGTTAACGGAATTCAAGAGAGGTTGGGCTTACACCACTTGTGGGAACCTAACAATTCCAAGCTGATTTTTTTCCTGACTCCACCTTGAGGGTCTATCTGTGCTTCTGCTAGGACAGGTCACCAATTAATGGCACTTAAGTTGGACGACAGATAGAACCATGTACATAGAAAGGAGACAATGAATTTCACCTCCCACTCTTTCATGAAAAGACACTATTTATGTTTATAAATAAGAAACTATTTATTACAGGCATTTCTCTCTTTTCTTGCCTTCAGGGGATAATTAAACATTGACGATACCCATGTTTTAAGATTCTTGCATTCTAACTTTTTTTTTACTATTTCTAAAGGCAAACACCGATACATCCCTGGTCGTGCCACATGACGCCGAATCTTTTCTGTTGTCCAAACATTATAACAAGCCTCCCTCCTCAGTGAGGAATGCTCGATTGATGAAGCCAAAATACAAGCAGTTGTCTGGATAAATTCAAAACTGATCAAAGAGAACAAAGAACAAGAGAAATAAAAAATCCTCAGAACTAAAATAAAAAATAAAAATTATAACACAATTAAAGTGGCTTGGGAAAAATCAAAAGAGTTTTGCCTTTCTCCAGACAATGATATAGACACAAGCAGGCAGTTCTTCGAAGGATATTCCATCAACTGGGTGCCACAATTGGAAAGCTCAGTTATCTCCTAGCTGTCTTTCATACTCTACTTGGCAGAGACACTCATTGAAGAATTGGATGTTGGAAGAGAGTACACTTAAAACATCAGACACAATCCCCTGCTTATTAGGTTAATGTAAAAAGCAAAAGCATCTTTGCAGCTCACCAACAACATGTGGATTAATCTGATACAGTACAAGGATATTTACATAATTTTCCACTCTGCTGTGCGGTTTTATGGGAAATTAAAATGGAACAAAACGCACTTCATAATTTATTTTATTGCATTCCCTGATGTGGCCCTAACAATCTCTATTCACTCTTTTTTAAAGTATTCCTTCAAGTCTGCAAGATTCTTGACATTTTCATAACTTTGTTAAGAAAAAAAATGCTGTTTTATATTAGTATACTAGCTGGATATCCATGCTTCGTGATGAAACTATATGATCCGGCAATGCAGGAGAAATTCGGTTCACTCCAGTTCAATCCGTTAGCTCAGTGGTGGTCGGTGATTGAAACACATAAGGGAATATCGCTCCCACCACCTTGAAGTTGTTCCATGGGTGGAAGGCATAGACATTTTGGTGAGGTACCGATGTTTAGTACTGCAGACGGTTCCAGACCGTTTAGAACCTCAGACCGTTCCTGAGTGAAGGAGTGGAATGTCTGCCAGTTTGAATTGAGGTAACGGAATGTGAGGCAACTGGCAGTTGGAACAGAGTTCTTTTCAGGTGGGGAGGGGGAGTAGAATGTCTAACTTCTTAGAATCAGAGCATGTTAATATACGTAAGGCAACTGGCAGTAGGAACAGAGTTCTTTTTGGGTGGAGAGAGGGAATAGAATTCCTTAGCATCAAAGTGTGTTAATTACTGTATAATAAATACTAATTATCTGACGGTCATTTCGAAAACCCTTTCTTAGTGAGCACCTAGATGCCAAGAGGAACATACGTGCCAAATTTCAAGTTTATAGGCTTTACGCTTCTGGAGATTTTGTGATGAGTGAGTGGTATTTGTGAGTGAGTGGCACACATATAATTTGTGCTGATAAATAAATAAAGGGAGACTAGTATAGATCTATTTCAAGCTATTTAGCTCTCATCAGCTAGCCATACCCTTACTGGTATTCGAACCTGGGCTGTTATTACATGTTAGGCAGTTGTATTAGCCTCTAAGTATGCTCCCTCCCATATGTGGGCACACCAAGTGCTTTGACATAATACTTAATCATTTCCTCGGTTCAGCTGATAAGGGAGGAGAGCTCGTGGCTTAGAGACTAGTACAACTGCCTAACATGTAATAACAACCCAGGTTTGAATCCCAGTAAGGGTATGGCTAGCTGATGAGAGCTAAATAGCTTGAAATAGATCTATACTAGTCTCCCTTTGTTTATTTATCAGCACAAATGCAACACAAAAATGGTTTTCATGTGTGATTTCATCAGGCAATGCTTGGAGACATGAATGATTTCAAGATATTAAACAATCAAAAAGTTAGAATTGAAAATAATTCTAGTGAGAGGACAACAGAGAAAGTCATTATGAAGTTTAATGAACTTCTGAAAAGGAAAATTCATATAGAAAAGGTATATGGAAAGGAGGATCATCAATAAAGAAAAAATCTATGCTGCAAAATACTTAAAAGTCTGGAACCTGCAAGAGCCTTGAATTCAAAAGCCAGAAAAATGCTAACATGTTGGTTTAAAAGAAAGAAAATTCAGTAAGTACAGTAGAAGGAATTCCCTAACTATTAAATAGTCTTTCCATATGATTCAGAGCACACAATACAGTCATTCAATAACTTTTGTGCTGCCTTGGTGTATATTGATATACTTACCTGATGTTTTTCAATGGTATCTCAATCACCTGTAGACACCAACTTGATCACTTTAATACTTTCCATAATTTCCTGTTAAACCAGAGCTTCAGATATCCCCAATTTCATTGCAAAGGCAAACTGAATCTCCATACATCAGAACTCTGATGTCAATTTGTTTCTCCTTCTTAGTTGAAATTTAAAATTAGCTTTATTTAAAATGTATCCACTGATTCATATCCAATAAGTTTTCAGTTAATTGACTCTCTGATTTCACCAGGTTTATTCTAAAAAGGACTAAATCAGGATATACTTTATAATATACATTCATAGAATTAGCTCCATTATTGAGAATGTTTAATGCTAAACCTTCTCTACTTCATTACTTTTTGAAGGGTCATGTTTTATAATCTCATAAGAGATCATTTCATTTTGAAAGCTAAAAATAAAATCCAGCAACCTTAACCTGGATTATTTTCTGCCAACAATTCCCCCATTGGCAACTTTTTATCTCAGAAGATTTCTTGTGTTTACTGCTCCAGAAAGAAAACGCAAGCAGAGAAGTAGAATTCCCATATTCTAATAAGCTTTCAAAACTTTGACCTTGAAAATAAAATAGGACAGTTTAAGCATACATTTTAAAAGAAATACCTACATATACATGCACAGTGGAGGGATGCGGTGGCTCAGAGGTTAAGACTTGTCGATCAGAAAGATCGGCAGTTTGGCAGTTCGAATCCCTAGCACCATGTAATGGAGTGACCTCCCGTTACCTGTCCCAGCTTCTGCCAACCTAGCAGTTCAAAAGCATGCAAAAATGCAAATAGAAAAATAGGAACCACCTTTGGTGGGAAGATAAAAGCGTTCCACGCACCTTCGGCATTTAGTCATGTCAGGCACGGAGATGTCTTCGTACAGTGCTGGCTCTTCGGCTTTGAAACGGAGATGACCACCGCCCCCTAGAGTCGGGAACAACCAGCACATATGTGCAAGGAGAACCTTTACCTTTACCTTTACCTTACATGTATTTAGATCAGTGGTGGGTTGCCAATATTTTTACCATCGGAGCCTCCCACCACCGCTTCTACCGGTTTTCCTGATGTGGGCCGAACTGACAGCAACCCACCTCTGATTTAGATACCAGATGTACAAATGGGTCTTTTTTAATTTGAATTGTGTTCATTTTTTTTTCTATAGAGAGCTCTGGAATAAAATGGTCATCATCATCATCATCATCATGAAATCTCAGTGAATCCAACCTTGGGAAGCTCAAACCTTCTTAAAATATAATTAAGAGTACACCTTCAAATATTTGAAGAACCACCACCAGATCATCAAACATTTGTTTTCATTTATTTCAGAGGAAGAACCAAAGCAATGAACTTCAAATTATAGGGGGGGGAAATGAATTAAAATATTAGGAAAACCCTCTTAAGCACAGCCATCGATCGATCTGGCGAAGGATTGTATGAACCTTTGGGTCCCTTACAACGTAGCATTGGTAAACCCATTGTTAAAGCCAATATTGAAGAGAGTCCACTCTCCATCAGTTAACTGCTTTTTTCAAACGAATAGCAACTTAAGTTTAAATTAGAATATTTAGAGTGTGTGGTAGATTAGCAGATCAAAAGAAAGGAAAGAAGAGGCTATAGACTCCCCCCCCCCACACACACACACTTAAAAAAAAAACATTTCTCATTGTGAGAAATAGGAGGAAATATATTTAGATCAGAATAATGCAAATTTTCTTGTGGCTCTGATATGGGATGGAACTATTGATCCAAAGTTCTACCATGCTCCCTCTTAGTCCAAACCTCATAAGGCCCCTTTCTGAGATTCCACCCGTTATATTCTGCTGAGGTAATCCAGGGATGACTTTTCCTCTCTGCAATCAGAGGCAGAGGCACCATCCATAACGCACCTTCAGGGGCAATTAACAGGAGTTCTCTTTGTGAGGGAGATAGGCAATTTTAAAATGTGATAAATAAATAAAACAAATGGATTATGCATTCCAAAATATAATTCTATCAAATAACCTCAAGTAAAAGTCTTCTGAGCTGCATAATAAATGAAAGCAAGTTTCCTTCTTAGTTTTCGTTTGAAAGCCTGTTTCTATTTACTTCTACCCCACCCCTCAAACATTATAAACTTAACCAAAGGCACTTCTCATGCTGTAACTACTATTTAAAACATTTCTGTTCTTTTTAACTTAGCAACAGTTGCTAGGTCAAAATAAAAAGGAGCATTCCAGCACAGAATGACCGACATGGAATAAGATGGTTTTTTTTAAAGTCAGTCGATGCTGCCATTTTTAAAAAATGTCTGATTCATGGCCACACTCAATTAATGGTAGCATTAAATAGAGCCCCTCTATGAGGGAGATAGGCAAAGTTTGATATATAAACAAATTCTATCTATCATCTATTGACCATCTATCTATCTACCTACTTACCTACCATCTATCTATCTATCATCTATCTATCTTCCTATCTATTTACCTATCTATCTACCATATCTCTCTCTCTCTCTCTCTCTCTCCCTCCCTCCCTCCCTCTCTACCTACCTACTATCTATCTATCTATCTATCTATCTATCTATCTATCTATCTATCTATCTACCTATCTACCTATCTACCATCTACCTACCTACCATCTATCTACCTATCTATCTACCTACCTATCTATCTATCTACCTACCTACCTACCTACCTACCTACCTACCTACCTACCTATCATCTATCTACCATCTATCTATCTACCTATCTACCATCTACCTATCTACCTACCATCTATCATCTATCTACCTACCTACCTACCTATCTATCTATCTACCTACCTACCTACCTACCTACCTACCTACCCACCTACCTACCTATCTACCATCTCTCTCTTTCTATCTACCTACCTACCTATCATCTACTATCTATCTATCTATCTATCTATCTATCTATCTATCTATCTATCTATCTATCTACCTACCTACCTATCTATCTACCATCCATCCATCCATCCATCCATCCATCCATCTATCTATCTATCTATCATCTATCAATCTATAAAGTCTCAGGATGTAGAATAAAGAATGATCTAAAGCAGACCAAAATGACTGGAATAAGATTTAAATCACCAGAATTATTCATCTATCTACCATCTATCTATCTATCTTCTATCTATCATCTATCTATCTATCTATCTATCTATCTATCATCTATCTATCTATCTATCTATCATCTATCTATCTATCTATCTATCTATCTATCTATCTATCTATCTATCTGTCATCTATCTATCTATCTATCTATCTATCTATCTATTATCTATCTATTATCTATCTATCTATCTATCTATCTATCTATCTATCTATCTATCTATCTATCTATCTATCTATCAATCTATAAAGTTTCAGGACATAGAATAAAGAATGATCTAAAGCAGGCCAAAATGACTGGAATGAGTTTAAATCACCAGAATTATATAAAGCAAGTGGCTCACAGGCCAGTTATATGTCCATCTCTTTGTGCCCCTGAAAGCTAGTCAAACAGTTCCCTTTCCTGCCAAAGCAAACAGCAGCCTTTGGAAACCTGCAGCCGCCTTGTCTGTCTGCAGGGAAAAAGCATGGAAGGAGAAGGTGCCGACCACTTGCCTTTCCATTTGCAGCAGAATTTCACTATATGCCCCAGAGCCATTTAGGGAAGGTCTTTAGACAGCACCTCCGTCTTCCCTGCACCTACCGCTATAAGAAAAGTCCTCCTCCCTCGACACTTTTCCTGCCTGCTCTATAGAGTTTTGTCTAAGCAGAGGGAGTTTGCAGATGTTTAAGAGGCCTTGATCTCATTCAACAACACTTCATAAGTGAGGCAGAAACTGTTCCAATTTTCATCCTTGCTGAGATTGCATAGCAGAGAGCTGATTGTGGGAATCTTTCCATGAAGTGACAATACTCTCTCTTGGAGAGCAAAAAGCAGTCTGACCTTCTCTTTTCTTCCCCTTCATGATCCAACACAGCCTAGGATTAAGCTCTTGCTTCACTGGATGTTGCTGATCCAAATGACTGGAGACCTTGGAACAAGAAGAAGTCAGATTTAGTTCAGGATTGAAGTCATCCTCCCTGATGAAGGAGGCCTGTTTATTTCAGCAAGATCTGGGTGATAGTGGGAATATCTGTCGTCATTTTCTTTCACATTGTTTATTTTATTGTTGGAAGAAATGTCCTTCTGGGTTCAGTTCCAAGTGACTGGAAACATGGTGGCTGTTTGGAAAGATGGTTTTAATGGTGGACAAGACCACATGCCTTGAAGATGTTGGGTGAACAATGCAACTGTTCAACGTGTCAGTCAGAGATGAAGGAAATGTAACAACACGTACTTAGAAATAGATAGGAAGTTACAACAGTTGACAACAAGACAAGCAGCAAAAATTGCAAGTATTAAGCAAGATATAACTCTAAAGGGCAAAATGACATGTAAGCTCAGGCAAGGTGCAACTTCATAGATAAATGGACATGTAGACTAAAAGCAAGATAGAACTCCCAAAAAAAGAGGTAATGTTATGAAATGTTACTTCCCTATTTCTAGAAATCAACTGTATAAAAGATTGTGCTATGCTGTGGTTCAGGATCTTAGCTCCCAAATTGGACTGAGACCCTTTTGCTGAAGCACTTCAATAAAAGTTTTACAAAAGCTCATCTCTTGTGTCTGGCTCTGATTGGCCTTTGTGCCAGGCTGAACCAATTTTGTAAGGGACCACCTTGCCAACACCTCTCTTTCTATCCCATTTAGCCCCATAATTTCATTCTCAAGTGGTATATCTGCTGGTATAACAGCTACCACACTGCCTGACAAAGTCTTGGCTTTGCGAGCGGTGAAATGGAATGGAAGGAGTCTTCGGTGATTAAGACACAAGTCTAGGGATGCACAATGGCAACATTTATCCAAAATCTACGCAGCATATAAGCGGTATATAACTCTAAGTACTATTGCTATGACCAACCTATGGGTTCCTCCTATACTACCTGCTCAAAGCAGTCTAAAGATCATCTTCTCATACCTTTTGATATATTATTTGAGCCTTCTCATTCATAATCAATTAACTTCCCTGCATATACATCAACTCCCCTCCACAAGGTCGGATCACCTTCATTAAGTTCCTTCTTTCTTTTAACAGATAAATAACCATCTAGTTTTGTTCTGTCACTTAATTAATGCCATTCATTAATTTATTATCTAAATAATCTACCATCTATTCCTCGTTCATTCCAAATTGCAGTCTTCTCTATGCTTCTCAGTAGACAGGACACATCATCTGAAGCAAAGGTGGGGTTTGACAGCAGCCTTGCTTTTACTGACAGTTCTTATGCTCAGTGAACCAGGATGCTCACAAAACCTATTCCAGGTTTTGTTCCACAATATGCCTGCGCAATCCTGAAGAGGAATATGTTTTGATCAACACACCTGTCTTGACTAGACAAGCCCAACTGGCTTTAAAAAATGTGCCCCCTACTTAAGTTGCTCATGGTTCCCCTCAGTGGTTACAACTGAGTTTGAGCATATCTGTCCTAATGAGTCATGACTGGTGAGTGGTCTACTGTTCTATTTACAATTCCATTGTCTTACAGAATGGTTACACAATTCTAGATACATTTCTAAACATCCTAGAATGCACAGGTTAAAACTATTTCCCAGATTGTGTTGGCTTTACAAATGTTGATAATGATGACTCCATAGACTGAATATGAAAACGTATCCTACAGCAACATAGCCAGGACCAGAACACACCTGGTTCAAATACGATAGGAATGTATGTGTTTTCTGGTCCGTGCAGTATTCATAAACATAACATTGGAGCCCATTCTTGTGTGCAATTTCTAGTCCAAAGAGCTGAAGCTAACCCTCACTCATTGCACGGCGGTGACACGCAGCCAGCTTCATTGGTTTTGCACATCCAAAAATGTGGACGTTCACTCCCGAGTGTTAGACTGCACTTAATCAGTGCAGTACGTGAATCACACAACTGGCTCTCAGTCAGGTGGCGAGTCCAATTTAACATTCTGATTCTAGACTCAACATTCCACCCTGGGTTTGGAGATCAGAGTATTTCATCAGTCATTGATTACCAAAAACCTCATCCTCTTGGAAGATGAGAGAAAAATAACCTGGACAAACTAATCAGTCTGAGAGCCTGAGGCATAAATGATTTTGGTGTTGGCACTTAGTTCCTGGAAAACCAATTCAGGCGGTTTTCATAATTCATTGTATAAGTATGCTGTACATCCTTTGTCCCCTATAATGGTAACCACCTGCCCTTATTGGGGGGGGGAGAAGATTTCCAGCACAATTCCCCAAGGCACCTGCCCTTATTGGAGGGGAGAAGATTTCTAGCACAATTCCCCAAGGCAGACTAATGGGATCCCAAGGAGTAAAAATATATCCACTCTATAAATGTATCAGACATAAAGCATCTCTAGTACCTCTGGACATCGCATATTTTTGTATTCAAGAGGATATTGGAAACAAGCAACAAGTAAAGCATAAGTGCAAAACTTGCAACCCATAGCATCCCTCCAGGTCCAGGTTTCTCTTTGGATATGAGACTTAACCGTATATGCATCTGCAGAAGAGAGGAGAGAAGATATTTGTACCTGTGTTTTATTTTTGTACATGAACAAGGAAGCAAATGACATCTGTGGGGAAGGTAAGTATGCATCGGAGTGAAATGCTACCAGTTCAGACTGGTTCACCCGAACTGGTAGTAAAAACGCTACCAGTTCACCCAAACCAGTAGCAAAATGAATGAAACTGGTTCGGGCAAACCGGTTTTTCTGATTTATATTAGCTACGTATATTAGCAGGATTCTAGCTAATATAAATTGCACAGCACAGCGGATTCCCCCCCCCCTCACTGTTTGCTTACTTTACCTTTTTGGCGCTCTGCGCATGCATGAAAAGTACGCATGCGTACGCTCACATTGCTACTGAACCAGTAGCAAAGGTAAGTGGATGTCACCCCTGGTATGTATGTTATGCCAGGGAGAGGCTAAAGCTTCATTGAAAAAAGAATTCCATTAATATGAAAACAGCATTCATATTTATTTAATATTATTTATTATATTTTAATCCCATCTTGATTATTTTTGATAAATAACTCAAGGCAGCAAACAAATATAGTACTCCTCCCTCCTCTTATTTTCTCCACAGCAACAACCCTGTGAGGGGGTTTGGGCTGAGAGAGAGGTTGGCACAAGGTTGTTCAGCCAACTTTCATGCCTAAGGTGCATGCATGCCAGGTAATTGTCGGTGGGCAGGTGTGCCAGAACATGGAAGTTTGGCTTTTCGGGAGCACAATCCCTTCGTTTGTGCATGCAGCAGTGCCAAAAACTAACCTGCACGTGTGCGCTGGCCAACTGATTGTCAGGCACGCATGTGCGCTAGAACCCGGAAGTTTGGCTTTTCTGGAGTGCGGTCCCAATATGCACGCACATGTTCACGTGATGTTTCTACGCAACCTTTTCGTCACTCGGTGCCGAAAAGGTTCGCTATCACTGCACTAAACCAAGCTACTGTGTTTTTCGGAGTATAAGATGCACCTTTTTCCCTCAAAAAAGAGGTTAAAAATCTGGGTGCGTCTTATACATTGAATACAGCATTTTTGGCCTCCCGAAACCCCACTCCCTTCACCAAAATGGCCGTGCAGAGCCTTATGGAGGCTTTCCGAGAGCTCCTGGGGGCTGGGGAGGGCAGAAATGAGCAAAAAATGGGGCATTGTTTGCCCCCCCCCCCAGCCCCCAGAACCACTCTATAAGCCTCCATAAGGCTATCTATGCTCTTTTTTGATGAAAAAAGGGCCTGTTTTCACAAAAAGCAGGCCATTTTTTGCTCATTTTGCCGCGCGCCCCCCTCCAGGAGCACTCTGCAAGCCCCCTAAAGACTATCCATGCCCTTTTTTGAGGGAAAAAAAAACCAGGGCCGTTTTTGCGAAAAACAGGCTTTGGGGGGGGAGGTTTGCAGAATGCAAAAACTTTTTTTTATTTGCCTCTTTGAAACCTTGGTGCGTCTTATACTCTGAAAAATACGGTCGTCAAACACTTTTAAAGTCTCTTTATGTGACCCTGGCAAGTGTTGCTGCACAACCTCTGACAAAGGCTGAGGTGGCCTTTAATTCAGTGGAAGTTGGGAAGGTCAAGGAGGCCTTTGAGATCGCAATCAATATATAGTGTACAGGGAAGGCTGTACACTAATTCCAACTTGCCTATGTCCAGTCCAGTGGTGGGTTGCAGGCGGTACGCCCCTGTACGGGTGTACCGGAGCCAGTCCGGAGCACCGGATACCATTTCACTATGGTGCTCCGGAGGGCCCATCCACCCGCTCGGGCTCCTTACCGAAGTTTAAAGGCTTCTGCGCTTCCACACAGGCTCATGGTGCGTACAGCGCCTGCGTGATGTTCCACAGAGCAGCTGGAGCATCACAGAGGCGCTTGAACGCACGCACACACTACACACATGTGCGTGCGTGCTGCTCGCATCCATGAGCCTGTACCGGTTGGAACTGGATTTGCAACCCACCACTAATCCAGTCTATAAGTTGCCAGGATTTAAGTGTTTGCCAAGCAGCCTTAGTATAAACCAAAGAATACAATTGTTTTATCTATTCCTTAGAGGAGGGGGAGATAATTTTGGAGCAAATATTATTAAAATCCAGTCAAACAGTAGATATGTGATTTGTCTTGGCACACGTAGCAGAAACAGTACAGAGAAAGATACACTAACCCCCAAATCTGGCTCGGGTTTGATAAGTAAGTGTAGCCTCCAAGCATTTGGTTCTCTTTTATACATTTTCCTTAATATTATGAAAGAAAAGCTGTTCTTTGCAAGTTTCCTGGTTTTTTTAGGCTAGAAACATCTGAATTGCTGGGAAAGAGATCAGCTTTGACTCTGTATGGATTTCAATAAATTAGTGGTGTAGAAAAGGCTCAGGAGACCCACCTAATGGCATATTTTGTTATGTGTAACCTTCAAGTAGATTTAGAAGTTCCAGAAGTCAGTTCCAATGTTTATAGCCCATTAAATGGCACAGGCTGAACTTTCTCATCAGAAGTGCTGGAGGTTTTTTTTTTCCCTGCAAAGAAACATTCACTTTCTCTGGAATTTAAATGCTGGACAGATGAAAGGCTGCAAATGCTTGCTTGGTTACAAAGCCACCAGGAAATAATGAAAATGAAAATAATGAAGTAGAGAGGGACAGACAACCTTTTGTCAAATCTTCACTGGAGAACATGCACTGAAATGCAAAATGAATTAGACTAGGGGTCCCCAACCTCTGGATCACAGCGTACTAGTGATCAGTGAGCTGTTTGCAACCGGGCTGCAGAAACGGTGGGCAAATATGTGGGTGTGTGCATCCCCACTTGCACAAGCAGCAGGCGAGCGCATGCAGGTGTGATCCATTTGCAGGACAGTAGGAACATGTGCATACTGCTCGTGCAAATAAAGCTGCACGCACATGTATTTGCCATCCGCTCATGTGGGGCCATCCCCTCCCTCCCCCCCCACTGGTCCACAAAGCCAGAAAGGTTGGCGGATTCTGAATTAGAGGACCTCTAAGATTTCCTCCCAATTCTAATAGTCTAAAAGTTGCATTTGTGCACTTTTCTTATTGTTGTTCATGTACAATCATTTCTTAGCAGATTTTCAATGCTACCATCTTTCCAAAACATCTTACCATTCAAAGTATCGGGTTTCTTCAAAAATATGACAGAGTCTTATTTTCTTTTGACCCCCCGAAAAAAATGGCTAGGCCTTCTTTTTGAGGGGTGTCCTAATTTTTCCCCTATGTGCCTGGCCTGGCTGCTGGGCTGCTTCTTTCACAGCCGGAAGGACCATCCTATATCCCTGGCCTGGTTGCCAGGCCGCTTCTTTCGTGGCTGAAAAGAGTGAGTGACGTGCTTCGCTTGGGGGCTGGGCCACTTTTGCAGCCGAAAAGAGTAAGCGACACACCTCACCTCGCTGCCAGGCTGCTTCTTTCTTTGCCGAAAAGAGCAAGCAACACACCGGGCCAGGCCGATGAGCCGCTTCTTTCGTGGACCAGCTGTGCATGCGCTTAAATAGGGCTTAAATTGGGGATGGGGCTAAATTTTAATGTAAGAACGCAAAACAGTGCTGGCTCTTCTTTTTGGGGTGGGTCCTGTTTTCGGAGAAGTACGGTAATAGATGTGAGAATTGAATTTTATGAATCATTTTTAAATCTTTAAGAAATTATATAAATTGGTTAAAATACATTTTCAAATGCTGCAAATAACAGCTGCAACTACTATAAATAGTTTTCTTTTGAAAGCCAGAAAGAATACACCTCTAAGGCTGTTTTCCAAGCAACCCCACGCGGAGAGAAAGACCTCTAGAGTAGTCAGAAAAATGTCTGGATTCCTTAATTTTCATCTGGATTCATCCAGCAGCAAACCCTACAAACTTGATTCATTCCTCACTAAGGTCATCAACAGTTTGGAGAATCAACCTGATCAGGTAATGATCTTTCCGTGTCAAGGGGGTCATTTCATTCTTATCCTCTCGCAAAGCTTCCTTTCTGCATTACATAGCATCAGATGCAATGTGGGTGAAGACCCACAAATTCCAGGGCTGACATAATATCAGACGAGCTTGAAATCTAAGCCACTCTAAATAAGGCTACCTTGAGATCAGTCTTGACATCCCTACAAACTCTCAATCCAAGTTGGAAACCATTTCTGTCAGCCTTGGAAAACAACCTGTTGGGTAGTAGAGCAAGTGAAACATTAGCAGAATCAGGGATGGGCTGCTGGGGGTTCACAGGGGGTTGGGAGAACCTCTAGCTAAGATTCTGTACAGTTTGGAGAACCCCCAAATCCCACTCCTGGCTGGCCCCGCCCACCCCATTTCTCCCTTCCCAATAGTGCCCACGTGGCCCGTTTTGGATGCAGGTAAGTGCAGGGTGCATGTGGAGGCTTGGGGAGGGCAAAAAACAGGCCTACTGGAAGTTCAAGAAGGCAGAAACAGGCCCATTTCCAGCCTCAGAGGACTTCCGGAGCCTGGATAGGCCATTTTTGCCCTCCCAGAGGCTCAAGAAAAGCCTCCAGATCCCAGGGAGGGCAAAAATTACCCACCCCCACTGTGGTGCAGGAGGCCATCTAGGCCACACCCACCATGGCCACATCCACCCAACAACCAGGCAGAGAACCTCTTGCTAAAAATTTTGAAGCCCACCTCTGACAGTATCCCTAGTCTATTCCTGATATGGACAATTGTAATTGGAAGGCCGCTAAGCTGGATACTTAACATATTTACAGCCCTTCACTGCCTCTCAAATTTCCTGGACACATCAGGAAAAGATAAAGAGACATCCCTTTGTCCAACCAGATTTCATTAGCATGAGCCAAAGAAAGATGTTGTTCTGGAACACCACAGTGTTAGCACTGTAGAGGCTACCCAAAAAGTTGAGAGGAAGAAGAAGCAATATCAGAGTTATCCTGTAAGGCATGTATTCAGTCGTCAGAATAAACTTTATATCACTCTACAATTTTAGGTAAATGCTAGGGATATAAAGAAGCAAGATGTCATTATATAGTTTTCTCATGAGGTGGCAGTAGACTGAGCATCTCAAAGGGGCTTTTTCAAAAGGCAGCTGGACTTACCGTATTTTTCAGAGAATGAGACGCACCATTTTCCCCCCCAAAAGAGGGTGAAAATCTGGGTGTGTCTTATACACTGAATACAGCATTTTTGGCCTCCCAAAACCCTGCCTGTTCACAAAAATAGACATGCAGAGGGTTTGGGAGGCCTGCAAAGTGCTTCTGGGGGCTGGGGAGAGCATAAACGAGGGGAAAATGGGCCATTTCTTGCTAATTTTTGCCCCCTCACAGCTTCCAGGAGCACTCTACATGCCTCCTAAAGGCTATGCATGCCCTTTTCTTGGCAAAAAATGGACCCATTTTTGTGAAAAACGGGCTGTTTTTTTGCTCATTTTTGCTCCCCCAGGAGCACTTTGCAGGCCTCTAAAAATCTCTGCATCCCATTTTTCACAAAAATGAGGCATGCAGAGGGTTTGGGAGGTCTGCAGAGTGCAAAAACTTTTTTTTCATTTACCTCTTCAAAATCTTGGTGCGTCTTATGCTCTGGTGCGTCATATACTCTGAAAAATATGGTAATTTTTTCCTTGAAAACATTTTACTTCTCATCCAAGAAGCTTCCTCCGTCCTAACCGAATGATGGTGGTGGGGGAGGTGGGGATGGAAGGATTTATTATTCCTTACAGTCCTCTGTTGTGGGCGGATAGAGATTGTACTTTAGCTTTAAAGGAAAAGGAAACCCAAACCACAAAACACGGAGAGGCATACAGCAATGATAGTCTCCCAAAGTACATTCAAAATTTCAACTTTCTCATAAAATGTGGTCTACCTAGTTTATCCTGGGAAGGAACAGTTAATGCAAAGTGAAACAAAACCACCACCTACTTCCTAAATCTAAGCAAATTATATGTACAAACAATAATATTTATCAACCTTGATTGAGGCCAAATCATGGAAGACAGTATTAGTAAGGTTCTCAAATGAAATCTGAGGGAAGAAATCTTGCAATATCATACAACTGTAAGGAGCAACTCTTGGTTTTCATCCAAAATGGAGAATGATTCCAATGGATCTTTCCCCACCCTTTAATATATTATGAACTGTTTAATAGCTGAAAGATTTGTTTCCACTCTAGAAACAACAGATACTGCTTCAGTCTAAGTGACTTTAATGTTAATTAAAAAATCAGTATAATTTATGGTATATCCAAGACCCTTCCAGGACATCATTTAATGTGTGGGCCATTCATTGCCCTATGTTTACCCTAACATTCTTACAAATTACTGGGCTGTTAAACTATTTAATGTCAAGCATGTTAGATTGTAGCAGTGGGTTTCATGCTTTCCCCCCTAACTTTTAGCTTGTAGTCTATTCATCCATAAATACATCAGAATATATTAGAAGCTGAGACTTTATCTCCCCGAGAGCACTAGGGAGTAACTTTTCCTTAGTTTAGGAGACAAGACTATCACTGTATTTTTTCCCCCCTTTGATTCTGAGATTTGATTTATTACGGTTTACTTTCAAAGCTTCTGTTTCAAATGTACCTACTCCCTGAGATTTACTCATTCTCCTTTTTGAGCTCTGATTTATATACACAGTGTGGGATATATTTTTTCCGCCGACTCAGCTGGATTTTTATTTATTTATTTATTTAGGACTGGAGACATATTAAGTGCATTTTTTTAAAAAAAAATTAATGGTTAACTGGCTGAAGTTCAAATTAAATTATAGTGGTTTTGAAGAATGGACTTCAAGTAAATTAAAAATGACTGAATTCCAAAACTTGCCTTACATAATTTTGTAAGCCAAAGTCTCATCACCAAATAGCAGATTTGACATTCAGAATAAACCTAGAGGAAAAAGATTTATGAGCTTTTGTTCTTCTAATCCTATTACAGAATTCCCAAGTGATGGTAACAGCGTATATAAAATACTTGGAAGAAAATAATAATAATAATAATTACTCAGATTTAATCATGAACTTGGTGGGTTTGGCTGTATACGTTTTAATATGAATGTTCAACATTTTATGAAGTTTTTATTTATTTTTTTGTCTCCTTTCTTCCCAATACATGCATTTAATGAAACTTATGGGAAGTCCACCAATGCGTATGGGAATATTTATTCTTTGGTCCAGGAGTCTTGAGCTACAATAGTACAGAATCTGAATTCTTTAGGATCCAAGAATGTTGTGGGGGAAATAGAAGGAATTAGGAATATCTTGTAGGTTCGCCGCCTTGAGTTATTTATAAAAAATAATAAAGGAAGGATGTAAACAGCCGAGGTGGCACAGGGGTTAGAGTGCGGTACTGCAGGCTAATTCAGCTGACTGCTAGCTTTACTTTACTTTACTTTATTTCATATTTCTAGACCGCCCCCTCTCCCAAAAGGGACTCGGGGCGGTGTTCTGCAGTTCAAATCTCACCGGCTGAAGGTTGACTCAGCTTTACATCCTTCCAAGATGGGTAAAATGAGGACCCAGATTGTTGGGGGCAATAGGCTGTAAACAGTTTAGAGAGGGCTGTAAAGAGCTATGCTATATAAGTCTATGTGCTATTGCTAATGCTAAATAAGTAAACAAATTAATAAAGTCTAGCTGTGTGAGTGAGTGTATTATTTGTCTTTCCTGGAAGACTGAGCTCCAATCACTGAAATTAATAGTTTATATACCTCAAATATAAAGAGCTTCTGGTATCATCTTATCCAATTACATCTTTATCAAAAGAAAGCAAGAGAGAAGTTTGAAATCAGAGACAGCAAAAAAAAAGGCTCCAGAGTGAGGCTTGAACTTAAACAACAATTTACCAGTCCCTCTGAAGTAATTAAGTTCAGCAGCACAATCCAAACAAAGTCTAAAACATGTTTTTTTGTGTTTTTTTTAAAAAGAATCAAATTCAGTGAGGGGGGGAGAGAAATTGTACAAGAAATTGGAGAACTGATTTCAAGATATAAAGAGAATTTCTTACAAATGTTTCTCTAAAACATGTGTAGGTTGTGGAGTTGTGTTGTAGTTCTTCCCTTCTCCGTTAATTTGACTTCTTTGCAGTATATCTTACATAGATTTTCTTGCAAACAGTGGAATTGTTTTTTCAGTGAATATTTATTTCCCCCAATGAAAACTTACCTGATTTACAACTCTGATTACCCTAGCTACAAGTATTTATTTATTTATTTATTTATTTATTTATTTATTTATTTATTTATTTATTTATTTATTTATTTATTTATTTATTTATTTAAAAAAGGACTTTGGGTCAAATGAAAAGTTGAATGTCTGATAATATATGCTCCTGAGCAATCAACATTTACTGTAGCTGCATTTCCTCACCCTGCTATGCAGCCTGACACCCTGCAATTAAGCACTTAGATATATGCTTAATTACATGACATTGTGGAATGTGATTTATAGCCACTGCTTTATCTCCATACAGAAAAATAAGATTTCCCCTGCTTTCCCCCCCATCTCTCTCTGCTGTCTTAAAGTATCCGTTGGCAAGACTTGCTTTCAGTTACATCATGTTTCTCCTATTTGATTAATTTTTGCTGTTTGGACAAACACTTCCAAAGCAGCTGACATCCTCGCTCATGTTTGAAATGCAGCAATGCAGCAAAGCAAGGGGTTGCCTCCACCTAGTGGAATTTTCTGAGCAGTGAGGGGTTGCACTGGAATCTTTCTCCACCGCTGCTGTTAATGCACCCACCCACTCATTCAGGCCCCCAATCCTAGAGCTGGCAGAAAGATATACCATACCTGTCTCCATTGCTAATCCCAGTCCTGACGCTATTCCCAGTTTTGGTGATCATCTAAATTCCCTCATACATAAAGAGATGACAAAGCCTAACAGATTTTATATAACAGATGAGGTTGGGAAATCTACCGCTGGATGGAAGGAGAAAAATATTCTTCCTTTAGCACCAGTTCTGTTAAGGATATTTAAGGCAGCCCCCTTAAATATCCGTGGTATCTTTGTAAAGGGGAGAAAGCATGGGGTTTTGCAGTTAGTTATGATAATGATTTTATATTATAATTTCCTGAGGAGGAATGCTATGGCAAATCTAGACAGCATACTAAAAAGCGGAGACATCACCCTGCCAAAAAAAGTCAAGGCTATGGTTTTCCCAGTTGCAATGTATAGATGTGAAAGTTGGACCATAAGGAAGACGGAGCGCCAAATAATTGAGGCCTTTGAACTATGGAGAAGACTCCTGCGAGTCCCTTGGACTGCAAGGCAATCAAGCCGGTCAGTCCTAGAGGAGATCAACTCTGACTGCTCTTTAGAAGGCCAGATCCTGAAGATGAAACTCAAATACTTTGGCCACCTGATGAGAAGAAAGGACTCACTGGAGAAGAGCCTAATGCTAGGAAAGATGGAGGGCAAAAGAAGAAGGGGAACGACAGAGAATGAGGTGGCTGGATGGAGTCACCGAAGTAGTAGGCGTGAGCTTAAATGGTCTCCAGAAGATGGTAGATGACAGGAAGGCCTGGAGGAACGTTGTCCATGGGGTCGCAATGGGTCGGACGTGACTTTGCAACTAACAACATTATAATGGTTCATTGCACAGTCAGCCAGATGTTCAGACTGGTTTTGACATTTTTATTTACGTGTTGAGTCCTTCCCAAGGACCTAGGATGGGCAGACATTAACCTCTGATGCTTTTAGAGATATTGCCCCTGCAGGTGAGCTGTTGCCTTTTGCAATTAACCAATGGGAATTGTTCTATTTCTACTTGCGGGTTTTTGTATTTTGTTATCTTCTCCTGTCTTTCTCTTCTATTCCACTGTCCCCAGGTGTTGCCACATCCATTCTCCAGACTGTTTTATATTTCTTATCAACAATTGACTTGTTATATGGCAGCTACCTGTCTGTTTGAATTCTGAAGTCCCAGAACCCTTTAGCTTCTTCATTTTCTATGCCTTTATTTCATGGTCCCAACAGTTCTTGCTTGCAGGCAAATAGTGATGGGGTTGTTTTTTTTGCTGATCTTGCAATGTGATCTACTTGTAGGAGTGAATCAGGTGGTCCTTTCTTCAGCCTCTTTACAAAGGCAGCACTTGTTATCTGTTCCCAGCTTCTCAATTCTGGCCTTGCATGCATTTGCTCTTAAGGCTTGGTCTTGTGCAACCAGAACTAGCCCTTTAGTCTCTTTCTACAACTTTCCTGCTCTTAGCCATTGCCAAGTCTTTTTATTATTAGCTCTGCTGCCTATTTTTTTTAACATGCTGACAATTTATCTTCCCATGTCTCATTTCTGTTCTTCATTTGCTCTTTCTTGAAGGCCTGTTTGGTCTCTCCAGTACTCAGTAGCTTCAATGCATCTTCTTCACTCCCCTTCAGATATTCTTACAATGCCTTTTTTCTTCTTCAATGATCTGATGTACTTACAACATTCCAGGCCTATCTTTTCTCATTGGCACGTAGAGTTGGTCAACATTACTGCAATGATGAAGGGCATGAGACATTATCATTATGTTTCCGATATTCCTTTTTTTAAAAAAAAGTTTTTTTCTTACTCAGACATACATACATTTCACAAATATATATTTCTCATAAATATTATTAGTGTTATATATTATCCTTTAACATTTATAATTCCATTCTTCCCCTAAATATATCATAATACAAACAATTGACAGGGTGTCCAAGATAGTGTTGATGACAACATGGTCTGAAGCTTCCATATCTAGTTTATATTAAATATAATGTAAGTCATGACATTTGTTAAGCAGGTCATATGCCCCTCCCATATTTTACAAATATGCAAAATGATTTACACACCTGAAAAATTTTCTTGGGCCCAGTTTATTTATTCATTCATGCAATCATTCAATTTCTGTAGCCACCCACCTACCAACCAGTGTTTTGTATACATCATGGTTAAAGGGTCACTGATTAGAATTTGGGAAACAGAGCTGTATTCCTGCATCTGAATAGATTAAGGAATGGATGTGCAACATGAAAAATAATGGAAAGTAATATAGAGCTTCTTTTCTCAGATGTGTTTATAAATGGATCTGGTGAATTGTATTTGCACACACCATTGCTCACATATAAGCAGGAGTAGGCCTTTATTTATGCTTTTCACACAAGATTTTGTTAGAAAAGGAATCCAAACAGATTTAAAATTAACACATTTTGCATATAGATCCACTTGAACTGAAAAGTTAAATAAAGCCAAAATCTGATCTAAGCTACCACTTATAATAAATATAATAAATAAATAAAATAAATAAATCAGTAAATAAATATTGTGTGTAAAGTAATCTAAGTAAAAAAAAGTATATTAAATAAGATAAATAAGCAAAGAACCATGCAAATAAAGACTGAAAAGTTAAAGAAAGCCAAAATCTGATCTAAGCTACCTCTAGTCAATGCGCACACACAGTAAAACTCGTCAGTGAGCAACTTTCATTCAACCCACCCAAATATTTTATTTACTTCTCCTTTGTGAGCTCATCTACCTCTCAGCACCATCATGAAGCATTACCTCACAAAGGAAAAGCCAAGCAAACTGATGGTCTGAATTAAGATTAATCAAGAGTTTAATTTTTTATTCAATATTTCAATATTTTTCAATATTGGTAGAATGTCAGTACAAAATCCCGCTGATGTGTTTGGTGGATCAAAGGATTCCACCAAACTTGCCACTAGACAGCTGGCTGATGGCCTGTAGGGTTTCAGTCTTTGATGGTGAGGTGTCCAGGCTGTGGTTGATATCCCCCTAGGGCATTCTGTCGATCGCTTCAATGTTGATGGAAAATGGGTGGTTGGATACGGATTGGAAGTACTCAGCCAATGCTGTAAAATTAGAGTCTTCTCAGTAATTAGAGTCGAACCATCTGAGTCCAGTAAAGGGGAGCTCCGTGAGGGCTGAGATCCATACAAGGATTTGAAGTCTTCTTAGAACCGTTTAGCTTCATTTCTATCAGCAAACTTCTGAATTTCATCTGCTTTGGCACTCAACCAGGAGTCCTGCATCTTGCAAAGCTTGCTCTGTATGGTCCTGCAAGTGTTGTTTTAGGCATTTTTCTCAGCTGTTGATGATGCATCGTTCTGATAAGCACAGTGAAGGTGGTGCTTTTCAGCAAGTAGGGCCTTGATCTCTTCATCATTTTCATCAAACCAGTCCTGCTGTTTCCTGTGTGAGGGTCCAAGAACCTTTAGTGCAGACGAGTACACAGTATCCTGAAAACGTTCCCAGTCCTTCTCAGCATTTCCCTCTAATTGCAGCTTGGAGAGTTGGTTGTCAAGATCTTCTGCTAGTGAAGCTGCTGTGTTGGGGTTCCTCAGTTTACTGATGTTGACCCATTTCATCACAGCTTTGTTTCCCTGCAGACGTCTCTTTGGCTTGATGTGAAAGCTTAATTTGGAGATGATGAGTCTATCGTCAGTCCAACGGTCAGCACTCGCCATGGCCTTGGTCACCCTTACATCCTGCTTGTCTTTCCTCTGCACAATAACATAATCAATAAGATGCCAGTGCTTGGAGCGTGGGTGCATCCAGGACATCTTTTTGCGAGTGGTCAGGTGGAAGATGGTATTGATGATGATCAGATCATGTGCTGCACATGTCTTCAGTAGTAATAGACCATTGCTGTTACATTTGCCAATTCCATTTTTTTCCAATGACACCATCCCAGGCAGCATGATCAAATCCTACTCTCGCATTGAAATTGCCAAGTAGAATCAGCCTGTTGGTGTGCTTCATGGCCGAGGTTAGGGCCAATGCCCTACTTATCATCATAAAACTTGTCCTTTTCTTCATCCAGAGTCATCATTGTGGATGCGCAGGCGCTGATCAGTGTGGCCTATTTTCCTCTCAGAGCTGGGAGATGCAGTGTAATGAGACGCCCTTAGGAAAACTGGCAAGTTTGCAGATAAGATGATTCTTAACCGCAAAGCCAACTCCAGATTCACAGTGTTTGTCACTGCTGCGTCCACACCAGAAGAATATATAACCACTTCCTGTTTCTGTGAGCTGACCTTCGTTGGCTAGACAAGTTTCAGACAGGGCCGCAATATCAATTCAGATGTAGTTTCAATGGGGAGTACAGGTTGAATGCAGTTGGTCAGCCAGTAACAAATTCATCTGGTCAGCGATTCTGTCTATCCCACATTTTTCTATCTTAGGTTTTCACAGATCCAATGCTTCAGAATTAAATAATAATAATAGCTGTGCTGGCTTTCTCTACTGCCAATTCTCCTGCTTTGTCTCTGCATTCTGAGTTACTTCTGGCAAGGTTTGATTTCTTGATTTGCAATTTATATTCTAGTGGCTTGCCCTGTCAGTGTTGGAGAGAGTGGTCTTCAAGGTTTTTTGGTTGGGCTGTTTACCATTAGCTTGTTCGGCACTTCTTTGATTGGGGTATTGTTTACTTCTTGATTGTTGGTCTGATGTTAATTTTGATATTAACTCAGCTAAGTATTGATTATGGTGGGGAGTTTTGGTCATTTTGTTTTCTTTTTGGCTTGTTGACTGTTTCTTTTGCACAGTATGTAGATGTTGTTGATCTAAAATGATCAATAACATTGATGAATAAAAGCAACGTCTTTTCTGCCCAATAAGATTGTGCAACATTTCTAGGGCAGAAAACTAAGACTTGCTAGAATGGAATGGAAGGGAAGGGAACAGAACAGAACAGACAGTTGGAAGGAACCTTGGAGGTCTCCTAGTCCAACCACCTGCTCAGGCAGGAAACCCTATACAGTATATAATCTTTATTTTTCTTATAAAACTGATCTCATAATTAGTGGCCAAATTTAGTGCTATTAGTTGTTTTTCTCAACTATGGCTGCCTGAAGATATGTAGACTTTAACTGCCAGAATTCACACTGGCAAGACAATTCTGGGAATTGAAATCCACACATCTTCAAGTTGTCAAAATTGAGAAACACTGTCCTAGTTAGTGGAGATGGGGGAAGGGAGGGAGGGAGGGAGGGGAGGCTCCCTAGTGACTACATCAAAGGTGGTATTCAGCAGATTCTGAACAGTTCTGGAGAATTGGTAGTGGAAATTCTGAGTAGTTCAGACAACCAGTAAATCTGACTGGGCCCGCCCCCATCTATTCTCTACCTCCCGAGTCCCAGTTGATCAGGAGGAAATGGGGATTTTGCAGTAACCTTCCCCTGGAGTGGGGAGGGAAGGGAGATTTTACATTATCCTTCCCCTGCCATGCCCACCAAGCCATGCCCACCAAGCCACACTATGCCCACCAAGCCATGCCCACAGAACTAGTAGTATAAAATTCTGAATCCCACCACTGGACTATATGCATGCTTTCATTAATTTTTGTGGCAGCACAAAACATGTTTGGCCAATGTCTTCTTTCAGATTTTTTTTAAAGAACAAGAAAAATGCATTTCTGTGAAATTACACTTCTAAGGCTTTTCTTCAGATGCTCTTTTGCTATTGGGGTCAAAGCAAATCAACTCAATTTTGAAAGAAAGGATTCAAAACACAGAAGGCCAATTGGATTTTTTAAAAAAATACACACATGGTAGAATTTCCGAGTTATGGAAAAAAGATTAACAGGAATAAGGCAGCCATCACAATATGTTCTAGCTTGTACAATGTGTACCAAACAAACAATTAGTACTGGGACAAAATTTTTAGATCAAAATGTGTTGAGTACCAAATTTGATGAGTTTCAAAGCAGAAACTCATCAAATTTATACGGAAGCCATTCTTGCTGAAATTTAGTAAAACCTCTGATATACTGTATGTAGTTAATTTCCTGGTATGCCCAAATATGGGAGGAAGCTCACTACTCCCTCTTTCTGTCCTTCGGCTCATCACAGAAAACCATCCAAGCATGTACTGTTAGAAAGAGACTCAGAAAGTGAATTGGTTAAGGATTGTATTATTAAATGGGCTCAGAATTTTGGTGAAGTGGTCATGTTGGAAACGTGGGAAAAAATATGGGTTCAGAATGTTAAATTTACACAGTCACAGAATTTAAGGGAGAACTTTTATAAAATGTTTTACAGATGGTATTTAGATCCTAAAAAATTATCATGCATGTACCCAAATGTTCAACCAAAATCAATGTTCAACCAATTGGAGATGCGGGTGCCTAGATGCTACCTTTTTTCATGTATGGTGGACTTGCAACAAGGTTAAAGCTTTTTGGATAAAAATATGGTGGGTTATGCAAAATGTATTTAAGAAAAGAATACAATTCACTCCGCAAATGTTTTTATTGGGTATAGCTAAGGATTTTACTAAAGGGGAAACAAAATTGGTTTTGCATATGGTCACAGCAGCTAGGTTGTTGATTGCGCAACATTGGAAAAAATATTTTTTTACCGACAATTGATCAATGGATTCAGAAGGTGGCGGGGTTCGCCGAAATGGCAAAAATTTCAGCTTTCTTAAAAGCTCAGAAGCAGGAGGATTATACACAGGAATGGGTAAAATGGATTGATTACATACAGAATAAATACCAAACTAGGAGGTATTATGTAGCCTTTAGGTAAGAATGTTTAGACTGATAGATGATTCGAGTAAATAATACATGGGCTGCTTGGAATTGTTAGAGTGGTATATAGCGGAAGTCAGGGTGGGGTTGAGTGGGAGGTGGGGGTGGGTTAGGGTGGAGGGTGGGGTAATATATATGCATAATTAAACTAGAAGATGGGATTAATGAAATATTGTTATTTTAAGAGAAATTTATATTATGATTTATATATGTTCAATTAACTTAGAAGATGGGATTAATGGGCTATTGTTACTTTAAGAGAAACTTATATTATGTTTGTTGGGAGGTGAGGGGGTATAATATGTGAATGAGTAATCTATTTTAAGATGGGAGATGGGAGGGGGTAAAGTATTTAGTATAATATTTGAATGGAAAAATTTTCTGGGGGGTTGGGGGGAGGGGAGGGGGTATAGCATCTGTATGAGATTTACATTGTATGGTGGGGGGGTTAAAAGGGGGAAATTGTTTGTATAAAACTTTTTTAATAAAAAGAAACAAAACAACATATGAAAAAAAAGACTACAAATAAAAGAAAAAAAAAGGAAAAAAAAGAAAAAAACATAAAAAAATAAAGAAAAAAAACCATCCAGGCAGAAAACCATATTTTTATTTTTAATGTTGCCTTTTTATATTTGTGTTGTATTTGTGCTGATAAATAAATAAAGGGAGACTAGTATAGATCCATTTCAAGCTATTTAGCTCTCATCAGCTAGCCATACCCTTACTGGGATTCGAACCTGGGCTGTATTACATATTAGGCAGGAGTCTTAGCCACTAAGCCACTGGCTCAGCTGATAAAAGGAGGAGAGCTGTGTGTGTGTGTGTGTGTGTGTGTGTGTGTGTGTGTGTGTGTTACAACCCCTGGTATGCCCAAATATGGGAGGGAGCTCACTACTCCCCCTTTCTGTCCTTCGGCTCATTACAGAAGACCATCCAGGCAGAAAACCATATTTTTATTTTTAATGTTGCCTTTGCTATGTTTGTGTTGTATTTGTGCTGATAAATAAATAAAGGGAGACTAGTATAGATCTATTTCTGTCCTTCGGCTCATTACTTATTTATTTATTATTTATTTATCAGCACAAATACAACACAAACATAGCAAAGGCAACATTAAAAATAAAAATATGGTTTTCTGCCTGGATGGTCTTCTGTAATGAGCTGAAGGACAGAAAGGGGGAGTAGTGAGCTCCCTCCTATATTTGGGCATACCAGGGGTTGTAACACAAATACATACCTATTTCCCTGGCTCAGCTGATAAGGAGGAGAGCCTGTGGCTTAGTGGCTAACACATCTGCCTAATATGGAATACAGCCCAGGTTCAAATCCCAGTAAGGGTATGGCTAGCTGATGAGAGCTAAATAGCTTGAAATAGATCTATACTAGTCTCCCTTTATTTATCAGCACAAATACAACATACACACACTTTAACTTTTAACTTTTAACTTTTATTTAATTTCTAGACCGCCCCTCTCCCAGAAGGGACTCGGGGCGGTGTACAGTCATATTAAAAACAGTAAATATACATAATATAAATATAAAATAAATATAGGGCTGGAGGAGGTAGCAATAGTTTACTGTACAATAGTTAAAGTTAGATTAAAATTTTAAAAATTTAAAAATACATTAGAAACACCCCTAAAAACTATCCCAGGGTAAAAATATTTGCCAGGAGGTATGAATGGGACTATAAATGGGCCAGGCCAGCTAATTGGAACAGGTGAGTCTTAAGTTTTTGTCGGACACATACTTTTGACACACACACACACACACACACACACACATATATATATATATATATATATATATATGTATACATATACACACACACACACATACATACATACATACATACATACATACATACATACAATTTACTGGCTGCCCATCTTGCCATAGGGCAGTGATGGCAAACCTTTTTCTCATTGTGTGCCAAAATTGCCTTTCCTGAAGCCTGGGGAGGGCGAAAAATGGGCCCCAATGGCCAACCGGAAGTTTGGGATGAACTTCCGGTTGGCGCCTTGGGCCTGTTGTTCGCCCTTCCCAGCCTTCTGAGGCTTTCCTGAAGCCTGGGGAGGGCAAAAATAGCCTCCCCCCACACCTCCGGAAGGCCAAAAATCAGCTGGTCAGTGTGCACATGCGCGCCAGTGTTGACGACTGGCGTGCCAGCAAATATGGCTCCGCGTGCCACCTGGTTCGCCAGCCATAGGGTAACTCTGGGTGGCTTACAGTTATATATAAGCTAAAGCAGAGGTGTCAACTGGCAGCCCACGGGCTGGATGTGTCATGTGCAGGTCACGCTCACCTCAGCTCCATGAAGGGAAAATACATCACGAAGTGAGGTTCAGAAGCAGTTGACACTCTACAGGGATAAACTCAAGCTTTGATTTGCTCTGACAAAAAGAAATGAGCCCCACAATTTGAGGAAAAGGGGAAAGAATAATATATAGATATAAGCCATGAAATTTTGGGGGAAAGTTTTGCATTGATTTACAAATTGCAATCCTGATCTGACTAGGAAAAATGGTTTTGGCACATTATTTTATTTTTACAGAAGAGCCAAGTTACAAGTTAGGTCAAACTATAAAACAGATAATCTATTATTTACTACATTGCTTTGCAGAGGGATAAATCATGCTGTAAGTTGTTTTTGTACATAAAAATACTTTGGAGAGCATTGATTTCTTACCGTGTTTAATAATTCAGAAGGTTTGATCAGGGTCCTTCAGACCAGATATGCTACTTTAAAGGCATTGTTGTTGTTCTAGGAATCATAAGCAAGTGTTAATTATGATCCTCATTTCTCTGACCCATATCCTCCATCTTTATTATTTATCTTGAACTGGCAGATGGTGCCAGGCTGACAGCCCTAGAATATTGCAAAGCTGAAAGATGTGACCTCCCAGAGGGCCTCATTGTCAAATATTTTTCAACCTAGCGAGCAGGCTGAATTGTGCCAAACAAAACAAAACCTTTCACAATTTTTCCACCAGAGGGGACCTGCAGCTTGGTTATAGTCTACCAGGCTGGATTGGAAAACTCCTATGAAACCATGGCTTAGGTTTCAGGTTTCACCAGAAGGGATCTTCTTGCCACTGAGATAATATTAAGCAAGGATCTTATTCCTAACTCTTAGGAACGATAAACTGAATCTTTACACGAGACCAAAAAAAAATGTCAGGAAACTCACATTTTCAATGCTGGGAGAACCGGTTGTTAATTTATGTGCCGCCCACCTCTACTAAAATGTCATAATTTTCTTGACTGTTATCCTTTACTTAAACCTGGTGGAAGAAGGCTGTCATAAATCCAATTCTGTGTCACAATATGGAAATCCACTATTAGCAAGTAGGCTACAAGTATAAGAAAAGTATGCACTCCACACACCTTTTGGATCTAGCGTTGAGCTCAGAGGTGGACTGCAGCCAGTTCGCAACGATTCGGGCGAACCAGTTGTTAATTTTTTTACCAGTTCAGAGAACCAGCTAATCCCACCTCTGGCTGGCTGCATCCCTCCCTGTCCTGCCCCTCTCAAGGATCCCCCCACGTGCCTTGTTATGGCATCCAGGGTGGTGCAGGAGGCCTTCCAGGGCCAAAACAGGGCCCACAGGGGGACTCCTGGGAGGGGTGGAACCAGTAGAGCAGCTGGCGATGGCGCATGTTCCCACAGAGAGGGCTCTGCATGCCACTTCTGGCACGTGTGCAATAGGTTTACCATCACAGGTATAGGGTTTCCTGCCTGGACAGCAGGGTGGGTGGGTATTGAACTAGAAGACCTCCAGATGCCTTCCAACTCTGTTTCTGTGTTCTGTTTAAAGCCTGGATTTGCATTCCATGTTAGGATTTCAAGTGTAGTTACACTTGTTCCATATACTCTATACTTTTCTGGAAGTAAATCTCATTGCACTCAGTGGGATTTATTTCTGAGTGGAGCAAAACAGTATTATAATGATGTTTTCCCCTATGATTGAACTGTCTTTCCTAATCTGTGGCTCTCCAAATCAATTTTATTGGCTGCTATACAGTACTGGTTAGGGATTTTAGACACAGTAGCAATGAGGTTAAAACCAATTTTGTTGTATTTAAGTACAATGACAATAAAGATTATACTTAAAGATTATACTTATAAGACTGCCGAAGAATACAAAACTGGGGCGGGATGGACAAAAGACAACTTTGTGGAGTTTTACAGAAGGAAAGTTTTCCATCACTCCTTTTCCCGTTCTGCAGCACATTATCTTAATTATAGTAGTTTCCAGCCTATTTACATTTATTAGTACGAATGGGTTGTTGAAAATTCTAAGAATAGAGTTCTACATATTAAAATTTCAGAAAGATCCCAAAATGTCAACAAATAATAATAATTGCATCCATGCATGCATTCATATATTATATAGAAAAATAACACTTAAGTCAGCTCTAATATATAAATTTACTTGAGTGCAACCTCCAGAAAACTGTACCTTGAATTTTCAACTAAGTAACTGTCTACACATCAATATAGAAAAACTCCTAGTCTTCAAAGTGCTTTAAAAAATGTTCAGAATACTTAAACAATTGTTAAACAATTTTTCTTAGAAACTGATTCAACAGTACAGGTTATGACTATGTGTCAGCAACTATTCAAAGTAGGTGCTGAAGGTGGGGGATTTACAACCAGTCCTCAGAGTTCTGACCATGGCAGCATTCCCCTAGTTAGGTAATCATCCAGATATCTGATTTTCAACATTCCCTGTTGGCTTCTTGAAAGCAAAGTCAATGGGGAAACTGGCAGAAGGTCACAAGTTCTTCAGGTCACAAATACCTAAGGAATTCTAGGTTCCCCATCCCGACTCTACCATTAATGCATCACAACTCCACTATTAATATTACCAATATCTATTCTATTTAAAATTTTCTCTATCCTAAAATCCAATGGTAAGTGTGACCATCCTGTTTCAGAGAATACAAGAGAGACATGCGCAAGTGTTTTATCACCAAGAGTCATACTGGACTTTACCTTCAACTTTGCATAATTAACATAACGAGAAAGCAAAATAGATCACATTATGAATTAGGCTATAAATATATTTACGTTTTCTAGATTTGGAGTTAATGAAAATTCCATGCAGAACTTACTGTTAATGGCTTGCAGTTTATCTAGGTAGGAGACGTCATAGCTCTGCATTCTATTTAAGCGATTTGTTTAAGTCACTGCCTTTCTTGTGCCTGAGCTGCACACAAATCATCCAGACACTCATAATATATTGCAGTCATAAACCAGTTGAGTTTATTATGGAAATTGATTTTGTACATGCATTTAGCAAGTTATTTGGGTGGGTGTGCGCGCGTGTGTGCACACACACACACACGCACACACACAGAGAATGAGGTGTGTGACAAGGCAATACAATATCATCCATCCTTTTCTCAGCCTGCCTTGAAAAAGTATTTTGCAAACTAGACTGGGCAAAGATGGAATAAAAATCAATGGCGCCGATTTAAACCACTTAAGATTTGCAGATGATGTGGTTCCCTTCTCACAAGACCCAGAACAGTTACAAAAGCATATACAATAGCTCAGGCATGGTGAACCTTTTCGGCACCGAGTGCCCAAACCAGAACGTGTGTGCATACATGCTCGTGCCGGAGTGCCGGAAACCCAAAGACCGGTATACCAGGGGTGACATTCAGCAGGTTCTGGCAGGTTCTGGAGAACCAGTAGCGGAAATTTTGAGTAGTTCGGAAAACTGGCAAATACCACCTCTGACTCGTCCCAGAGTGGGGTGGGAATGGAGATTTTGCAGTATCCGTCCCCTGCCATGCTCACCAAGCTACACCCACAGAACTGGTAGTAAAAAAAAATTGAATGAGGGAGCAAAGGAGGGAATATCAATTCCTGGTGACACAATTGATTAAATGAGATATACTATTTAGGTGGTTGGTACCTGAAGGGATGCTGGTAACCTGGCAGGAGAAAAGGATTAAAGTTGACAATCTGGAGAAGGCACAAGATTTATATGAGCAACAAGTAAGCCCGGAAGAGGAACAGAGTAATAAAGAGGAGATGGAATATAGAAGACAGGAAGAACTACAACAAAGAATAACGGAAGGAGAACAGGGAGGAAGTAGTGGGGAGAAGGAAGAACAACAGAGAGAGGAGGAAGTGAGACCAAAAACAAGGAGCCAAAAAAGAAACTAAAGTTAATAAAAAACAAAGACAGGTAGAGAATTAGGAGGATGGAAGAAGAAATTCAACTATTGTCAGTAAATATTAACGGTTTATATTCGCCAACAAAAAGAAAGCATATCTGGGCAAAATTAACAAAACAAAAGGCAGACATAATATGTTTACAGGAAACACACATTAAAAACAAGATATGAAATATCTGGAATGTCCTAAATTAGGAAAATTATATGCAGCATCAGCAGAAGAAAAGAGAAAAGGGATAGCGATATATGTTAAAGATGGGATAAAGACAAATTTAATTTATGCAGACCCAAAGGGAAGAATATTAATGAGAGAGATATGGATAAATCAAAAATCAATACTACTGGTAGCAATATACGCCCCAAACAAAAATCAGAAGGACTTTTATAAAAAATTACATGAAAAAATTAGAGAAATTGGAGTGAGGAATATCTGCATAATAGGAGATTATAATACCATAGTAGACAGTAAAAAAGATTACGTAAGTGACAAAAAAACTAAAAATAAAAAAAGTATTACCAACATCCTGTTTTGAGATGATGGAGGAGCTAAACTTGATAGATATTTGGAGAAAAATGGAACCAGAAAAAAAACAATTTACTTTTTATTCCAACCCACACCAATCCTGATCACGGATTGATATGGCATGTATGAATGGGGAAATTGGGGCAGAAATAGATACAATTGAAATATTACCAAATACTTGGGCAGACCACAACCCCATTAAAATAATCTGGAAAGGGAGGAAAAAAACTAGACGAAGATGGATGTTAAATTTGCAAATATTAAAAGAAAAAGAATTTATTCAAAAATGTAGAAACGAATTGGAATTATTCCTTAAGGAAAACACAAAAGAACAGACATCTATACAAAATTTATGGGACACCATGAAAACTTATTCCTGTGGAATTTATAGCGTATTCAGCAAAAAGTAACAAAGAAAAATGGGCACAACAGAAGATATTAGAGAAGGAAATTAAAAATTTAGAAATAGAATTACAAAATAAGCCACAAAGTGACAAAATTAGAAAGGATTGAATGTTAGCAAAACATAAATTAAATATATTAGACCAGGAAGAAATGGTAAAGGGCCTAAAACTAACAAAACAAAACTTCTTTGAGCAAGCAAATAAACCGGGGAGGTGGCTGTCATATAGATTGAGAAAAGAACAAGAAAAAAATTAGTATATCAACTTCAAGAGGAGACTGGTGAACTACAACATACAATGGAAGGGAAGAAAAAGATTGCATACAAGTATTTTGAGAATCTGTATAAAGAGGAACAAGTAAATGGAGAACAAATAAAAGAATATCTAAATGGAGAAGAAACCCCATCAATAACAGAAGATATGAAAGAAATGTTGTAAAAAAAAATAACAAAACTAGAATTGAAACAGGCGATTCAGAAACAGAAAAATAATAAAATGCCAAGCCCAGATGGATTCCCAGCAGAATGGTACAAAATAATAGATGAATTGAACAAATCAATAGAACCCTTGATGTTGGAGATGTACAATGAGGCACTGATGAAAGCAAAAATACCGGATTCATGGAGGGAAGCACATATTACATTAATATTTAAAGAAGGTGCAGATAAAAAACAGATTCAAAACTATAGACCAGTCTCGTTAAATGCCAACTATAAAATATTCACAACAATAATAGCGGAGAGATTGAAAAAATTATTAAATGACTATATACATCAGGATCAAAATGGATTTCTCCCAACAAGACAAATCAGGAATAACACTAGAATAATAGCAAATATTTTAGAGTACTATGAGGTGCATCCAGAGAAACAAGTGCCATTTGTCTTCCTGGATGCACAGAAGGCATTTGACAATTTAAATTGGGAGTTCATGATACAACAAATTAAGAATATGAAATTAGGGGACCAATTTGAAAGATTAATAGAAACGATACACTCCACCCAAAGGGCAAATATACTATTAAATGGGGAAAGTACAGAGACCTTTAAAATAATGAAAGGAGTAAGGCAGGGTTGCCCATTATCACCTCTGCTCTTTATCCTGACACTTGAAAGTCTTTTAATAAGAATTAGACAATACATCCCTACGACCAATCCGCTCTCACAGAGAGGGACTTCTCCGGGTGCCGTCCACTAAACAATGCCAGAGGGCGACACCCAGGAGTAGGGCCTTCTCTGTGATGGGCCCAGCCCTTTGGAATGACCTCCCCCTCGACATTAGGATTACCTCCGATCTCTGCTCCTTCCATTCAAAACTCAAGACCCACCTTTTTCAATTATCTGGCCTGGCTCAAGCATAGTTCCATCTTATTCCTCCTGACAGTCTTTTTAAATTAGTAATTTTAAACTGGGGTATTTTAATTTCTAATTTCATTTTATTATTTAAAATATGTATTGTAATGGTTGTTACCTCCTCCGTGAAATGTAATATATATATGTGTGTTTTTATTTATTGTACGCCGCCCCGAGTCCCTTGTGGAGAGGGAGCAGCTAACAAATCAAATAAATCAAATCAAATAAATCAAAATTTCGGAGATAAGAGGAACTAAAATTTAAAAAGAGGAGTATAAAATCCAGGCCTTTGCAGATGATTTGGTATTCATTATAGAAGACCCACTAGAAACAGGAAATAGCTTAATGCGAGAATTAGGAAAATATGGAGATGTTGCAGGGTTAAAGATTAATAGAGAAAAGACTAAAATGATAACTAAAAATTTGAAAGAAGAACAAAATAAAGAATTAGAAAGAATAATAGGACTGCAAGTGACAAAGAAAGTTAAATATGGCTAACTGCAAAGTGCTCAACTATAAAAAAAATAATTATACAAAATTAGTGCACCAAATAAAAAAAGATCTAGAATTATGTGGGAAACTACAACTATCATTATTAGGGAAAATAGCAACAATAAAAATGAATGTACTACGGAGAATATTATACTTATTTCAAACAATCCCCATAAAATTAGGGAAATCCCTTTTTACCGAATTGAATAAGATTATATTAAAATTTATATGGCAAGGGAAGAAAGCCAGGATAAAGTTGAAAGCTCTACAGGATGACAGAAGCAGAGATGGCATGGGACTCCCTGACTGGGAGCTTTATTACAAAGCAGCAGCACTAACATGGATCAGGGATTGGATAAATTTAAAAAATAAAAGAATACTAACATTAGAGGGCCACGATTTGCAAACGGGATGGCATTTTTTCCTATGGGAAGAGGGTAAAAAGAAACAAAAATACTTTCACAGACACTATATTAGAGATGCACTGATACAGGTCTGGAATGAAATTAGAGAAAAACATTACATGAAAATACCAACATAGCTTTCCACTATGGAAGCCATGACACATCCCAATATGCTAGATCTATCGAAAATGGTTAGATATAGTGAAATTTTAGACAGCCAAGGGAATTTGAAAACAAATCAAGAATTAAAGGAGCAAAATATAAATATAGATTGGTGGCCATATCTCCAACTTCAATCAAGATACAAAAAAGATGTAAAAGAATATTTTAATGAAAATTTACAAATATTTATTAGAAGTAACGTTAGAAGAAGAAAAAGTTAAAGGTTGCATGATAGCGTGGGCCAAAAACTTTGGTTACAACATAGATCTAGTGTAAGGTGACCAGATTTTAACATTGGTAAAGCGGGATACCATTGAGGGGGGGGCTTGATTAAAAATTTGGTCTATATCCTTGCACCCCTAACCCTTTAGGGAAAAAAACCCCAGGGGTCTTCAAACCTGACAGGTTTAAGACTTGTGGACTTCAACTCCCAGAATTTCTCCTCCAGTCATGTTGGCTCAGGAACTCTGGCATTGAAGTGTGCAAGTCTTAAAGCTGTCAAGTTACAAGATCCTTGCACCCCTAACCCTTTAGGGAAAAAAACCCCAGGGGTCTTCAAACCTGACAGCTTTAAGACTTGTGGACTTCAATTCCCAGAATTCCTCCTCCAGTCATGTTGGCTCAGGAACTCTGGCATTGAAGAGTGCAAGTCTTAAAGCTGTCAAGTTACAAGACCCTTGCACCCCTAACCCTTTAGGGGAAAAAAACCCAGGGGTCTTCAAACCTGACAGCTTTAAGACTTGTGGACTTCAACTCCCAGAATTCCTCCTCCAGTCATGTTGCGGCGATATCATCTGCGTGGATCTGCTCCATCTTCGGGTTTTTTTTCACCGGGGGCAGGGCTGCCGCTGAAGATGCGACAAGACCTCACCGCCACCAGAATAACTGCTGCCGCCTTCTCCTCCTCCTCCAACAGCATCACCACATTTGCTGCCCGGCGCTGTGGCTGAGGTGAAGCTGCCAAAGCTGCCGCTGGCGCCTCCGCCCATGGCAGCGGCGCCACCCCCTCCGCTCAGAGCATGTGAGCTGGGCCCCACGTTACCCCTGCCGCCGCCGCCGCCGCCGTGCTTTTGAGAAGCCATGAGGCATTTTTTTCCTGTTCCTGCCCCCACCGCCACCTTCATACTGGCTCCCGCAGCCTCATGGCTCCTCAAAAGCACGGAGGAGGAGGAGGGAGCAGGGGTAACGTGGGGCCCAGCTCAGGTGCTCCAAGCGGAGGGGGAGGCGCCGCTGCCACGGGCAGGGGTGCCAGCTGGAGCTTTGGCAGCTTCACCTCAGCCGCAGCGCCGGGCAGCAAATGCGGTGGTGCTGTTGGAGGAGGAGGAGGAGGACGAGGCAGCAGCAGTTATTCTAGTGGCAGCGGGGGCTTTGGGGGTTCACTTCAGCCGCAGCGCCAGGCGCAAGCGGCTAGGACTGGCTGCCCACAAAGGACCTCCCCAGGATTGCTTTGCTGAACACGGGGCGACTGACAATAGTTTGAGCGGGCGTGGCTGGCGCAAACTACCGTCAGTCGCCTCGCGCTCATTAAAACAAGTCCGGGGAGGTCCTTTGCGGGTGGCCAGTTCTAGCCGCCTGCAAAGGACCTCCCCAGCTTCCGGAGCCTGTGACAGTAGAAATCACTGCGCGGCAGTTGCAAACTGCTGCGCGGTGTTTTCTTGCTACGTGCGCGGCCGCGCACCTTACCAAAAATTGGGACTTTTTAAAAATGCTGCGGGATGCAGGACAAATTATTAAAAATCGGGACTGTCCCACCAAAAGTGGGACGTCTGGTCACCTTAATCTAGTGGATTGGGAAAGAATTTGGAACACAAATTATAAACCAACACGATCAGCAGCACTTAAAGAAAATATGTGCAAAATGTTTTAGCGTTGGCATTTACCACCAACAAGATTGGTTAAAATGTACCCAAACATGAAGCCAACCTGCTGGAAGTGTAAAAAGTACAAGGGACTTTTTATCACATATGGTGGACCTGCCTGGAAATACAAAAATATTGGACAAAAATCTGGAAATGGGTGCAAGAAATTACAGGAGAACAGATAAAATACGAACCCGAAATCTTTCTGCTGGAAATAATCAAAGGGAAATATACAAAAGAAAATTAAATATATATTAACACATCTGCTAAGTACAGCTAGAATAGCATTTGCCCAATGCTGGAAACAAAATAATAGCCCCTCGGATGAATTAGTGATAAAAAAAAAACTTTGGAATGTGCAGAGATGGATAAATTAACACTGAAATTAAAAGATAAAGAAGAGTCGGAATATTATGAAATTTGGAACAATTGGTACAAATGGCTGCAAAACAAGAAAATTAATTAAGCCGAAAAGCATATATAAATACATATAGAACTGTATAAAGGTTTGTAAATATAGAAGCGAAATGTTATATACATGTACAGATATGATGATATAACAATGTTGATATAATGACTGTAATGTGTTGTAGAAGGGAAAAATAAAAAAAAATCTGCTAAAAAAATTTGAATTTCACCACTGTGGCGCTTCTGGTTTCTGGGGCACGCATGTGTACCAGCCACTTGGTATTTGGGTTTCCGGCACTCCGGTTCTCCAGCGTGTGTGAAGATTAGTTGGCTGGCATGCATGCGAGTGTCAAAAACCAGAAGAGCAGCAGGTGACGGTGCGCATGCCCACAGAGAGGGCTCTGTGTGTCCCCTCTGGCATGCGTGCCATAGGTTCACCATCACTGCTTAAAAATAAACCTGAAAAGAAGCCAGGTTATGTTTAATAAATCCACCAAAGAAAATAAATATATATAGGAGATGGAGGAGGGAGGAGGAGATTTGGAATAGCCACATGCTAGACTGTCTCAGGATATATTTATTACCTTAGAAAGTTATAGTTTTAGTCTGGCAAGATTCTGTCCATCGGTGCAAGCAAATAAAGGATCGGACACCCTTCCTGATCTGCACTTCTCCCCCCACCATAAACACACACCAATTGTGAGCTGCCTGACCCCTCTTGCTTATTCCTAAGCACTCTTCCCAATCCACACCACCACACCCTATGCACCATCACCAACCAGCATGGTACTGCTCACACATCCCACAATCCCCATGCATTCTTGACTGAGCCAGTGCCCATGTGCCCTACTTGGCCAGTACAACACCTCTTATACACCCACCATGATTCAGGCCACCTCCATGTGCTCTATCCAACCACATAGAACCTCTCATACACTCTCTCTGACTCACACAGTATCCCTGATCCCCACCCCATAATCTTCCCAACCCATGTGGCATCTTTCATATTTCTCCCACACAGTGACGTGCGGTGAGATTTATGGCTGGTGAGGCACCAATGTCATCACAATCAGATTTATGGGTGGTGGGGATTTCCAACAAAATGCAGCAACCGGAGAAAAGCAGCGAGGGGCGAGGAAGCTCATCGGGGAGAGGCACGTGCTGTTTTCGCCTTAGATTCCTCTCCTCTCCTCTGCGCACACACCTTTCCTCCTGGGCTCTCTCCCAGCAACCTCACCAGCTGCTTCTTTTGCCATGACGTTTCCCAGCATGGCAAAATACTTTTTTTCCCTTCGCCTTCCAGCCAACCAAGAAAGCTTCTGAAGGCGTGCAAGAAAGCCCTCCCCCATTGCCCAAACGTGTGTGACGGGCTCCCAACAGCGGCTGCTCGGATTTGCCATTTGAGAGAGAGAGAGTGTGTGTGTGTATCCCTCCTTCCTTCCTTCCTCCTGAAGGAAGGAGGGATTCTCTCTCTCTCTCTCTCTCTCTCTCTCTCTCTCTCTCTCACACACACACACACACACACACAAATGGCAAATCTGAGCAGCCGCTGTTGGGAGCCCGTCACATACATTCGGGCAATGGGGGGGGCTTTCTTGCATGCCTTCATAAGCTTTCTGAAGGCGTGCAAGAAAGCCCCCCCCCCCATTGCCCGAACGTGTGTGACGGGCTCCCAACAGCGGCTGCTCGGATTTGCCATTTGAGAGAGAGAGAGAGTGTATGTGTGTGTATCCCTCTTTCCTTCCTCCTGAAGGAAGGAGGGATTCACTCTCTCTCTCTCTCTCTCTCTCACGCACACACACACACAAATGGCAAATCCGAGTAGCCGCTGCTGGGAGCCCGTCACATACATTCGGGCAATGGGGGGGGTTCCTGCATGCCTTCAGAAGCCCCCTCCCCACTGCCCGAACGTGTGTGATGGGCTCCCAGCAGCGGCTGCTCGGATTTGCCATTTGAGAGAGAGAGTGTGTGCATTCCTCCTTCCTCCAGCCCAACATTCTCGCTGGCATCCTGGCCAGACGAGAGGGAGTGCAAAGAGGGTCTCCTCGAGTCTAGGACAGCGAGTCATTTGATGGGAAAGTTGCCTCTTGGAAGGAATAACCCGGCTTGGCTCCCGCTTTCGATCTGCCGCCCAACGACTGAACGGAGAAGCGAAGAGGCAGGAGAGACGAGGCAGGAGAGACAAAGCGGGAGCCAAGCCGGGTCATTCCTTCCAAGAGGCAACTTTCCCATCGAATGACTCACTGCTCTAGACTGCGGAGACCCTCTCTGAAGTCCCTCTCGTCTGGCCAGACCAGAGGGACTGCAGAGAGGGTCGCCTCGAGTCTAGGGCAGTGAGTCATTCGATGGGAAAGTTCCCTCTTCCTCCACCCAGCCCTCCTTTGCTTAGGCTTCTTTGTCAAGAAGCGGCTTTTGGGGCTAATGGGAGAGGAGAGTGAAAAGAAAAAAAACATACGAGAGCTTGCTGTGAGGCTTTAGCGAGCTCATCCCCTGAGGCGAGGCTGATCTAGCTGCTGCTGATTCTGCTTAACTGTTTAAAAAGCCTCAAAAGTCCTGCCTCACAGTAGAGGGCGCTTTTTGAGCCTTTTTTTAACAGTTAAGCAGAGTCATCAGCAGCTAGCTCAGTCGTGCCTCAGCTGTCTCCTGAGAGGCTGAGCGCGCTAAAACCTCACAGCAAGCTTTCGTATGTTTTTTTTTCTTTTCATGATGAGAGGTGCGGCTGTGCCTCACTTGCCTCACCTGACTGCACGTCACTGCTCCCACATATCATTCCTGACCCACAACCCCATGCAACCTCTCACTCCTCCCTACCTGGCAGCAGCCAATTATCTCTTGCTCCCACTGCTTTTTTGCCCACTTGTGGTTATTCTGTTTCCCTATTTAGGTAAGTGAGTATCTCTGAAACAATGATCCAAACGGGGCATAAGTTGCTTAGTGACTCACTAGTCTCATCAGTCACAAATACTGATTGCAATTCATGTAAAAATTAAAACCCACAGACATCAGGAGACATTATACTATGAAAGCTATTATTCAATTATAAGCCAATTGTGGTTCATTATTTTTATACAGTAAATAAATTATTGTGTTTCATGAAGTGCTTGGAGATTACATATATTTGCCTTGGAGTGCAAAAATGTTGCCGTCTTTCTGAAATATAAAATTGGTATTTTGAATTGTACCAATGTACCAGGTTCACAGTGTGTTTTCATTCAGAAATGTAAATCAGTGCTACAAGCTTTAGAACTCATTACTGATATAATCATCTGAATACTTTATGCACACTGAACTGAGGAAATATGAATCCATCAATCCACTTTTGTTATTTCTAACACAAAGCAACATAAAGCAGTAAGGATTCAGTCATTCCAAAAATAACAACATAAACCTTATGATAAAGAGACTAAAAATCAGCCGGATTAACATTAGGATACATAAACAAAATTTCTGATTCAAATTAATTCTATAACCAAAGTGTAAGATACAAATATAGGACACAAAATAAAATCTACAAAAATTAAGCAACAATAATACAAGTAGGTAAAATAGAGGAATAAATATCAATGATTAGATTTATGGACATAGACAGAGCGTTTACATGTCATTCAAACAGCTGAGTTTTTTCCCACTAGCATGGAATATCTTTAAATGGTTAAATGTGGATATGCCCCTTCCAATAAAAGAAATACAAACTGTCTCTTTTCAACAGCAGTCATTCTGATCATATATATATAATAACCAAAGACGTACATACAAACACCCGCGAAAACCTCAGAAAACATATATCTATATATATATATATATATATAGATAGATAGATAGATAGATAGATAGATAGATAGATAGATAGATATAGAGATAGAGATAGAGATAGAGATAGAGATAGAGATAGAGATAGAGATAGAGATAGAGATAGAGATAGAGATATATAGATATAGATATAGATATAGATATATAGATATAGATATAGATATAGATATAGATATAGATAGATAGAGATAGATAGATAGATAGATAGATAGATAGATAGATAGATAGATAGATGATAGATAGATAGATAGATAGATAGATAGATAGATAGATAGATAGATAGATAGATAGATTGAGATTGTCTTTGCAACGTTTTGGCAGGATCTCACCTGCCATCTTCAAGCTTGGGCTTAAAATGGGAACGGAGCTGCCGCCTCCCCTCCCACCAAAATTTACAGAAAGACGGCAGCTCCATTCCCATTTTAAGCCCAAGCTTGAAGATGGCAGGTGAGATCCTGCCGAAACGTTGCAAAGACAATCTCAATCTTACACGGGAAAAGACCCGAATACAACAAAACCAGCATATATATATATATATATATATATATATATATATATATATATATATATATATATATATATATATATATATATATATATATATATATATATATATATATATATATATATATATATATATATATATATATATTTGTGTCTGTGTGTGTGTGTGTGTGTGTGTGTTGTATTTGTTCTGTTAAATAAATAAAGGGGCATACCAGGGGTTGTAACACAAATACAGTCAACAACTACCCATACTACCTTTCATAAATTGGGTTTCCTTGTCTGATCTACTTACCCTGAATTAGGAAGGCTAAAATTAACAGAAGCTGTTTCAGTGCTGCTGATGATAAAGGCACCAGTAATTATTGTTTTCGTGTTTATTTGAAATGCTTTTTGCTTCTTTTCTCTTAGGGGAGAAATGGTCTTATAAATTGAGACTATTATGAATGGTCCAGAGGTGGTATTCAGCAGGTTCTGACCAGTTCTGGAGAACAGGTAGTGGAAATTTTGAGTAGTTTGGAGAACCGGTAAATACCACCTCTGACTGGCCCCACCCCCATCTATTCTCTGCCTTCCAAGTCCCAGCTGATCGGGAGGGAATGGGGATTTTGCAGTATCCTTCTCCTGCCACATCCATCAAGCCATGCCACACCCAAGCCACGCCCACAGAACTGGTAGTAAAACTTTTTGAATCCCACCACTGGAATGGGTATTATGCTTTCCCAAATAGTAAAGCATAATTCAAAAAGAAATTGTAGACTTGTAGAAATATGTCTGTCTAAAAGTCTTGCTTCCACATTTTGCTTCCACCCTCCAAAAGTGGATTTTAGTACAGATCTGAATCCTGAAGAAATGTTACACACATGTCTGCTTCAGGGATCTGTTCACTGCCATCCTTGAGAGGTAAAAGGAAAGTAAGGATATCTTTGTGCTATATATGATTGTTACAGTATTCTGTTTCTGGCAATAGCAACAGCACTTAGATTTATATAACGCTTCACAGTGCTCCAAAGCCCTATGGAGAGTCAGCCTATTGCCCCCAACAATCTGGATCCTCATTTTACTCACCTCAGAAGGATGGAAGGCTGAGTCAACCTTGAGCCTGGTGAGATTTGAACTGCCAAATTGCAGACAGCAGAAGTAGCTTGCAATACTGCATTCTAACCACTGTGCCACCGTGGCTCAATAAATGTCTTCAGCTTTTCCCCATTAACGTGCTTATTGTCTTTGAATCTGAACCAAATCTATTGCATTGTTAGGGCCTTGCTCTTTCTCTCATCATTTTAAAACAAAAAACATTTTTATTTTTTTGGAGAGCTCTGCAGAGTTGGCTATTTTCTACTTTAAAAACTACAAAGGCAATAAAATTCCCCTTTTTCTCTACATTTCTGCTGAATCTCTCCTGAATTAAATTACTGAAGCAAATGCAGCCTTGCTCTATTAAAAAAGAAGAAGCCTCTCTACATTGTGAATTCCTCCAGCATCTGCTTCCTCAAAAATATCTTAGCACAGACAAAAGAGCCAAGCTATGAATTCGCACCATCTAACAATGAGCACTTCTTTTTCCTCTGTCACCTTGCTTGTTATTTGGCAACCAATCAAGTTTACTTTCAAGAATCTTGTGCTCAAATATGAATACAATTGTTATGATTGAATGCCAAACCTCAGCTCTCCAAGGTATACAAGTTTCTTCTTGCGGACTTGCTTTTGCTTTTTGTTCTTTAGGACAAATAATGGAAATGCCTGTCAGCTGGACAACAAGACGAAAAACTAAAATAGTTCTAATTAATCATCCTGCTGACCTAATCTGCCTTTTTTGTCCTTGCAGAAAAGCTTGGTTCTAAATTTGATTCTTGTTACTATGGAGCAGTATCCCTGACCCCTTTCTCTCAAAATGTGTGTAAAGGAGCTTTTGGTTATTTGAAATAGGTGCCAAGTAGAAAACTTATTAACTTGAACAGTTGATAAGACGCCAAGCATTAATCCAAGCCAAAAATTGCATTATTATTTTTTGGGGCAAAAGTGGAATTAATGTAGAAGAAACAGGGGCGGATAATATTTATCGCCTAGAGTTATGCCATGTGGATTGTGTCATGGCAAATTGTCTTGAGGCAAATTGGACAGTTAGCTGCAGCAAAATGACCATGGCAAGATGTCTGAGCTTGGTTGGCTGTGGTAAGAAAGCCATGGCAAGAAGGTCATGGGAAAATGGCTGCAGTGAGTTGTCCTAGACCTGCATTGGGCGCTCTTCTCACCAGGTGGCTTGGAATTATCATTTCAAGTTCACATTATACCCTTAATGGAATATCACCTTAGCATATAATGGGAAAGTTGCATGGCAATCTTTAGCAATATGGTGTATTAATATGAAGTAATCGCAGCCAGCCTGGCTTCTAGTGGTGGGATTCAAAAATTCTTGCTACCGGTTCTGTGGGTGTGGCGTGGCTTGGTAGGCGCGGCAGGGGAAGGATACTATAAAATCTCCATTCCCTCTCCACTCCAGGGGAAGGATACTGCAAAATCCCCATTTCCTCCCAATCTGCCAGGACTCGGGAAGCAGAGAATAGATGGGGGAGGGGCCAGTCAGAGGGGGTATTTACTGGTTCTTTGAACTTTTGAAAATTTCCTCTACCATTTCTCCAGAACTGGTCAGAACCTGCTCAATACCATCTCTACTGCCTTCCATTGAAGATCTGTATACTGCACAAATCAGAAAGAGAGCTAAGAAAGTATCTACAGATATCACATCTTGGACATAAACTGTTTCAATTCCTCCCCTCAGGACACCACTATTGGGCATTGCATGCCAAAACAATTTATCAATTGTTGTTTGTAACTTATGATTAATGATTGTAATTATGATTTAGGACCTATGGCCTGTTACTTGCCTGTTTATAATGTATATATACATTGTGAGGTTTTGCAACCAGAGACCCATTTCTTGTGTGCCTGATCACACTTGGCCAATGAAGAATTCTATTCTGTTCTGTTTTGTTCTGTTCTCTGTTCTAGGATATATATTCAAGAGTATAAGAATATTTCTTGTAAATATTGAAGCCCTGCTGATAGTCAATTTCTGATTTTATCTCTTAAGCATTCCTACTGGTGAGCTAAATATTGTAGCTGGTTCTTGGTGCAGATCCCCCAAACCACCACCACCTCCTCCTCCTCCTCCTCCTCCTCCTCCTCCTCCTCCTCCTCCTTCTAACAAGCCTTTTACATTGCCCCAAACTTCATCAACATCAGGCAGCTTGGTGATGGATTTTACCCCTTTAAAATGAAACTTCAGTTTATTTGGGGATAACATCTGAGAGTTGACTGTGTCACGGTGCCTGAACATATTATGTGGCTGACCTTGGTTAGCATGGTGATTTGCCATTACCTCTGTCATGGTTAACAAAAATACAAAGGCTGGGAACTGCTGTTGTAGGCAATGCAGGGATTATGTACCTGAAAAAAGTACAATATGCACAAGTGTGACATCAAGTTCCCTTCCATTTCTCTGTTTTTGCTTCCAGAGCATTTAAGAATGCTTTAATTTCAGTGCCGTTCCAGTCAGCACACTTTGCCAATGCAAAAGCATCCAACTTTGCTTTCTTAGCAGAATTCTTCTTAGGGCAAGTTAAGAATTGAAACTGAAAATACTCTTTTACAGCAAAAACAAGTTTATTGACTGCTGCTGATCATTATGGCATTATGGGAATCAAAGAAGGTAGGTCATATAGATTTGCTGCGATCAAGAGTTGCTGTTTGCAGTATACAGGACATCCTTGACTTACAAACATAATTGAGCCCGGAATTGCTGCGGTTGTAAATTGAATCACTGTGTGACCAGATTTGATTTTACAACTTTTTGTACTAGGGTTGTTAAACAAGCCACTGGGGTCATTAAGACAACCGTGTGGTCGTAAGTCTAAATCCAGCTTATCCAAGGGGCATATTTTCCAGGAAACATCAAAAAGCATTACAAACCATGATCATATGACTGCAGGACCAGTTGTAAAAGTGGGCCAACTGCCAAGGGCCCAAAATGCAATCAGGTGACTGCGGGAGTGGTAGGGCAGTTGTAATGTTGAGGATTGGCGCAGTGGTGGGGTTCAAATAATGTAACAACTGGTTGTCTGCCCCAATGACTGGCTGGGAGGGCCTGGGTAGGTGGGTATGGCCAGGGTATGTGACAGCATTCAGGCTCCTGCAGCACTCTGCCAATCAAATCGGGGCATTAATTACAAAATGTGGGCTTTGCTTTGTGACATCCAGCCCAGTGAGCAAGGGGTGTGAACTGCACAGAAAATACACTTTTGTTTGGTTATGAAGAAATATCCCCAAAGTCAGATGTACACTAAATGTAGACTGACCTTTACCTACACATCTTCCTAGCAAACAGCAAATTTTGAAACTCCAGATAAAGAGGATTCATTTTAGGATGAGTAACCACAGTTTGCATGTTGGAGGTTCCTAAAGGAACGCTGGGAAACTCAGTATTTTAAAGAACATTTGAAGGAGGGGTGCAAACAGAGGTGGGTTATTCCCAGTTCGGCCCGGATCGGCAGAACCAGTAGTGGCAGTGCTAGGAGGCTCCACCCACCCACATGCTTCTGTGCATGCGCAGAAGCATCGCGTGCATGTGCGAGCACCAGCGAACTGGTAGCACCAGGATTTGAAACCCACCTCTGGGTGCAGAATAGCTCTTCTTTGCCTGAGGCTGTAGAGACCCAGCACCAATCAAAACACTTTTTGTGAAGCAACTGATCAACATTGACAGGGTAACCCACTAGTATATGAAAATAAGAGCAAATTCCACTTCCTTCTAGTACTGATGATGTTACCTAGTTTGCTAATGAAACATCTGCAAGAAAACCATCAAGCTCAGAGAGCATCAAAAAACCCACAGTTCAACCCTGAGCTACAAATATTCTCTTCTATCGATAAACACTTTTTGGTTAGAGAGACTCAGAGCCTGCCTTATATGAGATGGCTCCCAGTGGATTTCATTCTAAATTTTGACATGATATGTAGAATGTAGAATTATAATGGCTGAGTATTTGATCCTTCATACATCAAAAAGTACAAAGCTAAGGGATAAACAAATAAAAATCAGATTTGAAAAGAGAAGACTCAGGAAAGAAAAAGAGTGAAGGTGTAAGAAAGAGGAAAAGAAGGAAAAACAAAACAGGATGACTTCAAACTTTCTTTGGTACAGATATAAGTAAAAAAATACATCAAACTCTTACTATAAAATTTACATTTGTCTACATTATTTCCATAATCCCATATCTAATCATCAAAGCCCAGATCAACTTTTAATTTCAGTTTCTCACAAAAAGTCCAGTAATGGTTCATATTGCTTTAATCACTATTTGTTAAGGAAAGCACAACTGATTTATTTAATTGCACCAAACCAGTGGTGGGTTCCTACCGGTTCAGACTGGTTTGGCTGAACCGGTAGTGGTTTAGAGGCCTGGGTCGCTGGAACCGACAGCAACCCAGGCCTGCCATGCCCCTGAACTGGTTCTCCTGGTGGTGCTACCTTGTTTTTGGCTTCTGCGCATGCGCAGAACAATTTTTATTGCACTGCGCTTGCGCACACATTGCACATCAAGCACATGCGCTGCGTCCACGAGCAAACCAGCAGTAGTGGCTGCCGGAACCCACCCCTATACCAAACTCTAAATAAAACAGGAATGGAAAATCCTAAGCTCCAGTGCAACCCTTGATTCTCAAGTTTGGCAACTTTGGCGTGGACTTCAATTCCCAGAATCCCCCAGGTAGCATGAAGTTTGCCCATCTTAAACTTGCCAAGACTGAAATGCAAACAATGGATCACATTCTGTGACCGTTGAAATTACAACAACACTGAAAAAAGTGATTGACGATCGTTTTTCACACTTATGAGGATTGCAGCATCCCCATGGTCACATGAGCAAAATTTAGATGCTTGGCAACTGACTCATATTTATGATGGTGTCATTTGATCCCCTTTTGCAACCTTCTGACAAGCAAAGTCAAAGGGGAAACCAGATTCACTTAATGACCATGTTACTAACTTAACAACTGCAACGATTCACTTAACAACTGTGGCAAGAAAGGTCGTAAAATGGGGTGGGTGGGAAAATCACTTAACAACTGTCTTACTTAGCAAGAGAAATTTTGGACTCAATTGTGGTCGTAAGTTGAGGACTACTTACTTGTAACCATGTAAAAAAATCATTTCCACTAAAAATGTCACTTCATTTTTTCAAGCTAAAGTGACAAACTTTACAATGTCATAATCATTAAAATCTAGAAAGCTATGGCTTGATAAACAATAGATGTTTAAGAAGCTGTGAAAGAAGACTAATTTTAATTATAAGCAACTTTGAAGGCAATTCCTTTGAACTGGGTGATTATATATGCACAGGGCTTTTATTACATCTATCACCAGAAGCCAGCAATGTTTTCTCTTGTTGCAAAGATTAAAATCAATGCATAAAATGTGTTCTGTATACTAAAAAGGGAAGATTGGAAGGCCATCAAATCACTTGTACATAAAACTCTATTACATATCTGCCTAGAAAGAAAAGAAATATGAAATACATTATATAGACTTTTGAAACCCAGTTCAGCCATCTCCCTCTGCTATATGGAAATATGAATTTTTGAAATATTGACAGGCAGAAGATAGAGTCCAAACATATAAAAAGTAACATTCAAAATCTTACCCATTATGAAAACGTGCAAATGCATGGATTGAAAAAAATTAGGAGATTGTCTTCCAAATAGTTTTCTGGATAGAGAAGGGACACATCTAGTTTTGATACACCACTACTTCTGTGACACAGTTCTTGAAAACTAAACTAGTAAGGATAATTGGTACTATAAATGTGACAAATGATGAAACCAACAGGTTAAATGCTTAATTGTATATCCCAAACAGATGCAGCTTTGGTTTGAAGTTAGATATAAAGTTGAGTTGTCAAAAGCTGGATAAAGAAGGCTCAAATTTTGCTACCTGTGGTTGAAACAATGCATAGCACTTTTTATTTAAAGTCATTAGAATTTAAGTCATTAATTAGATGTATATGCCCACCCAACTCTGTAATGACCCTGAGCACAGTACAATAAAAACATTAATAAAACACAGGAAATGTTTTATTAATAAAACATTAACAAAACACCGGAAACAAAATACAATTGGAAGTTTGCAAATAACCAGAAAAGACAACCATTATAACCAAAAGAGTAAAAGGAAACCAAGCCATGAAAGAACATGTCTCTGGATAGTGTCATTAAAGCTGACACTAGCCAGAACATAATAGAACTCAAAGAAGTAATGCAAAATCAGAAGATGTAGAGAGACCTGGCCCATTGAATCACCGAAAGTCAGACACGACTGAATGGATATCATCATCATCATCATCATCATCTTCATCATCATCATCATCAACATCAGAATTATAGAGAATCACTATTCACTCAACCCAGGGAGAGGAGCTGAGTTTTTTTAAGAGTCTCTTAAACAGCTAAGACAAAGCTCAGGGGCACGGTGTGATGTCTCCTTTGGACAACTCCTCCAATGCTTCCTCAGACGCTGGCTCATGTCAGAAAAGAATCTTGTTGGAAAGCTTCGGTAATGTAGCTCTGACCACTGAGCAGGTTTTCACCATTTCAAGCTACATCTGCCTGCTGCAGATGTACATATTTAATATATTCCAATTCTCTCCAGTTCCTAGAGGAATCCCACTTCTCAGAAACTCCAAACTGTGCAACAATTTATCAAAGAACAATTGGTTTATGCCAAAGCTGTCTACAAGTTCTCTGCTGATTTTCATCACCAAGAAGGGTTCTCCCTCTGTGGGAAACTCCATCTGGCTTTAAATTAAGTTAATCCTCTCCGTATGAAGATGTTAACATTTGTATTGCACTGTTCCCATAATCCATTTGACTGCCACTTCAAGACATAATGAAAATGCATTCAACCCTTCGCCTTTCCTTCTTGGTCCTGGACAACCCTCTTAATGAACTTCTGCATCACCATCATTCCCCCAATTTGAGGGAGGGGGAAGAAGAATTTGAAATGGAATGCATTTAGGGTCTCACCTCTGAAAGTCCCAGACTCAAATATCTGGGAACAAGCAAGTATCATCTATTCACCCTCTGTTCTTCAGCAGTTCCATTTGCAAGATTCACATAAACCCAAGACCAGAGATTAGCCCAGCACTGCTATTTCAGTATCAGCAGACAGCCTTTACTCTAATGGGGGGGTATGGACTGGTTAAGAGACAAAACAAATGTCTGAAAGGGGTCTAAGACAATACGGCATAGCCAACTTGTCATGGCCAACTCACCGCAGCCAACTCACCGGGGGGACAAAAGTTACACTAATATCAAAGAAATGGTGGAATAGTGGTTCCGTTCCGGCTCCCGAGAGTGACGGGTGTGTTCCGCTCGCCCTGTGCGCTCTTGGTGGGCTCCTCCTTGATCGGGGGGGCACTGGGTGCCTTGTAGGGGCGCACAGCCGAGGGGGAGGCTAGCTGGGGGTCCCGTGTCGGCGGCCGCCGCAGGGGGCTCCCGGCATTGCCCTAGGTGCAAGGAGGCGAAAGGGGGTGCGCGGGAACTCTATGCTTCCGCGCGCTTTCGCAACAGGGCTGCCGGACGAATCTAGCAACTTGAAGGCTGCAGCTGCGAGGTGGTGAGATGGAAACCCTCCCCAACTCCTTTCTTTGACTGTTTGGTGAACGATTGACAGCGTTTTAAAGACTTTCAATCGGTTTTGGGGAAGTGCGATTGGAGGGAGGGGGATTTCCCCCCCCCCTTGGATGGGCGGCTTTGGATTGCTCTCTGCACCTGGAGGAGAGGGGGGAGAGTTTTAAAATGAAATCACACTCATAGCAAGCAAGCAGGTGAATACCCTGTTGCAATTGTGAAAGAGAAGTGATGATCTGTTCTTTTTGAAAACTTTTGAAAACTTTTAGTTTGCTGCCTTTTGATCCTGTGCTGGCAAGGCAAGATGGCACACTTCCGTTGTCTTTATGCACTTTGAAATTTGACTCCACCCACAGAAATTGCTGGCATTTTGTCTTTGTCTCCGTGACACCCAGAAATATCTCTTGAAATACTGTACCTTGGACTTGGACTGATGGATTTTATTGTCTGGATTTGAACTATAGAAAATGTCGCTATTATTGTCTGGACTCCCTGCCTCGTGATCCCTCTCGGCTATCCCCTGTTCATCATTGCCATTCTACCTTAAGGACACAAACACCGCTGAGTTTCTCTTCATTAAGATGGCACCGAAAAGACCTCCACCTGGGAAATCAGGCTTTGCTGGCTCTGCTCCAACATCTTCAATGTCCAGCCCCAGTGGACAACAGTCATTAACATCTCTATTACAAAAAACCCCTGAGGAGGACCTAACCCAGCAGTTGCTTCAAAAGATCTTAAAGGGGCAGGAGGAATTGAAAAATCAACTGAAATAAATGAATGAACAACTCAGAGAGAACCAAAACTGAACGGCTCAAAATTCATAGAGACTGGAACTTTTGGAGGAGGGGACGGCTGAGATGAGGAGGGAGGTGAGGGTGGTCCAGAGAGGAAACCAAGAACTTGAGAACCATCAGATAAAAATAGAATTTGAAAGGATATCTTATTTCCTTAGATTTCAAAATGTAATTGAGGCTGATAATGAAGATTTGAGGGAGATTATGACAAACCTACTCGCTGAATACATCAAAAAAGACAGACAGCAGTTGGGGTGGGATATTGACCTGATCTATAGAGTCAATTCAGCTTATGCTAGAACACACAATGTTCCAAGAGAGGTTCATATTAAATTTCTTAGAAAGACTACGAGATGAGATTCTGAGTGCACAAAGGGGGCAAACGTTAAAATACAAGGAGAGAGAGATAGTCATCCTGAAACAAATCCCAAAGAAAGTCAGAGATAAAAGAAAAAAATATTCGTTTTTAGCGAAAAAACTATTTGAAAAAGGGGTTTGGTTTCAATGGCTTCTGCCAGAAGGTATGTTGATATTCTGGGAGGGCAGTAGAGTTAGAATTAATACAACTATGGAGGTGGAGGCCTTCATGGAAAAAAACAATGCTCTCCTAGATAAAGCTGTTGACACTATACAGGACACGCAGGACACAGGAGGTGCCGGAGCCTTGTTGGTGGGGGGGGGGGGAGGCAGCATTGAGAAAACTTAGATCAAAAAAGTGAGCTAGAAAAACACTGCAATTGCTGATACAGGGAATTTCTTTCTGTTGGATATAAAATAGATTGAAAATATTGGAAGATATAAGGTAAAATATGCTGTCAAAAAATTGTTAAGTAGTATTTTACTTAATGTATTAACAAGTGAAAATTACGAGAGTCGGGGGGAGTGCCATTCTCTGCACAATGTAGCTGCCATAATTTGTACCCTTTTCCACTACCCTTTTTCCTAAAAATTTTGTAAAACCAATACAATTTTTGTTCAAAAAAAATGGTGGAATAGAATCATTAGAGAAAGGATGCAAAAGGAGAGACAGAATGAAATGTGAATGACAAAAATGTAAATATTTTAATTGTTTTAAATAATTAAATTGAATTGTTAAATTGTCACACAGTCAGCTAGTTGGCCCATGGTGAGTTGGCTGTGGCAGGTTGGCCCACTCCATCTGAAAGTGATTGTCTTGCCCACTGTGGCGAGGGACACAATTGAAAGAGGTAGATGAAACTCTGGGGCCAAGGGGGGGGGAGTGATATTCCCGCCAGTGGAAAATGTCCTCCTAAGTAAAGAAGAAATGAAAATCCAACATCATCCCGCTCCCATCAGCCTTTTGAAGACATGTAGGAAATTAAACACACACACCCCTCCTAGAAAAACAAAATATCCTGGGAAATATTGAAAAGGCAGAATATTATATTTCCATGGATCAGAAATGGAGAAACATGTTTTTAGGCAGGAAGCAGACTCACTCTTAATAGCCCCCACCTTTGTCAATGGGCCATTTAAAAAGTCTGGGCCAGTCTATTATATATAACAAAGATCTACCCCCTTCAGCTCCAGGGTGATGAGTTTAAGGCATGATAGTATTAGCTCTTTACCCATCTCACCACAGGGCATCTGGGAAGAAGCAATGCTCAACCAAACGTGGACTCAAGACAGCCTACAGAGTTGCCCCTGCATGGCCCCATGGGAGTCTGACAACCAATCAGAATACAAGATCAAGAATAAAGCCCAGAGAGGGCATAAAAAACTTTCAGCATCTCGCCCTTTTTTCTTCTTCACACAACATCTGGAAGCATGTGATCCCCTGTCCACCATTAAAATCATCTTTCCAAGCAGCCTCCATGTTTCCAGTGTTTTTTCCCCCCACTTGGAACTGAACCCAGGAGGACATTTCTTCCAATAGACATAAATCTCCACTGAGAAGCAGAACCTCTATAATTGCAGTAGTAAGCAAGATAGACTTTTCTTTCTCCTCCAGTCCCCTCCCTGAATTCCTAGGAGAATACTAAGATGCAGAGAGAGGATTAATTGCTGGAGCCTGTGGAAAACTTGGAAGACCAAGGTTGAACAGAGTTAAAGGCATTTATCATTTACATTTGAAATTTTTAAAACGTGCAAAGTAGCTCCAAATTACAGTTGCAATTGTGCCTTTGTGCAGTTGCGCAATTGCAAAAGGGCACGATTGGAATATATGGTATATCTAAGAAATATAGGGAGGGGGGAGTCTCCAGGGGGTAGGGGATGCACTGTAATATGTATTTTTCCCTTTTTCTTTTGTCTTTCTTTTTTTTTGTATTCAGTTGTATATGTACTGTTTGTGTTATTTGTCTTTCTTTTTTTTTATTCAGTTGTATATGTACTGTTTGTGTGTTACATAAAAAAATAATTAAAAAACAAATTACAATTGCGCTGCAAATTTCATGTGTGAACGTCAGTGGAGCTCACTAAAAAGAAAAGGCAAGAAAGAGAGTGACCAAATAAATAACATGTTCTGATTGATTTTATGCTCAGCTGCAGGGGAAGAAAAGATTATTTCTTGAATGACTCCTGAATAGTTGCTGATTGCAGAGTGTGTCCTTAGAGCTACTGATTGCCTTTTGTGGATGATTAAGCAGAGGCTGTAGGAATATAAGGCAACCAGTTGTCAGGGAGCAAATCTGAATCTATTAACAGAAAAAGCAAATAGTTTGACAGTGAGGTTTCAGGAGAAAATTCCTAACAAAGCTTCTCTCTAAACGAATCATGTGTATTTGGCTAACCTGGGAGCCTGAGGGAAAAGATAAGAAATGGAAAGGGACTGGCAGCTAAAATGTATAAAGAACGGTTGCTAGAATTGGGTATGTTGTTTTAATGAAAAGACGGGCATAATAGCAGCCACAAAGAACAGAGAATCAACCTATTTTCCAAAGCACAAGAAGACAAGACAAGAAGCAACCTAGAACTAAGGAGAAATTTCCTGACAGAACAATTAATCAGTTGAACGCCTTACCTCCAAAAGCTGTGGATGTTACAACACTGGAAGTTTTTAAGAAGAGATTGGATAGCCATTTGTCTGAGACCATGTAGGGTTTCACGTGGTGAAGTCAGAGGTGGCTTCATCCTAAGTAATGCTGACATGATGCTCCTAAAAAAAGACTGGATTTTTCTTGCCGGATGGCTTGAGACTCTTAATTGCGTTAGGGCACTGGTCAGAACCCTGACATTTCTCTCCTTCAGCCAATTCTCTCTACTCGTCCATCTGCTGTTAACAAGAATCAGTGTACTTTTAACCAACCTTGGTTTGACAGTTGAATGCCATGCAGCCAAAAAATAAGGAATATTAATTTCCTATTTAATATAAAAATGATCCTTTTTCCTTATTCATACCAGGATCTGTTGCTCTTCATTTCATTTCAGTGGAGGCCATTCAAAACAATTTTGATTGGTGGGTTACTCATTTTGACTTCTCTGTTCACATATTCACCAATATTGATATCCATGCTGAGGATTGGGGCCTACCTTTGGTGATTCTAATCTACAAAGAAGGTAGAGATTTACCTGCCAACTACCTGCCCATTGGACTTCTTAGCAAATTATGTACTACATACCTGTACAGCAAGCTACTGAATTGGGTTATAACTGAGAACGTCTTAACTGATGAGTAGGCAGGCTTCAGAGAAAGTAACTCAATTATTGACCATGTGTTAACTCTTCAACATCTAGTTGAGAAATACTTCTCCGGTGCTTGCTCATCACTCTGTGCAGTGCCTATTGATTTTAGATGGGCTTTTGATCGCACCACTACATCCAAACTTTGGGAGAAATTGAATTCCTCCTCAACTGATACAAGATTACTTGTCCTTATATACAGGCTTCACCTGGATGAAGATGTAATGCACAAGGTCGCTGCACCAAGAAAATTCCTGTCAAGATGGGAGTGAGACAAGGCTGTATTCTGCTCCCCTCCTTTTTAATCTATATATTCACTCTTTTATAAGCAAACTGAAAAGTCCATCTCTATCCATCCAAATGGACAAACAAGCACATTTCTGTTATTTTGTATGCAGGTGATGCCTGCTGCTTTCTCAGACATAGATTAGCTTGAAACTGGTATTTTATACGGTATACTTGCTGAAGACTGTCGACAAGAATAACTAGAAATTAATTATTGCAAAACCAAGATCATGTTTTTTGCTAGGTACCCTAAGGCAAATGACTGGCAGCTAAATAATCATTCAGTAGTGCAAATAACTGAGGATAGTTTTCCATGCTACAGGCAACCAAAAACCTCACACCAATTATGTTACTTTACAAAAAACAATCATTCTTGTTCTCCAAAGTAGCTCAGCATATATCTGCAGCAATTAAAAACTTTTCAGTTAAGATCCCACTCCAGCTCCTTTTGTGAGTTCAGAAAGACTTCAATCCAAGTTATTGAAATAAATTCTTCAAGCACCTTATTGCATTACAAATGGGCTGCCTTGCCATGAAGCCGGCCTATTTATAATAGAATGAGTCCTGATAACCTGGCGTTGCACAGGTATTTATTTATTTATTGGGGGGGGGGGGTGAGAATGTCCAGACCAAATGTAATTTCTAATGTTGGGTTTTCCCCATTACCAGAGAGAGCCCCCTTGTGGAGCATTGCGAAGCCATTACCATGGCAACTCCACTGCGCTGTACAGTAGAAGCCATTTTACAGCAGTACAGTAGAAGCCATTTAAAGGTACAACAGGCTGTATTGCAGATCTTAAACAGTGGGCCTTTGATTTAGAATGGCAAGCAGATTATCTGGCTCTACTTAGAAATGTCTGCCTTAAATCACTCTGCATACCTTCTCCAATCAATCTGATATTTAATCACATAATATTCCAAAATTTAGAAGGGCCAAATCCCTGACCAGATTCAATGGCCTCCCAACAGCTATTACTAAAGGGCGATACCAAAAGATTCCCTTTAAACAGACACTATGTCCCTATTGCAGAGGAATAATTGAAACAACGAAACACATTATTTTGTATTGTTCCCTCTGCACAGACATTTACCAAGAATTATTATCTCAATTTCTTAGGAAATATTCCAGGTCATTCATACTTCTTTTATCTTAAGTTGTTATTATCAGATTTTACTTCTTTGACTACAGCCAAATACTATAATTTGCACAACAGTATTTCTTCTCATCCTTTTTTAAATACTTTAGAACAATAGTTTTTCTTTTCCTTTTTGTCCTAAATAATAATTATTTTTGTTTTATTTGCTGGTCAATTACTAAATAAAAATTATTAATTGATTGAAAGCTGAGACTTTATAGTCTGACTCCCTGGATGGGAATACAACAATTGAACAATATAAGTCTGTTCATTCAACAAGAACAGAAATGTCAGAAAAGAGGAGTTGTACTGCATATTAAAAGAATCCATACTTGTTCAAAATTACAAGTGCATGTAGCCAGAAATACTATGGAGGAAAATACAAAGGTTATATTCAGAGGTGGGCTGCACTTAGGTTCATAAGCAATTTGCTAGTTGTGAGCGCACGCGCCCCTTTGGGAGTGAAACAGAGCTTCAAAGAAGCAGGTAATCAACTGAGGCAGCTACAGTGAGTAAAGCAGGAGCAGCGCAAAACTCAGCTGGAGAGCGAGGGCGGAGGGAACAAGTTAATAATAAATGGATAGTTTAGCACAAGGGCAGGTGGGCGGGCCCAGACAGTGATGAAAGCTAAGCGCTCACCCAAACCAGTGATGGGTTCCGTATCACGTTCCAACGCACATGTGTCTTAGCGCCTCCGCAAGCCTCTGCAATGTTCCAGCTGTTCAGCGGAGCATTGTGCAAGCATTGTATGCACCATGCGCGGAAGCACCGAAGACTTAAAAGACTGGTAAGGAGCTTGGGCGGGCGGGCAGGATGGCCCTCCAGAGCACCATACCAGAACAGTATCCAGTGCTCCGGGCAGGCTCCAGTACGCCCATACCGGGGCGTACCGCCTGCAACCCACCACTGGCCCGAACCCACGCAATCATGCACTGGTTATACTCTTCTCAGTTCAGCCAAAGAAAATAAGTGGATGATACCTCCTAACAGCAAATTCTGGTATTTTAAGGAAGTTATTCAGTATGATGAGGAACTTAAATTATTGCAATGTTTATTGGAAACTACAGTATATACTGCCAAGTGTGTGCTTATTACAGGAAATTCTTAAAAGAAGGAATTTCAATTGGTTCAAAATGCAGTGGCCTGCATGCTTTTGTGCAAATCTAGTTTTGTGCAAGTGTCACTTTTCTTGCAGGAGCTGCTTTGGTTGCTGATTTGCTTCTGGGCCCAATTCAAAATGGTGGTTATTACTTTTAAAGCCCTATGTGGCTATTAGAGCCACATTATTTGAATGACCATCTCATCCCTGTTGCTTTTGCATGGCCCACCGGATCATAGAGGCATGATTCCCCAACACACACACCGGTTAAATAGGTCCACCTAGTAGACCAAGAAGAAGAGCCTTTTTGGTGATGGTTTCCACTCTATGGAACATCAATCCCGCCTGGATTACTGCAACGCTCTCTACATGGGGCTGCCCTTGGGACGCGCCCGGAGACTGCAGTTAGTTCAGAACGCAGCCGCGCGGGCTGTGATGGGGAGTACGAGGTACTCCCACGTAACACCTCTCCTGTGCGAGCTGCACTGGCTACCTGTGGTTTTTCGGGTGCGTTTCAAGGTACTGATTACCATCTTTAAAGCGCTCCATGGCACGGGACCTAGTTACTTGCGGGATCGCATCCTCCCACATACATCCCTGCGGCCAATTCGCTCACACAGAGAGGGACTTCTCCTGGTGCCGTCCACTAGGCGATGCCAACGGGCGACACCAAGGAGTAGGGCCTTCTCTGTGATGGGCCCAACCCTCTGGAATGACCTCCCCCCCGACATTAGAACCACTACTGACCTCCGCTCCTTCCGGCAAAAATTGAAGACTCACCTGTTCCGATTAGCAGGCCTGGCATAATTACAACTGTCCCTCCTGGCAAATGTACTATTAACTGGTTATTTTAGGGGTATTGTTTTTAATTTATTGTGTGTGTTTTAGGGGTTTAAAAACTATTTATATATACTAGCTTTGTACAGTTCTTTTAATTCCATTTTTAACCTCCTCCATTCCAACTGTACATATTCAATTTTTATTGTATTTTGATATATTTTGTATGGACTGTACACCGCCCCGAGTCCCTTTTGGGAGAGGGGGCGGTCTAGAAGCATGGTAAAATAAATAAATAAATAAATAAATCATTTCTGCCAAGATAAGACTGGCCCCCAACTTGAAAGGCCCTGAAGACCTGGTTTTGCCAATGGGGATGAAGCCACCAAACAAAGGGGAGATGGAGGCCATCACCCAGGGTGGAGGGTGCGCAGTAGTGGGTTCCTAACCGTTTACTACTGGTTGGCTGAGTGAGGGCATTTTGCGTGCACTCAAAAATTTTGCTGTTTATCTTGGTTGCACATATCTATTAATTTAAAACTGAAAGCCAAAAAGAAAAAGAAAAGCCCCATAAGTCACCAAGGAAAAAATATTAACATGGGTAATTAAAGACCCTCAGAAAAATTATTCAATCTGTATTTGAACCAAGCTTCATAGCATTCCAATATTGTTCACTTGTTATGGTTGTGATATAATCAGTGAATACATTAAAACTATAGACATTTTTGACAGCTTGAAAAAGTATGTTTTCCTTCAATGATATATATATGGCTTGTGTTCTGTGTTTGTGTTTTTGTATGTGTGATTTTCTTTTTATGTAAGGCAATATAGACACTCTGTGTGTGTGTGTGTGTGTGTGTGTGTGTGTGTGTGTGTACACGTACCAAACTGGTGATATTTTGGCCCTCTGCATTATTTAGTGTTGTCTGAGATGTATTTGTAGTTTCTATCATAGCTAATTTGTTTTATTGCTGAATTCTTACCAGCTCAAATAGATACAACAATGATTGCTAGAGCCTAGAAATGTATGAAACCTGCAGGAAAACTAATATAGATTGTCTCTAAAGCATTTCAATTTTATAAGTTATACAGCTTCTCTTTCAATAGCAAAAATTCTTGTTCTCGGTCATATGACTCCCTGTACTACTACAGTACCTGTTGCCAAAATTCTGCTAACGTCTCTAGATAAAACACTTTGGTTGTATGTATTTGAACAACAGTGTGTGTTTCTAGTCCAAATAAATGGATTATAATCAAAGGCATTTCAGCACATCACATTGCACATATATCGAGTGGCCCTCTGAAATTAGGTTTATCATTAGGATGAATAAATAGCAATAGCATTTATACTTTTATATAACTTCATAGTGCTTTACAGCCCACTTTAAGCGGTTTACAGAGTCAGCCTCTTGCCCCCAACAAACTGGGTCCTCATTTTACCGATTTCAGAAGGATGGAAGGCTGAGTCCACCTTGAACCTCGGGAGATTTGAACTGTCAAATTGCAGGCAGCCGACAGTCAGGAGAAGTAGCCTTCTGATATCTTATATCAATACAAGATAGAATGTTAAGAACATTTTTTTTAAATCTTTCAGATCAAATCAATGTTTCAGGTTTCTTCCCTGATAACTTCCTTTTTTGCCATGGTGGTCAAAACCTATGGAAAGTCTTGAGCACAGCCACCACAATTTAAAGAAACTGGTACATATTCAAAGCCAGAGAGCATCAGGGCGCAAAATTCTTGCTCCTATGAAGAGAGAGTGAAAAGATATTCAAATGTTTTGCCTGGAGGGGAAATATGATGTATCTCTCCTTCACTGCACGCATTTAAAGGCCAGAGAACTATATGATTTGCATACCTTAATTTGGAGCCCATTCAGAGCACAAAGGTGAGCGTGATAGCCCACAGCAGTGTTTTTCAACCTTGGCAGCCTTTAAGATGGGTAGGCCCAGCATCTTGATTGGGGAATTCTGGGCTTGAAGTCCACACATCTCAAAGTTGCCAAGATTGAGAAACACTGGCCTAGAGAACTATTCAACTAAATAAATCATCTAGTTATGAAGCAATGTGGTTTTTAAAAATCCAGATGCTTTATTGTGGCATATTTCTTTAATATTCATTGCTTTTAAGTCCCACTGATTGTGATGAACTGTGTGACTCCAACCAAAAACCTCGCTTATTTGGTCTGCTTCTTGTCCTATTTTCTTCACTGTCCTTGCATTGCTTCCCTTTGTTGTGACTTGTCATTCAGATCTAACACATTTTTGCAGCTGTATCTTTGAGGTGGGAAGGGAGTGATATGCTGAATTTCTGGGCAGCTTCCTGACCTACCAAGTGCTCAGTGCATGAAGGTTAGGCAAAATGAAATACTGATCCACTGGGGACAGTGATATTACTATGCCAGTAAAATCATTAACAGCTGGCCATGAAACTCTGGAAAGGCAGGATTTTTGTGATGCTTTCCAACAGCATCAATTTCAAATTGGGCCAAGGGGTATTTTGCTCAGCATTTACACAATCTATTATCAAATCCCACGAGTAAGAAAATCCAGGAAACTTTCTATATTCAGCCATAGGTTATTGCCAATAATTAGCTACAATCAGCATCAGTTTGTTGGATATTTTAGAGCTTTCAGAGATAATTGCAATATTCCCTGGTGTATACTGCTTCATGATAAATTCACTAAAAAGACTATTTATGACACTTAGTGAGTTAAATACTAATACTTTTTCCTTTATTAAGATGAAGGGAAATGCATGATGAAATCATCAGGGCATTAATCACTGAAAATTTCAGTCCTTTTCATATATACATAGACATGAGTGCATGTGAAATGGTTATGCAGTCTGTTTTCTATTAGATTTGGGGGTTTGTCTACCCTCCTATAAGTCACTATCTGAAATATTTATCTTCATAATGTGTTCCTGCAGTGGATTAAGCCAAAGTATGGCCTACTTCAAGCATTCAAATAACAACAGGTGCTGATTTTTTTTTAAGTACATGTTTCTTTTCTTAATTACTTTTCTCACAGATTTGGCATAAGATGAGCCAGAAGCTAAATGAAGAGAGTGAAGATTTGAAAGTATTTTTTTTCCTTTTTAAATGAGAAAATAGGCTGTCCTGAACACCTGAGGTAAATTAAAGCAATGAAACCTATCAGTTCAAGCAGAAATTGAATATAGCAGAATTCGATACAGCCTCAGGCCAAAGAAGATTAAATTCCTGTCATGATGCTGCAGTAACTTCCTATGTTATTTTCAGTTTTATTACAGAATTTGAAGATGACAGGGCCACCATCCTTTCTGAGAATGTGATTTAGTTCTCTGTTAATTTAAAGTGAAAAAAACAATCCCAAAACTAATTACTGTTACCCTGTTTCAGTACTCCCCTTACCACAGTATTTAGAGGAAAATCTCATATCTTGTTTGTTCCAATGTTTTGTTTCTCTTCTGCTAGGAAACTATCATCCTTCATGGGTTTAACCAAGCAACTAATGTTCATTGCAATTGGGGGGGGGGGTGTCTTTAAACCCAATGATCACTAACAGTAAATATGTGGTTTTACAAAGGAGGACACATCTCAGGACCTCTTAGCAATGGAGGTGGTACCATCATCTACCAAAACATCAGGACAGTTGAGAAGACCATGAGTCTTTCCAGCTGAAACTGGACAATTCTTCCATGGCAATCTCAGCTCCCTCAAGCCATTTCACTTGATAATGCTTCTTTGCAAAGTGGTTTGGATTTCCATTAAAAGGAAAGACTGCCTTTCTACTGGCTGAGAGAAAAAGCTTTTGCAGACCCTTTTTGCTATTTGAATCTTTATATTCAGAAGCAAAATGCTGCATGAAATTTGAAGAAAGAGCAGACGTTGTATTTTCTTTAGTGCATTAAAAAGTGCTTTAAGCAGCTGATAGAATTAATGCATCTTTTTAAAGAATAAATGCAAATCCCGAGTCCTAAAAACCTGGAGAATAGGGACCAAAAAGTCTGCCCCATCCCCAATCCATCACTGCCAGACACTCTCTGACCCGTGCTGGCTTCACCCCCAGCCCCAGGATATTTCCATCCAAGATATCAACTTTCAACCTGCCAGATTCATAGCATCGAATCAGTTCTTCTGAGCTTTAATTTTTTTCCCCTCCCAGAATGGAACCATTGCATAAGTACTTTAGAAACAGATTAATGTCTCATTTCATGTTTGTACATTTTCATTATTTCTCGTTTTGATCTCTCATCCTGAGAAGCGAGGTTACTGAATGTTTTTTTTTAATTCTGCAGTTTGATATAGTATAAAATTGTCAGAGTGGAAAAGTCCCACAGTTTGACTCTCTTGACAGCTGCTAAACTATTAAAGAATCGTTTTCTCAAATCTGTTCTTTTTAAGCAGTGTTAAACAAGAAAGGAATACAAAAAGTAAAGCATAGAAACCAACGCAGCATGGCATTTTATCCACGTCATGACTGCAGAGTTTTGCTGTGGGCATAATATATCTGCAAATTATGTTTCTTGAACTTAGATAGTCTATTGACAGCTTATGCATAAACAGTAACAGAACCGAACAAATAGTTTCAGATTTTATTATTCCAGTCTGTTATGTCGGAAATTATTTCAATATTCTGCCTTGAACAAAACTATTACTCATATTAAAAAATAAATTTAGATGTCATGGATTCTAAGCTTCTCTGTGAAATGTGAACTTTGTAGGGAAAGCTTAATGTTATTACAAGTATTAATATTAATATCCTGCTCTTACTCCAAAGATGTGGGGAGAATACAGATGCTCCTTACTTTTTTATTTTATCCTCAATTAGCCTATTTTAGAAGATTAGATTGGAGCTTCAGGTTTCAGAAGTAAGATTTGAACTTGTGGTTTGGTTGCTCCAGTCATCACTTCTATTATGAGTCATTTTTCACAGTCTGAACACCATCATATCTATATATACAAATGTATAAACTTCCCAGGTTTTAACACCCAATGAACTATTCTAATTATTCTAGATTATGCAATGCCATAATTGTAGTTCCCTTTTTAATACTAGTGGTTTGCTATTGCTTTTCCCTAGGACTGAAGGAATTGACTGGCCTGAGATCACTTAGCTGGCTTTGTGCTTAAGGTGGGACCAGTGATGTGCGGCAAGGTTTATGGCTGGTGAGGCTGGTGACGTCATCAGGAAGGCGGGGAATGGGACCACGTGTGCTGGAGCCTCAGGCTGCCTCAGCCTCCAGCACACGTGATCCCATTCTCCGCCTTCCTGAGCGTGCTCCGCCGGCTCGCGCTCCGCAGTCCTCGAAAGCGACTGGGGAACAACGAGAACCTTCCTGCCTCTGCTGGACTTTGCGCGCACACGAAATCCAGCAGAGGCAGGAAGGTTCTCGTCGTTCCCCCGTTGCTTTTGTGCCTTCGTCATCCGGGAGCGCCGACAACATTTCTGCCTCCGCAGCTCCCGGGCGCGGACGGACGGACGTATATAATATTTTATATATATATATATATATATATATATATATATATATATATATATATATATATATATATATATATATATATATATATATATATATATATATATATATATATATATATATATATATATATATATATATATATATATATATATATATATATATATATGTTGTAATTGTACTGATAAATAAATAAAGGGAGACTAGGATAGATCTATTTTGAGCTAATTAGCTCTCATCAGCTAGCCATACCCTTACTGGGATTAGAACCCGGGCTGTATATATCTTAGGCAGGAGTTTTAACCACTAAGCCACGGGTTCTCTTCCTTATCAGTTGAGCCAGGGAAATAGGTATGTATTTATGTTACAACCCCTGGTATGACTAAATATGGGAGGAAGGTCACTACTCCCTCTTTCTGTCCTTCGGCTTATCACAAAGACCATGCAGGCAATTACAACACAAATATAAAAAGGCAACAGTAAAAATAAAAATAAAAATAAAAATATGGTTTTCTGCCTGCATGGTCTTTGTGATAAGCCGAAGGACAGAAAGAGGGAGTAGTGACCTTCCTCCCATATTTAGTCATACCAGGGGTTGTAACATAAATACATATATGTGTGTGTGTGTGTGTGTGTGTGTGTGTGTGCGTGTGTGTGTGTGTTGTATTTGTACTGATAAATATATAAATAAATATTTGTACTGATAAATTATATACTATTATTTCATGAAGAGAGGTGAGGCTCTGCCTCCCCTGCCTCCCCTGACCGCACGTCCCTGGGTGGGACTAGAACTCACAGTCTCCCAGTTTTGAATATGGTGACTTAAACAACTCGACCAAAGACTTGTTAAGGTCGCTCCATTATTGAAGGGCCATTTTTATTCTCTCTTTATTTGTGGCTATTTTTTTTAAATTTTTAGGATATTTACCAATGGTGGCTTCCTACTGGTTTGGACTGGTTCATCTGAACCGGTAATGGTTTGGCTGCCTGGATCACTGGAACTGGTTCTCCGGGCAGTGCCATGGCTGCTGCCATCTTGTTTTTGTGCAGGACAATTTTTATTGCACTATGCATGCGTGCATGCGAAGCGTGCGTGCACAGTGCGCCCACGAGCAAACCGGCAGTAGTGCCTGCTGGAACCCACTCCTGATATTTACTACTATGATTTTTATGTTTGCATTTGCTGTCTTTATACTTTCTATCTATTGAGTGCGCTACCCAGAGTTGCCTTCAGTAAGATGGGTGGTTACATATTTGATTAATAAATAAAATTTGATTAATAAAACCAATCTGGCTCTTCTTCTTTTTTTTAACATAGTAAAGTTTATTTTGCACAATTTCTTTCACCAATTACAGGGAAAGGCAAAAGATATTGAGGCCCATCTCAGTGGATTACCGGGATTTCATTTGTCGTGCAGTTATATCCAGCTCTGTTGTTTGCATCCTTAAAAGTTATGACATTGCTTTTTAAAAAAAACATAAATTAAAGTTACGACTGTCAGGGACTATATCCTGTGGTCACATTCTCCTTCGCTTGTTTCAGTATGAACTGTAAAGCCAGGGATTCAGTGACTCCTACATTATGACCACTCTGAGACCACATGAAATAGGGTTCTGGGAAGAGAAGAAGAAAATGGTTTATATGGGATTGTTTGTTCAGAATGAAAGCAGCGAAAGTTAGACACAAATCCTTTAATAAATTGCAGGACTCTGCTGAAATTGGTAATAGTCCAATAGGATGTCACCGAAAACAAAAACAAAAAGTAGCAATTACTTATGAGATGCTAGCAGCAGCTGGAACTCAGTAAATTACAAGCAGAGTCTAATCAGAATTTCAAAATATATTGTTGATTTAGATTCCAGTTAGATTAATGTAGAAACAACAGTATCATTTTATGATGTCATCTGGGGAAAATATTTAATTACCACAGGTTTTGGATAGAATCTTATGAATAGATTTTTCTTCTGCTCAAAATTCCTGTTTTCTGCTGTCTTTGGTCAGGGCATGTACACGTGGTCCTCGACTTACAACAGTTCTTTTAGTGACTGTTCAAAGTGACAACGGCACTGAAAAAGTGATTTATGACCGTTTTCCACACTTGTGACCATTGTGGCATCCCCATGGTCACGTGATCAAAATTCGGACGCTTGGCAATTGACTCGTTTCACCAATTGAATTGATTTGACTCATATTTATGACCGTTGCACTGTCCTGGGGTCATATGATCCCCTTGCAACCTCCCGATTAGCAAAGTCAATGGAGAAGCCAGATTCACTTAACAACCGTGTTACTATCTTAACAACTGCAATGATGTGGCAAGAAAGGTCGTAAAATGGGGCCCCAAAACCCACTTAACAAATGTTTCACTTAGTAGCAGAAATGTTGGGCTCAATTGTGGTCCTAAATCAAGGACTACCTGTGTAACCTTTAGCCAATCAGTCATGTGTTAGTGTGCCCTGTCTTCTAGATTTTGGGATACTTTGGGAGCATGGAATGAACAACTCAATGCACCTTGAACTTCAAGCCTCTCTGATTAGAACTGCAGGAAGTTGGAAAACGACCCAAGGGCAAGTCTATCCATCCAAAGCTCAACAGATATAAAAACAAACCACTTAAACTGATCCTAGAAAGAAAGCAACTCACTTGGTTTTAATGTCAAATTAGTCCATTTAACAACCAAACGTTTTTTCTAAAGTGAAAAATCAGACCACCATCACTCACTCCTTTTCTTTGCTGATGAATTTTGACAGTTCAATTGTGGTCCAGACAAAAGATGTGGAAAATGGATTGCCCACTCCTAGAAGAGCATCTAAAGGGACCTACAAATTCACTTCTGCAGTCTTTCACCAGAAATACTGGTTGTGAATCTGTTTGAAATATGGAAGTTTGGCTTGGAAGGGACTTTTAGAAATAGTTAAAATATTACAGAATAACAGAGTTGGAAAGGACCTTGGAGGTCTTCTAGTCCAATATACAATATCTTCTTAAAAACCTCCAGTGTTGGAGCATTCACAATTTCTGTAGGCTAGTTGTTCCACTGATTAATTGTTCGGTCAGGAAATTTCTCCTTAGTTCTAAGCTACTTCTCTTCTTGATTAGTTTCCATCCATTGCTTCCTGTCCTACCTTCAGGTGCTTTGGAGAATAGCTTGACTCCCTCTTCTTTATGGCAACCCCTGAAATATTGGAACACTGCTATCATGTCTCCCGTAGTCCTTCTTTTCATTAAACTAGACATACCCAGTGCCTGCAACCTTTCTTCATATGTTTTAGCCTGCAGTACCCTAATCATCTTTGTTGCTCTTCTTTGCACTCTTTCTAGAGTCTCCACATCTTTTTTACATCATCGTGGCGACCAAAACTGAATGCAGCATTCCAAGTGTGGCCTTACCAAGGCATTATAAAGTGCTGTTAACACTTCACGTGATATTGTGAGCTTACTTAATAGCATTACACGTTGTCAAAAAAAAGTATAGTCCATTTTTGTGGACAATATCAGATTGGGAAATTAAACTTGGATAATACACAGCAATTAGCAAAACTAATTGTATACATTCATAATAGAAGCTTAATCAAATCCAGGTAAGAATCCCCCCACCTTATATTTCATATATTACATATATGAGGAAAAGGAATAGAAAAAAACCCTAACTAGAAATCAGAAATAATTCCTAATACAGATAGTCCTCGGTTTATGACAATTGAGCCCCAAATTTCTGTTGATAAATGAAACATTTGTTAGGTGAGTTTTGCACCATTTTACAACCTTTCTTGCCACAGTTCTTAAGTGAATCACTGCAGTTGTTAAGTTGGTAACACACTTATTAAGTGAATCTGGCATCCTCACTGACTTTGCTTGTCAGGTCGCAAAAGGAGATCACATAACCTTGGGACACTGCAACCATCATAAACATGAGTCAGTTTGCAGCATCTGAATTTTGATCACATGATTATGGGGATGCTACAATGGTTGTAAGTGTGAAAAACAGTCATAAGCAGTGGTGCAATTCAGCCGGTTCAGGTGAACCGGTGGCAGCGGGAGGCTCCACCCACCCACCCGAACATCATCCCATCCTATTTTTTATGCTCTGCGCATGCGTGGAAGACCCTGCGCATACATGCACGTGCTCATATTTGCAAACCGGTAGTGAAGGTAAGATGATTTTACCCCTGGTCATAAGCAAATTTTTTCAGTGTCGTCGTAACTTTGAATGGTCACTAAATGAACTGTAGTAAGGTGAAGACTACCAGTATTTACAAATATATGGACTTGAAATAGTCAGGATACAATAAGAGGAAAGAGTATAATTCGCAAATAGGTAGGTTCTTAATAATCTTTTTATTGGTTTTACAATTGCATTAAATCTACAAGAAAAGGTTCAACTCCAGGGAAAAAAAATCATAAAGAACCAGATATTTTTGGAAAGAAGATACCGAGCAGCCCATTTGTCAAACTACTACAGCCAAAAATGTATATAGCTATCTTGTTATGTGAACATGCTTTTCTTCACATGGAGGTGTTAGATTAAAGCTGGAGAGATCCCCAATATTCAGGTTCACTCAAATTCACTTTCAGCCACAGATGTTCACTGAGTGAGGTTGAGTCAATCATTCTTGCACAGCCCAAAACTACCTTATTAAGACTATGGGTGATTTAAAAAAAACCTGGAGGAATATAATGCCTGTCACCTTGGACTTCTAGAGGAATTGCAGAATATAAACCCAAGAAATAAATTAAAAAATACAACACAATACAAATAAGCTATTATAAACATAATTATTATTTACTTAGGAAAGCAGAGAGTCAGTTTGGTCTAGTATAATAATTCAGGCTCCAGGGTAGAAACCCCGAATCTGTGAGTTCTAGTCCCACTTTAGGCCTGAAAGCTGTCTGGCTGATCATGAGCCACTCATCATCTCTCAGGCTTGGGTGATAAGTTGGTCAGTCAATTTTTGTTGCAACCAATGGATCAATATTCAGGTACTTTGAAAAGAGCAGATCCTGCAGTTGCAGGGAAACAATTAATGGTAAAATAACTACTGGAATTTAGATGTTTATGCAAAAGTGGCAATGTTGTGAAGGAAGTAACACTCACCCTTCTTAGAAGAATGAAATATTTTAGGAAATATTAAAAAGGCAGAATATTATATTTTCCCTAAAGGAGAAACATGTTTCTAAAGACAGAAAGTCAGCTGCAGCTCCCTGCTCCCAGCAGATAGTTTGGTGCCATCTTATCTACAAAACAAAAGATCTCAGCTCCAGAGTGATGGGATTATCCTTCAGGGCAAACCATTCAGCCCCAATAGGAAATTGCCCTTCATTGCATCACCCCGCAAGTTTCAAACAAGCCTCGGACACAGATAACCTCAGCTATGACTGCATAGTCCCATGGGAGTCTGACAACAACCAATAGGATATCTGCCCTTGCTACAGAAACAGGAAGCTCAAAAATGGTGCTATCTAGCTTTGTAAGCTTTTATAGTTTTATAGATACTGGATAATCAATATACTCCGCAACAATGAAATGGTATGGCCTACAGATCTTAAACACCTATTTGGATCATTCAAAAGACTTTAAGAAAAAAAATAGATGGACTCTATAATGAATTCAAAGAATGGAAAAGATGTATCATAGTGTGCCTTTCAATTTCTGAAGCCACATTATCTTTTGATACTTGTTCTCCCAACCCTGCCTAATGGACAATTTTCATTGAGCCCATGATTCTTTTTAGATGAAATGATTTAATGATGTTGCAGGACATTAGCTGTTAATGAGTTTTTGCTCTGGGTTTAATGGAAACATTAGCCAATATACTTGGAGAAAGGTAGACAGGAAGATTTAAAAAATCAACATTATTATGGTTCTCCATAAAATAAGCAAAGTGTGTGTTTATATCCCTGCAGTTGCTTTAAAAGAGCATTTATTGGGTTACCTCAGCCTCAAAGAACTAACATTTTTCTATCACAGGGGATTAAGAATGAGCTCTTGCAAAGAATACAATATGCATCAACTTCATTTAAATATTGGAAGATGAAGTGGCTCATAAAACTGATATAGCTCAATAGAGTCATAAGTACATACATGCATACAGTTATCTCTCTTTAATTTTGTTGTATTTTGTTGGATCTATGTTCAAACAAAGCTTTAACCCCTGCTAAAGCAAATAAAGCATTGAACAAACAACCATAAGTTAATTAATGCAAGGAGAAGCACATTTCCATGAATTCTCTAGAGTTTTTGGACTTGTCTTGATCTAGAATGATCAGTTTCCCATTTGGTTAATCTTGTCCATATGTTGTGCAATTAAGGAGTTTTCATCATGTCTTCTTACTTCTAGTTGGTCTTCATGGATGTGTTCTACTAGTTTTCTGCCTGCTTGTGCTATGGAATAGCTGTTGCAATCCTTACACTGTGTGTTATAGGTGACTCCTGTTTCTTCTTCTGGGGCCATGTGTGATGAAGTGATGTGTGTAATTGAGGAAGAGACATTCTTAAGGTGTCGTAGGAACCAATTTAATGGAATTATTATTGTGATATCTTGGGAGCCAGATTTGGTAAGTGGTATTTTAGGATTACTTTAGGTACCACAAATATCTTTGGCTGGCCAAATTTGGTAAACATCCCTGGAGAACAGGGCTGAGTAATGTATTCACACACTGCTAAGATGGAAAGCCTGAAAGGGCTGTTCTAAGGTATTGACCAATTGAATCCTACTGCAGAGGCAGTGCAGAGGGGTTCATTCAAGATATTGGGTGAGCTCATTAGGTCCCAATGTAGTGTTCTTGTTGTAAGTCATTCAATTGTGTCTGAACCTTGGCCACTCTATGAATCAGCGTTCTCCGTGCCCTTCTGTCTCGCACCATTTCCTTCAGATCCACCATGGTCATTCTAGTATCATCCTTTATAGTATCCAACCAGCAGGTACTAGGGCGGACCCTTCTCCTTTTTCCACTGATCACTCCCAGCATGATTGACTTTTTGAGTGAGTTAGCTCGCATGCCATAACCAAAGCATGACAGTCTATATTTGGTGATCTTGGCTTTAAGTGATTTTTGGGTGACGTTCGTTCTAGGGTTTGTTATTTTTGCAGCCCATGAGATGAGCAATAGTCACCTCCAGCACCACAGCTTAAAGGCATCCATGTCCACCCTTCTCCTATATGCCTTTTTCAAAGTCCACACTTGCAGCCATAAGTAGCAATTGGAAAAATTATTGCATTAACTAATCTGCATTTGTTTGTGAGGCTGAGCTCTTTACTCTTCTGGATGTTATTCATGCCAGACATTGCAGTTCTTCCAAGTGATATACACCTTCTGAACACAGGCCTGCACTCACCTAATATAACACGGAGCCAAAAATAAGTCGGTGAGTAGAAATTTGTGATAATATCCTGGGCCCTTGAATTAGGTATCCACTTAGAATAACCTATAATCTAGGCCAGTGATGGGGAAACTTTTTCGCCTCCGGTGCCAAAAGCACGAGCGCACACGCTATCACATGTGCGTGTGTGTCCACCCCATAATTTAATGTCCCCCATGCCGTCCCCCTGCACATGCGTGCATGCTCCCCACCACTTCCCCACGCATGCGTGCACAGATTTCTTGGAGCCTGGGGAAGGCGAAAATGGCCTCCCCTGCCCCCCTGGAGGTCCGCCGGAGGCTGGAAATGGCACATTCCTGACTTCCAGTGGGCCAGGTAGGCCCATTTTTCACCCTCACCAGGCTCCAGAGGCTTTCTAGGAGCCTGGAGAGGGTGAAAAACAGCCCAAAATGCAAACTGGAAGTTTGGGAGCAGACCTGCGGGTTGCCCATTGGGCCGTTTTCCTCCCTCTGGAGGCTTCAGGAGACTGACACGGGAATGCCTTGTGTGCCCTCAGAAATGGCTCCGTGTGCCACCTGTGGCACATGTCATAGATTCGCCATCACAGGTCTAGGCAGACCAAGCAGCCTTTGTAAGCTGTAACTCAGTGTAACCCAATGTAAGGGGGGGGGGGGGAATTGCAGCATTTGGCTTCAATTAGATAATTACATCAACTGTAAATCACAGTAATTCAATCATGCCCTCTTTTTTCCCATTATCATTGGTGCAATAAACAAACAGAACCCCCCAAAAACTGATTAATCCAAAGGAAAATAATGTATGACTGTGAAAAATATAATACCAAGTTTCTTTGAATGACACTGAATAAATGTCACACTGTGATTTAATTAAGATCATCTTCTGTGTAAAATTGTCTATTAAATTTACCTTCTCCAGATCATTTGCATGTGAAATCTCCTCTTACTTTCTGATTTTTTTTTATAAATAATACTTTACTTTGATGTCTGAATTAGCAATTTATTTATTTATATTTCATTTTTCTTAACCGGCCATTTCCCTCAAAGAGGGACTCTTTATAGTTATTGTTAATCTGGTTGTTTTTGACTGATGAGACCTGGTCTTGTGATATTTAATATTTAATATTCTTTTTTTGCCAGTGAAATATAATTAATAATTTTAAACATCCTTATTGTATTAGCTGAAGAATATTAGTAAGGCAATTGATTGCAATGTTGGCTTAAAATAAATGGAAGTGGATTGGCATTGCCTAATTCCTCGGGCTGAGAAAGTGACTGCCCAAATCAACCAACTAGTATGTGCCTAAGGCACAACTAGAGTTCATAGTTTCCAGATTCTAGCCTGATGCCTCAAGCACTACACCAAACTGGCTGGATGTCCTAATTATAGTGCTATCTAATTATCCTTAAATCAGCAGAAAACTATGGAGGCATGAAATTTGCTCTCCATTGCCAATCGATATTCTGTCTCACACTACTTCCCAGATACTACAATCATTTGACTTTCCTCTAAGATAATTAGTGATAATGAACATTTTTTACAAAGTATCTGATCTTGGACAGTATGGAAATAAAGGAAAATACAGCTAAGACAAATTTAAGGAGATCTCACTTATGAGCTGAGAACAAGTTAAAAGCAAAAGGATGCCGAGCATGTTCATACTTTAGTTACTTACAATTGGGTTAAGTTCCTAAATAAACCTTGATTTCTTGGTAGGGCAATAAACTCGATTTTCTGCATATTTCAGCATTGCAAGCATTCAAAAATTAAATGATTTATTATAAATAAGGGAGCAAAATGAATGATATATTAGACATTTTGAGTCACATTAACATCAATGGGTTTGTTATTATTTTATATTAATTAAAATTTATTTATATAAAACTGGACTTCAGTTAAGTCTCAAATTATTTATCATCTAGACTAGGGGTGTCAAACTCGTGGCCCGCGGGCCAGATGCGTCACATGCTGACTCCGCCCACTTTAGCAAAAGGGAAAAAAGTCCTGATATGTCATGTGATTCCGCCATGACGACACCCCTGATCTAGATCCTAAACAAATCAAGTCATGCTTAACTAAACATGTGAGAACTAGCTAAGATTCAATTCAACTTTGAGATGTGAAGGATTCAAATGGGCTTCAAATGAAAGAATTCTTTATAAAAGCACTTTTGTATATGTTTGTTTATAATATTCCATTGAGCTGCAAAAAAATAAAAGTGAGTGGGAAATAAAAGGATTTAGAATTCCAGATTTTTAAAAATCCTGAAGTACATTTGGCATTTATAGCTGAATAGAACCAAAGGATGTTTGGATGCAAAATTGCATCCCCACTGAAAAAAAATCAAAACTCTTTTAACTTGCAAACTGAATAACAGCCAGATTCAATCTGATCCCCAGACCTTTCTTTTTTCTCTGTCTTTCTCCCTAAGCCTTCTTGCTAACTTCCTTTAGTCATTGACATTGTCAGGTTTCCCTTAATAATCAGAACTGAAAATGACCAAGTGTCTTTGAATTCATTAGTAAGATTTATTGGGGGGGGGGGGGGGAGTTATAGCATGGCAAATTTTTCAAATGAGAAAGCTACTGGGAAAAAACCATTTTTAAAATATTCCTAAAAAGACCAGCAGTTCCATCACTGTGGAGATGGTGATCAACAGAGCAAGGTCCAATACTAACCAAGTAAGATCAAGAAAGCAAAGCATGACTTCTGAGATTCTGCTCTAACCATGCAGAGGAAAGCATGTTCCAGTGATCACTACTTGTCTATACTTTTTCCCAATTCCTGGAAATACGATCAATATTGGTTGCCTCTGCTTTTTCAATACTCAAGTCTAACCCTGTGTTCCCACTGGGTCTCCCATTTCATTCTCGCCCCTCATTTGTGGGGTCCCACAGGGGTCGATCCTCTCGCCTCTCCTGTTCAACATATATATGAAGCCGCTGGGCGAGATCATCTGTGGTTTTGGGGTGAGTTACCATCTGTACGCTGATGATACTCAGTTGTACATTTCCACCCCAAACCACCCCAACGAGGCTGTCGAAGTGATGGCCCGGTGTCTGGAAGCCGTACGGGTCTGGATGGATGACAACAGGCTCAGGCTCAACCCCTCCAAGACAGAGTGGCTGTGGTTCCCGGCTTCCCGATTCAATCAGCATATTCCATCGCTGACCATTGGGGATGAGCAATTAGCCCCGGTGGAAGGGGCGCGCAACTTGGGCGTCCTCCTTGACGATCGGCTGACCTTAGAAGATCACGTGGCGGCCGTGGCAAGGGGGGCGTTCCACCAGGTTCGCCTGGTGCGCCAGTTGCGGCCCCTTTTGGACCGGGAGGCCTTGCGCACAGTCACTCACGCGCTGGTGACGTCCCGCCTGGACTACTGTAACGCTCTCTACATGGGGCTCCCCTTGAGGTGCGCCCGGAGACTGCAGTTGGTCCAGAATGCAGCCGCGCGGGTTATTATGGGGAGATCGAGATTCTCCCATATAACACCTATCCTGCGCGAGCTGCACTGGCTTCCTGTGGCCTACCGGGTGCGCTTCAAGGTACTGGTTACCATCTTCAAAGTGCTCCATGGCACAGGGCCCAGTTACCTGCGGGATCGCGTCCTGCCTCATACATCCCTGCGACCCATTCGCTCACACAGAGAGGGGCTACTCCGGGTGCCGTCCTCTAGAGAGTGCCAGAGGGCGGTGCCCAGGAGTAGGGCCTTCTCTGTGGTGGGCCCTACCCTTTGGAATGACCTCCCCCCAGACATCCGGACAACAACCGACCTTCGCTCCTTCCGTATGAAGCTGAAGACCTACCTGTTTTGTCAAGCCGGCCTGGCATAACGTTACAATCTTGCCACCCCAGGTCATTTTATAATGGGAAATTTTGTTTTTTAAAGTTTTTAGAGTTTAATATTTTTGGGGTTTTAAATTTTGTAAGTATGCTTATTTATGGACTTATTTTTACCTCCTCTGCACGATATATGGTGCTATCTTGATTATTGCTCTGTACGTCGCCCCGAGTCCCTGTGGGGAGAGGGGGCGACTAATAAGTTCAATAAACATAAACATAAACATTCTGTTGGAAGAAATATCCATCTGGTTCAGTTCCAAGTGGGGAGAAAGACACTGGAAACATGGAAGCTCTTTGGGAAGATGGTTTAACAGAGCAGAACCATCAAGCACCTGTGATTCTGGCAGCTGAACACATGGAGTGGAGAGTGAGGGTTATTTATACCCTCTCTTGGGCCTTGCCTTTGAGCATCCTGTTCCTGTGGCAAGGGCATGTATATTATTGGTTGCTGTGAAATTACCATGGGGCTGGCTATGCAGGGGTGATAGCTGATTTTGTAGCTTATCCGAGTCAAGCTTGGTTGAAGCTTGGGCTGATGCAATGAAGGGGCTTTGTTGTGCAGTTTCTATTGTGGCTGAATGGCTTTGCCCTGAAGGATAATCCCATCATCCTGGAGCTAAAGGTCTTTTTTTTTTCGGTAGGCAAAACAAAGGCTGGCCCTATTCTTCTCAATGGGCACCAAATATCTGCTGGGGGCAGGGACCTGAAGCTCTGAGTTTCTGTCTTTTGAAACATGTTTCTCCTTTAGGGAAAATATAATATTCTTTTTAATATTTCTTAAATATTTCATTTTTCTAAGAGGGGTGGTAGCTTAACTTTCTACACTTCCAAACCAGGGTTAACCTTTTCAAGGTCAGATCGGCATGAAGGAAAAACAAACAGGGGAGGGGGGGGGAGCTCAGAAGAGTGTGGGGGCAATGATGGAGGGCAATGATGAAGACTTAGAATAAGAGAGTTGGAAGGAACCTTGAAGGTCTTCTAGCCCAACCCCCTGCTTAGGCAGGAAACCCTACACCAGTTCAGACAAATGGATATCCAACATCTTCTTAAAACACCCAGTGTTGGAGCATTCACAGTGATGAATATGGTAATGTGATTCCCCCACACACACACACAAACACACAGTTTTCCTGTTGTTGCCTCAAATCAGCAACACATTTTCCCTAATCAAGGCTCTGTTCCTCCAAAATTTGGAATGAAGGTCAAAGAAAGGAGCGTTAGGGACAAAAAATTATGCACTCCTATCGAATTCTTGCCTCAACAGTTTTTAAGATACCCAGAGCTTGAATAGGATTTTTTAAAAAAATAAGTCCAAAAATACAATTAGACTGAAAGTGGCTACCTCTGGAAAAAGAACCGGAGTTGCAGGGAGTTGGGCGATATATAAACGTAATATTTATTCATCCTGCCCAATTCGCAGGAAACAAAGAGTATTTCAAGGATCCCGATCTTTTTTATTTCGGCGCTTCTCTTTTCATTATAGTTCAGAAGCTTCCAAGGAAAGGCTAAAGGACACCGAAAACCTCACTCTTTCGTTTCCGCCCAGCGGAGACCAATCCACTAGAACAGCGGTTGAGAAGGCCGCTAACGAACGAAAGGGACCAGACCTTCCATTTCCCTTAACCCGGAAGCGTTGCGATTTTGCCTTTCTAATTATATATTGTGCTTCCGGTTTAGGGTCGGTTGCCACGGCGGCCGCACTCCGGCGCCCGTTGTTGTCATGGAGACAGCAGCTCCGGCCAGTTGAAGCGTCTATCCCGGTGGCGCCGAGGACCAGGCGGCGCAGCGACAAGGAGCGATAAAAGTGGGCAGGATGTTTGTCTACTTGAGCAAGAAGGTGGGATCGGTGCTTTTTCTGTGGCTTCGTCCTCTTTCCCCCCACTTCCTCCCCTCCCCTCCTTGTCTGTTTTTGCAGGAAAAGTTAGCCGTCTAAGCCCGAAGGGGCCAATGGGACGCGGCCAGAATCTCTCCCTTAAATAACTTTTCTTAACGATTTCTTTCCAGTTTTGTTGCTCTTGTTTAAGGGGCTGCCATAGAGAAGAGGGAGTCAAGCTATTCTCCAAAGCACCTGAGGGCAGGACAAGAAGCAATGGGTGGAAACTAATCAAGAAGAGAAGCAACTTAGAACTGAGGAGAAATTTCCTGACAATCAGAACAATTAATTAGTGGAACAACTTGCCTCCAGAAGTTGTGAATGCTCCAACACTGGAAGTCTTTAAGAAGATGTTTGTCTGAAGTGGTGTAGGATTTCCTGCCTAAGCAGGGGGTTGGACTAGAAGACCTCCAAGGTCCCTTCCAACTCTGTTATTCTATTGTATTCTATTCTTATTTAATCTGTAAATTGCTTGAAATGTATTAAGAGTTATATATTACTGCCAGTGCAGATTAAAAAGCAGGGAGGAGAAGGGACTTGCAAGAATTTGTGCTTCCAATCATTAACCCTGCCTCTTTATATACGGGTAGTCCTCAACTTACAACAGTTCATTTAGTGTCCGTTCAAACTTTCAACGTGGCACTGAAAAAAGTGAATTTAGGACCGTTTTTCACAGTTACGACCATTACAGCTTCCCCATAATCAGGTGATCAAAATTCAGTTGCTTGGCAACTGGTTCATATTTAGGACCGTTGCTGTGTCCCAAGTGATCCCTTCAGTGTTCAGTGATCCCTTTTTGTGACCTTCTGACAAACAAAGTCAATGGGGAAGCCAGGTTCACTTAACAACCAGGTTACTAACTTATCAATTGCAGTGATTCATTTAACGTTGGTAAGAAAGGTGGTAAAATGGGGCAAAACTCACTTTAACAAATGTCTCACTTAACAACAGAAATTTTGGGCTCCATTATGGTCATGAGACAAAGACTACCTGTAGAAATAGTCATACTTCTAAACTGTATATAGTCCTATTTTTGTAGCTGGGTATTTGGATCCATATCCTTGGCAATAAGTGAAGCCTTCACAGTATTTATAGAAGTGAATGCATTCTTCTTTTTACATGTGTGAATGAACTATACGTTTCACCTATATTTTTCCCAAAGTGTTCACTTTGGCTTCTCTACCCCAATTTTATTTTCACAACGATGTGTAATGTAACCTATGTTGACACATGTGTATGCCTATGGAGAGAATAGATATGTGTGTGTATCATATATAATATTCCCCAGTATTTCAATTTCATGATTCTTGCAGGGGGGGAAATTTCTACAATTTGTCCTTCGAATATTTGTTGTTTCTCTTTGTTGATGTCAATTTATGGCATGACAACTAACTTCAAAGCATTATGAATTCATTGTACTACTGTTTATGAGCATTATAAGATCAATTATAATCACAATTCGAAGAGACTTAGCAAATCCCATGGGGATGGAAGAAATAGTCTTGCCCATAAAACCTGTGCACCACAGTTGGCGCAGAGCTGGAAAGAACTTAGTTCCTGAATTTGAGAATGCCCAATACTTTTGCAAATAGTTTGCAAATACTTTCACACACATTCACCCAACAATATAAACCACAAGTACTTCAGGCAAAATAAAAAGCATGTAATAAATAGGGGTCAAGTCTTTATATAATGTACAGAAACAAATTTGAGATATGTGATGCATCAGAAAGCAACAAATCAAACAATAAATGACATGATGTCTTTATTTTGTTAGATTTGTGAAAAGACCCTCTTAAACTATGTTGCATCTCCTCCTTTCCCACTAGAGTTTGTTTCTGTAACACTTTCTACTTTAATCAAGGACTTCAGAATATAGCCTTATCCTTTCCTCAAAGGAAATGGCTTTAATTTATAAAAAACTTGAAAGTAGACATGAATGCCTTCTAAAATGCTAATATCTTCATTAAAATATTACTAAGAAAGACTAAAATTCTATTTGGTAGTTTCTACTTACAGTGATCCAAATCAATTTGGAATGACATTAACTTGGGATGTTGACATTCCAGTTAAAACAGAATAACAGAGTTGGAAGGGATTTTGGAGGTCTTCTAGTCCAATCTCAAGCAGGAGATTACTTAGATGAGGGAATAGAAGGGGAACTCATCAAATTTGCAGATGACCTTAAAATGGCAGGAATAGCTAATTCCCCAAAAGACAAGCTCCGGATCCAAAAGGATCTTGACAGACGTGAACAATGGGCCCTGAAATTTAATGTGGAGAAAAGCAAGGTTTTATACCTAGGCAGAAAAAACCAAGGTGAAACCTGGCTCAAAAGCAGTAACTCTGTGATGGACCTTGGAGTCCTAGTGGATGATCATTGAAACACGAGCCAGCAGTGTGCGGCAGCAGCCAAAAAAGCTAATACAATCCTTAGTTGTGTAAATAGAGGCATAGAATCAAAATCACATGTATTAGTAAAGATTCCCCTTGCACATACTGTATGTGTTAGTCGTTCCTGACTCTGGGGATGGTGCTCATCTCCGTTTCAAAGCCAAAGAGCCAGTGCTGTCCGAAGACGTCTCTGTGATCAGGTGGCCAGCATGACTAAATGCAGAAGGCGCACAGAACACTGTTACTTTTCCAACAAAGGTGGTCCCTATTTTTCTACTTGCATTTTTACATGCTTTCGAATTGGTAGGTTGGCAGAAGCTAGGACAAGTAAAGGGAACTCAGTCTGTTAAGCAGCACTAGGAATTTGAACTGCCAACCTTTCTGATCAACAAGTTCAGTGTCTTAGCCACTGAGTCCTATATATGAAGTATTAGTACCGCTTTATAAATCCTTAATAAGACCACACCTGGAATACTGCATCCAGTTTTGGACACCACATTACAAAAATATGTTGAGACTTTGGAAAAGGTGCAAAGAAGAGCAACTAAGATGATTAAAGGCGTGGAGACAAATATACCGTATTTTTCGGAGTATATGGCGCACCTTTTTCCCTCAAAAAAGAGACTGAAAATCTGGATGTGTCTTATACACTGAATACAGCATTTTTTGCCTCCCAAAACCCCATGCCCTTCACCAAAATGGCTGTGCATAGCCTTTAGAATTTCCTCCCCCCCAGTTCCCAGGAGCACTCTATAAGCCTCCTACAGGCTATTCATGCCGGTCTGGATTTTTTGCTCAATTTCCACCCCCCCAGTTCCCAGGAGCACTCTATAAGCCTCCTACAGGCTATTCATGCCCTTTTTTTTGAGAAAAAATAGACCTGTTTTTGTGAAAAATGTGCCATTTTTTGCTCATTTTTGCCTCTCCCCTACCCCCGAAGCACTCTACAAGCCTCCTAAAGGCTATTCATGCCCCTTTTGGGGGGGACCAGACCCGTTTTTGGGAAAAACGGGCCATTTTTAGGAGGTCTCCAGAGTGCAATTTTTTTTAAAAAATTGCCTCTTCAAAACCTTTGTGCATCTTATACTCCAGTGTGTCTTATACTCCGAAAAATATGATATATGAAGAACAGTTGGATTTGGCTAGTCTAGAGAAAAAAAGGACTAGGAGTGACATCATAGCAGTATTCTAGTATTGGAGGGCCTGCCACAAAGAAGAGGGGGGTCAACTTTCTTTCCAAAGCACCAGAAGGCAAGACGAAACAATGGATGGAAACTAATCAAGGAGAGAAGCAACCTGGAATTGAGGAGAAACTTCCCAACAGTGAGAAACAGCTTCCCTTCAGACGTTGTAGGTGCTTCATTACTGAAGGTTTTTAAGAAGAGACTGGACAGCCCCCTATCTTGAAATGGTATAAAGTCTCCTGCTTGAGCAGGGGGTTGGATTAGAAAACCTTCAAGGTCCCTTCTAGCTCTATTCTGATTGGTTAATTGATATAATATTATACAATATTATATGGCATAATAATATGGAATGTTATCAATAGTTATTATATTATTATTATATAAGGAATAAGTTATTCTATATAGCAACAGTTCTCAAACTATTTGGTCTCATTCTTAAAAATTGGGTACAGAATTTTTTTTTGGTTTATATGGGTTAAATCTATCAATATTTTTTTGTATTAGAAATTAAAATTGAGAAATTTTAAAATATTGATTTGATTTTGCAGAAATTTTCAGAACTTCCATACCACACTTCCCACTTCCCATTTTGATGTTAATGTAAAATTAGCTATTGTGTCAAATATTTTTACTTTTAGATATGCTACATGAACAAGTTTAAAAGCAGAGGACCTCTGGAAATTGTTAATAATTGTTGCAGGCTTGTTATTTGTATATATATTCCGTAAAACATTTTGTACCTAAAAATAGTGATTTGAGTTAAATTAATTGCTGGAACAATTCACAATTAGAGTCCAGTTTTGGTGTTGTTATTGCTTTCATTTTATTTAAAAATGTATTTTCAGATTACAATTCCTGGTAATGTTAGACTTAGATCTATTTGTTGGAGCAAAGACCAAGGTTATATAGCCTGTGGAGGTGAAGATGGTCTACTGAAAGTTTTAAAGTTAGAAATAAAAACAGGTAAATGACATTTGTAACATTATAAATTTGTTGGCAACCTAGGACATACAGTGATTTTCTTTTCTGTTTTGCTGTGTTGTAACTTGTCCATCTTGTTCTCTCCATGCATTGCTCACATTATTTGTTCTAGGGCAGCAATGGTGAACCATTTTTGGCTCGCATGCCGTAAGTGGGGGGAGAGCAGGGGGGTCGTGTGCGGGTGTGCAATGCATGACCCCAGTGCATGACCCCCCCAGTGCGCATGCGCGCACTACAGGCACGACCCCCCCTATTTTTACATGCTTTTTTCGCCCTCCCCAGGCTCCAGAGGCTTTATAGGAGCCAGGGGAGGGCAAAAACAGCCTCCCCCACCCCACCGGACGCCCTCTGGGGGCGTCAGGGAAGCCTCCGGACAGTCCCTGAAGCCTTCGGAGCGCTCAAAACGATCCTCCGAGCAAACAGGAAATGACTTCCGGATTGCTCGGAGAGTTGTTTTGAGCGCTCCGAAGGCGTCAGGGAAACTCATGAAGCTTCGGGGGGCGGGGGAGGCTCTTTTTGCCCTCCCCAGGCTCCTATAAAGCCTCTGGAGCCTGGGGAGGGCGAAAAATGGCTTTAAAAAAGGGTGAACTCAGCTGGCCACCGCGCGCATGTGCGCTGGCCAGCTGACAGGGCAGCTCCTTGCATGCCCTGACAAGTGGCTCCGCGTGCCACAGGTTCGCCATCACTGTTCTAGGGCAATCCCACCATCTCTGTTATAGTCTAATCTTCCAATATTTTGGAACATTAGTATAACTAACCTGAACAATATGAAATGTATTTGAGACACATTTTGTTGAGACAGGTTTTATTAAAATTCCCTGTATATTAAATAACAGAGTTAGGTAATTTGCAGTTTTCCTACCGTGTTTCCCCGAAAATACGACGGGGTCTTATATTTTTTTGACCCACGAAATATGGCCTTGGGCTTATTAAAGGGGAGGGCTTATTGTTTTTGGGTTGCCGGGCAGTTGCTCCTTTACAACCGGGCTCCCGAAGAGCTGGGCACAGCCTCAGGTATGAATGGCTGTGTTGCGCTATCGCAGCAGCCATGAGGTGACCACGCTTGTGAGCAGCCGCCCGGCAACCCCCCTTTCCAGCCGGGCACAGCACCGCTGACCGACCTAGCGGTACTCGGAAGGCACCAAGCAATTCGAGCACCTGTTCGCCGCCCTCCACCCCCTTGGCTTGGCGCCTTCGGAATGCCCCTAGGTGAATGAATAGGCCTCTGCATGGCTGGAGAGGGGGGTTGCGCAAGCAACTTTTCCGCTCCCCCCTTGCGCAACTCGAAGGCTCACGATGCCCTTGGCTAACTGTACAGTACCTGCAGATCCAGGGCATCTCCGCTGCTAGCACTGCCTGCCTCTTGGGGGGTTTTTTGCTTGCAAGAGAGCAGCTGTCCGGTAACCCCCCCTCTTCAGCTGGGCACAGCGCTGCTGACCGACCAAGCAGTACCCCGAAAGCACCAAGCAACCCGAGTGCCTTTGCCCCCCACCCCGAGGTGGGGGGCAAAGGCACTCGGGTTGCTTGGTGCTTTCGGGGTACTGCTTGGTCGGCTTGGTGCTTTCGGGGTACTGCCTGCGGCTTGGTGCCTTCGGGATACCGCTAGGTCGGCGAGCGGTGGTCTGCCTGGCCAGAGGAGGGGATTGTCCAGGGGGTTTATTTTCGGGGGCTAATATTTTTGCCCACCCAAAATATGTGGCAAGGCTTTAGTTTCAGGACAGGTCGTATTTTGGGGAAAACACGGTATTCATATAGAGTACAGATAATCCTCACTTCAGGTCTTTTCTGTAACTATTGAACATTATGAATATGCTGAAAAAATTGAATTGTGACAGGTCATTAGCACTCCTGCAGTGATATGATAAAAAATTTGAGCCAAATCGCATTTGTGATCACACCCATTCATCACTCTCCCAGCAGATGATCATCTTCACCTGCCTCACTCTCCTGGGCTCCCCATCCTGGCCATGCATGGGCGGGGGGGAGGGGAGGGACACCATAGCTCTGGGACTAATTGCACCCTCGGATAATCTCATTCACCCAGCAACAGACGCCCCTAAACCTACTATGTCTAACCAACCACCTACTCACCCTCAAACACCATCCTCCACCCAACAGTAGCCATTTCCTGCCTCCTTGCAAATCACGTGGGATTTGCAACTTCCTGTTGGCTTCCCCACTGATTTTAGTCATTGGAAGACCAAAACTATGACCACGTCACTTAGTGGCCGAAATTCCAGTCCCTATTTCCATTGTTAACGGAGGACTACTTGTAGGCGAAATTGCCTCAATGAGCGTCCAGAATATGAAATATTCAATATCACATGTATGAATAAAGGATATATCTTTTCTAAGTTACAGAAAAGGTCTTTTGAGGACTTTTCATGCAAAGCCCAATAAGATCTTAATATAATTCATAACAAGGAATATGTTATTTTATAAGTCTTAATTGTTGTGGGCATTGTTTTAATCCTTTGGTGCTAGGCAGGATTTCGAATTATCGAAATATTTTAGTAACATGGAATGAACTTATAGTTTATAATTCCATTCAGTGATTTATATTGTACTGATTCTGATTCTTGATATTCACCTTTAGCTCAAGTTTAGTAGTCATTTACAATTAACTAAATAAATGATATATTACCAATATAGATGATTGATGATAGATAGATAGATAGATAGATAGATAGATAGATAGATAGATGATAGATAGATAGATAGATAGATAGATGATAGATAGATGATAGATAGATAGATGGATAGATAGATAGATAGATAGATAGATAGATAGATAGATAGATAGATAGATAGATAGATAGATGATAGATAGATAGATATAGATATCTATGTATGTATATATATATATATATATATGTGTATATATATATATATATATATATATATATATATATATATATATATATATATATATATATATATACACATATACATATACATACATACATACATACATACATACATACATACATACATACATACATACCATGTTTCCCCGAAAATACAACATGTCCTGATAATAAGGACATGCCACATTTTTCTGGTGGGCCAAAATATAAGCCCTCCCACGCTAATAAGCCCCCTGGACAACCCCCCACCTCCGGCCAGGCAGAGCGCCACTCACCAATCCAGCGGTATCCCAAAGGTGCCAACACGGGTGGAGGCAAAGGTGATCGCATTGCTTGACGCCTTCGGGATACTGCTAGGTTGGTGAGCAGCGCTGTGCCCAGCTGAAGAGGGGTTGCTGGGCGGCTGCTCTCTTGCAAGCAGGCTTCCAAAGAGCTGGGCACAGCCTCATGGGCAGATGGCTGTGTTGCGCTGTTGCATCGGAATAGTCAACGGAATTCAAGAGAGGCTGGATTTAGTCCGCTTGTGGCTATATAGGGATTCTAAGTTGATCCCTCTTTTTAACTCTGCTCTCAAGTTCTAACACTCCTTCTCCTATGCTTAGATAATCAAAATACTGTTTTTAAAAAAAAATACAAAGAGAAGTTGCATTTGGGATTTCAAGTTCTTTTTAATGAGCAAAAGAGGACATTCAGTTCCTTTGGAATTCCTCCTTCTCCCTCATCAGGTTCTGCAGGACATACAAAGGTTAAATATTATGATTAATTGAAAGGGGGCACCATCTAGGGAAAAAGTAAGCTAGTAAAAATTATAAATGCTAGTTTATTTAGGATTCATGTCTTACATGTGGGTTTGTTTTGCTTTTAGATGAAGCCAAATTAAAAGGACTTGCTGCACCTAGCAATCTCTCAATGAATCAGACTCTTGAGGGCCACACGGGTAAGAATTATACTGTCCAGTAAAATGAAATTGCTTTTTTACTATTTTGTTCAGAAAATGATAGTTTCAGTGATGAACTTTCAATTTCTAACAGATAAATTCCAGTAATTTCTTGGGATATAAATTAGCAAGCTTAAAAATAAAATAATAATATTATGGAAATACCTATTGTTGAATATAAAAGAAGACAAATTGCTTTCAAGGATATTGGATGGATATGGATATAAAGTAGAAATATGCCTGTACCTCAGCTCTCATTCTATACTGAAAATTTTCCTTGCAACTTCAAAATAGCCTATGCATATTCACACAGAATGCAAGAATAATAATAATAATAATATAATAATAATATTTAATGCTTCTAGACTGCCCCCTCTCCCGAAAGGGACTCGGGGCGGTGTACAGTTCATACAAAATATAACAAGATACAATAAAATTAAATATGTACAGTTGACAGTTGACATGGAGGAGGTTAAAATGCAGTTAAAAGAACTGTACAAAGCAGATATAAAATAAATTCAAACCCCTAAAAACAAATACAGTAAATTAAAAAAAACCTAAAATAACCAGATATAATACATTTGCCAGGAGGGACAGTTGAATTATGCCAGGCCTGCTAATCGGAACAGGTGGGTCTTCAGTTTTTGCCGGAAGGAGCGGAGATCAGAAGTGGTTCTAATGTCGGGGGGGGGGGTCATTCCAGAGGGTTGGGCCCATCACAGAGAAGGCCCTACTCCTCGGTGTCGCCCGCTGGCATTGCCTAGTGGACGGCACCAGGAGAAGTCCCTCCCTGTGTGAGCGTATTGGCCGCAGGGATGTATGTGGGAGGATGCGATCCCGCAAGTAACTAGGTCCCGTGCCATGGAGTGCTTTAAAGATGGTAATCAGCACCTTGAAACGCACCCGGAAAACCACAGGTAGCCAGTGCAGCTCGCGCAGGAGAGGTGTTACGTGGGAGTACCTCGTACTCCCCATCACAGCCCGCGCGGCTGCGTTCTGAACTAACTGCAGTCTCCGGGCACGTCCCAAGGGCAGCCCCATGTAGAGAGCGTTGCAGTAATCCAGGCGGGATGTCACCAGCGCATGAGTGACCGTGCGTAGGGCATCCCGGTCCAGTAGGGGGCGCAATTGGCGCACCAGGCGAACCTGGTGGAACGCCCCCCTTGCCATGGCTGCCACATGGTCATCCATTGACAGCCGGGCATCAAGGAGGACGCCCAAATTGCGCGCCCGTTCCACAGGGGGCAATTGTTTGCCCCCTATGGCCAGCGATGGGATCAGCTGGCTGAACCGAGGTGCCGGTAGCCACAGCCACTCAGTCTTGGAGGGGTTGAGTTTAAGTCTGTTGTCCCCCATCCAGACCCCGACGGCCTCCAAACACCGGGACATCACTTCGACAGCCTCGTTGGGGTGGTTTGGAGTTGAAATATACAGCTGAGTATCATCAGTGTAGAGGTGATACTCAACCCCAAAACCACGGATGATCTCACCCAGCGGCTTCACATATGTGTTGAACAGGAGAGGCGAGAGGACCGACCCCTGTGGCACTCCACAAGTGAGTGGCCTCGGGGTCGACCTCTGTCCCCCTGTCAACACACATTGCCTCCGGTCGGAGAGGTAGGAGCCGAACCACCGCAAAACGGTACCTCCGACTCCTATCCCCTCCAACCGGCGCAATAGGATACCATGGTCGATGGTATCAAAAGCCGCCGAGAGGTCTAATAGGACCAGGATAGAGGAACAACCTCTATCTCTGGCCCTCCAGAGATCATCAACCAACGCGACCAAGGCTGTCTCTGTGCTGTGCCCAGGTCGGAAGCCGGACTGGCGTGAGTCTAGATACTCGGATTCGTCAAGGTGTCGTGGAAACTGCTGCGCCACCACATTCTCAACAACCTTCGCTAGAAACGGAAGGTTGGAGACTGGACGATAATTAGCTAGCTCCATTGGGTCGAGTGAAGGCCTCTTAAGTAAGGGCCTCACCACCGCCTCTTTCAAGGCGGTTGGTAAGGATCCCTCACCCAATGAGGCATTCACCAGGCCCAGAAGCCAGCCTCGGGTCACCTCCCAAGATGCCAGTACCAACCAGGAGGTACACAGGTCCATTAAACATGTGGTGGGTCGCAGCCGTCCACGCAACCTATCTAAATCCTTGGGGGCAACAGAATCAAACTCCTCCCAGGATGGTCTCACAAGACTCGCTGTTGGCGGCCCGTCTGGTCCACTGAGTGGGGCCCATCCGCTCTGGATCTGAGCAACTTTGTCCTGCAGATATTCCCCAAATTCCTCTGCTCTGCCCTGTAAGGGTGCCCCCTGTGTCCTCTGTGACAAGAGGGAGCGGGTCACCCTAAACAGGGCGGCAGGGCGGTTATCCGCGGACGCAATAAGGGTGGCGCAATATCTACGTTTGGCCGCCCTTAATGCCACAAGGTAGGTCCGCAAGTAGGATCTTACCTGTGTTCGATCAGATTCGGAGCGTGAGGACCTCCACCTGCTCTCTAGACGTCTCCTGTGGCGCTTCATCACCCTCAGCTCCTCGGTATACCAAGGAGCCCGGGTGGGTCGCTGCCGCAGGAGAGGTCGCAAAGGCGCAACCCAGTCCAAGGCCCCAGCCGCCGCCCTATTCCAGGCGGCCGCTAGGTCCTCCGACCGAGCGCGGGTCAGGGCTACAGGTAATGGCCCAAGCTCCGTCTGGAACCTATCCGGCTCCATCAGGTGCTTGGGGCGGTACCAGTGTGGACCGTCTGGTCCCGCCTCCTCGCGGTGGGGGGTAGCGTTAATTTGTTCCTTAATCAGAACAAAATGCCGGAAATGCTAGCAGTAAGAAATTGATTGTTTGCACATTTGATACAATTACCTTCAGTCTAAAAGGACTGGGACAATACAAGGAAATATTTGCATTTCCAAAGCCCCACTGATGCTAGCTGAGATACTGATTGTAGAAATAACCTTCTGTAAGCCCTGGTATTAGAAGATTTGACAATGGGGGAAGCCACTGACAGCACACCTCGGCAGATGAAAAGAAGTATCATAGGTTACCCTGTTGATGACAGTAAGCAAAGGTTTTTGAAAGGGGGCATTTCAAGAGATGGAAAAAGGTAGTTGTTTCAAAAGTCATGATGCTTTCCTTAAACGACAAAATACATAGATCCGTGATCCGTGCCAGAAGTAGCACACAGTGCCCATTCTTTGGGCACGTGACCCATTGCCCCAGTTCAGCTCCACTGTTCATGTACACATGCCTCCCACTGGCCAGCTGGTCTTCAGGTTTCTCCTACGCATGTGGGGGGGGGAGGGCACGTGCACATCCGTGGGGGGTGGGGTACATTCGGTGATGCGTACATGCGTGCTCAGGAGTGGGGCACATGCATATGGGCCACACGCACATTGCATCTTGGTTCGGGTGTGCACGTGTTTGAGCATTCGGTCCGGAAAAGGTTATCCATCGCTAAACTAGGGCTTCAGTGACCAAGCACAGGGCGTTGTGAACCAGGAAAGTCTGAGACTGGTGCACAAACCAAAACTGCTAAGAAAGGTTCCTAGCCACAACTGCCACCTGTTCTTCAAGCAGGAATCGTGAGTCCAGGACAGTCCCTCTATGTTGTAAGCTGGGTTTGTATCAGTCTTTATATATGATGCTTATTTTTAATAGAAAGCACATTACTTTTTTCCCCAAATAATCTTGTTGTTATTAGTGTAATTCAACAGTATTGTTATACAATTTTATAGGTGCTGTGCAAGTAGTGACTTGGAATGAACAATATCAAAAGCTAACTAGTAGTGATGAGCATGGACTTATTATCGTTTGGATGCTGTATAAAGGTAGGTGACATACTGAAGAATGGCTATTATATATTTGTGGCATTTTATTTCCTAGTTGGCTCTGAGCTTTCTACAGTATACCTTTGGCTCTTTAGTTGTAAGCCCAAAGATTCTAAAAAGAATTATTTATTCCCCCCCAAAATAATATTGCAATTTTGTCTAAGAGATTTATTTTTAAATTAATATGTTGACATTCTTCTCACCAACTAAATATATTGCTTTGGCCCCATGTTGTGTTAATACTAGAATATTTGGGAAGCTTATTCAGTTTCCCAGCCTCTGTATATAAGGAGCAGAGTGAAAAACCACAAGCACCAGATGCAATCTAGAGCTGCGTGAGCTTTTTAAGAAAATCTGAAACACATAAACAAAAATATGCTATTATGTACACATCAAAATTTCCTTTTGCTATGGAAGGAGAATTGAAGAGCAATTTTTAAGAGTTCCTTCTTCGACACCTCCAGTTCCATCTCTCAGGGTTGGAATGCTCTTCAGAGCAACTTCATGGCAGCGACACAATAACCATGAATCAATGTCCAGCTCAATAGAAGTTACTGAGTTTGCAAATAATTCCTTTTGTATTATTCTCAATAAGAAATGTTCAGATGAAAAATAAGAACGTGGTAGATATGGATGATTTCTTTTCCCCTTTTGCTTTAGGTGCTTGGTATGAGGAGATGATCAACAATAGAAATAAATCGGTGGTTAGAAGCATGAGATGGAATGCTGATGGGCAGAAAATTTGCATCATATATGAAGATGGTGCTGTAATTGTTGGTTCTGTGGACGGTAAAGTACTACTTATGTTAATAGAATGTGCAGTTTTTTTAAAGGTTTAATAACGCTTATAGTGTTAGCCCCCTTCAGAAATCATTCCCTTGCACAATTGCCCTGTTAACTCCATCTCTAGGTTCCCATATCTTGAATGGGAAGGAAGAACTGAGAGTATGTTTCCGCATATTCAGCTGAATGCATTTAAGATCTTCCCAATAGCTGTAATTTTCAGATTATGTAGGATTTGAAACTTATTTCAACAACTGTGCAGTTTTCTATCCGGTCTTTCCATTCAATGTACAAAGCTGAGGGAGGGAGCTCCCAACCCCAAAAGTGTAGGGGTCATAAATGTTCATTCGTCCTTGAGCAGAAGAGGTTAAACCATATATTCCCACATGTCCCTTCAAATAGTTCCATTCCAAGATACGTTACCATCACTAGAATGATTGCTCTCCAAAAAGAATGTGCCACTATTTTTCAATAACTTAGATTCACTGGGCAATATCTAACCATAGAGAAGGAATTTTCCATATATTTTACTTTATCATTTGTTTCCATATTAAAGGAAACATTTGAAATTAAGTCACATTTAATTTTTACTTTCCCAGTACATGAATATCATTTTTAAATTAGCTTTATTAGAAGATAGATAGGCATATATTTAAGTTAATGTATAATTAAGAGGATGTACAGTACAATATCAGGAGAATAATAAAGCCAAAATAATATAATTTTATTACAATTCCATTTCCGTTTTTGACATATATTCTTAAAGCAGTTAACGTCCTGATTCAGTTACCGTATTTTTCGGAGTATAAGACGCACCAAGGTTTTGAAGAGGCAAATTTTTTTAAAAAAATGCTCTCTGCAAACCTCCCCAAAACAGTTTGTTTTTCATGAAAATGGACCTGTTCCCCCCCCCCCCCCAAAAAAAAGGCATGAATAGTCTTTAGGAAGCTTATAGAGTGCTCCTGGGTGCTGGGGGAAGTTAAAATTGGGCAAATAACTTTTTTGCTCATTTCGGTTTCGGGAGGCAAAAATGCTGTATTCAGTGTATAAGACGCACCCAGATTTTCAGCCTCTTTTTTGAGGGAAAAAGGTGTGTCTTATACTCTAAAAAATATGGTAATCTCCTACTTTAGTCACTGTGAAAGAAACAGAGTTGTGTTCCAAGAATGAAACCTTCCTGTCTTCCATAATCCTTATTTTGTTATACATTTAATGCTGAGTGAGATGATCTTCTGAAACAGAATGGTATGTAACAACACAGTACAAAAAAGAAACTGAAGACTGAAGGGTAGTGTTATCAACAGTAAGGATCACATATGTAGATCCAAGTTTATATATTCAAGAATATATCAGTAATTTTGAAAAGGCAGAGCTTAGAGGGAGGAATTGATAAAAAAAGAAATAAAGCTTTCATTCCTGTTTAAGAGATATAATTCTTTGCCAATTTCCATTTTTAATATTTTCAGTTTTGAACATTTTGTTCTAATTGCGAGATTCATTGAACTTATTTTCCTTTAAAAGGGAATCGTATTTGGGGAAAGGATTTAAAAGTACAGCTTCACCATGTTGCATGGTCTCCAGATGGTAGAACTCTACTCTTTGGAATGGCCAATGGAGAAATACACATTTATGACAAAAATGGGACTTTTATGGTAAGTTTAGATATATATTCTACTGTGTTTCCCCGAAAATAAGACAGGGTCTTATTTTCTTTTGACCCACAAAATATTGATTGGGTCTTATTATCAGGGGGTTATTATTTTGGGGTTGCCGGGTGGCTGCTCTCTTGCGAGCGGGCGCCCAAAGAGCCAGGCGCAGACTCAGGGGCAAACAGCTGTGTTGCGTTGTCGCAGCAGCACAATACACCAGCCATGAGGTGACCACGCTCACGAACAGCCACCCGGCAACCCCCCTTTCCAGCCAGGCAGAGCACCACTCACCGACCCAGTGATATCCCAAAGGCGCTAAGCCTCGTGGTGCTTTGCCGTCCCCCCCCAAGTCCCGCGGCTTGGTGCATTCAGGATACCCTTGGGTCACTGCATGGTGCTCTGCCCAGCTGGAAAGGGAGATTGCGTGAGCGCCTGTTCCGTCCCCAGCTGGTGTGCCTCTCAACCTCACCATGCCCTGGTCCAGCTCTCCCTGCCGGGCCAGGCTGCTGCAGCCGCCGCAGCACTCCGAGCATGACCTGTTCTCCGGCTTCCAAACTCCGGAGATCCGCAGCCGAGTCTTTCGGTAGCGGCCGCTCTGGGAGTACGCTCTATGGTTGTGGGCTGGCTGCCGGCAGAGTGTACTCGCAGAGCGTACAACCATAGAGCGTATTCCCAGAGTGGCAACTTCTGGAAGACTCGGCATCCTACCTCCATGCTTCGGAAGCCGCAGAAAAGCCATGCGGCGGCAGCAGAGATGCCCTGGCTCTGCAGGGAGAGTTAGGCAAGGGCATCGTGAGGCTGGGAGGTGCGCATGCGGGGAACAGAAAAGCCGCTCGCGCATCTCCCCTCTCCAGCCATGCAGAGCCCCATTCACTGACCTAGGGACATTCTGAAGGCGCCAAGCCGCAGGAGCCGGAACAGCGGCGAACAGGCGCTCATGTGGCTTGGCGATACCCCTAAATCTGTGAATGGTGCTTTGCCCGACTGGAAAGGGGGATTGCCGGGCGGCTGCTCGTGAGCGTAGTCACCTCATGGCTGCTGTGTAGTGCTGCTGCGACAGCGCAACATAGCCATTTGACCCTAAGACTGCCCGGCTCTTCAGGAGCCCGCTCGCAAGAGAGAAACCGCCCTGCAACCCCCCTCTCCAGTTGGGCACAGCACTGCTCACCGACCTAGTGGTATCCCAAAGGCATCAAACAACGCGAGCCTTTGCGCTCCCACCCTGTTCCTGCAGCTTGTAGCCTTCAGGATACCCCTAGGTCGGTGAGTGGCACTCTGCCTGGCTGGAGGGGGGGATTGTCCAGGGGGCTTATTTTTAGGGGAGGGCTTACATTTTTGCCCACCCGAAAAATGTGGCATGGCCTTATTATCAGGACATGTCGTATTTTCGGGGAAACACGGTACTAAGTAGTTACCTTTTGGATGCCTTAGTATCCAGTTGTTAGAAATGTTTTTCTAAGTATTCGAGCACAATCTACAGTGATAGGATATAAAACCATGGTTTTTAATTCTGCAATTGCAGAGTTTATAAATATTTTTCCAATCATCACAAGGATTTAAAGTAGTATATTATACTATTTAATATAGCACAACACAGGCCTAATAATTAGCCTATTTGTGAAGTTGATTTAAGGGACATCATCTTGATTTGTGAACTGTAGTTATTTCTTATAATACATCTATTGTAAAAAAAAATCTTATATAAAAAGAAAGTTATTTAATTCACTTTTAAAAAGAACATTGTGATTTATATATTAATATTAAGCTGATTTTATTGTTATGTGGTTCAGGTTTATTCACTTACTTGTGAGTAAGCTCAGTTAAATGTTTGTTAGTTAAATAGTGTTCAGCCAATCATACAATAATTAGATTTGTGAAAATATATATTTATCTGCGTATATTGAATTATTATTATAGATGAAAATGAAAATGAACTGTTTGGTGAATGTAACTGGAGCATTCAGCATTGCAGGAATCCATTGGTACCCAGGAACAGAGGGCTATGTGGAACCAGATTGTCCTTGCCTTGCCATTTGTTTTGACAATGGAAGATGCCAAATAATGAGACATGAGAATGATCAAAGTGAGCATACATTGTGGTTAAGAGTTGTAAAGAAGTACCATAAAGTTAGTTGTCTAAAGAGGTCTGAGAAAATATCTAAAGACCCCTCACATTCTCGACATAACATGTTTTTAACTTCTCCCCTCAGGACGCTGCTATATGCCATTGCATGTAAAACAACTTGGCGCAAAAATATTTTCCCCATGCCATCATTTTGCTAAACACCTAGCTCCCAGAGCACTGTCTTAGGCCTAAATAAACCTTCCTATTCATGTAGTAAGGTTGCATTGCTATTGCTATTAAAGAGCCATTGGTAGCCCAGTGATTAGAATGCAGTATTGCAGGCTAATTCTGCTGAGTGCTGACTGTCAGCAGTTTGGCAGTTCAATTCTCATTGGCTCAAGTTTGACTCAGGCTTCCATCCTCCTGAGGTCGGTAAAATGAGGACTCAAATTGTTGGGAGGCAAAATAATGACTTTGTAAACCACTTTGGGCTGTAAAGCACTGTGAAGTGGTATATAAGTTTAAATGCTATTGCCATCCTCATTTTCTCATCTTTCTCATTTTCTCATCTTTCCTACTATCTTTTCTTATTAGTATTTTAGGATTTATCCCTTGTTTGTATCTTATGATTTATGATTGTGTCTTACAATTTATGATCTATGACTTATCATTTTTCTGTTTGTATGTGCACTGACAGATTATGCCCTGGAGACAAATTCCTTCTGTGTCCAATCACACTTGGCTATAAAGAATATCCCATTCCATTTCCATATTCCATTCAAGGAATAAATATTATTCTAAGAATTATCTTTCCCTTAATATATTTGTATATGCCCTTTATTTGTTTATGTTTGTTTATTTAAAACAACAACCAGATCCTGTCTTAATTGATGCGGCCCTGAGTGTTGTGAGCATCCAGTGGAACCACTGTGGCAACGTGCTGGCTATTGCAGGCGTCCAGAAGATACCTGGGCAAGATAAAGATATAAATGTTGTGCAGTTCTATTCTCCATTTGGTGAGGTAAAAATTAAGGATGTTGTGGATTTTCCTATTTCTATATTCAGTGTAAAATAAAAAGAACTAAATATTGATAGCTGAAAAACCAAAATATTCAAACCATTTTGAACGTATGAGAAGTGAATAGAATCAGTAAAGGCCGAGAAATATTCCTGAAACTTGCACGCTACCAATTTTCCCCTGTAACATCTGGGGTAAGCAGTCCAAAAGATGTATAGACTGCCTTTTGTAACTTGTGTACACAAAATGTGGATAAAAAACCCCCCCTCCTTTTAATATGCAAGTGATAACTGATGTTTAACACGTTTGGCAGAAAAACAAATAGGACAGTGTTTTCCAAAAGGCAAGAAATTGAATTCTTATACTGTAAAGTGTGCTGTGAAGATTAACAGTATTGTAAGGTTGAGGTGGGGACTATTCTAAATCTTTCTACCGGCTTATATAACATACTGTACTTATCCTTATAGGTGGAATGAATGAATCACAGAAAGACTTTGATTTATAATTCAGTTATAGTGATTGTGAAGATATTGTGAATGACTTGTATCCTCTAACATTAGCATTTGTAATGTTTTATTTAAAATAGTTACGGTTGTTTTTTCTGTGGTGTGCTTATCTAATTTTAATGTATATATGATTTTCTCAATCATTTTCACGTGATTGAGATGATATTTTTGTCATCTGGGTTTCTTTGCATTTATTCAAACCTGTTAATATCTGATTTTTTTTGTAATTAATATTCAAAACAGTAAGGTTTACATTGGAAGTAATCAACTTTCAAGTAATTTATTCACATAAATAGGTAACATTATCAGAAGATACAATTTTTTAAAATTTAAGACTCAAGATAAATATTTCTCAATATTTTTCTTAGCTCATTTAACCTCTTTCAGTATCTTCCAAGAAAATACTCAATATGCTACTTATTTATTTCTATTTTCAAAATACTTCTAATAGTATGCAGCTAATTTATGGTTGATGTCATTTCAGCATTTGCGTACATTAAAGATTCCAGGGAAACAAGTATCGGCTTTATCTTGGGAAGGAGGTGGTTTAAAAATAGCATTAGCTGTTGATCAGTGTATTTATTTTGCAAATATTCGACCAGACTACAAGGTAAGGAACATGTTAAAATATGATCAGATCCTGAACAGGTTTTAATTGAGCACCTACTTGCTACTGTATTGCTTAATATGTTTTTGGGTGGGCTTTTGGTATGTTATAGTTCACTAGTTATGATTATTTTTATTGCTATAAATTCTATTTCAATTATTGGAATGTGATTCAGATTCTGTGATTCTGTGATTCAGAACATCAGTTGGGTGGGAGGGGGTAAGAGGGGGTGTCCTTCAAGACCCTATACCATTCTCACAAACAATAATTATCTACAGTGTTAAAAAGTTTAAATGGGATTAATTATCGGTATGAGAAAGATATTCATCAATGTTGACTTTATAAGTAAATTTTTACGTACTGTATTACAATGTTATTGAGTAATATTAATATTATTATTTTTGTTAACAGTGGGGTTATTGCACGAACACAGTAGTGTATGCATATACCCGACCTGACCGTCCAGAATATTGTGTTGTCTTCTGGGATATAAAAAACAATGAAAAGTATTTGAAATTTGTCAAGAGTTTAATCTCCATAACAACCTGTGGAGACTTCTGTATTCTGGCCACTAAAGCTGATGAAAATCAACTACAGGTATTATTGCTTATTTTATAATCTTATCTGTTAGTCCCAACTATTATGCTTTCTTGATCTATAATTGAATTCTTATCATGAAATTCTAAATTGCTCCTAGTACTACAGAACATATGAATTGGAAAGAATATTATAGGTTACCTAGTCTAATCCTCTGCTCAGTATAGAAATCCCCTAAACCATCTCTTGATAGGTATCTTAATCCTACTTTTCTGGGCAAACTGTTCTCTTGCATAACAGCACTTACAATTGTGAAATTCTTCCTAGTATTTAGCCTGTACTACCTTTGATTTCAACAAAGTACAAGTCCATTCCTTCTGTATGTGACAGCATTTTAGAAATTTGTAAATTTTTACCACATATAGCAGCACCTACTTCAGAAATCCAAATGATTCAGGCAAGAATGTTCTGCTATACTTAGCTGTAACTGCTACTGCTTTATCTTCTTGAAAAAAAACCCATTATTTCTCATATCTCTTGCACAATGCTTACAAAGGAGGAGGATGAAACAGAATCCATTGGTGGAATGGTAAAACAATTCTTTTTAAATGTTGCCTTAATTGATAGGGTGGTGGTTATATGATAATACATCTATCAAAATAGCATTTTCTTACAATGCAATTAGTATAAATTATACCTCGTTTCATTATAATTCCTGCAATTGTATTTTCTTGGTTCACAGATGTTGCTAGATGAGAAAAATAACTATCTACTCACATAGGGTGAAATGGGTCGAAATGTATATATAATCCTCGTGCATATATCTACACGACTGTCTTTAGTTTATTTATGTTTTATTTTAATTCTTCAGAACAGTTATTCTAGACTGGTTTATGATAGATATTCTAAATAATAAAATATAGTAAAACAAACAAGAAGCAAAATCCAAAGTAATATAAAAATCAGAAAGATGTGATTTTTAGACCATGAATTCTACTCCCACCTTGGCTGTGAAAGCCAGCTGGGTGACCTTGGGCCAGTAACTAACTCTCAGCCCAACCCACCTCACAGGATTGTTGCTGCGCGGTAAGTAGGAGGAGGATGGTGTGCTGGATAGGTTTGCCACCTTGAGTTAGTTGTAAAAATAATAAAGGTGGGATACAAATAAATAAGAATAGAATCATTTTGCCTAGTGGCAAAAATATACAGAGTAGAAAATAGATGTGCTCATTTGGTTTATTACCCTCCTACTGAAGATATTCATACTATCTCATACGATAAAAAGGGATAGGTAACTGAGGAGACATTTATGTGAAGAGGAGAAAGACAAAGGGAAGTAGAGATGTCATTGGCAAGACCTGAGCAACATTGCCAACTGCTGCTTCAAGACTTACAAGGATCTAAATGGGAAGCTGCTGGGTCAAGAAGAGCCACATTAAGTAGCAGCACTGCTTGAAGCTCAGCTTGGGAGTTCATGCTGATGCTTAGAGCTTAGCTTGGAGGTTGGCAATAATACTGTCTTGCAGCTGGAACACAACCACAATGAAACAAAACACTGTAATGGCTAAGCCAAGCCTGCACTAATTCCAAAAGTAGGCAAATAACCCTAGTAGGAGGCAAGAATTGGGCTCCATGCACATATGGGGAGACTTAAAGGATCAGAAAGGACTAAATAAGCAGAAGACCAAGATCATAGTGACCTGACCAAGGCAGTTAACTGTGACTGTTAACCCTGTCCAGAATAAACTGGACTATGTGAGACAATGGGGAGGAAGAAGGGGATAGAGGCCTCTAGTGGGGAAATTTTGAAATTAATACAATCTTGGAAAAGCCTCCACTTTGCACAATTGTCATATTTTATGATTTTTCATTTTTCTCACTTGAGATTTTGTACTTCTTTTAATTATAAATGATAATATTGGGGGGGGGGGCTTTGTATTGTGCAAGAATATATAACATATATTGTAGTACAAAGGAAGAGACTGATGGCTCTCTCTACATAATACTGGTGCTTCTATTTCTGAACAGAAATCTTTTAAACGCTATGTTTATTTTTTAAGTTGAAAAGACTTTTAACGTAATGCTAATAAAGTATGGGTATTGCTGCTTTTTTCTTCCCCAATATATTAAATATATATTTTCAAAAAATAAATTGTTCACTTTGTTCTTTATGTAATCCATGCAAAATATTGGCTTATATTGGAGTGTTGGATTTCTCTTGTAATAATTGCATGTGTTTTTTATTTTTCTCTAGTATGTACTTGTGCTTTGTAATTCCATTGGCACACCCTTGGATCCAAAATATATAGATATTGGTAAGCAAATATTTAATGTATATCTGTATATGTTTGTGTGAACCTTATTCTCAGTCTGCTGTCCTCATTAACACCAGTTATTTGGTAGATTTTTTGTTGCAAGTTACAAGTTGTTTTACTTAGGCTTTTCTGATTTCTGCATTGTTTTAAATATATTTCCCTAGACCCAGTTCCTAAGCTGTCTCAGCATATGATATTCAGTATAGAATAAACTAGATCATATTATAATAATAAAGATGGACAATATTATATTCTTATTGTCAATGTAGGTCTGTGGTTGAGAGACAGCCTCTTATATAACTAATATAATTTACATCACTCATCTTGTGAATTGGTGGATAAGATGAAATGACAATTTTTTCTTCCAAACTACAACAAACTACGACTACAAAAATATTTACGCTTTTTAAAATAACTTATGCTGCCTAATATGTTTAATTAAGCACAACAATTTCGCAAAAGCTTTTCAATATTATTGTTCATTGTTCACATCTTGATACTAGATGAGTTTGCATCAAAGTATTGATGGTCCTGTTCTAATTATTATTTATTTTATTTATTATTATATGTTTGTGCCTCCCATCTCCTTTGTAGGGTGACTTTTTAATTTGTGTTTTTTGTTTGAATTGTATAATAGCCCCACTGTTTGTTACAATGACCAAAACCCAGGTCATAGCAGCTTCAAAAGAAGCATTTTATATCTGGCAATACCGTGTAGACAAGAAGCTCACAGCAATGGAAATTAATCAGGTAGCACGGACCAGAAAAGAAGGCAAGGAAAGGTTTGTCCATTTGTTGTTGTTTTTTGCCTCGTTATCCTGTGCTGTATATCTTGCCACTTATGGTGATTTTATCATATTTGATTAATAACCTTAGCAGGAGAAAAAAAATACCTTCCAGGAGAAGGATGTAGAAAATCACATCCACGTTGATGTCAAGAACTTGCATAACTGTGTCCATGTAGTCACCAAAACATCAAAAGGAATGTTTATCTAAAAAGAATTAAAAAAACTGTTTTATGAGTAATTGCAAATTGGTTACTGGTAAATAGATCTCTTTTGGAAAAAGTATGCTGATGCCAGGCGTCATAATTGGAATTTAAAACTCTTTTATTTGAATAAGTTATCCCAAACTGTTATACCCTTTCTCAATGTAAACTGCAGTGCAATATTTCCTTGGTTTCTTTCAGGATTTACCATGTGGATGATAGTCCTTCCGGTGCAGGTGATGGAGCTCTTGACTATGCTAAAGTCCTACAAGTAAGTTCCCCTTTTAATCAGTAGCTGAATTCCAGGTGCCAAGTTTGTTTATGGGTTACTATTTCCAACTTAAAGATGAAGTCACCTTTTTATTTAAAAAGACATGGTCTGTGTTATAGCTCAGCAACATTTCTTAATGTTTTTTCACCTATCCCAGTGGCTTGCTTTGCATCTTGTTCTAGAGAAATAAGTTAATTTTGCCTATTACACTGTTATTATTTATATGGTTTCAGGGAACAAGGGATCCTATTTGTGCAATAACTGCATCAGATAAGACACTGGTTATTGTAAGTAATACAGAAGTAATTTTGCTTTATTTTGCAATATTTGTTCTTTGTTTTTCAAATATAACAGTTCTTAAAAAGCAATTGAGAAGAGTAAAATTAGTTTAAAAGTAAATAGTGTATCTGGCCATGATGGATTTGAATTTATATAGTGTCCATTAACAAACAGAATTGTATTAGGAATAGGGAAAAATTATAATGAAAGAAAATCTGCAACAGCACACAGAGAGAGTACAGTACCTGGTACTTTAACAATATTCTAATTAGTTTATTGGAAAATTGAAGGCCAAGTGTTTCAGCCTAACCCCAGCAGGGATTACAACATCTTAAATAAAAGCACAATGCAACCACATACATGAAGAATTTTACACATTAAATATTTTTCTCGATGATAATTGAAATAACAGTTAAGAAATGCAGAATTAGAGTTATGCATCATTTGTATAAAAATAAATTGACAGACAAAACTTGAGTGAAACATAGTGACCCATTTCAGAGAGACAATCTGCGCAAGTATTTTGCATTTTGTAGTTTAAGAATCTGGCTTATACCAAACGTAACAACAGTATTTTCTTAATTATGACTAAAAAATTCTCTATAATCATTATGTGTTTTGAAGGAAGGAAGCTGGATGCGCAGGCAAAAAGATCTCCCATGTCAGTTTGTTAAGCTAATATATGCATGCGGGAATGCACCAATTATTCATTTAGCCAGTTACTAATTTAATCAGAATATTAATACAGAAGCCTTTCCGAAGTGCAGCAAAGGTTTATTAAATGACATGATACACTATTTGCCTTGCTAAGTGCCTCTAATGAGGAACCGTTTTGCTTCATAGTGCCTCACTATTTATTTTTGCCTAGGGAAGAGAATCTGGCACCATTCAGAGTTACAGGTTGCCCAATGTTGGTTTAATTCGAAAATATATCCTAAACTGTCGGCCCTACCAAATGTCTTTGAATTGCAAGTCTAGGTAAGAAAAGAAAGATTTGTTATTAAAGCAATCTCAATTTTTTAATTACAGGTCTTATAAATTGGTTAAATGGGTCTTGAAGGATTGTAGATAATGTTCTATACTGAAAACAAGATTTTAAAACAGGTAAAGAGCAACTATGATGGGAATGTCAAATTTTGTTTAAACAAATTAGTTTAGAAGCAACTTAGAACTGAGGAGAAATTCTCTATAATTGTATTACATAGCAAACTTCAGTTTAAAATCCTTTTTGTTTTTGCTGAAGAGGTATCCAGAGAAAACGTTGCTTTCTAATTTAACACTGAAATATTAATCAAAAGTATTTTTTTCTCCTCTGCTTTTGTTATGTTTGCAGTCGCGTAGCTATCATAGACATGTTAGGTTTGCTGACTTTCTTTGACTTGGATACACGAGTAACAGATGGTTCGGGATGCCAAGGAGTCGGTGAACAGCTCAAATTGGAACGCAGAGATGTCTGGGATATGAAATGGGCCAAAGATAATCCAGATTTGTTTGCCATGATGGAGAAAACAAGGATGTATGTGTTTAGAAACCTGGATCCTGAGGTAAAGTAACTAACAATAATGAAAAAAATGTTAATTTAATTGTGATCACTATCATCACCACCTCTTTGAATTTCAGAAAGAAAATAAGTGATGAAGGTCATTTAAATAGGCTAAAGGTTCCTTGAATAATCATTTTCAAGGAGTTGTTCTGCCACTACCACCCCTTCTGTGCCTCTCCATCTGACCATTTATACCTGTAAGGTGATAAATGAATTAAACATTCGTTTATTGAGCATAAAAGTATTGAACAATAGCAATATTTGGTTTAGCATGGTTTATCTTTAAAGATAGGCTATCATTTTAGATGATTACAAGTAAAGTATAACGGTTATTTCTCTGAGGTTTTTTTTTACCCTAATCATGTGGTGAGAAATAATTAACTTGTCTTGACAACTTTTGGCTATCACCAAAATTGAATATCTTCCAATTGTCTGAATTATCTTTGAAGTCATCTTTGATTACCCTTCAGAACAAGTACAGTCCTATCTGTTTTAATTGATACTTTTTATTCTCATAGTTCTCCCTTAGTCACTGATGTAAAAGTTTCAAATACTTGGGGTTTCAAATCTATGGTGTTCAATCCCTTGAGCATTCTAATTGCAGGTGTAGAAACTATGATAGCATGGGTAAAAATATTTTAAGCAGGATTCAAAGAGACTTTGTATAGGATTTCCAAAATGCATTTAAGTTTTTCTTTTACCATTAATTACCTTTATATATTCCAAGGAGCCCATTCAAACTTCTGGATATATTTGCAACTTTGAAGATTTAGAAATCAAATCTGTCTTATTGGATGAAATATTAAAGGTAAGTAAAGAAAATACATTTTAATCAAAGAAAATGTCACATACAAAAAATAGCTTGAATGGAAATGAGTAAGAGTTTTTTTTCTATTTAAATAGAATCCTGAACACCCTAATAAGGACTGCATAATACATTTTGATATTAGATCACTACGAGATGCTCAGGCAATTGTTAAAGAGGCAGGGATTGCAGAATCTTCTCAGTTCATTGAAGAAAATTCACATCCAAGGCTTTGGTAAAAATCTATTTCCATTTTTTTCCCCTACACCATTTATGTATTATCAGTATAATGATTCATAATAGTAGCTTGCAGTTATTCCTATTACATTCCTAGAATAAACATTACTGGCAGAGAATATTGGACATAGAGAAATTATGGGAAATTTTTCAGGGCTATTTATTTCTCCTAAATCGATAGTTATTTTATAATGACTATCCATTATTCTATAATGGTCAGGCAGAGATTTTTTCCCAGTAATTTAAATTATCCTACTTAAAAAGAAAAATAGAACAAACAAAAGAAACTGCAGAGGTGAAAATTGGGACGAAAACTTTCAGAGACTTCTTACAGTTTTGTGATTTTGAAGGATAAATTTAATAGGATTAAATATGCTTCAAAAATAAGTTCAGAAGAATTATACACACAACATTTTTAGCTACTCATTACGGCACGCCACTCTCTTCAAATTTGACTGTTAGTTTTCCCATCCCAAGAAGTAGACTTCAATTAAAATGTTTGAAATAGTGAAGCTTTTCGTGGGATACTGTGATTGTCATTGCTAAGCAAGATTGTTGAAAAGTGCAATCCCCTTCCTTATCAACAACACACCAGCTATCCCAGGTAGTGAAAGCCCTGATCATTAAGTGAAGCAACTTCCTGCCAGCTTCCCATAATCAAGTCAGTGGGGAAGTCTGCAGCAAGTTGCAAACCCCACACACTTCTGGGTGAGGGAGGGAGTAAGGGGATATATGAGAAGGTCTGAGAGGGTGCATGGGGGTATGGTGCAGGAGCATGAGGATACAGCATGGGTCAGAGAGGGTTTTCAAGGGTATGGGGGAGGGTCAGGGTGTGTGTGCAAAGGCCTCATTACCACTTGGATTTTTAGTCCACGAGTCAAGAGGCTTCTCCATAACAAAAACCTCCCTTTTTACAATGCTGCAATCCCTTAACTCAGGGTATAGTCAAGGTGATTGATGGAGCTGAGTGTTTACTAGCTGGATGCCCTTCCTGATGCCTATGTGGAGTTCACAGCAGATATGTTTTCTTCACGCCCTAGAAGAAAAACATCATTTGCTACCTAGGAGTGGGAGGCTCAGAATTTTCATCAGTAAGCCACCATGCCAGTCACTTCTGAAGCCTCTGTATCTGGGACTGAAAATCCTCAATGGCTGAAAATCCTTTTTGGTTTTAAACATCTCTTGATTCCAGGGGCTGGCTGAAATACCTTATGCCAAAATCCTCTTAGATTTGAGCACAGAGCTTTTTCAGCTACTCCCTAAAGACAGGAAGGATCCTTTTAGAAAGTGGCAACGGCTTGTGATCTACCCTGTCAGCTTTCCTATTGACTTCCTGGGGAAGCCAGCACAGAAGATTGCAAAAGAGAATCACAGGGCATTTACCAACTGGTTGTAAATGTGAATGCATTACAAATGCCCAGATCTTAATCACACGACAGTAGGGCATTGTAATGGCCATAAGGTTGGGGACTGGTTCATAAATCTTTTTGTTCAGCACCATCATAACTTTGAACAGTCGCTGAACAAATGCTCATAAGTCGAGGACTATCTGTATTCCAAATAAAGATGATATCTATGTAGATATAAACTATGTATACTTTATACAGGCGTCTCCTGGCTGAAACAGCTCTCCAGAAACTTGATCTTCACACTGCTGAGCAAGCTTTTGTACGTTATAAAAATTACCAGGGTATTAAGTTTGTAAAACGCCTTCACAATCTCCAGAGTGAAGCACTTAGGCAAGCTGAAGTGGCCGTTTATTTTGGAAAATTTGAAGAAGCTGAAAGAATGTATTTGGACATGGATAGAAGGTAATTGCCCTAGATAAATTTAATTAAGAGTAAAAAAAAATCCCAAGTATATAATAGCATTTGATGGAGGGAAGACATGTTTTTAAACTGATTAATTTTAAAGTGTGAGTGCATACATAAATTATGTTTCCCAAACTGGACTCTTTAGAAAGACTAACAAGAACATGAAGCATGAAGAAGGATTACAGAAAGGTCAAACTAGCCAATTTAAATTTACAGCATTCAATTTTTTTGCTTGAACTGAAGTTGTTTTCAGAGGTGTCCAGAGATGTCTGAACAACAAAAGCAGCTTCGTGTTGTTTCTCCCTTCAGGCTCTGCCCCTTTTGTACATGTGTGTGACATTTTGACTCCTGTACAGAACAGATGGAGTTGTGGTACAACAACACAAACACTGCCTTTGTCATTTGCACACACACCCACACACCCCTGGATTATCAACTTTGCTGCTGAAAGCTGAATATTTTGTATAGCTTTGACATAGCTTTACAAAGTACAGAGCATTTCTAACTATAATCTAATAATTTCTAAAGCTGGTTTATGTAAAACAGACCACTATGACTGCAAAGGATGCCAAAGCGAAGGAGATGAGATCTTGATTGTCTACTGAGATGAGATTTGAAACAATACTTTCTTCATTTGCTACCCTTTTTTCCCCATTCAGTCATGTCTGAATCTTGGAAACTGCCTAGACAAGTCACTGAAGTTTTCTTGTCAAGATTTTTCAGAAGCTGTTTGCCCTTGCCTCCTTCCTAGGGCTGAGAGGAAGTGACTGGCCCAAGGTCACCTAACAAGCTTTGTGCCTAAGGTGGGACTAGAATTGGCATAGATATAGGGTTTCCTGCCTAGGCAGGGGGTTGGACTAGAAGACCTCCAAGGTCCCTTCCAACTCTGCTATTGTATTGTATTGTAATTCACGGTCTCCCGGTTTCTAGTCTGATGCCCCAACTTCTACAACTAAGCGAACATAGCATTGTTTTTGTTTTGCTAAAGTTGTCTTTTTGTCACATTCACAGAGATCTTGCCGTTGACCTACGAATGAAACTAGGCAATGGGTTTCGAGTAGTGCAGCTGTTGCAAACAGGCTCAGGCCATGGAGACGACAGCCTCCTTGAACAGGCGCACAATGAAATTGGAGAGTACTTCGCAGATAGGCAGAAATGGTAAGCTTGTAACTTCCAGTTGTGACCAGTTGCACTTGTGGAATTCCAGTTGCAATTGTGATTGCGACTGACTTTGATGGAGCATTTTTTGCATTTTGCAGAGCAAAGGATGAAAATGGAATAGTACTATGTATTTCTCTGATTGTAATTTTAATTAAAGAAATTGTTTGCAGGAAAATAGAGAATTATTCTTTTGAGAAACTGAAGTATAAAATGACTCTAGTGCAAAATTTGTTAAAATTCTGTTACAGAATTATAAATAACTGGACTTTTCTTGATTATACCCTGAGTATTCATTACACATTTAACAATATTCACAAACCATTAGCCATTTCCCTTTTTTTTTTCCCTCCATTGTAGGGCGAATGCAGTTCCCTACTTTGTACAAGGCAGAAACCATGAGCGTTTAGCTGAATGTTATTATATGCTGGAAGACTATCAAGCATTAGAAAATTTGGCCAATTCCCTTCCAGAAAATAACAAGTTGCTTCCAGTAAGTATAAAAAGCAGCTTTTTGGGATTAGTTACTGTAGGCTGCTTATCTTGAATGAAATCGATTAAGAGCCATAATAGCTCAGTGGTTAGAATGAAGTATTGCAAGCTAACTCTACCCATAGCTAGGAGTTCAGTCCTAACCGGCTCAAGGCTGACTCAGACTTCCATCATTCCGAGGTCGGTAAAATGAGGACTCATATTGTTGGGGTCAGTAGGCTGTCTCTGTCAACTACTTAGAGAGTGCTGTCAAAGTGAAGTGGTATATAAGTCTAAGTGTTATTGCTAAGTTCTGGGAGACTTGTTTCTAGTTACATATGCTTAGGACTGTATTCGGTATTTTATTGATTTGAGCAAGTTTTTTTCATCTGAAAAAATAAATCCTCCTGATCTGATTCTACTGAGGGTAACAATACTGAAGACATAAATGGAAAGTTTAAAAACCAGGTTGTTCCTCATGTTGAAAGGGAAATCTAATTAAAAAAATATAATGCCATCCAATAAAACTTAAAAATGTTTTTTTTTTGTCATACATGACCTTTAGAACAAAAATAACATCAGTCGTACTCTTAACACATTTTTAAGATCGAATTACCCAAAGGGGCTGTGATTGTGAAATGGCTCTCTGTACATAATAAAGCAAAAGCAGCACAGCACATGTTAATATGATGGTAATAAGAATTCCCTTGATTAACCTTGGTTATTAGAATATCACATTTTGTATTCCTCTCATCCCAAATGAGTTTCTTTGCCGGCCACATTTAAATGCTGTCACATTTAATTTGTTAGAGATTAAGGAGTTTTGATATCGTATGCTGCTACTCTTCTAGAATGTAGTAATACCTTTCCGTATCTTTTAGGATATAAGCCATAAGTTTGTTACTGTGGGAATGTGTGAACAAGCTGTAGCTGCCTTTCTGAAATGTAACAGACCAAAGGATGCAGTAGATGTCTGTGTAAATCTCAACCAGGTAAAAATATAAGCATAATATAGGAGACATTGTTTGGGGGAGCTTGTCCATATTAATTTAATGGTTGATTTCAAAATAGCTTCCCTTGCAGCTTCAACTGGCAGCTAAGAAATTGAATATATAGGAGAATGTAACAACCTAGGGATTTATATGTCTTCATGTTCTGTGTCTCTAATGGCCAAATCAGAAATGACATGAGAAATATATAATCTGTTCTCTTATTGCCTCAAAGCATGTTTGGAAACACAGGGCCCAGTTTGAGAAGCTTAAATATTTTTTCATAGTCCCCAAATATCAAACATACACTCCAGCTATTTTTCAAAGGAATACATAGGTTCTCAACCAATTAACAATAGGGGAAATTAATTCTCTTCTTCCATGGTTCCATTCAAAAGCTCTTGCACAACTAATTTTAGAAACATAAGGGAGGTCCAATCTAGGTATCTCCTGTCTCACATAGTTTGGCTACTTGTTTAAAATACATTGTTGGGGGTAGGGAGAAAAGATACTGCAGCTAAATTATATGGGGGGAGAGGTTTAATCCATGGATCATATGCAAAATGGGGGCAAAATATTTAATCAAACCATTTTTGTGGAGGTTGGAAGAATATAAAGGAAAAAGGACCCATTTTGCTGTCTAAATAACCCTAAACATGGGCTCCCACCCACCCCCACCCACCCTATTTGATGGAGAAAGCTAAGGGACAAAATGTTTAAAGAACAAATTTCACCTCTTAAAATTCTCATCTTCCTAAATGACAAAATATCTGACATTTAATGATTGTATCAACCATATCCCCGCTTCCCTGTGTAACAAAAATATTACCTTCAAAAGTAGGTACTACAGCAAGTACTACAATGGAAGAGGAATAGACAAATATAAAATATATAAATATACAAATATAAAAAAATGGAGATTTCAGCTGGAGCTGGAATTACATTGTTAGTTAGGAAATAGATTAATGCAGCAGCAACACAAGTAGATATTGATTCTCATGGGCATTTTATTATTAAACTTCTTTTCTTCAAGCAGTTCATTTCTCTCCTTTTGAGAATCTCAATTACCTTATCCAACCAAAGCCTTGTTGGTTTTTCATTTCCTTTCAACTAATTTTCTCCTCTCTATATTTATTTTGCAATTCAATCTTCATTCATTCTCGCTCTATGCCTAGACCATCTTAATGTATTACTTTTGTACTGATCATTCTCACACACAGATACGCACAATACACACTCTCTTTCACTCTGGGTCTGTTTTCCTTAAGTTTATTACACACACTATTATATTCTTGTTTTATTGCACACAGCTGTGATACACCACAGTCAGTGCTTTCATCTTACTGTTATGTTTATCCTACCTTACCAAATTCTGATTTTCACATAACACAATGGAGAGAAGCAGGCTATTATACACAACCTTTTTCTCTCCTTCTGATAAACTTTCTTTCTACCAACATTTAGTAAACATTCTACTAAGGTGCACAAATTAAATCATGTACAGGTGCTCCTTGAGTTATGTCCATTCACTCAGCGATTGTTCAAAATTATGATGGTGCTGAATTCGGGGGATTTACTAGTCCTCAAAGTTTTGGTTGTCGCAGCATCCTTGAGACATGATAGAAAGCTGATGGTCAATTTCCATCATTCTCTGCCAACTTCCCACAAGGAAATTCAGTGGTGAAGCCAGCAGGAAGTTGGATGTGATGGTTATGTGTAGTCCTTACCTAATGACAACAACTGGAAGTACGAGAACAGACATCACTAAACAACAGCCATGGGACATTGTGCTTTATGACCAGTTTATTTAGCAATCCCAGTCCCAAATGCTGTTGTAAGCCGGAGACTACCTATCCTCTATTTTTGCCATTGATATGTTTTATAATCGTTCACTCCATTGTCCTGTCAGACTAAAAGTTAATTTCCAGATCCATATTCTTTGTTGCATCTAACATTTGACAAACAACATGGCATCATTTGCATTCAATATGTACATTCATGTCCCTGACAAATATATCTTTAATATTACCATGATCATTTCTTAAACATTTATACATAAATGCATTTAACTACTGAAGAAATAGCACACATACTTCTCTTATTTTCTGCTCCATGTTGAACCATTTGTTAGGCTTTCCACGTGTATAAGAGTAGTATAGTAGTATACTCTTAACCAGTCAGTAAAGAACTAAAAGTCTATAGTCTCACAAAACATTCTGTAATAAAAGCCTGTTTATCACATTTTCTCTAATCCAACAAATGTACAATAAACTTTATTTCAATAGAAGAGAGTATCTGTAACTCATAATTTAGTGATAGCATCCATGTAACAACCAAACTCCGATAACACCAAGGCCTGCAAACTTTCATTCTCACCATATCCATCTTTCTATTATTTCAATTGTTACTTTTGGTTTTTTAGATTAAAAACACAATTCTAGCTCCAATGATACAAATAGTGAATTACAGGTAGTCCTCAAATTATGACTGCAAATTGAACTGGAATTTCAGTCGTAAATCATGATAGTCACAAGTGGAGGCATCCACATCATGGTCAATTTTTAATGATGGTTGTTAAGCAGATCACGCATTGTCTGAATCCATTCTCTCAAATGGGCACTTTTTTGTTAGAAACCGGCAAAAAATACTGGAAACCAGCAAACAACTTTACAAATTATGATCATGTGACTATGGGACTCCAGTCATAAATCTGAGCCAGCTGCCAAGTACCCAAAATGTGATGATGTGACTGTGTGTGTGTGTAGGTGTGACTTTTTATGATGGCTGGAAGTGCTTTACAGTCCTGCAAAGCACCCTTTTCAAGGCTGACTTAACTCCAAATAGTTAAATCGAGGACTACCTATATGCTATTTAAACTGTCATCTTATCACAAAAGACAGATTTTTTTCCATTTAAAATACCGTTTAGTAAATCTTCTTGTAACTCCATGACATCTAGTTATCTTAAGAAGCCATGTAAAAGGACATAACAATAACTAAGTCTTATAGTTACTCAGCCTTATATCCTTCTGAGGTCAGTAAAATCAGGACCAAGATTGTTGGGGGCAATAGGCTGACTCTGTAAACTGCTTAGAAAGGGCTGTACAGTACTGTGAATATAACTCTTAAGCGTTATTGCTATAGATTAGAACATGTTTATTTTGCCCTACTTTCCCACAACTCTTGAGAACTGTTCCACAAGATTACAACCCCAATATATCCCTACAAAATGTACCCATGGCCTAATAATCATCAAGTCCCCTAGATTACTTTCTGTGATAAGAGAGTACATTTATTCCAGACTTGCTCCTAAATTTAGATTTGCATTGATTAATGGTTGTTGCTTTTTCTTCTAGTGGAGTAAAGCTGTTGAACTAGCTAAGGAACACAACATGAAAGAGATTGGTTCTCTTCTAGCTAGATATGCATCTCAGTTATTGGAAAAGAATAAACCTCTTGATGCCGTTGAACTATATCGTAAAGCCAATTATTTCTTTGATGCTGCGAAACTAATGTTCAAGGTACTGTTGTTAAGGGATATCTGGACAAAAAAGGGTGAGATAGAATAAACAGTGATGTTTTAAAAATATCTGATGGAATAGATTCTTCTTTTTCTGCTGCAGAAGATTTAGGGCAGGTTTTGGCAGATCCAAAAGTCTATTGGTGTATTAAGGAGCATAGCTTGATGCTAACTATTTAAGAAATTGACAGTTTTTATTCATGGTAGATTTTTTATTTTGCCATTAATGCTTCTATTAATAGGAATACAGTAAATATACACATTTCTCTTGTCATACTGTATATTTGATCTGTTAAAGCCTTTACAGGCTTAAAGGAGATTTTGTGCACATCATTAGCATTTATCGGTTTGTTCGGCAATAGTTGTATTGTATTGAACTAGAAGCTGCTTTTACAGTTTGTTTTTTCTTATATTCTTCTGAGACTCCAGGCCATGAGCATGAAGATTAATTACACGTGGTATTTTTGACATACAGATTTTTGGATGAAGGCTTATGAAGTTACCTTTAATGTTGAATTCCTGTGATATTAAACTTGATTCATTTTACCTTTCACATACAAATTAACATTTGGTTCGTAACTTTAAAAAAAGTACAGATGTTTTTCACTCCCTCCAAAGAGATCCATATTATGCCTATTTTTCCATTCTGTTATGGGTCATATTCAACTTAATAAGAATGCAAAAAAGACTTTTATTAAGAAATCCTTTGCTTCCAGGGAAGAGAGAAAATTGTTAAGGGGAAAACAATTTGAAGTATTGTCAGTTTTTCACAAATGTCTGAGTAAGATATGAATCTATTTATCGTGCAAAATGCCTTTACAGTCTTAGTTTTGTAGATGGCATTGTAATTAGAAAATAAATTAATTTGTAATGTTTGCCTTTTTAAAGATTGCAGATGAAGAGACTAAAAAGAGAACCAAACCTTTACGGGTTAAAAAGCTGTATGTCATGTCGGCTTTACTTGTTGAACAATACCATGAACAAATAAAAAATTCGCAGAGAGAAAAAGTCAAAGGAAAAACTTCAGAGGTAAAATTTCAGAAGACTTCATCATCTCCGGTGTGACTGCAAGGAACACCTCAGAATAGAGTTGTGAAGTATTTCCAAAACATGACAACTCATATTTCTATCAGTATTATCCAACAATATTTAGAACACTCTTTGGTTTTACAAATGCATTCAGTCAAAGCTATATGTCAAAAATAGGATAGATTCCTCACCATAAGCATTTTGGAGTGAGAAGTTAGTAATGCAAGGAGGTGGACACAACATTATAGACCATGCCCTGTCCCTTTTTTGTATGTTTGTGACAATTGATGCACAATCAAAACACTTATTCCATGCTCACCATCTTGCACAAGCCTAAGACCATTGGAAAACACATATTTTTGATGGTCTTAGGAACCGAGACACCAATTTTATGTTTGGGGGGTCACCACAACATGAGGAACTGTATTAAAGGGTCGCGGCATTGGGAAGGTTGAGAACCACTGCTTTAAAAGCTTTTCCTGTTTATACTTCGCTGACGTACAACTTAACATTGTTATATATCATGAATTGCATTATTACAATGCATGAAATGCACGCTAACTTAATGTAAATAATAGGCATGCTATCGCTTGTTTACTTTCTTTTATTACATCTTTTATGCCAGGCTACTTCAGCCCTAGCTGGCTTGCTAGAAGAAGATGTTCTTTCCACAGAGAGTCGCCTGATCGATAATGCTTGGCGAGGAGCTGAGGCTTACCATTTTTTCATACTTGCTCAAAGGCAGCTGTATGAAGGTTATGTGGATACCGCAATGAAAACAGGTACGTTGCCACCTTTTTTTCACTTTAGATTCATGAGGCAATTTTTGTGTTACGTATCCCGTCCTTAAGTAGATGTTTTCTATGTCCCTATTCTGTATATCTGGAGAAATTCTTTCCTCAAAAGAAACCCTACTAAAATCGCTAAAGATCTAAAACTCCTAGCCTGAATCATTTATGGCTATTGACTACTTAAGTAGTCAACTATTGTATTCCGGATGTTGAACATTTTTCTTCCAGTTTGGGAATTTAGTATAGAAGAGTTCTCTTCCACGCAGATCTTTCCTGTTGCTTGTATTAATCCACTTCATACTGTGGATCACAACAATTGGATGCCAGCTAATGGTTTCAATACATTAACATAGGAGTACTAATGTAACAAAACTGCTTATTTAATTTAATAGATGGATATGTTCTGAATCTATTGTTTTCTACCTTAACAGCTCTTCACTTGAGGGATTACGAAGACATTATTCCTGCAGTAGAAATCTATTCCCTATTGGCTCTTTGTGCATGTGCTAATAGAGCATTCGGTACCTGTTCAAAAGCCTTTGTTAAACTGGAATCTTTAGAAAATCTTAATCCAGACCAGAAGCAGCAATACGAAGAACTTGCCCTGCAAATATTCACAAAACACTATCCTAAAGATAGCAAAAAGTCAGACTTGGATGGTCTTCTTGAAGAGTAAGCATGGTGCTCTTTCTTGTCATTACCATACAATATCCTGAGGTTGATGGAAATCAGTGGTGCAACAGAAAAAAAATATTGTAGGTGATACATATTCCCTTTCTCCCGGCAGTTCTGTCTGTTCCCAAAGTCTATTTGGACTAAGGGAGAAAAACATAGGAGAAGGGAGAGAAGAGGATTCTCCCTTTGCAAGAGCCTTCATACTATGTTGAAAAGTGTTCTTTATACAGGTTGGTCCTCATTTAGTGACCATTCACAGTTATGACAGGGATGAAAAAGTAACTTTGAAACCCAATCCTTATGTTTACAACCTTCACAGGTTTGTAAAGCAAAGGGAAGCTGAAGGTTATGGTTCATAAACACAGTTGGGGTTTTAGTAATCGCTTCCCTTATTGATTTAATAACCCAATTATGGTTATTAAATGAGGACTACCTGAGCACCTCATTTTTAATGTATTATTTTGTTTTTAAAATAGTGATGGGAAAAAATGAAAAAAGAACAAAATGCAAAAATAAAATGCATACATATTTTTAATGTGAAGTAAAATACAACAACATATCATTTTAACAGTAAATTACAGTTCTATATATAATTTAATGCAATTATTAAAGTACATATACATAAATTTCTAATACCTCTATATAACTGGCCTGCTCTTTTAGCTTCCTGTATTTTGTATAAATGGGTTCTATGTTTTATTATACTTCATACAAGGTCTACATCTAGGCAGTCCATTTATAGGTGGCAGTTAAGTCCACAATCCATGGAGAAAAGGGTCATATATTTACTTTTCCAATACTGCAATATTGGTCATTTGACCATTGTAAGGACATGGACAATCCATTTCAGTTGTCCAGTTGTTAAATTCCAAGTACTAGGTGTGCAAAAGAACATTATCATCTGGGAATTTTAGCTTTTGTCTCACAATCACATTTATACAACCCACTATTTCCCCCAAAAAATATCCCATCAAAAGTGCTATGTATGTGTATCCCAACGTTGCCATATTCAGAAAATTAACACTAATTGTTGGCTTCCATTATTTAATGGTTGACAATAGGTAAGCATATGATACAGCTCCAGATTTGGAAAACCAAATCCTCATTCATTGGTAATTGCACTGTCTGTAAAGATATTCTCAGAATTGAAAAACTCAGTAATTTTCTAAACGAAGAATGTGTTTCCTGGAAATATTTGTCACATATATAAATAGGAATTCCTCTCAGAAGATAAATTAATCTAGGAATAATACTCAATTTTGAGAGCATTCATCTTACCTTGACATTGCAATTATTTTAAAAATAATTGTATTGCAATTCAAGCTTCTCCTTTTTTTAACCAGTCATACCTGTTGCATATTAAAGGGACGCGATGACTCAGTGGCTAAGTGGCTGAGCATGTCAATCAGAAAGGTGGACAGTTTGGCGGTTCAAATCCCTAGCACCGCATAACGGAGTGAGCTCCCGTTACTTGTCCTAGCAGTTTGAAAGCATGTAAAAATGCAAGTAGAAAAATAGGGACCATCTTTGGTGGGAAGGTAACAGGGTTCCGTGCACCTTCGGTGTTTAGTCATGCTGGCCACATGACCATGCCTTTGGACAGCGCTGGCTCTTCGGCTTTGAAACAGAGATGAGCACTGCCCCCTAGAGTCAGGAACAAATAGCACATATATGCGAGAGGAACCTTTACCTTTTACTTTATCTGCTGCATAGTAACAAAATGTTTGCAATCCACACTTGTAATCTTAAATTTGAATGGATGGCTAATATAGTTCTATCAACATTGACATCTTGTGATACTGTTTTTCTTCCTTGTGTTTTATAGGGGAGAAGGAAAGCTTCCAACATGTGTTGCTACAGGAAGGCCCATCACAGAATATCAGTTTTGGATGTGCAATAAATGCAAGCATTGTGTCCAAGCTCAAGAAATCAGTAACTATAACTTCTGCCCACTCTGCCACAGTTCCGTGGCCTATTAAATTATGCAGGTGAAAGCAACCATCTGTGTCCTTTAATGTAAGTATTTGCTTCTGGTGGGACTGGAATGGGGAGAATTCCCCTCAGAATCGCTTTTGTTACATCCTCAAAAGTTGTCCCAGATGAACTAAACTTCGGGAAGCCAGGGACAACTACAGAGGGAAAGGAAGAAGGAAAAAGAAATGGATCCTGATGTGTCTTTATGCATTAATTAGAAATATACATGGTCTGAAATACTGAAGGGAGTTACAAAGAAGAATCACCCACACAAGAGCAATTAAATCCATCTACTCTTATATTTAAAAAAAAACTAATTTGAATCCAGCTTTAAAATAGCCAACCAGGGAAAGTTTTTTTTAAAAAAAAGTGAAAATAAGGATTTGATGTAAACAAATATTTACTTTCTTAATTTATTCTTTGCAGGACTTTGCCTTTGCAATATTTCTTTGCATGAGTCATATTCTATAAGTGGAGCATTTTTGAAAGATTACGGGAAAGGTAGAGATGAATTTTAGTGGGAAAGGACTACCGTTAATAGTTTTGACGGAACAGCAAAAATCATGGTCACTTTTTGCCCTGAAGTGCAGAATAATATACAGAATGTATAAAATAAATGTAGATATGCCACTTCTTCAGCTCTTCACTGAAACAATATTATAGTTTAGTTTAAATATGGGTATGTGACCCAAATAAAATGCATGGGTTGGTTATTGCTAACACTTGAAGCACTATCAAAATATTACAGTTGCTCTGATCAGCTGTTTAGGCCTTGATGGCAGAAGTCCAAGCCTTCTGAAATAGCTTATATTTTACATTCAGGGTTCAAATTCAAGGCATGGCCTCTTCTGGGAAAAGGCTGGGAGAGATTTGTAACGAGGAAATGCTTGATTCAGAATATTTAAAGCCTAGCAGCCCTTTTGCTCTCTCCTTCCTGCTCTGACCTTCCTTCAACACTTTGCTTTTTTCATAACATTATCTCCAAAAGCAGCAAAGAAGTTTGCAACATTAACTACTGGGGTAAAACAGCATAGTTAACAGAAGTTTTGTATAAAAGCTGACTTAAATTCTTGATTACTTGAATGTTTAATAGAGACACATTTCTTCCATGGAAAAGATGATTCATTTGTACATAGCCACTTGCTCCAGAATTTTGGTTACGTTCATTGCAATATATGAGAAAAGAATTGTTTCTTTTTTAAGCAATATTTATATAACCTACCTTTCTTTTCTGTAATAATAATAAAATAAACTGTTCAAAGAAATCAGTATATTTTTCCATGAAGAAAAAAGAACCGTAAATGTAGAAAACTAAATAATAAAATGCATCAATAAAAATAACAAGTGGTATGGACAAATACATGGTTTATTACATAAAATATCATTACATATATTATCCTGGAAATAATTTATGTAATAATTAAAATAATTTCCAGATGTATTCTTAATGTCCTATTCTGTATGTTCATTTCATGATTTGTGTTGATTTCAAGTTCATTTTCCAATAAATTAAACATAAATCAATGATCAATATAATCACTGAATGTATTAATGGAAGATAAGGATTCCTGTGTATGTCTTCCACTATGTAAATTACCCCGGATTTCACATTATTGAGCAATATGTAACCACTGAAAATCAATTGCTATTCAAGCCCAACTCTCTAAATGTCTACAGATGTCCTAGCACGATTTTACATTAATAGCGTTAGTGTTTAGTGTTTAAACTTTGTGGAAATACATAGTTAGGTGCATACACTGCAGACATGATAGGAGTAAGCTCCTGATGATGGGGACAGAAATTACTCAAAGGTTGGGATTTTTTTTTAATGAAAACTGAAAAGAAATCAATTTAGCTATTGTGCATTAGTGGTAAACTTTTAAGATGAGCAAGGTCGTTAAAAGCTGAATGGAAATCTTAGGAACCTAAAATGGGATTGTATAGAGAGGAAGATGAAAGAATAATGGTGTTTTTATACAAGTCATGACCATTGCATTGTACTAGTTTTAATATTTGATAAATAAGCTGCTGCAGCCCTTTGCTAATTGGAATCATATCTCACACGCTGTTTGGTGGATCAAAAGGCCCATCCATTATTGGAGAATGATCTAGGAGATCCAGACTTGGTGTTCTTTTCTATGACCTAGAATGACCTTTTCTATGACCTAGGCTCAGGACCTAGGTACTTGCGGGATCGCATCCTACCACACACTTCCTTGCAACCGATTCGCTCTCACAGGGAAGGACTCCTCCGGGTGCCGTCCACTAAGCAATGCCAACGGGCGGCGCCTAGGAGTAGAGCCTTCTCTGTGATGGGCCCAACCCTCTGGAATGACCTCCCCCCCGATATCAGAACCACCACCGACTTCCGCTCCTTTCAACAAAAACTGAAGACTCACCTGTTCCATTTAGCCGGCCTGGCCCATTTATAGTTTTATTCTACCTCCTGGCAGATATTTTAATTGGGTATTTTTAGGGTTACTTAAATATTGCTTTTAACTACTTTGCTTCAGATATGTACAGTTTCTTATTGCCTCCTCTTTTGTGTTTGTATTTTCTATTTATTGATGTGTTTTTATTTGACTGTACACCGCCCCGAGTCCCTTTGGGGAGAGGGGGCGGTATAAAAATCTAAATAAAAGTAAAAAGTAAAGTAAAGACCAGAACAGCAGAACAGCAATGGGACTGTCGATGGAAACTAGAAGCTTCAAAACTCTCACTCCTCAATAATACTCAAGACGTAGGGGAAAATTGGAATGCGTAAGAAAGACCACACTCTGAACTATATTTTTCAAGTGTGGATCTTTTTATTGATATAAACATACATCATTTAAACAGGACCTCTAAGGAACATGTTTTCTGTTTTGCATCAAGCACAAATGTCAAGGAAATAAATGAAGACGGCATTAACCTTTGATAACTTGGAGAATGCACAGTGTCAAAACAACCAATATTCAAGGCTATGTCATTCCTCTCAGTAGTTCATTCCACGACATGCAATGGTTTCAGGTGGCTTGCATCTGCTCTTGCAAAGGAATGGCTGAGAATATTTATGTCCCCATAATTACAATCCACACTACCTAAGCAACACACTTAATTTACAGTGTGTCAGTATTTTATTACGTACTTCAATTTTTCAGAGGTCAATAACTTACCAATTAAAAGGCTGCATCAGCAGGAAATAAGATATACTGACAACCTATGTCTCTTAATTTGTTTTTCTTCTCGTTCATGACAGAAGAGAAACAATTAAATTTATGGCAACATTTTGTCATATGCTACCTTCAAATTGGCTTGCTTCCTGAAATTAAAATGTTACTGGTTGGCTGTTAGAGAAGCAACTAAATATATGCACATGCACACACAAAGAAAGAAGCAGCCAAAATATAGCTACTGTCAACCTTACAGAGAGACCCCAAAGGAAACAGGATCACAAAAGCTAATTCTACTGTATTGTAAGTTACATTAACAGGAACTTACAAGTCTGTAAATTTTCCCGCCATCACCCTTAGAATCCCTCCTGCACCTCTTCTGTCCATTATACAGCTGCAGGCTATGCTGCCTCTTCTCTGACCATTCCCTAGGCAGCATCTCTTTGCCCCATCTCAGGCCTTTCCCACATACCATTGCAGGCACTTGTTAAATAAGGAATCCTTAATAGATTACTCATCCTTAACAGAAGTTGAATTAAACTTTGGTTTAACAACTTATTTTCAGAGAGAATAAAAACACTAATTATTTTCAGGCATCCAAAAAGGATGCATAGATTTTGAGCTTATTAATTGGACTCTCCCTGCTAAAGTAAAGCAATGACCCAGGGCCACTAATATTAAATATTTATATCTCCAATATTTGGTTTATAGCCAACACATCTGTGTTAGGAATTTTAAACAAACCTGCCAGTAAAAAATACAAAATCAATTGTTAATCCATAATATTTTATTGTAAATGGACTGTGAATTATTGGATATCCATTTGAATTGAGTCTTCCAGTGTTGAAAGAGCAGCGTCTCATCCACACAGTGCAAACAATTTATGGAGCAAATTTGATCTTCACAATGAGCATTTGATCAACCAGAAAGCTATTTTACATTATTATTCCTCTTCCTGATGTTTCCTTTTAGAAGAAATTGTGTAAACTAAATCAGTGTGTTCATGTGATTATGATTTAATTATGCTATTATTTACTAAATATGATCGATACAATTGGTGTATTATGTTACCACTGTGAGCTGCTCAGATAACTTTTGATAATGGAATCAGCACAAAAGCAACCTGATACAGAACATACATAACTGTGGAGCAGGGTAATGTTGAGTCTGGGTTACGGCTACTTATGGTGAAAAAGCAGTTGTTTACACTACTCGGGGCCAAAATGAAGAGATAAATTATACTTCTTTCTCATTTCCTTTTACAAAGGGAATCCATGCTGGATTCCATGCCGGCATGGAAAAATATCTATGGCGGCCTCTTCTCTGAATCTCAGGTGGATATCACATTTTTTTGCAAGAGCAATGCCAGGTTCCATGAGCAAAGAGGGAATAAGTCAGGAAGGAAAAATAGGGAATACTTATGAGGGATGGAAAAGATCAGAATGGGAATGGCCAGCAATTCCCATTTTTTTATCATGGCTTCAACTCTACTGTACTTGGGCCCTATCTGCCCAGCCATACAATCCCTAATAGTCTTTCATAGTGAGTGGAATCTTTTCTCATCCTTCCTATAAGGACACTGTAGGGGACTTTAATGAATTCCCACTTAAAGAATGGTGGAAGGAACAACAAGGATTATACAACATGTCAAATGTTCAGGAAAACCATTCTTAAAATGTAACTGCCTAAAATCTATACAATACTCAGTCATGTCCTGTTGAAGTCAAGTACAATGTACGGAATGTCCCCTGTTGCAAAGAAACGTAGAAATTTGAAGGAAAAGAAAACTGCCACTCCTTGCGAAGTTGATTTTCAGTCTGACAGACGTAAGATTCTAATTTAGCAACAGGAATTAAAAGTGGGGTTCCAATTCTGCTTGACGGGGGAATGAAAGTAATTTTTTCTCACTAGAGTTGCAGCAGAAATTTCTGGAAATGTGGAGAGTGCTGCATCTAGGTGTAAAAAATCAGAGATCTTGCCAAACAATCAACAAAGCACTTGGCCAAGTTACAACTCCATTTCTGCAATGAGACAAAGATTAACTTAGAAATTGCCCATTATTTTTAATCTATCTGAAATCAAAGTTTGAATTGCACTAGAGAATATAACGTCAAAGGCAAATAGTTCATCTCTCTTGGGAAAATAAAAATGCTTCCTGTAGGGAAATGTGAACAGCACTGAATGTGTCTATCTCTAAAGTATAATAAGTCTCTCTGTCTCTTTCTTTGTGTCTCTCTCTGTCTCTCTCCCTCCCTCTCTCTTTCTCCCTCCCTGTTTCTCTCCCCTTCCCCTTCTCTAGCCCCCAGAAATGTTGCCAAACCACTTAGCCCACAGATTTAGTCTCAACTCAAAAAAAGCTTCATCTCTGCAGTCATGGTTTATTCATGACACAACTCATCTGCTCAAGGTCAATATCATTTGGGGAAGAGCAGGTGACCAAATATTTGGTTGACCACCAAAGTCAAACATGATTGAGGAATCCTGTGTAATAAATATATAACTCCTGGACACATCAAAAGCATTTGCAATGCTATCAAAAATTTCCACACATTTAGAAAAGGAATAGTGTTTTGTTCATCCAAACCTGGCTATCTTGAACATCCCTGGAGGAGTTTATTGCTTTTGTTATTACCTGAGGATTTTACTATCTCTGATTAATCTCTGGATTCATTACAGAAATAAGATATAATCGAAAGCTGTGTTGTCCCCAAAAGGCCAAACATAGTCTATGCAACCAAATACTTTTTAAAATATAAAGCAGACTAATCAATAATGAAATCATTAAGGCACACATGTCAATAATAATTTCATTATTTATATCAGTTATCTCAGTTTGTTTTCAGTGCTTTACATAAATATGACCCAATAAAATGAAAATAACCTGTAAAGCATTTTAAATCCAGCTAGGGAAATAATGCATCACTCACTGGAATTGAGAAAAACATATTTTAGGTATCTCTAAACATGTGAGGGGTCAAATATGAAGACTGAGATTCTGTAATACTATCTAAGCAGCATGTCAATAAAATCTGTATATCCACATTGTCAAATCATGAGTACCGAAAAAAGCTTTGTATTGATTTATTTATTTGGAGAATTTGTATGCAGCTCCATTAATGACTTATGGCAATTTACAGGAATTCAATGACAACAACAAGCATACAGCCATGATCCCTACCCCAGGGAAGACAGAATTAAGTGATATCAAAAATATCCTTGGTGAGGCCTGTAAAACATGCCTGCCTGATTATCTAAGAACGCAGGACAGACTGCATGGCTGCTGGCAGTCCTGCAGTTAACTTGATCCTAAACTTTACCCACTATTGTGAGCTCCTTAAAGTGGGCTTCAAAGGAAACCAGGAACAAGTGAAATTCAAGACAGAGATTACATGGAACTTTGGAACATCGTTCTACAAAGAGGATATTATAATAATCTTGAAGTTATCAGGACATAAGTCACAAAAACTTGATGAAACTGCAGTTGACTTACTAGCTGTTGTCCAAGTAGTGACAAGTGTTGGATTAAGACTGCACTGAGACTAAAAGAGGTTAATTCTCCAGCTGATCAACCCAGTGGTGAAATTCAAAGTATTTCCCTACCTGTTCTGTGGTCATGGGTTGGTGGTTATATACCCAGGCGGGCATGGCTTGGTGGTGATGTGACTGGGTTGGCATGGCTGCACAACTGACTCACATACAATGCTGGACTTCACACAAAATGTCCCCTGCAACAAGCAGGAACCTCATAGAGTCACAGAGAGCTCAAAAACCAACTATCACACTTCACACAAAAACAACACAAAAACTACACAACTGACTCACACACAATGCAAAAGCAGCCGGACTTCACACAAAATGGCCCCTGCAATAAGCTGGAACATCACAGACAATAAGGCGCAGCTGATTGTCGCATTGCTGATGGGTAGTAAAACAAATGCTGAAAAGAAATTTAAAAAGTTCTGACATGTGCAGCACAGCTGATTGTCGCACAGCTGATCATCAGAACTTTAAAAAAATTATTAAAGTATTTTTTACTACCGGTTCAAGCAAAACAGCCCAAACCGGTAGCATTTCACTCCTGAATCAACCCACTCCAATGGTGTGAATCCATATCTGATGCTTGTAGTCTGCAAGAAGGATTTGCTTGCTGGTCCAGTTTTCCTTTCGGTGGTTGCTTTTTTAGGACAAGAGAAGAACATTTGCTCTTCTTAAACTAAAAGTACTGTAGCATTTGGTAGGATAGAGCCATGAGCTTCCACAGGTTCTCACTGTTTGTACACATGCAACACACCATTGCACCTCATTGCTGCTCCCCTTTCACATCATCCATGCGACATCATGTACAAAAGGGGGGCATACCTCCATCACTTGGGTGTGATGGAACAACAGTACTTTCTTGATTCTTGCTCCCCTTTGATGGTCCTCTCAGTTGACATTGCTGGAGATGACCTCTTCCACATAGTTTGCATGTGGGATTAGTTTCCTCATCTAGATTTTCATCTGGTAAAAGATAAAGGCAAAGAGACTTTTAAATCAAGATCAACATCCAATCCAGCCATTTGCTTGATAGCGTTTCAGAAACAGTTTGGCTGATATTGAACTAAATTTCTTAGTTTAGCCAACAGCCTTGGAATTGCCAGGTGGTTTCCTCATCCAAATACTAGCCAGATCCAACCAGTTTAGCTTCCCAGATCAGCCAAGATCAGGAAGATGCCGATTCCTGCTGAGGTGGATTTTGATCAATTGCCCATGTTACCTTACTGTTGTATATCAGCCAGCCATTTATACAATATCTTTACCCTGGCATAAAATGCAAACTCTAATGGCTTGCTAGAGAAAAGGGAATAAGATATCATAATATTATATTGTTTCTCAACTTCCTTTTAAAATGTTGTCCATAACAGCAAAACCAGGACAAGAGCTTCTAAACTATTGACAACGGAGAGTAAAAAGACTTTTTTCTTCTTCTTGCCAAATCCAATCATGAAATCATGGCGGCTTTCCAAGTGATTCTTTGATCCTGCCGGTGAGTCCCCCGCTGACTGCTTTCTCCCACTATCATTTTCCCCACTGAAGAAATCCCTGCATTCATAAAAATTCATTACATAATTGTTCTGGTTCTAACATCTGCACCAGTGGTGGGTTCCAGATCCCGTTGCAACCGATACGGTGCAACGGGGCCAGGCGTCCACCACATGCACATATGCAGCATGTGTACTTACTGCCCATGACTCTCCAGCTGCTTGGCGGAGCGTTGCTCTGGCTCCGTACGCTTCCTGTGCATGCGCGGAAGCCCCTATCGGCTCAAATACAGGTAAGGAGGGCAGGCGGGCCGGTGGGCCTTCCGGAGCACCGTACCGGAACGGTACCTGGTGCTCCCAGCAGGCACCGGTACACCCTTACCGGAGCATACCGGACGTATTCCACCACTGAACTGCACCTTCAGAAACATTTGGGATGCTTTTCCATAACAGCCCTTTTTAATATGTCATTACATGCAGAGGTCCTGTTCAGCCAGTTTGGACTGGTCTGTCCGAACTGGTAGCGGAAATTGCGGGTGGGCCTGCCCACCCACCCTGGTTCTATGCTGTCCTATTTAGGCATGTTTTTGAGGCCAGGCACATGTACAGAAGGTGCGCATGAGCAAAGTGCATGCGTAGAAGGTCAAGACATGTGCAGAAGGCGTGCACGCACACCCAAAACACATGGGCAGAAGGCCGGGTGCATGTGCGGAAGTGAGCGGTGTCATGCAGGGCAAACTGGTGGTAACAAAATGTGAAACCCACCACTGATTACATGCACGCATGCACACACAAATTCACTCCATTTCCATTTGATTTCAGCTTTTTGCTCCTGATTGCAGATGTGCAATCTCCTGGTTTCAATCAGGTTTTGTTTTTTTCACCCCAAAGACCCTGTTTTCTTTCCATTTGTGGAGATGCCGTGTCCTAGTGTGTGCATAACAATGTTGACCACTCATCTTCCTTTGTTTTGTTTTTTGCTCCACTATCACATGCCATTTAGAAAGCGTTTGGGTGAAGATTGAGCATGTGACCCTGTTGGCAGCCAATCGGGAGGCCATTTCCAAGCCCGTTTCTTCGGATGGTGTTCTGATGTTTTGTGTTTGCTTGCTTACTCCTGCTGCAACCATTAACCCTGTCACTTTGTTTGGACATGCGTACAAAAAAGGAAAGTCAAGGAAGCGCTGAGCCTTCTGGGATATGGGACTCTTCCTTTGAGAAAGAACATTTTAATATTCAAAAGAATGAAAGTATTCAAAGGAGGCAACTTGCAAAGCTAACATGCTAACATCCTTTGAACGCTTCGCTCACCAGGGTTCAACCTTTGTTACTTTTTTGCAATGACACGAGTATGAGACCAGTCTTATTATTAAGTCCACTGAAGTTAAATGAAGTGTGTTAAAAATGACTACAGGTGGTCTTCGACTTACGACCACAATTGAGCCCAAAATTTGTTACTAAGTGAGACATTTGTTCAGTGAGTTCTGCATTTTACAACCATTCTTACCACAGTTGTTAAATGAATAACTGCAATTATTAGTTAGGAAACGGTTGTTAAGTGAATCTGGCTCCCCCACTGACTTTGCTTGTCAGGAGATCGCAAAAGATGATCACATGACCCCGGGAGACTGCAGCCATCATAAATATCAGTCAGTTGCCAAGCGCCTAAATTTTGATCACATGACCACGGAGATGCTGCAACAGTCGTAAGTGTGAAAAATGGTCATAGGTCACTTTTTTCAGGGCCATTGTAATTTCAAACGGTCACTAAATGAACTGTTGTAAGTCGAGGACTACCTGTATTTATCTCCTTCATGATTTCATTTTCTTCTTCCAATGAGGGGGACAGATGTATACCAGTCATTCTGCTTCCTGCAGACAAGGGGTGAAATGCTACTGGTTCTGACCAGTTCACCAGAACCAGCAGCAAAAAATGCTAAGGTTCGCCCGAACCGGTAGTAAAAAAAAAGCTTTAAAAGGGGAGGGGGAAAGAGAAGGTTCCGACGATCGTGTAGCTCACAGCTGATCCGTGTGATCATCGGAACCTTCCCCCCCCCCCCCGCCACCTTTTAAAACATTTTTTTTCCTGCCAGTTCGGGTGAATATGTAGGGGGGGGGAATGCTTTAAAAAGTGGAAAAAGTTGGCCATGCCCACCAGTCACATGATCCCTCCCCACCAAGCCACGCCCACAGAACCAGTGGCAAAAAAAATAGATTTCACCAGTGCTGCAGCAGACACTTATGGGCCTGACAGCGGGTGGTCCCACTTGCTGCTCTGTGCAAGACAAAGTTTGCGGGGAGACCTCTGCATAGAATGGATTCAGAGAGGCCAGGGAAATAAAGGAATGAATAAACAAGTAAGGAGGAGAGGGACTGACCCAGAAAGACGTATCAACTGAGACCTTCATGCCAAGAGACTTCAACATGTGAATTCAGCATTGTGCTTACCGTAATTTCATAATCCTGAGTACTTTGTTATCTTGATGTTCCAGTGAACAAATAATCTGAGGTTCTCTCAGCCCAACAAGGTAGACCATAGTAAGAATCCAATGCTACATACTGTAAGTCAGGACTACTTTTATTGCAACAACTATGGTAACAGGATGCTGCAAGTCTGAATGTGGTTCTCCATTCCTTACTTTAATCTTTCATGGGAACTAGAGAGAGGCCTGTCTGAGATGTTTGCTCAAACTGGTTTCTTGGCCTGGGCTCAAATGCGTCTTATCTGACCATGGTCTTGGTAGAAGCTCTTCCTCCTGTCCTTCAAGGCTATTTGCTCTGCCCCTTTAGAGGGCTAGGACAACTTGAGGGCATGTAAATTTCTTTACATTTTCTGTTCTCTCTCTCTCTCTCTCTCTCTCTCTCTCTCTCTCTCTCTCTCCCTCCCTCCCTCCCTCCCTCCCTCCCTCCCTCCCCCTCTCTCTCTCTCTCTCTCTCTCTCTCTCTCTCTCTCTCTCTCCGGGTTATGGTATATTTTTATCTATCCTTTTATGGTTACGTAGTTTTGCTTAGTTGCTGCTGATTCAGTATATACATTACAAAACTAAATCAATGCTTCCCATTACTTGAATTGTAAACCATCGATTTTAGCCCCACCCTTACTCAAATAATTTCAAGCAGAGAAATTCCTTGGAGGAACAGATGAGAAATGAAGCAGAAGGTTATTACTTTTCGCTTCTCTCAGCTTTTGCATTTTATTGATAGAAAAGAGATAAGAGAGGACAGGGAGGGAGGGAGGGAGAGAGAGAGAGAGAGAGAGAGAGAGAGATCTAAGTAGATAGATATAGATGAGATATAGTAGATTAGTTATATGAAAAAAGAAGGGAGGGAGGGAGGGAGGGTGGAAGAAAGGAAGAAAGAGAGAGAGAGAAGAAAGAAAAAGAAAGAAAGAAATATTGTTTTTATTCACAAATCCTTTCTAAATATTATTGGGATGGGGGGGAGAGATTTTTTGCTTTTTAAAGAAGTTTCAGTGTCAAAACAGCATTCAGAAAGAATTTGCTGTGATGAACTCCATTTGATCACATCACCTGTATGAGCTCTTGCAGCGTTACATTAACATACATTCGTTCAATACTTGACTCAATAGTTGTCGTGTTTTTTAAGCATAGATCTGGTTGGGTTGCTCCTGGTTCGGGAGAACCGGTAGTGGTAATTGGGCATGGCTCACCAAACCAGTAGTAATGTCTGGCTGACCACGCCCCCAAACCGGCTCGCTCGGATGCCTGCCCTGCCTCTCCTTCGCCACATGCATCCACACAACTGCCTCTTCCTGCCTACACACAGGTAAGCAGCATTCGTGCTAGCCTAGCCCCCCCCTCCACTGGCCAGCATCTCCCGAAGCTGCTGCCGATCCAGCTTCTCATGCTGCAGAGGGCTGCGGGAGGATAGGGCAGTGGCGGCGAGAGGAGAGGGCAGCAGGAGGAGATAGCAGTGGCAGTGGGGAGGGCAAGGTTAGCACACTCCCAGCTGCAGTCGGCGGTGCCTCCATCTACTGGCTCAGGGCAGCGGGCTCAGCTGCAGCTGAGGAAGTACGGGGAGGAACCACCTTTGGTGGGAAGGTAACAGCGTTCCGTGCACCTTTGGCATTTAGTCATGTCAGCCACATGATCACAGAGATGTCTTCAGACAACGCTGGCTCTTTGTCTTTGAAACAGAAATGAGCACCTCCCCCTAGAGGCAAGAATGACTAGCCCGTATGTGCGAGGGGAACCTTTACCTTTTTAATTTCATGTTATGCCATTCCATAGAAATACCTCCTCTTTTTCTCTAGTCGCCCCCTCCCTTTTCATCTCAACATTACTGAACATTTTGCACTGCATAGATGAAAAAAAATCCCTCGGTTGCATGTCCTCTGAGTCATTCTGGGGCTATGGAAGAGGTAGGGTTAAAAAAGGAAAAATACATGAATAATGTAATACCATTCTATTCTGACGAGTGTTGATATTTATAGCATGAGGTCCATTGTTTTGAAATATTTACGTATATTTTAAAAACAGAGCTAGTAATACAAGATGCATTGCTATCATTAGAAGAAAAACAAATATGAGAGAGAAAGAATGTGTCCCAATTTAAAAAAAGGATGAATAGGATTTGCATTTATACCTGATGTTAATTGGCTTATTATAACCATTAGTTTTATTGCATTTACCAGGGAGGTTTAAATTGCCATTATACCTGTTTTAATCATCAGAACCTTGTCTGGATCACAACCACTCGTTAATGACTGATCAAATTACAACGGCACTGAAAAAATTGACCTAGGGCTATTTTTCACACTTGGGACCATTGCAGCCTCCACATGGTCACATGATCAAAATTCAGATGCTTGGCAACTGGCTCATCTTTATGACCGTTGCTGTGTCCCTGGGTCATGTGATCACCTTCTGTGACCTTCTCACAAGCAGAACCAGCAGGAAGCCAGATTCACTTAACAACAGAGTTACTTATTTAACAATTGCAATGATTCACTTAACTGTGGCAGGAAAGGTCATAAAATGGGGCAAACCTCACTGAACTGTCTCGCTTAGCAACACAAGTTTTAGGCTTAATTGTGGTCACAGGTCAAGGACTATCTGTAAGCTGTTGTGAATAAAACTGCAATTGACTGATGGATTGAATTTGTCAATGCCATTGATGTTCAGGTGATGCTCCAGCTGTTTTGGGATAGCACCCAAGGTGCCCGTTTCTATTTATACTACCTTTTGCTTTTCTTTTTTGCCACAGTTCATTCTATATCTATTTGCAGTTCTTTGTATTTTGTTATCTTTTTCTTTCTCTTCTATTCTGCTGTCTCCAGGTTTTGCCATGTCTCTTCTCCAGAGATTTTTCTCTTTCTTATCATCAGTTGTTAAGCCTGGGGTGTTATGTGGCATATGGTGTCTATTTAAATTCTAAACTCCCGTAGCATTTTAACTTCTTCATTTTCTATTACCGTATTTTTCAGAGTTTAAGACACCTTTTTTCCTCAAAAAAGAGGCTGAAAATCTGGGTGCGTCTTATACACCGAATACAGAAATTTTTTTGCCTCCCAAAGCCCCTCCCCTTCACCCAAATGGTCGTGCATACCCTCATGAAGGCTATCAGAGAGGTCCTGGAGGCTGGGGAGGGCAGAAATGAGCAAACAATTGGCTGTTTTTTGCCTCCCCCCAGCCCCCAGCAGCACTCTATAAGCCTCCATAAGGCTATGCATGCAATTTTTTTTGACAAAAAATGGGCCCGTTTTCACGAAAACCAGCCATTTTTTGCTTGTTTTTTTGCCTCCCCACCCCCCAGGAGCACTCTGCAAGCTCCCCCTCCCCAAGGCTATTCATGCCTTTTTTAAAAAAAAAAACAGGTCCGTTTTTGGGAGGTTTGCAGTGTGCAAAACCTTTCCCCCCCCCCCTTTTGGAAAGCTCTTTAACTGATTGATGAGAATTACATTGATCAAGTGCTGTGCCAGCAGAAACAAAGTCTTAGGTGCAGCAGATTGTCAACAATTTCCTTCTCCAGCACATGGATAAATACACCTGGAAACATCTGCCTACCTACCTATTCTCTCTCTCTTCCTATCTACTGTATTTCTCTTTCTCTCTCTCTATCCCTCTACCTACCAACATACCTACTCTCTTCTCTCTCTATTTCTTTCTCTCTCCCTACCTACTGTATTTCTCTCTCTCTCTATTTCTCTCTCTATCCCTCTACCTACCAACCTACCTATTCTCTCTCCCCCCGCCATACCTATCTACTGTATTTCTCTCTCTCCCTCTCCCTCTCCCTCTCTATCCCTCTACCTACCTACCTACTTTTTTAAAAAATTTGCCTCTTCAAAACCTTGGTGCGTCTTATACTCCGGTGCGTCTTATACTCCGAAAAATAGGTTACTTTCTGTAGTTAATGGTCCCACAAGCTCTTGATTGCAGGCAAATGGTATTTTTTGCAGATCTTCCAATGTATCATTGTTGCTATTTTGTCATTTGTCTGAAATGGCATAGAGTTTCCTGCTTCAGCAGGTGGTTGGAGTAGAAGACCTCCCAAGTCTTTTCCAACTCTGTTTTTCTGTTATTCGTGCTGTTGCTTGTAGTCAACTTTCCTGCTGTTAACCATTGGCAGGTCTGGTTCTTATCTGTTTTACCTGCCATTTATTATTATTACTACCAGTAGCATATTGGTAGTAGTTTCCTTCCTAACCCTGAAAATCAACTTCATTAACAGTTCAAAGAAGTAATTATGAGCTGACCCCCAAACTTGACCTGAAATTGGTTTAGGTCAAACTGTCCCTCAGTCTCTCATGCTTTGCCAAATGGCACAAGGCTACCATTTTGAGAGGCAGCAGTGGGGGTAGGGCTGAAGTCAAGGCCTCTACTTCAGGTCTGCTGCTATTGAAGCAGTCAATAGCTGTCCTGCTGCTATTGAAGGGGGAGGGGAGGCAGAAATTGTTTCGCTTTTGCTTGTGGGTCAATGTGGAGGTGACACACCAGCAGGGTCAAGGCAGACATTTTCTGAAAGTTTCACATGCCGAGCCCAAAAGATTTGCCATCACTGCCTTCGTTTATGCATGGTTTAAGTAGCATTTTCTTTCTTATTCCAACATCAGCCAAGGACATAAAATAGCTAAGCTTCCACCAATCCAACGAGTTGGCAGATTTATTCTACAGTTGTAAAGTGTGAAAGAAGTAAAACTGCCATTGATCATTCCAAAGAAGCAGGCAGAAAATCACTAAGTGTAGTGAGTCCTTGCTGCATTGTTTAATGCAGCGAGGGCGAACCTTTTTTTGCTCGCGTGCCACAAGTGGGGGGAGCGCAGGGGGGTCATGTGCGAGCATGCCCGCACCCATAATGCAATGCACGACACCCCCCCAGTGCGCATGCATGAACTACAGGCGCCCCCCCCCCATTTTTATATGCTTTTTTCGCCCTCCCCAGGCTCCAGAGGCTTATAGGAGCCTGGAGAGGGCGAAAACAGCCTCCCCAGCCCCCCTGGACACCCTCCAGAGGCTTCAGGGACCATCCGGAGGCTTCCCTGATGCCTTCAAAGTGCTCAAAACGACCCTCCGAGCAAACCGGAAGTCACTTCCGGTTTGCTCGGAGGGTCGTTTTAAGCGTTCCGAAGGCTTCAGGAGGCTTCCCTGAAGTCTCCGGAGCAGTCAAAATGACCCTCCGAGCAAACTGGAAGTCCGTTCCTGAACTTCTGGTTTGCCCGGAGGGCCAGTTTTTTGCACTCCGGAGGCTTCACAGAAGCTCATGAAGCCTCCAGAGGGCCTGGGGGGGGCTCGGGGCTCTTTTCACCCTCCCCATGATCCTATAAAGCCTCTGGGGCCTGGGAGGGTGAAAAATAGCTTTTAAAAAGGGTGAACTCAGCTGGCCAGCGCGCGCCTGCGCACTGGCCAGCTGACAGGGCAGCACCTTGCGTGCCCTGACAAATGGCCCTGCGTGCCACCTGTGGCACACGTGCCATAGGTTCTCCATCACTGGTTTAATGCTTCTTCTCAAATTCCCTTTCCCAAAACACAAATCTGCAAATGTGCCTCTCGTAGGGTACAGGTAGTCCTGACTTACAACCACAACGGAGTCCAAAATTTGTGTTGTGAAGCAAGACCTTTGTTAAATGAGTTTTGCCTCATTTTATGGCTTTTCTTGCCACAGTTGTTAAATGAATCGCTGCAGCTGATAAGTTAGTAATCCGGTTGTTAGATGAACCTGGCTTCCCCATTGACTTTGCTCGTGAGAAGGTTGCAAAAGGGGATCACATGACCTTGGGACACAGCAACAGTCATAAATATGAACCAGTGGCCAAGCATCTGAATTTTGATCACATCGTCATGTGGATGCTGCAAAGGTCGTAACTGTGGAAAATCAGCCATGAGTCCCTTTTTTCAGTACCGTTCTAACTTTGAATGGTCACTAAACAAACTGCTGTCAATAGGAATACCTGTAATTTGTTTCTGTAAATATTTTATCTGTAATGACTATCCTGGATGCTACCCCAGATACCCTTCCAGATGTCAGATGTCGGAGGAAGATGAATCAGTATCAGACATATCTGAAGGGGAGTTGGTCCAAGCAGCCGTCTGAGAGGGATTTGGCTGAAGCACAGCTGCAGCAGGACAGTCCTGAGGCTCCAGGTGGGGAAAGCATGCAGTTGTAGCTACTCAGTGATGAGGAAGAGGAACTGCCTTCTGCACTAGATCCAAGAACATGTAGGGCAGAGAATTGCAAGGAGAAAGCCTCGCCTGTCTTGATGGGCTGCACCAGAAGCTGGCTATTTAACACAGCAGACAGATAGAGGTGATGCTGGGAACAACATGTTTTTTTCCTAGCTTTGTGTTTTCTGGTCATTGTGATTCTTGATGTCAGACGTGCCTCCTAGAAAATCCAAGAAAGGAAATCCCCAACTCCATTGTTTTAGAGAAAAGGTATTTTACTGGATAGGAACTGAAAACAGCGAAAGTGAAGCAAGATCCGAGGCAAAAAGGCTCAAACTTGTACTTATCAAACCTTTACCCCAATCCCTCCCCCAAGTTACCCCAGCCTAAATGTCCAATGTCCAACCCCCAAGGGTGTCATGTGGGGTGCATCTTCAGGTGGCCTCATCCAGCTAGTATGCCGAGACGGTTGACCTTGACCAAACACAAACACAAACCTTCAGCATGTGCAGAAAGAAGATGGTGAGAACAAAACTCCCTCTTTCGAGGTGTCTCCCCAAGTACGATTCCCCTCCCAAATACCATGTACCCCCTCCCTCCCCATTACTATGGCAGCCGATAGCAAGCAAGTGATATAGAGGCTGACACTTGCCTTACTTTGGATTGACATTGTGCCTTGACTTGGATCGTGCCTTGTGAACTCTGGGCTTTTCTTGGCTCGTGAACCTTCTTGTATTGGGGATTTAATTTTGCCTGGTGGGTTCATTTTGATTGGGAAACTTTCAAGTGGACTCAAGTGCTTTGTTGGCCATTGCTCTGAGGACTAGTATTGGTCTGCTCATGGCTGGACTAAATTGGGACAGTTCTGGGTTTTGGTGAAGGGAGTTGTGAGAGAATATTAATAAACCCATTAAATCACAATTTTGTGTGTGTGTGTGTGTGTGTGTGTGTGTGAGAGAGAGAGAGAGAGAGAGAGAGAGAGAGAGAGAGAGAGAGAGAGAGAGAGAGAGAGAGAGGTCTCAGAAAAGGAAAACCTATCAGCATTCATTAGGCATGCTTTTTATTTGCCAGTGATGTCTCTTTTGAATGTGATTAAAGATTAATTGCACGGCGTTAGATACTAGCTTCAGTTATAATGGTTTCCACCAAGGTCCTCTATTCCGGCGGGAGCAGATGTTTAATCTCATTGGTCGAAGGGTTTGACAGCTCCCTCTTAAAGGGCTGCTGTCAGACTCAACCTTCGCTGGATTGTACGTACTTGTTCTGTTACAATAAAGAGCTGTTGTTGCCTTTAGCCTGAGTGTGGCTTTCCATTACCCGGTCTAACACACAGCCTCGCTCAAGGGGAGGGAAGACTGTAGAAACGGAGCCCCTTTTCCTAGCAAACGCTGCAACTCCTTTCGACATTGTGGCTTAAAGGCAGCATTAGCAAAATTGCCAGTGGAAAATCATAGGCCAAAAAGTCAGGAGCAGATTGATTCAAAAGGCTGCTCTGCCCTTCATTGTTAAGAGGTGAAGAGTACAACTCACCGCAGGCTCCACAGACAGAGCTGTGCAGGGAAAGCACGGAGACCAAAAAAACAAAAACAATACAAAACTCTCTAGCAATTTACATAATTGGATGTCATTGCTCCATCCAGAGCCAGTTCTAAGTATAAAAAGCTATGATAGCTTTTCGGCCTCTTTGGCCATGCTGTACAAGCAACACCTCATATCGTTGCCTGTAAATACCCCCCACCCCCCAGGGGTGATATTCAACAGGTTCTGACAGGCTCTGGGGAACCGGCAGCGGAAATTTTTAGTAGTTCGGAGAACCGGCAAATACCATCTCTGGCTGGCCCCAGTGGGGGGAGGGAATGCAGATTTTGCAATATCCTTCTCCTCAGAGTGCAGAGCAAAGGGGGATTTTACAGTATCCTTCTCCTGCCACGCCCACCCAGCCACGCCCATAGAACCGGTAGTAAAAAAATAATAATTTCACCACTGCCCTCCCCCCAACCACTTTAACACTGATGGTTATGCAGAAGACCAAAGCAAAGGTGTCAGAACATAATACAGACGTGAAAATCATCCAGTTTGGACCCATGGCCAATTTTGATTCTGTGAAATGGCATTTATTGATCCAAAAAGCAGCCCCTACGGCTGTAGGAAAACAGCAGGATAATGATGATGTGAGTTCCCTTAATCCTAAAAATCGACTCACAAACTAGATGATACACAAGGTACTTTTAAAATTGTTTTAAGAGTGGCTTCACAGAGTGATTAATATTATCTACTCCCCTTCCCATTTACAGTATATTCACCTAACAGATACGAATAATGGTTGAATCTGTTGGAAGAAATGTCCATCTGGGTTCAGTTCCAAGTGGGGACAAAGACACTGGAAACATGGAGGCTGTTTGGAAAGATGGTTTATTGATGACCACATGGCTTGAGGTCCTGGGGAAAAATGGGAAGAGATGCTGAGAGTGCCTGAGTTTTGTGCCCTCTCTGGGCCTTTGAATTTGAGCTTGTATTCTGATTGGTTGTCAGACACACATGGGGCCATGCAGGGGTATCTTTGTAGGTTGTGTTTTTTGAGTCCCCAAATTTGGTTGAGCCTTGCTGGGTGATGATGCAATGAAGGGGCTTTGGGCAATTCCTATTATGCTTGAAGGGGGTAGATCTTTGTTATGTAAAATAGACTGGCCCATGCCTTAATGGCCCATAAGAGCCAAGGTGGCACAGTGGTTAGAGTGCAGCACTGCAGGTTACTTCAGCTGACTGCTAGCAGTTTAAATCCCACCAGGCTCAAGGTTGACTCAGCCTTCCATCCTTCCAAGGTGGGTAAAATTAGGAGCCAGATTGCTGGGGGCAATAGGCTGACTCTGCAAACCGCTTAGAGAGGGCTGTAAAAACACTGTGAAGTAGTATATAAGTCTAAGTGCTATTGGTATTGCTATTAACAAAGGTGGGGGGAAAGTGTTGGGATTCAAGTAATTTAACAACCGGTTCTCTGCCCTAATGATTTCTTCCAACAATCAGTTCACCAAACTGCTCAGAAACTTAACAACCGGTTCTCCCGAAGTGGTGCAAACAGGCTGAATCCCACCACTGGGAGTGTGTGTGTGTGCGTTTCTGCCTCCCTTTTAGGGGAAATATTCTGCCCTTTTAATATTTCCTAAAATATTTCATTTTTCTAGGAGGGGGGTGGGTGCTAACTTCCTACAAATCCAAGCCAAAATGTTGTGGAAAGAAGCATTTTACAAACTGCTTTCAAACAGTGCTTCATAATTATGATTTTTATTTATTTTGAAATGATTGGTTTCTTCTTGCTCTCCTTGATTTTCTGAACGCACCTGCCGATGTATATTTTACATTTTGTACAGAGCAGCTTTTCTCCTTTTAAAGGACAAAATTGCTGAACAAATACAGAAATAAATATAATTTTTCACCCACTGTAAATATAGCAGCTGCCTCCCACCCAACAATCACTGAAGTTAATAAAAGCAGTAAATTGTGGTGAAAGCCCATCATTGGGCTTGGAGCACAAAGAAAACTGTAAATAGCATATTAACTATTGGCTGTTGCATTTCAAGGATCATTAACTTATAACTAAATTTCTGTAGCACTTGTCTTGACCTCTGAATTTCCTATCTTTCTCTAATGACTAGAGAATTTAAACTTCAAATGCACCATTTCAACTTAAACAATGAACTTCCAATAAATCCATCACAAGAAAAAAAAATCAATCCTTTTGCTCTCCCTCCTCAGTCAGTAATTTATTTATTTGGGGAAAAGAAGTTTGTAAAAGCATTTTAGATTATACAAAGCTGGCTAATTCTAATAACTGGAAAAATACTAGGATTTTTTTTAAAGGGAAAAAAATCCTGTCAAGAGTGCATGCTATAAAGATATAGTAGATATTCTGATATTCTTCTTTATCATCTCTGACCTCATGTTTCCAGCCACAGGGTTAATAATTTTCAGTCAGTCAGTTAACCTACCATATTTTTCGGAGTATAAGACGCACCGGAGTATAAGATGCACCAAGATTTTGAAGCGGCAAATTTAAAAAAAAGTTTCTGTACTCTGCAGACCTCCCAAAAACGGCCCGTTTTTTGTCAAAACAAAGGGCATGCATAGTCTTTAGGAGGCTTGTAGAGTGCTCCTGGGAGCTGGGGGAGCAAAAATGAGCAAAAAGCAGCCATTTCTTTGCTCATTTTGGCCCTCCTCCTAAAGGCTATGTACGGCCATTTTGGTGAAGGGGACGGGGTTTCAGGAGGCCAAAAATGCTGTATTCAGTGTATAAGACGCACCCAGATTTTCACCCTCTTTTCTGATACTCCAAAAACTATGGTATGTGGAAGAGGACAAATTCAGAAAAGGCAGCAAAGACTGGTATGGGGACAGGTATCAGTTCCAGGGTAGCCCCATGGGGTGCTTAGATCTGGCCCGCAGGACCACCCTGGAAACAGTGGGCTGGCCTGTGGTGCCTCTGCTAGCGAAAATGGAGCTTGGGAGCCCTCCCAAGCTCTGTGTTCATTGTCAGAGTGTTGCAGGAGGCCATCACAGCTGAAAATGGAGCTCGGGAGCCCATTTTCTCTGGCAAAGCACTCGGGCCACTACAGGTGCTCCCAACATGAGTGGGGTTGAGCTGGCCACGCCCACCCTAGCCACACCCACTCCACCTCCCCGAAGTCAAACATAACCCTGATGCAGCCCTCAGTGAGTTTGACACCCCTGTTCTAGTAAGTTTAGTAATTACTGTACTTTCTTTAAATATTCTCAAACTCAAAATGGCATTGGCTTTGTGTTTCCCTTTAATGAATACATTTGTACAGTCCTTGGAAGAACAATTAAACTGTTTCTCATAATTTTTTTCAAACTTTGTATACCCCTGCTTTAGCTCTCTTTTAGAACTAATGACAGTGACATTTTGCCATTTGTAAATTAGCTGGAAACTAAGTAGCGCTATCTATATCAGAAATACATATTTTTTACTTTCATTCACCCCGATGATGATATTTTTAAGAAGGACATAGAACCATGATGGCGAACCTATGTCATGCGAGAACCCTCTCTGAAGGCACGTGAGCTGTCCCCCCCAGCTCAGTTCAGCCACGCATGCGCGTGTGACTCCCGCCGGCCAGTGGGTTTACGAGTCTCTGCTCTTCATGTGCGGGGGCAGGGCACATGCGGGAGACATATGTGCAGGGGGTGGGTTGTGTGCGTAGGGGTCGCATGCCCATACATGGGGGGCGAGGGGCATGTGTTGGGGTCACATCTGCATGTACGGGGCGTACAGGGGGTTGTGCACCCATTCGGGAGGGTCAGGGTGCATGGGGGGGGTGTCACACATTATTATGGGTGTAGGTGTGCATGCACTTGTACGCATGCACACATGCATTTGTTAGTCATCACTGACATAGAACAAATGTTGCTGTTCATTCTCATCATCCAGCAAGAGAGTTCCTCTTTATGGTTCTAGCTCTTCTGTCTTCTAGCCATGCAAATTCCATCTTCACCATTTTCTATTCATCATTCCCACTCACAATCTTCTGGTGCTCAATGTCCCATGGCTTTTAGAGATAATTGAATGTGTAGACTTCTGTACTGCAGCACAGATTTTACTCTGGGATTTGAATTTTCTCCAATTATATTGCATTCAAGAACCATATGCATTATTTATGGGTTGGAATACATTTTATACAACTTTCTTTTCATTTTAAACACAGACTTCTGCTTTTTCTAACTGTCGGTGATAACATTTCAAGTATTGATTAGCCCTCTTTACATAATCAGGAGTAGAAGCAAGGCTGACCATATTGATCCTACATCCAGAATTTTACCGGAGGGTAATAAATGTTCCCATGGTATAAGGAATTCCAATTTAGATCTGTTGGAAGAAATCTCCATCTGGGTTCAGTTCCAAGTGGGGAGAAAGACATTGGAAACATGGTGGACAGGACCACATGGTTTGGAGGTCCTGGGCAAAAAAGACACATGGGTGTGTGTGTGAGAGAGAGATTTATACCCTCTGTTGGGCTTTGAATTTGAGCTTGTATTCTGATTGGTTGTCAGACTCCCATGGGGCCATGCAGGGATAACTTTGTAGGTTGTGTTTTTTGAGTCCCAAACTTGGTTGAGCCTTGCTGGGTGATGATGTAATGAAAGAGTTTTGGGCAATTCCTACTATGGCTCTGCCTGAAGGAGGTAGATCTTAGTTATGTAGAATAGACTGGCTCAGGTCTTAATGGCCCATTGACAAAGGTGGTGGGAGGGTTGATATTCTGCCTCCCCTTTTATGGGAAATATTCCGCCCTTTTAATATTTCCTAAAATATCTCATATTCCTAGGAGTGGGGTGGGTGCTAACTTCCTAGAGATCTTTCGAGTCAACAAGGGAAGAGTAGGAACAGGACCTCGACGAATGCTATGGGCAGATTCTGTCCCTAGATGATTGCATGATGTCATTAGCAGACTTCTCCTCATCTCTTCTTCTCTGCATGTTTCCAGATTCCTTTTCTTAAGAAATGCATGGAAAGAGAGGACAAGTCAAGATAGAGGAGTGTTATCTGTTTGCTGCTTTTTTAAAGGCCATGAGATTATAGCAATAGCACTTAGACTTATATTCCACTTTACAGTGCTTTACAGCCCTCTCTAAGGGGTTTACAGAGTCAACATATTGCCCCCAACAATCTGGGTCCTCATTTTACCCATTTTACCCTTCTATCAGAAAGATCGAAGGCTGAGTCAACCTTCAGCCTGGTGAGATTTGAACGGACAAATTGCAGGCAGCAGGCAGGCAGCAGAAGTAGCCTGCAGTACTGCACTCTAACCACTGCACCATTGTGGCTTGTGTTTATTATGCTAAACTATTGTTTCACATACTCCTTCTGAGTTTCCAAACTAGCTAAATAAGTGACTGTGATAACTATCAGAACGCTCTGAGGAATTGTTAATAGTACATCAACAAAAATCAACAAAAATCAAGACACCTATATTATGTATTTGCTTTTTACATCACCTAAATCAGTAAAGATTATATGGCAATTTCCTTTAAGTGTTGAATTACTAAACCTTTTTAAATATCCACTTTAAAAGTAGTGTTCTTAAAGAGTTTGTGTTGAAAATTGTGTTTGCACCTGTAAATTCTCTCTGCAGAGATCATTTGGCAGATAATCAGGTGTCTTGAGAACTTCCCATAAAATTTTAATTTGTTCCTTAATTCGTTTAATTAATTTCTACGTCAGTCTTTCTCCTGAAGTTGAATTTACAGAATAATGTGAACAGTTGCAGCAACAATAAAATCAACATTCCTTAAAAACAATAGGATTCATTTCAAAACCATAAAGCAATATAAGAGGCAATCTAAAAGACAAGTGCTGCAGTAGCCATCATGCTGATTGAATAGTTAATCATTAGCCCAGTTGTTAACTGAAAGCAGACTATGGATGAGTTAGTCAGATTTTCCTTTGGAGGGATCATGACTGAGTCCCTGCTACTGAGAGGTCCTTTCGAGCAGTGAGCCAAACTAACACAAGCAGCGCCAAACTACACAAGCAGAGCTTTGACAACATAAATTAGGAGATAATTGGGGGAAGAAATGTCCCAAAGGTGCTTTTCAAAAGACAACTGGACTTTCTTGGCTTTTTGGGCACAAAAAAATTTTGGCCTCCCAAGCACACTTTTTTCTGACCGCAGGGTCAGGAGTTTTCCTCCTCTGGGTGCAAAAAGCTTGATTTTTAGAAACAGCAAGAAATACCATTTTTAAGCATGAAATTCCACCCCAAGTCCCCTGAAGGATTTTTCAATGTGGGCACAAAAAAAATTTGGCCTCCCAAGGACACTTTTTTCTGACCGCGGGGTCAGGAGGTTTCCTCCTCTGGGTGCAAAAAGCTTGATTTTTAGAAACAGCAAGAAATACCATTTTTAAGCATGAAATTCCACCCCGAGTCAAGTCCCCTGAAGGATTTTTCAATTTGGGCAAAAAAAAAATTTGGCCTCCCAAGCACACTTTTTTCTGACCGCGGGGTCAGGAGTTTTCCTCCTCTGGGTGCAAAAAGCTTGATTTTTAGAAACAGCAAGAAATACCATTTTTAAGCATGAAATTCCACCCCGAGTCAAGTCCCCTGAAGGATTTTTCAATTTGGGCACAAAAAAAATTTGGCCTCCGAAGCACACTTTTTTCTGACCACGGGGTAAGGAGTTTTCCTCCTCTGGGTGCAAAAAGCTTGATTTTTAGAAACAGCAAGAAATACCATTTTTAAGCATGAAATTCCACCCCGAGTCAAGTCCCCTGAAGGATTTTTCAATTTGGGCACAAAAAAAATTTGGCCTCCCAAGCACACTTTTTTCTGACCGCGGGGTCAGGAGTTTTCCTCCTCTGGGTGCAAAAAGCTTGATTTTTAGAAACAGCAAGAAATACCATTTTTAAGCATGAAATTCCACCCCAAGTCCCCTGAAGGATTTTTCAATGTGGGCACAAAAAAAATTTGGCCTCCCAAGCACACTTTTTTCTGACCGCGGGGTCAGGAGGTTTCCTCCTCTGGGTGCAAAAAGCTTGATTTTTAGAAACAGCAAGAAATACCATTTTTAAGCATGAAATTCCACCCCGAGTCAAGTCCCCTGAAGGATTTTTCAATGTGGGCACAAAAAAAATTTGGCCTCCCAAGCACACTTTTTTCTGACCGCGGGGTCAGTAGGTTTCCTCCTCTGGGTTCAAAAAGCTTGATTTTTAGAAACAGCAAGAAATGCCATTTTTAAGCATGAAATTCCACCTCGAGTCAAGTCCCCTGAAGGATTTTTCAATTTGGGCACAAAAAAAATTTGGCCTCCCAAGCACACTTTTTTCTGACCGCGGGGTCAGGAGTTTTCCTCCTCTGGGTTCAAAAAGCTTGATTTTTAGAAACAGCAAGAAATACCATTTTTAAGCATGAAATTCCACCCCAAGTCAAGTCCCCTGAAGGATTTTTCAATTTGGGCACAAAAAAAATTGGCCTCCCAAGCACACTTTTTTCTGACCGCGGGGTCAGGAGTTTTCCTCCTCTGGGTGCAAAAAGCTTGATTTTTAGAAACAGCAAGAAATACCATTTTTAAGCATGAAATTCCACCCCGAGTCAAGTCCCCTGAAGGATTTTTCAATTTGGGCACAAAAAAAATTTGACCTCCCAAGCACACTTTTTTCTGACCGCGGGGTCAGGAGTTTTCCTCCTCTGGGTTCAAAAAGCTTGATTTTTAGAAACAGCAAGAAATACCATTTTTAAGCATGAAATTCCACCCCAAGTCCCCTGAAGGATTTTTCAATGTGGGCACAAAAAAAATTTGGCCTCCCAAGCACACTTTTTTCTGACCGCGGGGTCAGTAGGTTTCCTCCTCTGGGTTCAAAAAGCTTGATTTTTAGAAACAGCAAGAAATGCCATTTTTAAGCATGAAATTCCACCTCGAGTCAAGTCCCCTGAAGGATTTTTCAATTTGGGCACAAAAAAAATTTGGCCTCCCAAGCACACTTTTTTCTGACCGCGGGGTCAGGAGTTTTCCTCCTCTGGGTTCAAAAAGCTTGATTTTTAGAAACAGCAAGAAATACCATTTTTAAGCATGAAATTCCACCCCGAGTCAAGTCCCCTGAAGGATTTTTCAATTTGGGCACAAAAAAAAATTGGCCTCCCAAGCACACTTTTTTCTGACCGCAGGGTCAGGAGTTTTCCTCCTCTAGGTGCAAAAAGCTTGATTTTTACAAACAGCAAGAAATACCATTTTTAAGCATGAAATTCCACCCCAAGTCCCCTGAAGGATTTTTCAATGTGGGCACAAAAAAAATTTGGCCTCCCAAGCACACTTTTTTCTGAGGAGTTTTCCTCCTCTGGGTTCAAAAAGCTTGATTTTTAGAAACAGCAAGAAATACCATTTTTAAGCATGAAATTCCACCCCAAGTCCCCTGAAGGATTTTTCAATGTGGGCACAAAAAAAATTTGGCCTCCCAAGGACACTTTTTTCTGACCACGGGGTCAGGAGGTTTGCTCCTCTGGGTGCAAAAAGCTTGATTTTTAGAAAGAGCAAGAAATACCATTTTTAAGCATGAATTTCCACCCCGAGTCAAGTCCCCTGAAGGATTTTTCAATTTGGGCACACAAAAAATTTGGCCTGCCAAGCACACTTTTTTCTGACCGCGGGGTCAGGAGTTTTCCTCCTCTGGGTGCAAAAACCTTGATTTTTAGAAACAGCAAGAAATACCATTTTTAAGCATGAAATTCCACCTCGAGTCAAGTCCCCTGAAGGATTTTTCAATTTGGGCACAAAAAAAATTTGGCCTCCCAAGCACACTTTTTTCTGACCGCGGGGTCAGGAGTTTTCCTCCTCTGGGTTCAAAAAGCTTGATTTTTAGAAACAGCAAGAAATACCATTTTTAAGCATGAAATTCCACCCCAAGTCCCCTGAAGGATTTTTCAATGTGGGCACAAAAAAAATTTGGCCTCCCAAGCACACTTTTTTCTGACCGCGGGGTCAGTAGGTTTCCTCCTCTGGGTTCAAAAAGCTTGATTTTTAGAAACAGCAAGAAATGCCATTTTTAAGCATGAAATTCCACCTCGAGTCAAGTCCCCTGAAGGATTTTTCAATTTGGGCACAAAAAAAATTTGGCCTCCCAAGCACACTTTTTTCTGACCGCGGGGTCAGGAGTTTTCCTCCTCTGGGTTCAAAAAGCTTGATTTTTAGAAACAGCAAGAAATACCATTTTTAAGCATGAAATTCCACCCCGAGTCAAGTCCCCTGAAGGATTTTTCAATTTGGGCACAAAAAAAATTTGGCCTCCCAAGCACACTTTTTTCTGACCGCGGGGTCAGGAGTTTTCCTCCTCTGGGTTCAAAAAGCTTGATTTTTAGAAACAGCAAGAAATACCATTTTTAAGCATGAAATTCCACCCCGAGTCAAGTCCCCTGAAGGATTTTTCAATTTGGGCAAAAAAAAAAATTTGGCCTCCCAAGCACACTTTTTTCTGACCGCGGGGTCAGGAGTTTTCCTCCTCTGGGTGCAAAAAGCTTGATTTTTAGAAACAGCAAGAAATACCATTTTTAAGCATGAAATTCCACCCCAAGTCCCCTGAAGGATTTTTCAATGTGGGCACAAAAAAAATTTGGCCTCCCAAGCACACTTTTTTCTGACCGCGGGGTCAGTAGGTTTCCTCCTCTGGGTTCAAAAAGCTTGATTTTTAGAAACAGCAAGAAATGCCATTTTTAAGCATGAAATTCCACCTCGAGTCAAGTCCCCTGAAGGATTTTTCAATTTGGGCACAAAAAAAATTTGGCCTCCCAAGCACACTTTTTTCTGACCGCGGGGTCAGGAGTTTTCCTCCTCTGGGTTCAAAAAGCTTGATTTTTAGAAACAGCAAGAAATACCATTTTTAAGCATGAAATTCCACCCCGAGTCAAGTCCCCTGAAGGATTTTTCAATTTGGGCACAAAAAAAAATTGGCCTCCCAAGCACACTTTTTTCTGACCGCAGGGTCAGGAGTTTTCCTCCTCTGGGTGCAAAAAGCTTGATTTTTAGAAACAGCAAGAAATACCATTTTTAAGCATGAAATTCCACCCCAAGTCCCCTGAAGGATTTTTCAATGTGGGCACAAAAAAAATTTGGCCTCCCAAGGACACTTTTTTCTGACCGCGGGGTCAGGAGGTTTCCTCCTCTGGGTGCAAAAAGCTTGATTTTTAGAAACAGCAAGAAATACCATTTTTAAGCATGAAATTCCACCCCGAGTCAAGTCCCCTGAAGGATTTTTCAATTTGGGCACACAAAAAATTTGGCCTGCCAAGCACACTTTTTTCTGACCGCGGGGTCAGGAGTTTTCCTCCTCTGGGTGCAAAAACCTTGATTTTTAGAAACAGCAAGAAATACCATTTTTAAGCATGAAATTCCACCTCAAGTCAAGTCCCCTGAAGGATTTTTCAATTTGGGCACAAAAAAAATTTGGCCTCCCAAGCACACTTTTTTCTGACCGCGGGGTCAGGAGTTTTCCTCCTCTGGGTTCAAAAAGCTTGATTTTTAGAAACAGCAAGAAATACCATTTTTAAGCATGAAATTCCACCCCGAGTCAAGTCCCCTGAAGGATTTTTCAATTTGGGCAAAAAAAAAAATTTGGCCTCCCAAGCACACTTTTTTCTGACCGCGGGGTCAGGAGTTTTCCTCCTCTGGGTGCAAAAAGCTTGATTTTTAGAAACAGCAAGAAATACCATTTTTAAGCATGAAATTCCACCCCGAGTCAAGTCCCCTGAAGGATTTTTCAATTTGGGCACAAAAAAAAATTGGCCTCCCAAGCACACTTTTTTCTGACCGCAGGGTCAGGAGTTTTCCTCCTCTGGGTGCAAAAAGCTTGATTTTTAGAAACAGCAAGAAATACCATTTTTAAGCATGAAATTCCACCCCAAGTCCCCTGAAGGATTTTTCAATGTGGGCACAAAAAAAATTTGGCCTCCCAAGGACACTTTTTTCTGACCGCGGGGTCAGGAGGTTTCCTCCTCTGGGTGCAAAAAGCTTGATTTTTAGAAACAGCAAGAAATACCATTTTTAAGCATGAAATTCCACCCCGAGTCAAGTCCCCTGAAGGATTTTTCAATTTGGGCACACAAAAAATTTGGCCTGCCAAGCACACTTTTTTCTGACCGCGGGGTCAGGAGTTTTCCTCCTCTGGGTGCAAAAAGCTTGATTTTTAGAAACAGCAAGAAATACCATTTTTAAGCATGAAATTCCACCTCGAGTCAAGTCCCCTGAAGGATTTTTCAATATGGGCACAAAAAAAATTTGGCCTCCCAAGCACACTTTTTTCTGACCGCGGGGTCAGGAGTTTTCATCCTCTGGGTTCAAAAAGCTTGATTTTTAGAAACAGCAAGAAATACCATTTTTAAGCATGAAATTCCACCCCGAGTCAAGTCCCCTGAAGGATTTTTCAATTTGGGCACAAAAAAAATTTGGCCTCCCAAGCACACTTTTTTCTGACCGCGGGGTCAGGAGTTTTCCTCCTCTGGGTTCAAAAAGCTTGATTTTTAGAAACAGCAAGAAATACCATTTTTAAGCATGAAATTCCACCCCGAGTCAAGTCCCCTGAAGGATTTTTCAATTTGGGCAAAAAAAAAAATTTGGCCTCCCAAGCAAACTTTTTTCTGACCGCGGGGTCAGGAGTTTTCCTCCTCTGGGTGCAAAAAGCTTGATTTTTAGAAACAGCAAGAAATACCATTTTTAAGCATGAAATTCCACCCCAAGTCCCCTGAAGGATTTTTCAATGTGGGCACAAAAAAAATTTGGCCTACCAAGCACACTTTTTTCTGACCGCGGGGTCAGTAGGTTTCCTCCTCTGGGTTCAAAAAGCTTGATTTTTAGAAACAGCAAGAAATGCCATTTTTAAGCATGAAATTCCACCCCGAGTCAAGTCCCCTGAAGGATTTTTCAATTTGGGCACAAAAAAAAATTGGCCTCCCAAGCACACTTTTTTCTGACCGCAGGGTCAGGAGTTTTCCTCCTCTGGGTGCAAAAAGCTTGATTTTTAGAAACAGCAAGAAATACCATTTTTAAGCATGAAATTCCACCCCAAGTCCCCTGAAGGATTTTTCAATGTGGGCACAAAAAAAATTTGGCCTCCCAAGGACACTTTTTTCTGACCGCGGGGTCAGGAGGTTTCCTCCTCTGGGTGCAAAAAGCTTGATTTTTAGAAACAGCAAGAAATACCATTTTTAAGCATGAAATTCCACCCCGAGTCAAGTCCCCTGAAGGATTTTTCAATTTGGGCACACAAAAAATTTGGCCTGCCAAGCACACTTTTTTCTGACCGCGGGGTCAGGAGTTTTCCTCCTCTGGGTGCAAAAACCTTGATTTTTAGAAACAGCAAGAAATACCATTTTTAAGCATGAAATTCCACCTCGAGTCAAGTCCCCTGAAGGATTTTTCAATTTGGGCACAAAAAAAATTTGGCCTCCCAAGCACACTTTTTTCTGACCGCGGGGTCAGGAGTTTTCCTCCTCTGGGTTCAAAAAGCTTGATTTTTAGAAACAGCAAGAAATACCATTTTTAAGCATGAAATTCCACCCCGAGTCAAGTCCCCTGAAGGATTTTTCAATTTGGGCAAAAAAAAAAATTTGGCCTCCCAAGCACACTTTTTTCTGACCGCGGGGTCAGGAGTTTTCCTCCTCTGGGTGCAAAAAGCTTGATTTTTAGAAACAGCAAGAAATACCATTTTTAAGCATGAAATTCCACCCCGAGTCAAGTCCCCTGAAGGATTTTTCAATTTGGGCACAAAAAAAAATTGGCCTCCCAAGCACACTTTTTTCTGACCGCAGGGTCAGGAGTTTTCCTCCTCTGGGTGCAAAAAGCTTGATTTTTAGAAACAGCAAGAAATACCATTTTTAAGCATGAAATTCCACCCCAAGTCCCCTGAAGGATTTTTCAATGTGGGCACAAAAAAAATTTGGCCTCCCAAGGACACTTTTTTCTGACCGCGGGGTCAGGAGGTTTCCTCCTCTGGGTGCAAAAAGCTTGATTTTTAGAAACAGCAAGAAATACCATTTTTAAGCATGAAATTCCACCCCGAGTCAAGTCCCCTGAAGGATTTTTCAATTTGGGCACACAAAAAATTTGGCCTGCCAAGCACACTTTTTTCTGACCGCGGGGTCAGGAGTTTTCCTCCTCTGGGTGCAAAAAGCTTGATTTTTAGAAACAGCAAGAAATACCATTTTTAAGCATGAAATTCCACCTCGAGTCAAGTCCCCTGAAGGATTTTTCAATATGGGCACAAAAAAAATTTGGCCTCCCAAGCACACTTTTTTCTGACCGCGGGGTCAGGAGTTTTCCTCCTCTGGGTTCAAAAAGCTTGATTTTTAGAAACAGCAAGAAATACCATTTTTAAGCATGAAATTCCACCCCGAGTCAAGTCCCCTGAAGGATTTTTCAATTTGGGCACAAAAAAAATTTGGCCTCCCAAGCACACTTTTTTCTGACCGCGGGGTCAGGAGTTTTCCTCCTCTGGGTTCAAAAAGCTTGATTTTTAGAAACAGCAAGAAATACCATTTTTAAGCATGAAATTCCACCCCGAGTCAAGTCCCCTGAAGGATTTTTCAATTTGGGCAAAAAAAAAAATTTGGCCTCCCAAGCAAACTTTTTTCTGACCGCGGGGTCAGGAGTTTTCCTCCTCTGGGTGCAAAAAGCTTGATTTTTAGAAACAGCAAGAAATACCATTTTTAAGCATGAAATTCCACCCCAAGTCCCCTGAAGGATTTTTCAATGTGGGCACAAAAAAAATTTGGCCTCCCAAGCACACTTTTTTCTGACCGCGGGGTCAGTAGGTTTCCTCCTCTGGGTTCAAAAAGCTTGATTTTTAGAAACAGCAAGAAATGCCATTTTTAAGCATGAAATTCCACCTCGAGTCAAGTCCCCTGAAGGATTTTTCAATTTGGGCACAAAAAAAATTTGGCCTCCCAAGCACACTTTTTTCTGACCGCGGGGTCAGGAGTTTTCCTCCTCTGGGTTCAAAAAGCTTGATTTTTAGAAACAGCAAGAAATACCATTTTTAAGCATGAAATTCCACCCCGAGTCAAGTCCCCTGAAGGATTTTTCAATTTGGGCACAAAAAAAAATTGGCCTCCCAAGCACACTTTTTTCTGACCGCAGGGTCAGGAGTTTTCCTCCTCTGGGTGCAAAAAGCTTGATTTTTAGAAACAGCAAGAAATACCATTTTTAAGCATGAAATTCCACCCCAAGTCCCCTGAAGGATTTTTCAATGTGGGCACAAAAAAAATTTGGCCTCCCAAGGACACTTTTTTCTGACCGCGGGGTCAGGAGGTTTCCTCCTCTGGGTGCAAAAAGCTTGATTTTTAGAAACAGCAAGAAATACCATTTTTAAGCATGAAATTCCACCCCGAGTCAAGTCTCCTGAAGGATTTTTCAATTTGGGCACACAAAAAATTTGGCCTGCCAAGCACACTTTTTTCTGACCGCGGGGTCAGGAGTTTTCCTCCTCTGGGTGCAAAAACCTTGATTTTTAGAAACAGCAAGAAATACCATTTTTAAGCATGAAATTCCACCTCGAGTCAAGTCCCCTGAAGGATTTTTCAATTTGGGCACAAAAAAAATTTGGCCTCCCAAGCACACTTTTTTCTGACCGCGGGGTCAGGAGTTTTCCTCCTCTGGGTTCAAAAAGCTTGATTTTTAGAAACAGCAAGAAATACCATTTTTAAGCATGAAATTCCACCCCGAGTCAAGTCCCCTGAAGGATTTTTCAATTTGGGCAAAAAAAAAAATTTGGCCTCCCAAGCACACTTTTTTCTGACCGCGGGGTCAGGAGTTTTCCTCCTCTGGGTGCAAAAAGCTTGATTTTTAGAAACAGCAAGAAATATCATTTTTAAGCATGAAATTCCACCCCAAGTCCCCTGAAGGATTTTTCAATGTGGGCAGAAAAAAAATTTGGCCTCCCAAGGACACTTTTTTCTGACCGCGGGGTCAGGACGTTTCCTCCTCTGGGTGCAAAAAGCTTGATTTTTAGAAAGAGCAAGAAATACCATTTTTAAGCATGAAATTCCACCCCGAGTCAAGTCCCCTGAAGGATTTTTCAATTTGGGCAAAAAAAAAATTTGGCCTCCCAAGCACACTTTTTTCTGACTGTGGGGTCAGGAGTTTTCCTCCTCTGGGTGCAAAAAGCTTGATTTTTAGAAACAGCAAGAAATACCATTTTTAAGCATGAAATTCCACCCCGAGTCAAGTCCCCTGAAGGATTTTTCAATTTGGGCACAAAAAAAATTTGGCCTCCCAAGCACACTTTTTTCTGAGTTTTCCTCCTCTGGGTGCAAAAAGCTTGATTTTTAGAAACAACAAGAAATACCATTTTTAAGCATGAAATTCCACCTCGAGTCAAGTCCCCTGAAGGATTTTTCAATTTGGGCACAAAAAAATTTTGGCCTGCCAAGCACACTTTTTTCTGACCGCGGGGTCAGGAGTTTTCCTCCTCTGGGTGCAAAAAGCTTGATTTTTAGAAAGAGCAAGAAATACCATTTTTAAGCATGAAATTCCACCCCGAGTCAAGTCCCCTGAAGGATTTTTCAATTTGGGCAAAAAAAAAATTTGGCCTCCCAAGCACACTTTTTTCTGACCGCGGGGTCAGGAGTTTTCCTCCTCTGGGTGCAAAAAGCTTGATTTTTAGAAACAGCAAGAAATATCATTTTTAAGCATGAAATTCCACCCCAAGTCCCCTGAAGGATTTTTCAATTTGGGCACAAAAAAAATTTGGCCTCCCAAGCACACTTTTTTCTGAGGAGTTTTCCTCCTCTTGGTGCAAAAAGCTTGATTTTTAGAAACAGCAAGAAATACCATTTTTAAGCATGAAATTCCACCTCGACTCAAGTCCCCTGAAGGATTTTTCAATTTGGGCACAAAAAAATTTTGGCCTCCCAAGCACACTTTTTTCTGACCGCTGGGTCAGGAGTTTTCCTCCTCTGGGTTCAAAAAGCTTGATTTTTAGAAACAGCAAGAAATACCATTTTTAAGCATGAAATTCCACCCCGAGTCAAGTCCCCTGAAGGATTTTTCAATTTGGGCAAAAAAAAAATTTGGCCTCCCAAGCACACTTTTTTCTGACCGCGGGGTCAGGAGTTTTCCTCCTCTGGGTGCAAAAAGCTTGATTTTTAGAAACAGCAAGAAATATCATTTTTAAGCATGAAATTCCACCCCAAGTCCCCTGAAGGATTTTTCAATGTGGGCAGAAAAAAAATTTGGCCTCCCAAGGACACTTTTTTCTGACCGCGGGGTCAGGAGGTTTCCTCCTCTGGGTGCAAAAAGCTTGATTTTTAGAAAGAGCAAGAAATACCATTTTTAAGCATGAAATTCCACCCCGAGTCAAGTCCCCTGAAGGATTTTTCAATTTGGGCACACAAAAAATTTGGCCTGCCAAGCACACTTTTTTCTGACCGCGGGGTCAGGAGTTTTCCTCCTCTGGGTGCAAAAACCTTGATTTTTAGAAACAGCAAGAAATACCATTTTTAAGCATGAAATTCCACCTCGAGTCAAGTCCCCTGAAGGATTTTTCAATTTGGGCACAAAAAAAATTTGGCCTCCCAAGCACACTTTTTTCTGACCGCGGGGTCAGGAGTTTTCCTCCTCTGGGTTCAAAAAGCTTGATTTTTAGAAACAGCAAGAAATACCATTTTTAAGCATGAAATTCCACCCCAAGTCCCCTGAAGGATTTTTCAATGTGGGCACAAAAAAAATTTGGCCTCCCAAGCACACTTTTTTCTGACCGCGGGGTCAGTAGGTTTCCTCCTCTGGGTTCAAAAAGCTTGATTTTTAGAAACAGCAAGAAATGCCATTTTTAAGCATGAAATTCCACCTCGAGTCAAGTCCCCTGAAGGATTTTTCAATTTGGGCACAAAAAAAATTTGGCCTCCCAAGCACACTTTTTTCTGACCGCGGGGTCAGGAGTTTTCCTCCTCTGGGTTCAAAAAGCTTGATTTTTAGAAACAGCAAGAAATACCATTTTTAAGCATGAAATTCCACCCCGAGTCAAGTCCCCTGAAGGATTTTTCAATTTGGGCACAAAAAAAAATTGGCCTCCCAAGCACACTTTTTTCTGACCGCAGGGTCAGGAGTTTTCCTCCTCTGGGTTCAAAAAGCTTGATTTTTAGAAACAGCAAGAAATACCATTTTTAAGCATGAAATTCCACCCCGAGTCAAGTCCCCTGAAGGATTTTTCAATTTGGGCACAAAAAAAAATTGGCCTCCCAAGCACACTTTTTTCTGACCGCAGGGTCAGGAGTTTTCCTCCTCTGGGTGCAAAAAGCTTGATTTTTAGAAACAGCAAGAAATACCATTTTTAAGCATGAAATTCCACCCCAAGTCCCCTGAAGGATTTTTCAATGTGGGCACAAAAAAAATTTGGCCTCCCAAGCACACTTTTTTCTGACTGTGGGGTCAGGAGTTTTCCTCCTCTGGGTGCAAAAAGCTTGATTTTTAGAAACAGCAAGAAATACCATTTTTAAGCATGAAATTCCACCCCGAATCAAGTCCCCTGAAGGATTTTTCAATTTGGGCACAAAAAAAATTTGGCCTCCCAAGCACACTTTTTTCTGAGTTTTCCTCCTCTGGGTGCAAAAAGCTTGATTTTTAGAAACAACAAGAAATACCATTTTTAAGCATGAAATTCCACCTCGAGTCAAGTCCCCTGAAGGATTTTTCAATTTGGGCACAAAAAAATTTTGGCCTGCCAAGCACACTTTTTTCTGACCGCGGGGTCAGGAGTTTTCCTCCTCTGGGTGCAAAAAGCTTGATTTTTAGAAAGAGCAAGAAATACCATTTTTAAGCATGAAATTCCACCCCGAGTCAAGTCCCCTGAAGGATTTTTCAATTTGGGCAAAAAAAAAATTTGGCCTCCCAAGCACACTTTTTTCTGACCGCGGGGTCAGGAGTTTTCCTCCTCTGGGTGCAAAAAGCTTGATTTTTAGAAACAGCAAGAAATATCATTTTTAAGCATGAAATTCCACCCCAAGTCCCCTGAAGGATTTTTCAATTTGGGCACAAAAAAAATTTGGCCTCCCAAGCACACTTTTTTCTGAGGAGTTTTCCTCCTCTTGGTGCAAAAAGCTTGATTTTTAGAAACAGCAAGAAATACCATTTTTAAGCATGAAATTCCACCTCGAGTCAAGTCCCCTGAAGGATTTTTCAATTTGGGCACAAAAAAATTTTGGCCTCCCAAGCACACTTTTTTCTGACCGCGGGGTCAGGAGTTTTCCTCCTCTGGGTTCAAAACCTTGATTTTTAGAAACAGCAAGAAATACCATTTTTAAGCATGAAATTCCACCCCGAGTCAAGTCCCCTGAAGGATTTTTCAATTTGGGCACAAAAAAAATTTGGCCTCCCAAGCACACTTTTTTCTGAGGAGTTTTCCTCCTCTGGGTGCAAAAAGCTTGATTTTTAGAAACAGCAAGAAATACCATTTTTAAGCATGAAATTCCACCTCGAGTCAAGTCCCCTGAAGGATTTTTCAATTTGGGCACAAAAAAAATTTGGCCTCCCAAGCACACTTTTTTCTGACCGCTGGGTCAGGAGTTTTCCTCCTCTGGGTTCAAAAAGCTTGATTTTTAGAAACAGCAAGAAATACCATTTTTAAGCATGAAATTCCACCCCGAGTCAAGTCCCCTGAAGGATTTTTCAATTTGGGCAAAAAAAAAATTTGGCCTCCCAAGCACACTTTTTTCTGACCGCGGGGTCAGGAGTTTTCCTCCTCTGGGTGCAAAAAGCTTGATTTTTAGAAACAGCAAGAAATATCATTTTTAAGCATGAAATTCCACCCCAAGTCCCCTGAAGGATTTTTCAATGTGGGCAGAAAAAAAATTTGGCCTCCCAAGGACACTTTTTTCTGACCGCGGGGTCAGGAGGTTTCCTCCTCTGGGTGCAAAAAGCTTGATTTTTAGAAAGAGCAAGAAATACCATTTTTAAGCATGAAATTCCACCCCGAGTCAAGTCCCCTGAAGGATTTTTCAATGTGGGCACAAAAAAAATTTGGCCTCCCAAGCACACTTTTTTCTGACCGCGGGGTCAGTAGGTTTCCTCCTCTGGGTTCAAAAAGCTTGATTTTTAGAAACAGCAAGAAATGCCATTTTTAAGCATGAAATTCCACCTCGAGTCAAGTCCCCTGAAGGATTTTTCAATTTGGGCACAAAAAAAATTTGGCCTCCCAAGCACACTTTTTTCTGACCGCGGGGTCAGGAGTTTTCCTCCTCTGGGTTCAAAAAGCTTGATTTTTAGAAACAGCAAGAAATGCCATTTTTAAGCATGAAATTCCACCCCGAGTCAAGTCCCCTGAAGGATTTTTCAATTTGGGCACAAAAAAAAATTGGCCTCCCAAGCACACTTTTTTCTGACCGCAGGGTCAGGAGTTTTCCTCCTCTGGGTTCAAAAAGCTTGATTTTTAGAAACAGCAAGAAATACCATTTTTAAGCATGAAATTCCACCCCGAGTCAAGTCCCCTGAAGGATTTTTCAATTTGGGCACAAAAAAAAATTGGCCTCCCAAGCACACTTTTTTCTGACCGCAGGGTCAGGAGTTTTCCTCCTCTGGGTGCAAAAAGCTTGATTTTTAGAAACAGCAAGAAATACCATTTTTAAGCATGAAATTCCACCCCAAGTCCCCTGAAGGATTTTTCAATGTGGGCACAAAAAAAATTTGGCCTCCCAAGCACACTTTTTTCTGACTGTGGGGTCAGGAGTTTTCCTCCTCTGGGTGCAAAAAGCTTGATTTTTAGAAACAGCAAGAAATACCATTTTTAAGCATGAAATTCCACCCCGAGTCAAGTCCCCTGAAGGATTTTTCAATTTGGGCACAAAAAAAATTTGGCCTCCCAAGCACACTTTTTTCTGAGTTTTCCTCCTCTGGGTGCAAAAAGCTTGATTTTTAGAAACAACAAGAAATACCATTTTTAAGCATGAAATTCCACCTCGAGTCAAGTCCCCTGAAGGATTTTTCAATTTGGGCACAAAAAAATTTTGGCCTGCCAAGCACACTTTTTTCTGACCGCGGGGTCAGGAGTTTTCCTCCTCTGGGTGCCAAAAGCTTGATTTTTAGAAAGAGCAAGAAATACCATTTTTAAGCATGAAATTCCACCCCGAGTCAAGTCCCCTGAAGGATTTTTCAATTTGGGCAAAAAAAAAATTTGGCCTCCCAAGCACACTTTTTTCTGACCGCGGGGTCAGGAGTTTTCCTCCTCTGGGTGCAAAAAGCTTGATTTTTAGAAACAGCAAGAAATATCATTTTTAAGCATGAAATTCCACCCCAAGTCCCCTGAAGGATTTTTCAATTTGGGCACAAAAAAAATTTGGCCTCCCAAGCACACTTTTTTCTGAGGAGTTTTCCTCCTCTTGGTGCAAAAAGCTTGATTTTTAGAAACAGCAAGAAATACCATTTTTAAGCATGAAATTCCACCTCGAGTCAAGTCCCCTGAAGGATTTTTCAATTTGGGCACAAAAAAATTTTGGCCTCCCAAGCACACTTTTTTCTGACCGCGGGGTCAGGAGTTTTCCTCCTCTGGGTTCAAAACCTTGATTTTTAGAAACAGCAAGAAATACCATTTTTAAGCATGAAATTCCACCCCGAGTCAAGTCCCCTGAAGGATTTTTCAATTTGGGCACAAAAAAAATTTGGCCTCCCAAGCACACTTTTTTCTGAGGAGTTTTCCTCCTCTGGGTGCAAAAAGCTTGATTTTTAGAAACAGCAAGAAATACCATTTTTAAGCATGAAATTCCACCTCGAGTCAAGTCCCCTGAAGGATTTTTCAATTTGGGCACAAAAAAAATTTGGCCTCCCAAGCACACTTTTTTCTGACCGCTGGGTCAGGAGTTTTCCTCCTCTGGGTTCAAAAAGCTTGATTTTTAGAAACAGCAAGAAATACCATTTTTAAGCATGAAATTCCACCCCGAGTCAAGTCCCCTGAAGGATTTTTCAATTTGGGCAAAAAAAAAATTTGGCCTCCCAAGCACACTTTTTTCTGACCGCGGGGTCAGGAGTTTTCCTCCTCTGGGTGCAAAAAGCTTGATTTTTAGAAACAGCAAGAAATATCATTTTTAAGCATGAAATTCCACCCCAAGTCCCCTGAAGGATTTTTCAATGTGGGCAGAAAAAAAATTTGGCCTCCCAAGGACACTTTTTTCTGACCGCGGGGTCAGGAGGTTTCCTCCTCTGGGTGCAAAAAGCTTGATTTTTAGAAAGAGCAAGAAATACCATTTTTAAGCATGAAATTCCACCCCGAGTCAAGTCCCCTGAAGGATTTTTCAATTTGGGCACACAAAAAATTTGGCCTGCCAAGCACACTTTTTTCTGACCGCGGGGTCAGGAGTTTTCCTCCTCTGGGTGCAAAAACCTTGATTTTTAGAAACAGCAAGAAATGCCATTTTTAAGCATGAAATTCCACCTCGAGTCAAGTCCCCTGAAGGATTTTTCAATTTGGGCACAAAAAAAATTTGGCCTCCCAAGCACACTTTTTTCTGACCGCGGGGTCAGGAGTTTTCCTCCTCTGGGTTCAAAAAGCTTGATTTTTAGAAACAGCAAGAAATACCATTTTTAAGCATGAAATTCCACCCCGAGTCAAGTCCCCTGAAGGATTTTTCAATTTGGGCACAAAAAAAAATTGGCCTCCCAAGCACACTTTTTTCTGACCGCAGGGTCAGGAGTTTTCCTCCTCTGGGTTCAAAAAGCTTGATTTTTAGAAACAGCAAGAAATACCATTTTTAAGCATGAAATTCCACCCCGAGTCAAGTCCCCTGAAGGATTTTTCAATTTGGGCACAAAAAAAAATTGGCCTCCCAAGCACACTTTTTTCTGACCGCAGGGTCAGGAGTTTTCCTCCTCTGGGTGCAAAAAGCTTGATTTTTAGAAACAGCAAGAAATACCATTTTTAAGCATGAAATTCCACCCCAAGTCCCCTGAAGGATTTTTCAATGTGGGCACAAAAAAAATTTGGCCTCCCAAGCACACTTTTTTCTGACCGCTGGGTCAGTAGGTTTCCTCCTCTGGGTTCAAAAAGCTTGATTTTTAGAAAGAGCAAGAAATACCATTTTTAAGCATGAAATTCCACCCCGAGTCAAGTCCCCTGAAGGATTTTTCAATTTGGGCAAAAAAAAAATTTGGCCTCCCAAGCACACTTTTTTCTGACTGTGGGGTCAGGAGTTTTCCTCCTCTGGGTGCAAAAAGCTTGATTTTTAGAAACAGCAAGAAATACCATTTTTAAGCATGAAATTCCACCCCGAGTCAAGTCCCCTGAAGGATTTTTCAATTTGGGCACAAAAAAAATTTGGCCTCCCAAGCACACTTTTTTCTGAGTTTTCCTCCTCTGGGTGCAAAAAGCTTGATTTTTAGAAACAGCAAGAAATACCATTTTTAAGCATGAAATTCCACCTCGAGTCAAGTCCCCTGAAGGATTTTTCAATTTGGGCACAAAAAAATTTTGGCCTGCCAAGCACACTTTTTTCTGACCGCGGGGTCAGGAGTTTTCCTCCTCTGGGTGCAAAAAGCTTGATTTTTAGAAAGAGCAAGAAATACCATTTTTAAGCATGAAATTCCACCCCGAGTCAAGTCCCCTGAAGGATTTTTCAATTTGGGCACACAAAAAATTTGGCCTGCCAAGCACACTTTTTTCTGACCGCGGGGTCAGTTTTCCTCCTCTGGGTGCAAAAAGCTTGATTTTTAGAAACAGCAAGAAATATCATTTTTAAGCATGAAATTCCACCCCAAGTCCCCTGAAGGATTTTTCAATTTGGGCACAAAAAAAATTTGGCCTCCCAAGCACACTTTTTTCTGAGTTTTCCTCCTCTTGGTGCAAAAAGCTTGATTTTTAGAAACAGCAAGAAATACCATTTTTAAGCATGAAATTCCACCTCGAGTCAAGTCCCCTGAAGGATTTTTCAATTTGGGCACAAAAAAATTTTGGCCTCCCAAGCACACTTTTTTCTGACCGCGGGGTCAGGAGTTTTCCTCCTCTGGGTTCAAAACCTTGATTTTTAGAAACAGCAAGAAATACCATTTTTAAGCATGAAATTCCACCCCGAGTCAAGTCCCCTGAAGGATTTTTCAATTTGGGCACAAAAAAAATTTGGCCTCCCAAGCACACTTTTTTCTGAGGAGTTTTCCTCCTCTGGGTGCAAAAAGCTTGATTTTTAGAAACAGCAAGAAATACCATTTTTAAGCATGAAATTCCACCTCGAGTCAAGTCCCCTGAAGGATTTTTCAATTTGGGCACAAAAAAAATTTGGCCTCCCAAGCACACTTTTTTCTGACCGCTGGGTCAGGAGTTTTCCTCCTCTGGGTTCAAAAAGCTTGATTTTTAGAAACAGCAAGAAATACCATTTTTAAGCATGAAATTCCACCCCGAGTCAAGTCCCCTTAAGGATTTTTCAATTTGGGCAAAAAAAAAATTTGGCCTCCCAAGCACACTTTTTTCTGACCGCGGGGTCAGGAGTTTTCCTCCTCTGGGTGCAAAAAGCTTGATTTTTAGAAACAGCAAGAAATATCATTTTTAAGCATGAAATTCCACCCCAAGTCCCCTGAAGGATTTTTCAATGTGGGCAGAAAAAAAATTTGGCCTCCCAAGGACACTTTTTTCTGACCGCGGGGTCAGGAGGTTTCCTCCTCTGGGTGCAAAAAGCTTGATTTTTAGAAAGAGCAAGAAATACCATTTTTAAGCATGAAATTCCACCCCGAGTCAAGTCCCCTGAAGGATTTTTCAATTTGGGCACACAAAAAATTTGGCCTGCCAAGCACACTTTTTTCTGACCGCGGGGTCAGGAGTTTTCCTCCTCTGGGTGCAAAAAGCTTGATTTTTAGAAACAGCAAGAAATACCATTTTTAAGCATGAAATTCCACCTCGAGTCAAGTCCCATGAAGGATTTTTCAATTTGGGCACAAAAAAAATTTGGCCTCCCAAGCACACTTTTTTCTGACTGCTGGGTCAGGAGTTTTCCTCCTCTGGGTTCAAAAAGCTTGATTTTTAGAAACAGCAAGAAATACCATTTTTAAGCATGAAATTCCACCCCGAGTCAAGTCCCCTGAAGGATTTTTCAATTTGGGCAAAAAAAAAAATTTGGCCTCCCAAGCACACTTTTTTCTGACCGCGGGGTCAGTAGGTTTCCTCCTCTGGGTGCAAAAAGCTTGATTTTTAGAAACAGCAAGAAATACCATTTTTAAGCATGAAATTCCACCCCGAGTCAAGTCCCCTGAAGGATTTTTCAATTTGGGCACAAAAAAAAATTGGCCTCCCAAGCACACTTTTTTCTGACCGCAGGATCAGGAGTTTTCCTCCTCTGGGTGCAAAAAGCTTGATTTTTAGAAACAGCAAGAAATACCATTTTTAAGCATGAAATTCCACCCCAAGTCCCCTGAAGGATTTTTCAATGTGGGCACAAAAAAAATTTGGCCTCCCAAGCACACTTTTTCTGACCGCGGGGTCAGTAGGTTTCCTCCTCTGGGTTCAAAAAGCTTGATTTTTAGAAACAGCAAGAAATGCCATTTTTAAGCATGAAATTCCACCTCGAGTCAAGTCCCCTGAAGGATTTTTCAATTTGGGCAAAAAAAAAATATGGCCTCCCAAGCACACTTTTTTCTGACCGCAGGGTCAGGAGTTTTCCTCCTCTGGGTGCAAAAAGCTTGATTTTTAGAAACAGCAAGAAATGCCATTTTTAAGCATGAAATTCCACCTCGAGTCAAGTCCCCTGAAGGATTTTTCAATTTGGGCACAAAAAAAATTTGGCCTCCCAAGCACACTTTTTTCTGAGGAGTTTTCCTCCTCTGGGTTCAAAAAGCTTGATTTTTAGAAACAGCAAGAAATACCATTTTTAAGCATGAAATTCCACCCCAAGTCCCCTGAAGGATTTTTCAATGTGGGCACAAAAAAAATTTGGCCTCCCAAGGACACTTTTTTCTGACCGCGGGGTCAGGAGGTTTCCTCCTCTGGGTGCAAAAAGCTTGATTTTTAGAAAGAGCAAGAAATACCATTTTTAAGCATGAAATTCCACCCCGAGTCAAGTCCCCTGAAGGATTTTTCAATTTGGGCACAAAAAAAATTTGGCCTCCCAAGCACACTTTTTTCTGACCGCGGGGTCAGGAGTTTTCCTCCTCTGGGTTCAAAAAGCTTGATTTTTAGAAACAGCAAGAAATACCATTTTTAAGCATGAAATTCCACCCCGAGTCAAGTCCCCTGAAGGATTTTTCAATTTGGGCAAAAAAAAAAATTTGGCCTCCCAAGCACACTTTTTTCTGACCGCGGGGTCAGGAGTTTTCCTCCTCTGGGTGCAAAAAGCTTGATTTTTAGAAACAGCAAGAAATATCATTTTTAAGCATGAAATTCCACCCCAAGTCCCCTGAAGGATTTTTCAATGTGGGCAGAAAAAAAATTTGGCCTCCCAAGGACACTTTTTTCTGACCGCGGGGTCAGGACGTTTCCTCCTCTGGGTGCAAAAAGCTTGATTTTTAGAAAGAGCAAGAAATACCATTTTTAAGCATGAAATTCCACCCCGAGTCAAGTCCCCTGAAGAATTTTTCAATTTGGGCAAAAAAAAAATTTGGCCTCCCAAGCACACTTTTTTCTGACCGTGGGGTCAGGAGTTTTCCTCCTCTGGGTGCAAAAAGCTTGATTTTTAGAAACAGCAAGAAATACCATTTTTAAGCATGAAATTCCACCCCGAGTCAAGTCCCCTGAAGGATTTTTCAATTTGGGCACAAAAAAAATTTGGCCTCCCAAGCACACTTTTTTCTGAGTTTTCCTCCTCTGGGTGCAAAAAGCTTGATTTTTAGAAACAGCAAGAAATACCATTTTTAAGCATGAAATTCCACCTCGAGTCAAGTCCCCTGAAGGATTTTTCAATTTGGGCACAAAAAAATTTTGGCCTGCCAAGCACACTTTTTTCTGACCGCGGGGTCAGGAGTTTTCCTCCTCTGGGTGCAAAAAGCTTGATTTTTAGAAAGAGCAAGAAATACCATTTTTAAGCATGAAATTCCACCCCGAGTCAAGTCCCCTGAAGGATTTTTCAATTTGGGCAAAAAAAAAAATTTGGCCTCCCAAGCACACTTTTTTCTGACCGCGGGGTCAGGAGTTTTCCTCCTCTGGGTGCAAAAAGCTTGATTTTTAGAAACAGCAAGAAATATCATTTTTAAGCATGAAATTCCACCCCAAGTCCCCTGAAGGATTTTTCAATTTGGGCACAAAAAAAATTTGGCCTCCCAAGCACACTTTTTTCTGAGGAGTTTTCCTCCTCTTGGTGCAAAAAGCTTGATTTTTAGAAACAGCAAGAAATACCATTTTTAAGCATGAAATTCCACCTCGAGTCAAGTCCCCTGAAGGATTTTTCAATTTGGGCACAAAAAAATTTTGGCCTCCCAAGCACACTTTTTTCTGACCGCGGGGTCAGGAGTTTTCCTCCTCTGGGTTCAAAACCGTGATTTTTAGAAACAGCAAGAAATACCATTTTTAAGCATGAAATTCCACCCCGAGTCAAGTCCCCTGAAGGATTTTTCAATTTGGGCACAAAAAAAATTTGGCCTCCCAAGCACACTTTTTTCTGAGGAGTTTTCCTCCTCTGGGTGCAAAAAGCTTGATTTTTAGAAACAGCAAGAAATACCATTTTTAAGCATGAAATTCCACCTCGAGTCAAGTCCCCTGAAGGATTTTTCAATTTGGGCACAAAAAAAATTTGGCCTCCCAAGCACACTTTTTTCTGACCGCTGGGTCAGGAGTTTTCCTCCGCTGGGTTCAAAAAGCTTGATTTTTAGAAACAGCAAGAAATACCATTTTTAAGCATGAAATTCCACCCTGAGTCAAGTCCCCTGAAGGATTTTTCAATTTGGGCACACAAAAAATTTGGCCTGCCAAGCACACTTTTTTCTGACCGCGGGGTCAGGAATTTTCCTCCTCTGGGTGCAAAAACCTTGATTTTTAGAAACAGCAAGAAATACCATTTTTAAGCATGAAATTCCACCTCGAGTCAAGTCCCCTGAAGGATTTTTCAATTTGGGCACAAAAAAAATTTGGCCTCCCAAGCACACTTTTTTCTGACCACGGGGTCAGGAGTTTTCCTCCTCTGGGTTCAAAAAGCTTGATTTTTAGAAACAGCAAGAAATACCATTTTTAAGCATGAAATTCCACCCCAAGTCCCCTGAAGGATTTTTCAATGTGTGCACAAAAAAAATTTGGCCTCCCAAGCACACTTTTTTCTGACCGCGGGGTCAGTAGGTTTCCTCCTCTGGGTTCAAAAAGCTTGATTTTTAGAAACAGCAAGAAATGCCATTTTTAAGCATGAAATTCCACCTCGAGTCAAGTCCCCTGAAGGATTTTTCAATTTGGGCACAAAAAAAATTTGGCCTCCCAAGCACACTTTTTTCTGACCGCGGGGTCAGGAGTTTTCCTCCTCTGGGTTCAAAAAGCTTGATTTTTAGAAACAGCAAGAAATACCATTTTTAAGCATGAAATTCCACCCCGAGTCAAGTCCCCTGAAGGATTTTTCAATTTGGGCACAAAAAAAAATTGGCCTCCCAAGCACACTTTTTTCTGACCGCAGGGTCAGGAGTTTTCCTCCTCTGGGTGCAAAAAGCTTGATTTTTAGAAACAGCAAGAAATACCATTTTTAAGCATGAAATTCCACCCCAAGTCCCCTGAAGGATTTTTCAATGTGGGCACAAAAAAAATTTGGCCTCCCAAGCACACTTTTTCTGACCGCGGGGTCAGTAGGTTTCCTCCTCTGGGTTCAAAAAGCTTGATTTTTAGAAACAGCAAGAAATGCCATTTTTAAGCATGAAATTCCACCTCGAGTCAAGTCCCCTGAAGGATTTTTCAATTTGGGCAAAAAAAAAATGTGGCCTCCCAAGCACACTTTTTTCTGACCGCAGGGTCAGGAGTTTTCCTCCTCTGGGTGCAAAAAGCTTGATTTTTAGAAACAGCAAGAAATGCCATTTTTAAGCATGAAATTCCACCTCGAGTCAAGTCCCCTGAAGGATTTTTCAATTTGGGCACAAAAAAAATTTGGCCTCCCAAGCACACTTTTTTCTGAGGAGTTTTCCTCCTCTGGGTTCAAAAAGCTTGATTTTTAGAAACAGCAAGAAATACCATTTTTAAGCATGAAATTCCACCCCAAGTCCCCTGAAGGATTTTTCAATGTGGGCACAAAAAAAATTTGGCCTCCCAAGGACACTTTTTTCTGACCGCGGGGTCAGGAGGTTTCCTCCTCTGGGTGCAAAAAGCTTGATTTTTAGAAAGAGCAAGAAATACCATTTTTAAGCATGAAATTCCACCCCGAGTCAAGTCCCCTGAAGGATTTTTCAATTTGGGCACAAAAAAAATTTGGCCTCCCAAGCACACTTTTTTCTGACCGCGGGGTCAGGAGTTTTCCTCCTCTGGGTTCAAAAAGCTTGATTTTTAGAAACAGCAAGAAATACCATTTTTAAGCATGAAATTCCACCCCGAGTCAAGTCCCCTGAAGGATTTTTCAATTTGGGCAAAAAAAAAAATTTGGCCTCCCAAGCACACTTTTTTCTGACCGCGGGGTCAGGAGTTTTCCTCCTCTGGGTGCAAAAAGCTTGATTTTTAGAAACAGCAAGAAATATCATTTTTAAGCATGAAATTCCACCCCAAGTCCCCTGAAGGATTTTTCAATGTGGGCAGAAAAAAAATTTGGCCTCCCAAGGACACTTTTTTCTGACCGCGGGGTCAGGACGTTTCCTCCTCTGGGTGCAAAAAGCTTGATTTTTAGAAAGAGCAAGAAATACCATTTTTAAGCATGAAATTCCACCCCGAGTCAAGTCCCCTGAAGAATTTTTCAATTTGGGCAAAAAAAAAATTTGGCCTCCCAAGCACACTTTTTTCTGACCGTGGGGTCAGGAGTTTTCCTCCTCTGGGTGCAAAAAGCTTGATTTTTAGAAACAGCAAGAAATACCATTTTTAAGCATGAAATTCCACCCCGAGTCAAGTCCCCTGAAGGATTTTTCAATTTGGGCACAAAAAAAATTTGGCCTCCCAAGCACACTTTTTTCTGAGTTTTCCTCCTCTGGGTGCAAAAAGCTTGATTTTTAGAAACAGCAAGAAATACCATTTTTAAGCATGAAATTCCACCTCGAGTCAAGTCCCCTGAAGGATTTTTCAATTTGGGCACAAAAAAATTTTGGCCTGCCAAGCACACTTTTTTCTGACCGCGGGGTCAGGAGTTTTCCTCCTCTGGGTGCAAAAAGCTTGATTTTTAGAAAGAGCAAGAAATACCATTTTTAAGCATGAAATTCCACCCCGAGTCAAGTCCCCTGAAGGATTTTTCAATTTGGGCAAAAAAAAAAATTTGGCCTCCCAAGCACACTTTTTTCTGACCGCGGGGTCAGGAGTTTTCCTCCTCTGGGTGCAAAAAGCTTGATTTTTAGAAACAGCAAGAAATATCATTTTTAAGCATGAAATTCCACCCCAAGTCCCCTGAAGGATTTTTCAATTTGGGCACAAAAAAAATTTGGCCTCCCAAGCACACTTTTTTCTGAGGAGTTTTCCTCCTCTTGGTGCAAAAAGCTTGATTTTTAGAAACAGCAAGAAATACCATTTTTAAGCATGAAATTCCACCTCGAGTCAAGTCCCCTGAAGGATTTTTCAATTTGGGCACAAAAAAATTTTGGCCTCCCAAGCACACTTTTTTCTGACCGCGGGGTCAGGAGTTTTCCTCCTATGGGTTCAAAACCGTGATTTTTAGAAACAGCAAGAAATACCATTTTTAAGCATGAAATTCCACCCCGAGTCAAGTCCCCTGAAGGATTTTTCAATTTGGGCACAAAAAAAATTTGGCCTCCCAAGCACACTTTTTTCTGAGGAGTTTTCCTCCTCTGGGTGCAAAAAGCTTGATTTTTAGAAACAGCAAGAAATACCATTTTTAAGCATGAAATTCCACCTCGAGTCAAGTCCCCTGAAGGATTTTTCAATTTGGGCACAAAAAAAATTTGGCCTCCCAAGCACACTTTTTTCTGACCGCTGGGTCAGGAGTTTTCCTCCGCTGGGTTCAAAAAGCTTGATTTTTAGAAACAGCAAGAAATACCATTTTTAAGCATGAAATTCCACCCCGAGTCAAGTCCCCTGAAGGATTTTTCAATTTGGGCAAAAAAAAAAAATTTGGCCTCCCAAGCACACTTTTTTCTGACCGCGGGGTCAGGAGTTTTCCTCCTCTGCGTGCAAAACGCTTGATTTTTAGAAACAGCAAGAAATATCATTTTAAAGCATGAAATTCCACCCCAAGTCCCCTGAAGGATTTTTCAATGTGGGCAGAAAAAAAATTTGGCCTCCCAAGGACACTTTTTTCTGACCGCGGGGTCAGGACGTTTCCTCCTCTGGGTGCAAAAAGCTTGATTTTTAGAAAGAGCAAGAAATACCATTTTTAAGCATGAAATTCCACCCCGAGTCAAGTCCCCTGAAGGATTTTTCAATTTGGGCACAAAAAAAATTTGGCCTCCCAAGCACACTTTTTTCTGAGGAGTTTTCCTCCTCTGCGTGCAAAAAGCTTGATTTTTAGAAACAGCAAGAAATACCATTTTTAAGCATGAAATTCCACCTCGAGTCAAGTCCCCTGAAGGATTTTTCAATTTGGGCACAAAAAAATTTTGGCCTGCCAAGCACACTTTTTTCTGACCGCGGGGTCAGGAGTTTTCCTCCTCTGGGTTCAAAAAGCTTGATTTTTAGAAACAGCAAGAAATACCATTTTTAAGCATGAAATTCCACCCCGAGTCAAGTCCCCTGAAGGATTTTTCAATTTGGGCAAAAAAAAAAATTTGGCCTCCCAAGCACACTTTTTTCTGACCGCGGGGTCAGGAGTTTTCCTCCTCTGGGTGCAAAAAGCTTGATTTTTAGACACAGCAAGAAATACCATTTTTAAGCATGAAATTCCACCCCGAGTCCCCTGAAGGATTTTTCAATGTGGGCACAAAAAAAATTTGGCCTCCCAAGCACACTTTTTTCTGACCGCTGGGTCAGGAGTTTTCCTCCGCTGGGTTCAAAAAGCTTGATTTTTAGAAACAGCAAGAAATACCATTTTTAAGCATGAAATTCCACCCCGAGTCAAGTCCCCTGAAGGATTTTTCAATTTGGGCAAAAAAAAAAAATTTGGCCTCCCAAGCACACTTTTTTCTGACCGCGGGGTCAGGACGTTTCCTCCTCTGGGTGCAAAAAGCTTGATTTTTAGAAAGAGCAAGAAATACCATTTTTAAGCATGAAATTCCACCCCGAGTCAAGTCCCCTGAAGGATTTTTCAATTTGGGCAAAAAAAAAAATTTGGCCTCCCAAGCACACTTTTTTCTGACCGCGGGGTCAGGAGTTTTCCTCCTCTGGGTGCAAAAAGCTTGATTTTTAGAAACAGCAAGAAATACCATTTTTAAGCATGAAATTCCACCCCGAGTCAAGTCCCCTGAAGGATTTTTCAATTTGGGCACAAAAAAAATTTGGCCTCCCAAGCACACTTTTTTCTGAGGAGTTTTCCTCCTCTGCGTGCAAAAAGCTTGATTTTTAGAAACAGCAAGAAATACCATTTTTAAGCATGAAATTCCACCTCGAGTCAAGTCCCCTGAAGGATTTTTCAATTTGGGCACAAAAAAATTTTGGCCTGCCAAGCACACTTTTTTCTGACCGCGGGGTCAGGAGTTTTCCTCCTCTGGGTGCAAAAAGCTTGATTTTTAGAAAGAGCAAGAAATACCATTTTTAAGCATGAAATTCCACCCCGAGTCAAGTCCCCTGAAGGATTTTTCAATTTGGGCAAAAAAAAAAATTTGGCCTCCCAAGCACACTTTTTTCTGACCGCGGGGTCAGGAGTTTTCCTCCTCTGGGTGCAAAAAGCTTGATTTTTAGAAACAGCAAGAAATACCATTTTTAAGCATGAAATTCCACCTCGAGTCAAGTCCCCTGAAGGATTTTTCAATTTGGGCACAAAAAAAATTTGGCCTCCCAAGCACACTTTTTTCTGACCGCTGGGTCAGGAGTTTTCCTCCGCTGGGTTCAAAAAGCTTGATTTTTAGAAACAGCAAGAAATACCATATTTAAGCATGAAATTCCACCCCGAGTCAAGTCCCCTGAAGGATTTTTCAATTTGGGCAAAAAAAAAAATTTGGCCTCCCAAGCACACTTTTTTCTGACCGCGGGGTCAGGAGTTTTCCTCCTCTGGGTGCAAAACGCTTGATTTTTAGAAACAGCAAGAAATATCATTTTTAAGCATGAAATTCCACCCCAAGTCCCCTGAAGGATTTTTCAATGTGGGCAGAAAAAAAATTTGGCCTCCCAAGGACACTTTTTTCTGACCGCGGGGTCAGGACGTTTCCTCCTCTGGGTGCAAAAAGCTTGATTTTTAGAAAGAGCAAGAAATACCATTTTTAAGCATGAAATTCCACCCCGAGTCAAGTCCCCTGAAGGATTTTTCAATTTGGGCACAAAAAAAATTTGGCCTCCCAAGCACACTTTTTTCTGAGGAGTTTTCCTCCTCTGCGTGCAAAAAGCTTGATTTTTAGAAACAGCAAGAAATACCATTTTTAAGCATGAAATTCCAACTCGAGTCAAGTCCCCTGAAGGATTTTTCAATTTGGGCACAAAAAAATTTTGGCCTGCCAAGCACACTTTTTTCTGACCGCGGGGTCAGGAGTTTTCCTCCTCTGGGTGCAAAAAGCTTGATTTTTAGAAAGAGCAAGAAATACCATTTTTAAGCATGAAATTCCACCCCGAGTCAAGTCCCCTGAAGGATTTTTCAATTTGGGCAAAAAAAAAAATTTGGCCTCCCAAGCACACTTTTTTCTGACCGCGGGGTCAGGAGTTTTCCTCCTCTGGGTGCAAAAAGCTTGATTTTTAGAAACAGCAAGAAATATCATTTTTAAGCATGAAATTCCACCCCAAGTCCCCTGAAGGATTTTTCAATTTGGGCACAAAAAAAATTTGGCCTCCCAAGCACAAGTTTTTTCTGAGGAGTTTTCCTCCTCTGGGTGCAAAAAGCTTGATTTTTAGAAACAGCAAGAAATACCATTTTTAAGCATGAAATTCCACCTCGAGTCAAGTCCCCTGAAGGATTTTTCAATTTGGGCACAAAAAAAATTTGGCCTCCCAAGCACACTTTTTTCTGACCGCTGGGTCAGGAGTTTTCCTCCTCTGGGTTCAAAAAGCTTGATTTTTAGAAACAGCAAGAAATACCATTTTTAAGCATGAAATTCCACCCCGAGTCAAGTCCCCTGAAGGATTTTTCAATTTGGGCAAAAAAAAAAATTTGGCCTCCCAAGCACACTTTTTTCTGACCGCGGGGTCAGGAGTTTTCCTCCTCTGGGTGCAAAAAGCTTGATTTTTAGAAACAGCAAGAAATACCATTTTTAAGCATGAAATTCCACCCCAAGTCAAGTCCCCTGAAGGATTTTTCAATTTGGGAAAAAAAAAAAATTTGGCCTCCCAAGCACACTTTTTTCTGACCGCGGGGTCAGGACGTTTCCTCCTCTGGGTGCAAAAAGCTTGATTTTTAGAAAGAGCAAGAAATACCATTTTTAAGCATGAAATTCCACCCCGAGTCAAGTCCCCTGAAGGATTTTTCAATTTGGGCACAAAAAAAATTTGGCCTCCCAAGCACACTTTTTTCTGAGGAGTTTTCCTCCTCTGCGTGCAAAAAGCTTGATTTTTAGAAACAGCAAGAAATACCATTTTTAAGCATGAAATTCCACCTCGAGTCAAGTCCCCTGAAGGATTTTTCAATTTGGGCACAAAAAAATTTTGGCCTGCCAAGCACACTTTTTTCTGACCGCGGGGTCAGGAGTTTTCCTCCTCTGGGTGCAAAAAGCTTGATTTTTAGAAAGAGCAAGAAATACCATTTTTAAGCATGAAATTCCACCCCGAGTCAAGTCCCCTGAAGGATTTTTCAATTTGGGCAAAAAAAAAAATTTGGCCTCCCAAGCACACTTTTTTCTGACCGCGGGGTCAGGAGTTTTCCTCCTCTGGGTGCAAAAAGCTTGATTTTTAGAAACAGCAAGAAATACCATTTTTAAGCATGAAATTCCACCTCGAGTCAAGTCCCCTGAAGGATTTTTCAATTTGGGCACAAAAAAAATTTGGCCTCCCAAGCACACTTTTTTCTGACCGCTGGGTCAGGAGTTTTCCTCCGCTGGGTTCAAAAAGCTTGATTTTTAGAAACAGCAAGAAATACCATTTTTAAGCATGAAATTCCACCCCGAGTCAAGTCCCCTGAAGGATTTTTCAATTTGGGCAAAAAAAAAAAATTGGCCTCCCAAGCACACTTTTTTCTGACCGCGGGGTCAGGAGTTTTCCTCCTCTGGGTGCAAAACGCTTGATTTTTAGAAACAGCAAGAAATATCATTTTTAAGCATGAAATTCCACCCCAAGTCCCCTGAAGGATTTTTCAATGTGGGCAGAAAAAAAATTTGGCCTCCCAAGGACACTTTTTTCTGACCGCGGGGTCAGGACGTTTCCTCCTCTGGGTGCAAAAAGCTTGATTTTTAGAAAGAGCAAGAAATACCATTTTTAAGCATGAAATTCCACCCCGAGTCAAGTCCCCTGAAGGATTTTTCAATTTGGGCACAAAAAAAATTTGGCCTCCCAAGCACACTTTTTTCTGAGGAGTTTTCCTCCTCTGCGTGCAAAAAGCTTGATTTTTAGAAACAGCAAGAAATACCATTTTTAAGCATGAAATTCCAACTCGAGTCAAGTCCCCTGAAGGATTTTTCAATTTGGGCACAAAAAAATTTTGGCCTGCCAAGCACACTTTTTTCTGACCGCGGGGTCAGGAGTTTTCCTCCTCTGGGTGCAAAAAGCTTGATTTTTAGAAAGAGCAAGAAATACCATTTTTAAGCATGAAATTCCACCCCGAGTCAAGTCCCCTGAAGGATTTTTCAATTTGGGCAAAAAAAAAAATTTGGCCTCCCAAGCACACTTTTTTCTGACCGCGGGGTCAGGAGTTTTCCTCCTCTGGGTGCAAAAAGCTTGATTTTTAGAAACAGCAAGAAATACCATTTTTAAGCATGAAATTCCACCCCGAGTCAAGTCCCCTGAAGGATTTTTCAATTTGGGCAAAAAAAAAAAATTGGCCTCCCAAGCACACTTTTTTCTGACCGCGGGGTCAGGAGTTTTCCTCCTCTGGGTGCAAAACGCTTGATTTTTAGAAACAGCAAGAAATATCATTTTTAAGCATGAAATTCCACCCCAAGTCCCCTGAAGGATTTTTCAATGTGGGCAGAAAAAAAATTTGGCCTCCCAAGGACACTTTTTTCTGACCGCGGGGTCAGGACGTTTCCTCCTCTGGGTGCAAAAAGCTTGATTTTTAGAAAGAGCAAGAAATACCATTTTTAAGCATGAAATTCCACCCCGAGTCAAGTCCCCTGAAGGATTTTTCAATTTGGGCACAAAAAAAATTTGGCCTCCCAAGCACACTTTTTTCTGAGGAGTTTTCCTCCTCTGCGTGCAAAAAGCTTGATTTTTAGAAACAGCAAGAAATACCATTTTTAAGCATGAAATTCCAACTCGAGTCAAGTCCCCTGAAGGATTTTTCAATTTGGGCACAAAAAAATTTTGGCCTGCCAAGCACACTTTTTTCTGACCGCGGGGTCAGGAGTTTTCCTCCTCTGGGTGCAAAAAGCTTGATTTTTAGAAAGAGCAAGAAATACCATTTTTAAGCATGAAATTCCACCCCGAGTCAAGTCCCCTGAAGGATTTTTCAATTTGGGCAAAAAAAAAAATTTGGCCTCCCAAGCACACTTTTTTCTGACCGCGGGGTCAGGAGTTTTCCTCCTCTGGGTGCAAAAAGCTTGATTTTTAGAAACAGCAAGAAATATCATTTTTAAGCATGAAATTCCACCCCAAGTCCCCTGAAGGATTTTTCAATTTGGGCACAAAAAAAATTTGGCCTCCCAAGCACACTTTTTTCTGAGGAGTTTTCCTCCTCTGGGTGCAAAAAGCTTGATTTTTAGAAACAGCAAGAAATACCATTTTTAAGCATGAAATTCCACCTCGAGTCAAGTCCCCTGAAGGATTTTTCAATTTGGGCACAAAAAAAATTTGGCCTCCCAAGCACACTTTTTTCTGACCGCTGGGTCAGGAGTTTTCCTCCTCTGGGTTCAAAAAGCTTGATTTTTAGAAACAGCAAGAAATACCATTTTTAAGCATGAAATTCCACCCCGAGTCAAGTCCCCTGAAGGATTTTTCAATTTGGGCAAAAAAAAAAATTTGGCCTCCCAAGCACACTTTTTTCTGACCGCGGGGTCAGGAGTTTTCCTCCTCTGGGTGCAAAAAGCTTGATTTTTAGAAACAGCAAGAAATACCATTTTTAAGCATGAAATTCCACTCCGAGTCCCCTGAAGGATTTTTCAATGTGGGCACAAAAAAAATTTGGCCTCCCAAGGACACTTTTTTCTGACCGGGGGGTCAGGAGTTTTCCTCCTCTGGGTGCAAAAAGCTTGATTTTTAGAAAGAGCAAGAAATACCATTTTTAAGCATGAAATTCCACCCCAAGTCAAGTCCCCTGAAGGATTTTTCAATTTGGGCAAAAAAAAAATTTGGCCTCCCAAGCACACTTTTTTCTGACCGTGGGGTCAGGAGTTTTCCTCCTCTGGGTGCAAAAAGCTTGATTGTTAGAAACAGCAAGAAATACCATTTTTAAGCATGAAATTCCACCCCAAGTCCCCTGAAGGATTTTTCAATGTGGGCACAAAAAGAATTTGGCCTCCCAAGCACACTTTTTTCTGACCGCGGGGTCAGGAGTTTTCCTCCTCTGGGTGCAAAACGCTTGATTTTTAGAAACAGCAAGAAATATCATTTTTAAGCATGAAATTCCACCCCAAGTCCCCTGAAGGATTTTTCAATGTGGGCAGAAAAAAAATTTGGCCTCCCAAGGACACTTTTTTCTGACCGCGGGGTCAGGACGTTTCCTCCTCTGGGTGCAAAAAGCTTGATTTTTAGAAAGAGCAAGAAATACCATTTTTAAGCATGAAATTCCACCCCGAGTCAAGTCCCCTGAAGGATTTTTCAATTTGGGCACAAAAAAAATTTGGCCTCCCAAGCACACTTTTTTCTGAGGAGTTTTCCTCCTCTGCGTGCAAAAAGCTTGATTTTTAGAAACAGCAAGAAATACCATGTTTAAGCATGAAATTCCAACTCGAGTCAAGTCCCCTGAAGGATTTTTCAATTTGGGCACAAAAAAATTTTGGCCTGCCAAGCACACTTTTTTCTGACCGCGGGGTCAGGAGTTTTCCTCCTCTGGGTGCAAAAAGCTTGATTTTTAGAAAGAGCAAGAAATACCATTTTTAAGCATGAAATTCCACCCCGAGTCAAGTCCCCTGAAGGATTTTTCAATTTGGGCAAAAAAAAAAATTTGGCCTCCCAAGCACACTTTTTTCTGACCGCGGGGTCAGGAGTTTTCCTCCTCTGGGTGCAAAAAGCTTGATTTTTAGAAACAGCAAGAAATATCATTTTTAAGCATGAAATTCCACCCCAAGTCCCCTGAAGGATTTTTCAATTTGGGCACAAAAAAAATTTGGCCTCCCAAGCACACTTTTTTCTGAGGAGTTTTCCTCCTCTGGGTGCAAAAAGCTTGATTTTTAGAAACAGCAAGAAATACCATTTTTAAGCATGAAATTCCACCTCGAGTCAAGTCCCCTGAAGGATTTTTCAATTTGGGCACAAAAAAAATTTGGCCTCCCAAGCACACTTTTTTCTGACCGCTGGGTCAGGAGTTTTCCTCCTCTGGGTTCAAAAAGCTTGATTTTTAGAAACAGCAAGAAATACCATTTTTAAGCATGAAATTCCACCCCGAGTCAAGTCCCCTGAAGGATTTTTCAATTTGGGCAAAAAAAAAAATTTGGCCTCCCAAGCACACTTTTTTCTGACCGCGGGGTCAGGAGTTTTCCTCCTCTGGGTGCAAAAAGCTTGATTTTTAGAAACAGCAAGAAATACCATTTTTAAGCATGAAATTCCACTCCGAGTCCCCTGAAGGATTTTTCAATGTGGGCACAAAAAAAATTTGGCCTCCCAAGGACACTTTTTTCTGACCGGGGGGTCAGGAGTTTTCCTCCTCTGGGTGCAAAAAGCTTGATTTTTAGAAAGAGCAAGAAATACCATTTTTAAGCATGAAATTCCACCCCAAGTCAAGTCCCCTGAAGGATTTTTCAATTTGGGCAAAAAAAAAATTTGGCCTCCCAAGCACACTTTTTTCTGACCGTGGGGTCAGGAGTTTTCCTCCTCTGGGTGCAAAAAGCTTGATTGTTAGAAACAGCAAGAAATACCATTTTTAAGCATGAAATTCCACCCCAAGTCCCCTGAAGGATTTTTCAATGTGGGCACAAAAAGAATTTGGCCTCCCAAGGAAACTTTTTTCTGACCGCGGGGTCAGGAGGTTTCCTCCTCTGGGTGCAAAAAGCTTGATTTTTAGAAAGAGCAAGAAATACCATTTTTAACTATGAAATTCCACCCCGAGTCAAGTCCCCTGAAGGATTTTTCAATTTGGGCAAAAAAAAAATTTGGCCTCCCAAGCACACTTTTTTCTGACCGCGGGGTCAGGAGTTTTCCTCCTCTGGGTGCAAAAAGCTTGATTTTTAGAAACAGCAAAAAATACCATTTTTAAGCATGAAATTCCACCCCGAGTCAAGTCCCCTGAAGGATTTTTCGATTTGGGCACAAAAAAAATTTGGCCACCTAAGCACACTTTTTTCTGACCGTGGGGTCAGGAGTTTTCCTCCTCTGGGTGCAAAAAGCTTGATTTTTAGAAACAGCAAGAAATACCATTTTTAAGCATTTAATTCCACCCCGAGTCAAGTCCCCTGAAGGATTTTTCAATTTGGGCACAAAAAAAAATTGGCCTCCCAAGCACACTTTTTTCTGAGGAGTTTTCCTCCTCTGGGTGCAAAAAGCTTGATTTTTAGAAACAGCAAGAAATACCATTTTTAAGCATGAAATTCCACCCCAAGTCCCCTGAAGGATTTTTCAATGTGGGCACAAAAAGAATTTGGCCTCCCAAGGACACTTTTTTCTGACCGCGGGGTCAGGAGGTTTCCTCCTCTGGGTGCAAAAAGCTTGATTTTTAGAAAGAGCAAGAAATACCATTTTTAACTATGAAATTCCACCCCGAGACAAGTCCCCTGAAGGATTTTTCAATTTGGGCAAAAAAAAACATTTGGCCTCCCAAGCACACTTTTTTCTGACCGCGGGGTCAGGAGTTTTCCTCCTCTGGGTGCAAAAAGCTTGATTTTTAGAAACAGCAAAAAATACCATTTTTAAGCATGAAATTCCACCCCGAGTCAAGTCCCCTGAAGGATTTTTCAATTTGGGCACAAAAAAAAATTGGCCTCCCAAGCACACTTTTTTCTGAGGAGTTTTCCTCCTCTGGGTGCAAAAAGCTTGATTTTTAGAAACAGCAAGAAATACCATTTTTAAGCATGAAATTCCACCCCAAGTCCCCTGAAGGATTTTTCAATGTGGGCACAAAAAGAATTTGGCCTCCCAAGGACACTTTTTTCTGACCGCGGGGTCAGGAGGTTTCCTCCTCTGGGTGCAAAAAGCTTGATTTTTAGAAAGAGCAAGAAATACCATTTTAAACTATGAAATTCCACCCCGAGTCAAGTCCCCTGAAGGATTTTTCAATTTGGGCAAAAAAAAAATTTGGCCTCCCAAGCACACTTTTTTCTGACCGCGGGGTCAGGAGTTTTCCTCCTCTGGGTGCAAAAAGCTTGATTTTTAGAAAGAGCAAGAAATACCATTTTTAAGCATGAAATTCCACCCCGAGTCAAGTCCCCTGAAGGATTTTTCAATTTGGGCAAAAAAAAAAATTTGGCCTCCCAAGCACACTTTTTTCTGACCGCGGGGTCAGGAGTTTTCCTCCTCTGGGTGCAAAAAGCTTGATTTTTAGAAACAGCAAGAAATACCATTTTTAAGCATGAAATTCCACCTCGAGTCAAGTCCCCTGAAGGATTTTTCAATTTGGGCACAAAAAAAATTTGGCCTCCCAAGCACACTTTTTTCTGACCGCTGGGTCAGGAGTTTTCCTCCGCTGGGTTCAAAAAGCTTGATTTTTAGAAACAGCAAGAAATACCATTTTTAAGCATGAAATTCCACCCCAAGTCCCCTGAAGGATTTTTCAATGTGGGCAGAAAAAAAATTTGGCCTCCCAAGGACACTTTTTTCTGACCGCGGGGTCAGGACGTTTCCTCCTCTGGGTGCAAAAAGCTTGATTTTTAGAAAGAGCAAGAAATACCATTTTTAAGCATGAAATTCCACCCCGAGTCAAGTCCCCTGAAGGATTTTTCAATTTGGGCACAAAAAAAATTTGGCCTCCCAAGCACACTTTTTTCTGAGGAGTTTTCCTCCTCTGCGTGCAAAAAGCTTGATTTTTAGAAACAGCAAGAAATACCATTTTTAAGCATGAAATTCCAACTCGAGTCAAGTCCCCTGAAGGATTTTTCAATTTGGGCACAAAAAAATTTTGGCCTGCCAAGCACACTTTTTTCTGACCGCGGGGTCAGGAGTTTTCCTCCTCTGGGTGCAAAAAGCTTGATTTTTAGAAAGAGCAAGAAATACCATTTTTAAGCATGAAATTCCACCCCGAGTCAAGTCCCCTGAAGGATTTTTCAATTTGGGCAAAAAAAAAAATTTGGCCTCCCAAGCACACTTTTTTCTGACCGCGGGGTCAGGAGTTTTCCTCCTCTGGGTGCAAAAAGCTTGATTTTTAGAAACAGCAAGAAATATCATTTTTAAGCATGAAATTCCACCCCAAGTCCCCTGAAGGATTTTTCAATTTGGGCACAAAAAAAATTTGGCCTCCCAAGCACACTTTTTTCTGAGGAGTTTTCCTCCTCTGGGTGCAAAAAGCTTGATTTTTAGAAACAGCAAGAAATACCATTTTTAAGCATGAAATTCCACCTCGAGTCAAGTCCCCTGAAGGATTTTTCAATTTGGGCACAAAAAAAATTTGGCCTCCCAAGCACACTTTTTTCTGACCGCTGGGTCAGGAGTTTTCCTCCTCTGGGTTCAAAAAGCTTGATTTTTAGAAACAGCAAGAAATACCATTTTTAAGCATGAAATTCCACCCCGAGTCAAGTCCCCTGAAGGATTTTTCAATTTGGGCAAAAAAAAAAATTTGGCCTCCCAAGCACACTTTTTTCTGACCGCGGGGTCAGGAGTTTTCCTCCTCTGGGTGCAAAAAGCTTGATTTTTAGAAACAGCAAGAAATACCATTTTTAAGCATGAAATTCCACTCCGAGTCCCCTGAAGGATTTTTCAATGTGGGCACAAAAAAAATTTGGCCTCCCAAGGACACTTTTTTCTGACCGGGGGGTCAGGAGTTTTCCTCCTCTAGGTGCAAAAAGCTTGATTTTTAGAAAGAGCAAGAAATACCATTTTTAAGCATGAAATTCCACCCCAAGTCAAGTCCCCTGAAGGATTTTTCAATTTGGGCAAAAAAAAAATTTGGCCTCCCAAGCACACTTTTTTCTGACCGTGGGGTCAGGAGTTTTCCTCCTCTGGGTGCAAAAAGCTTGATTGTTAGAAACAGCAAGAAATACCATTTTTAAGCATGAAATTCCACCCCAAGTCCCCTGAAGGATTTTTCAATGTGGGCACAAAAAGAATTTGGCCTCCCAAGGAAACTTTTTTCTGACCGCGGGGTCAGGAGGTTTCCTCCTCTGGGTGCAAAAAGCTTGATTTTTAGAAAGAGCAAGAAATAACATTTTTAACTATGAAATTCCACCCCGAGTCAAGTCCCCTGAAGGATTTTTCAATTTGGGCAAAAAAAAAATTTGGCCTCCCAAGCACACTTTTTTCTGACCGCGGGGTCAGGAGTTTTCCTCCTCTGGGTGCAAAAAGCTTGATTTTTAGAAACAGCAAAAAATACCATTTTTAAGCATGAAATTCCACCCCGAGTCAAGTCCCCTGAAGGATTTTTCGATTTGGGCACAAAAAAAATTTGGCCACCTAAGCACACTTTTTTCTGACCGTGGGGTCAGGAGTTTTCCTCCTCTGGGTGCAAAAAGCTTGATTTTTAGAAACAGCAAGAAATACCATTTTTAAGCATTTAATTCCACCCCGAGTCAAGTCCCCTGAAGGATTTTTCAATTTGGGCACAAAAAAAAATTGGCCTCCCAAGCACACTTTTTTCTGAGGAGTTTTCCTCCTCTGGGTGCAAAAAGCTTGATTTTTAGAAACAGCAAGAAATACCATTTTTAAGCATGAAATTCCACCCCAAGTCCCCTGAAGGATTTTTCAATGTGGGCACAAAAAGAATTTGGCCTCCCAAGGACACTTTTTTCTGACCGCGGGGTCAGGAGGTTTCCTCCTCTGGGTGCAAAAAGCTTGATTTTTAGAAAGAGCAAGAAATACCATTTTTAACTATGAAATTCCACCCCGAGACAAGTCCCCTGAAGGATTTTTCATTTTGGGCAAAAAAAAAATTTGGCCTCCCAAGCACACTTTTTTCTGACCGCGGGGTCAGGAGTTTTCCTCCTCTGGGTGCAAAAAGCTTGATTTTTAGAAACAGCAAAAAATACCATTTTTAAGCATGAAATTCCACCCCGAGTCAAGTCCCCTGAAGGATTTTTCAATTTGGGCACAAAAAAAAATTGGCCTCCCAAGCACACTTTTTTCTGAGGAGTTTTCCTCCTCTGGGTGCAAAAAGCTTGATTTTTAGAAACAGCAAGAAATACCATTTTTAAGCATGAAATTCCACCCCAAGTCCCCTGAAGGATTTTTCAATGTGGGCACAAAAAGAATTTGGCCTCCCAAGGACACTTTTTTCTGACCGCGGGGTCAGGAGGTTTCCTCCTCTGGGTGCAAAAAGCTTGATTTTTAGAAAGAGCAAGAAATACCATTTTTAACTATGAAATTCCACCCCGAGTCAAGTCCCCTGAAGGATTTTTCAATTTGGGCAAAAAAAAAATTTGGCCTCCCAAGCACACTTTTTTCTGACCGCGGGGTCAGGAGTTTTCCTCCTCTGGGTGCAAAAAGCTTGATTTTTAGAAACAGCAAAAAATACCATTTTTAAGCATGAAATTCCACCCCGAGTCAAGTCCCCTGAAGGATTTTTCAATTTGGGCACAAAAAAAATTTGGCCACCTAAGCACACTTTTTTCTGACCGTGGGGTCAGGAGTTTTCCTCCTCTGGGTGCAAAAAGCTTGATTTTTAGAAACAGCAAGAAATACCATTTTTAAGCATGAAATTCCACCTCGAGTCAAGTCCCCTGAAGGATTTTTCAATTTAGGCACAAAAAAAATTTGGCCTCCCAAGCACACTTTATTCTGACCGCGGTGTCAGGAGTTTTCCTCCTCTGGGTGCAAAAAGCTTGATTTTTAGAAACAGCAAGAAATACGATTTTTAAGCATGAAATTCCACCCCGAGTCAAGTCCCCTGAAGGATTTTTCAATTTGGGCACAAAAAAAATTTGGCCTCCCAAGCACACTTTTTTCTGAGGAGTTTTCCTCCTCTGGGTGCAAAAAGCTTGATTTTTAGAAACAGCAAGAAATACCATTTTTAAGCATGAAATTCCACCTCGAGTCAAGTCCCCTGAAGGATTTTTCAATTTGGGCACAAAAAAAATTGGCCTCCCAAGCACACTTTTTTCTGAGGAGTTTTCCTCCTCTGGGTGCAAAAAGCTTGATTTTTAGAAACAGCAAGAAATACCATTTTTAAGCATGAAATTCCACCCCAAGTCCCCTGAAGGATTTTTCAATGTGGGCACAAAAAGAATTTGGCCTCCCAAGGACACTTTTTTCTGACCGCGGGGTCAGGAGGTTTCCTCCTCTGGGTGCAAAAAGCTTGATTTTTAGAAAGAGCAAGAAATACCATTTTTAACTATGAAATTCCACCCCGAGTCAAGTCCCCTGAAGGATTTTTCAATTTGGGCAAAAAAAAAATTTGGCCTCCCAAGCACACTTTTTTCTGACCGCGGGGTCAGGAGTTTTCCTCCTCTGGGTGCAAAAAGCTTGATTTTTAGAAACAGCAAAAAATACCATTTTTAAGCATGAAATTCCACCCCGAGTCAAGTCCCCTGAAGGATTTTTCAATTTGGGCACAAAAAAAATTTGGCCACCTAAGCACACTTTTTTCTGACCGTGGGGTCAGGAGTTTTCCTCCTCTGGGTGCAAAAAGCTTGATTTTTAGAAACAGCAAGAAATACCATTTTTAAGCATGAAATTCCACCTCGAGTCAAGTCCCCTGAAGGATTTTTCAATTTAGGCACAAAAAAAATTTGGCCTCCCAAGCACACTTTATTCTGACCGCGGTGTCAGGAGTTTTCCTCCTCTGGGTGCAAAAAGCTTGATTTTTAGAAACAGCAAGAAATACGATTTTTAAGCATGAAATTCCACCCCGAGTCAAGTCCCCTGAAGGATTTTTCAATTTGGGCACAAAAAAAATTTGGCCTCCCAAGCACACTTTTTTCTGAGGAGTTTTCCTCCTCTGGGTGCAAAAAGCTTGATTTTTAGAAACAGCAAGAAATACCATTTTTAAGCATGAAATTCCACCTCGAGTCAAGTCCCCTGAAGGATTTTTCAATTTGGGCACAAAAAAAATTTGGCCTCCCAAGCACACTTTTTTCTGACCGCGGGGTCAGGAGTTTTCCTCCTCTGGGTTCAAAAAGCTTGATTTTTAGAAACAGCAAGAAATACCATTTTTAAGCATGAAATTCCACCCCGAGTCAAGTCCCCTGAAGGATTTTTAAATTTGGGCACAAAAAAAATTTGGCCTCCCAAGCACACTTTATTCTGACCGCGGTGTCAGGAGTTTTCCTCCTCTGGGTGCAAAAAGCTTGATTTTTAGAAACAGCAAGAAATACGATTTTTAAGCATGAAATTCCACCCCAAGTCCCCTGAAGGATTTTTCAATGTGGGCACAAAAAGAATTTGGCCTCCCAAGGACACTTTTTTCTGACCGCGGGGTCAGGAGGTTTCCTCCTCTGGGTGCAAAAAGCTTGATTTTTAGAAAGAGCAAGAAATACCATTTTTAACTATGAAATTCCACCCCGAGTCAAGTCCCCTGAAGGATTTTTCAATTTGGGCACAAAAAAAATTTGGCCTCCCAAGCACACTTTATTCTGACCGCGGTGTCAGGAGTTTTCCTCCTCTGGGTTCAAAAAGCTTGATTTTTAGAAACAGCAAGAAATACCATTTTTAAGCATGAAATTCCACCTCGAGTCAAGTCCCCTGAAGGATTTTTCAATTTGGGCACAAAAAAATTTTGGCCTCCCAAGCACACTTTTTTCTGACCGCGGGGTCAGGAGTTTTCCTCCTCTGGGTTCAAAACCGTGATTTTTAGAAACAGCAAGAAATACCATTTTTAAGCATGAAATTCCACCCCGAGTCAAGTCCCCTGAAGGATTTTTCAATTTGGGCACAAAAAAAATTTGGCCTCCCAAGCACACTTTTTTCTGAGGAGTTTTCCTCCTCTGGGTGCAAAAAGCTTGATTTTTAGAAACAGCAAGAAATACCATTTTTAAGCATGAAATTCCACCTCGAGTCAAGTCCCCTGAAGGATTTTTCAATTTGGGCACAAAAAAAATTTGGCCTCCCAAGCACACTTTTTTCTGACCGCTGGGTCAGGAGTTTTCCTCCGCTGGGTTCAAAAAGCTTGATTTTTAGAAACAGCAAGAAATACCATTTTTAAGCATGAAATTCCACCCCGAGTCAAGTCCCCTGAAGGATTTTTCAATTTGGGCAAAAAAAAAAAATTTGGCCTCCCAAGCACACTTTTTTCTGACCGCGGGGTCAGGAGTTTTCCTCCTCTGGGTGCAAAACGCTTGATTTTTAGAAACAGCAAGAAATATCATTTTTAAGCATGAAATTCCACCCCAAGTCCCCTGAAGGATTTTTCAATGTGGGCAGAAAAAAAATTTGGCCTCCCAAGGACACTTTTTTCTGACCGCGGGGTCAGGACGTTTCCTCCTCTGGGTGCAAAAAGCTTGATTTTTAGAAAGAGCAAGAAATACCATTTTTAAGCATGAAATTCCACCCCGAGTCAAGTCCCCTGAAGGATTTTTCAATTTGGGCACAAAAAAAATTTGGCCTCCCAAGCACACTTTTTTCTGAGGAGTTTTCCTCCTCTGCGTGCAAAAAGCTTGATTTTTAGAAACAGCAAGAAATACCATTTTTAAGCATGAAATTCCACCTCGAGTCAAGTCCCCTGAAGGATTTTTCAATTTGGGCACAAAAAAATTTTGGCCTGCCAAGCACACTTTTTTCTGACCGCGGGGTCAGGAGTTTTCCTCCTCTGGGTGCAAAAAGCTTGATTTTTAGAAAGAGCAAGAAATACCATTTTTAAGCATGAAATTCCACCCCGAGTCAAGTCCCCTGAAGGATTTTTCAATTTGGGCAAAAAAAAAAATTTGGCCTCCCAAGCACACTTTTTTCTGACCGCGGGGTCAGGAGTTTTCCTCCTCTGGGTGCAAAAAGCTTGATTTTTAGAAACAGCAAGAAATATCATTTTTAAGCATGAAATTCCACCCCAAGTCCCCTGAAGGATTTTTCAATTTGGGCACAAAAAAAATTTGGCCTCCCAAGGACACTTTTTTCTGACCGCGGGGTCAGGAGGTTTCCTCCTCTGGGTGCAAAAAGCTTGATTTTTAGAAAGAGCAAGAAATACCATTTTTAACTATGAAATTCCACCCCGAGTCAAGTCCCCTGAAGGATTTTTCAATTTGGGCAAAAAAAAAATTTGGCCTCCCAAGCACACTTTTTTCTGACCGCGGGGTCAGGAGTTTTCCTCCTCTGGGTGCAAAAAGCTTGATTTTTAGAAACAGCAAAAAATACCATTTTTAAGCATGAAATTCCACCCCGAGTCAAGTCCCCTGAAGGATTTTTCAATTTGGGCACAAAAAAAATTTGGCCACCTAAGCACACTTTTTTCTGACCGTGGGGTCAGGAGTTTTCCTCCTCTGGGTGCAAAAAGCTTGATTTTTAGAAACAGCAAGAAATACCATTTTTAAGCATGAAATTCCACCTCGAGTCAAGTCCCCTGAAGGATTTTTCAATTTAGGCACAAAAAAAATTTGGCCTCCCAAGCACACTTTATTCTGACCGCGGTGTCAGGAGTTTTCCTCCTCTGGGTGCAAAAAGCTTGATTTTTAGAAACAGCAAGAAATACGATTTTTAAGCATGAAATTCCACCCCGAGTCAAGTCCCCTGAAGGATTTTTCAATTTGGGCACAAAAAAAATTTGGCCTCCCAAGCACACTTTTTTCTGAGGAGTTTTCCTCCTCTGGGTGCAAAAAGCTTGATTTTTAGAAACAGCAAGAAATACCATTTTTAAGCATGAAATTCCACCTCGAGTCAAGTCCCCTGAAGGATTTTTCAATTTGGGCACAAAAAAAATTGGCCTCCCAAGCACACTTTTTTCTGAGGAGTTTTCCTCCTCTGGGTGCAAAAAGCTTGATTTTTAGAAACAGCAAGAAATACCATTTTTAAGCATGAAATTCCACCCCAAGTCCCCTGAAGGATTTTTCAATGTGGGCACAAAAAGAATTTGGCCTCCCAAGGACACTTTTTTCTGACCGCGGGGTCAGGAGGTTTCCTCCTCTGGGTGCAAAAAGCTTGATTTTTAGAAAGAGCAAGAAATACCATTTTTAACTATGAAATTCCACCCCGAGTCAAGTCCCCTGAAGGATTTTTCAATTTGGGCAAAAAAAAAATTTGGCCTCCCAAGCACACTTTTTTCTGACCGCGGGGTCAGGAGTTTTCCTCCTCTGGGTGCAAAAAGCTTGATTTTTAGAAACAGCAAAAAATACCATTTTTAAGCATGAAATTCCACCCCGAGTCAAGTCCCCTGAAGGATTTTTCAATTTGGGCACAAAAAAAATTTGGCCACCTAAGCACACTTTTTTCTGACCGTGGGGTCAGGAGTTTTCCTCCTCTGGGTGCAAAAAGCTTGATTTTTAGAAACAGCAAGAAATACCATTTTTAAGCATGAAATTCCACCTCGAGTCAAGTCCCCTGAAGGATTTTTCAATTTAGGCACAAAAAAAATTTGGCCTCCCAAGCACACTTTATTCTGACCGCGGTGTCAGGAGTTTTCCTCCTCTGGGTGCAAAAAGCTTGATTTTTAGAAACAGCAAGAAATACGATTTTTAAGCATGAAATTCCACCCCGAGTCAAGTCCCCTGAAGGATTTTTCAATTTGGGCACAAAAAAAATTTGGCCTCCCAAGCACACTTTTTTCTGAGGAGTTTTCCTCCTCTGGGTGCAAAAAGCTTGATTTTTAGAAACAGCAAGAAATACCATTTTTAAGCATGAAATTCCACCTCGAGTCAAGTCCCCTGAAGGATTTTTCAATTTGGGCACAAAAAAAATTTGGCCTCCCAAGCACACTTTTTTCTGACCGCGGGGTCAGGAGTTTTCCTCCTCTGGGTTCAAAAAGCTTGATTTTTAGAAACAGCAAGAAATACCATTTTTAAGCATGAAATTCCACCCCGAGTCAAGTCCCCTGAAGGATTTTTAAATTTGGGCACAAAAAAAATTTGGCCTCCCAAGCACACTTTATTCTGACCGCGGTGTCAGGAGTTTTCCTCCTCTGGGTGCAAAAAGCTTGATTTTTAGAAACAGCAAGAAATACGATTTTTAAGCATGAAATTCCACCCCAAGTCCCCTGAAGGATTTTTCAATGTGGGCACAAAAAGAATTTGGCCTCCCAAGGACACTTTTTTCTGACCGCGGGGTCAGGAGGTTTCCTCCTCTGGGTGCAAAAAGCTTGATTTTTAGAAAGAGCAAGAAATACCATTTTTAACTATGAAATTCCACCCCGAGTCAAGTCCCCTGAAGGATTTTTCAATTTGGGCACAAAAAAAATTTGGCCTCCCAAGCACACTTTATTCTGACCGCGGTGTCAGGAGTTTTCCTCCTCTGGGTTCAAAAAGCTTGATTTTTAGAAACAGCAAGAAATACCATTTTTAAGCATGAAATTCCACCTCGAGTCAAGTCCCCTGAAGGATTTTTCAATTTGGGCACAAAAAAATTTTGGCCTCCCAAGCACACTTTTTTCTGACCGCGGGGTCAGGAGTTTTCCTCCTCTGGGTTCAAAACCGTGATTTTTAGAAACAGCAAGAAATACCATTTTTAAGCATGAAATTCCACCCCGAGTCAAGTCCCCTGAAGGATTTTTCAATTTGGGCACAAAAAAAATTTGGCCTCCCAAGCACACTTTTTTCTGAGGAGTTTTCCTCCTCTGGGTGCAAAAAGCTTGATTTTTAGAAACAGCAAGAAATACCATTTTTAAGCATGAAATTCCACCTCGAGTCAAGTCCCCTGAAGGATTTTTCAATTTGGGCACAAAAAAAATTTGGCCTCCCAAGCACACTTTTTTCTGACCGCTGGGTCAGGAGTTTTCCTCCGCTGGGTTCAAAAAGCTTGATTTTTAGAAACAGCAAGAAATACCATTTTTAAGCATGAAATTCCACCCCGAGTCAAGTCCCCTGAAGGATTTTTCAATTTGGGCAAAAAAAAAAAATTTGGCCTCCCAAGCACACTTTTTTCTGACCGCGGGGTCAGGAGTTTTCCTCCTCTGGGTGCAAAACGCTTGATTTTTAGAAACAGCAAGAAATATCATTTTTAAGCATGAAATTCCACCCCAAGTCCCCTGAAGGATTTTTCAATGTGGGCAGAAAAAAAATTTGGCCTCCCAAGGACACTTTTTTCTGACCGCGGGGTCAGGACGTTTCCTCCTCTGGGTGCAAAAAGCTTGATTTTTAGAAAGAGCAAGAAATACCATTTTTAAGCATGAAATTCCACCCCGAGTCAAGTCCCCTGAAGGATTTTTCAATTTGGGCACAAAAAAAATTTGGCCTCCCAAGCACACTTTTTTCTGAGGAGTTTTCCTCCTCTGCGTGCAAAAAGCTTGATTTTTAGAAACAGCAAGAAATACCATTTTTAAGCATGAAATTCCACCTCGAGTCAAGTCCCCTGAAGGATTTTTCAATTTGGGCACAAAAAAATTTTGGCCTGCCAAGCACACTTTTTTCTGACCGCGGGGTCAGGAGTTTTCCTCCTCTGGGTGCAAAAAGCTTGATTTTTAGAAAGAGCAAGAAATACCATTTTTAAGCATGAAATTCCACCCCGAGTCAAGTCCCCTGAAGGATTTTTCAATTTGGGCAAAAAAAAAAATTTGGCCTCCCAAGCACACTTTTTTCTGACCGCGGGGTCAGGAGTTTTCCTCCTCTGGGTGCAAAAAGCTTGATTTTTAGAAACAGCAAGAAATATCATTTTTAAGCATGAAATTCCACCCCAAGTCCCCTGAAGGATTTTTCAATTTGGGCACAAAAAAAATTTGGCCTCCCAAGCACACTTTTTTCTGAGGAGTTTTCCTCCTCTGGGTGCAAAAAGCTTGATTTTTAGAAACAGCAAGAAATACCATTTTTAAGCATGAAATTCCACCTCGAGTCAAGTCCCCTGAAGGATTTTTCAATTTGGGCACAAAAAAAATTTGGCCTCCCAAGCACACTTTTTTCTGACCGCTGGGTCAGGAGTTTTCCTCCTCTGGGTTCAAAAAGCTTGATTTTTAGAAACAGCAAGAAATACCATTTTTAAGCATGAAATTCCACCCCGAGTCAAGTCCCCTGAAGGATTTTTCAATTTGGGCAAAAAAAAAAATTTGGCCTCCCAAGCACACTTTTTTCTGACCGCGGGGTCAGGAGTTTTCCTCCGCTGGGTTCAAAAAGCTTGATTTTTAGAAACAGCAAGAAATACCATTTTTAAGCATGAAATTCCACCCCGAGTCCCCTGAAGGATTTTTCAATGTGGGCACAAAAAAAATTTGGCCTCCCAAGCACACTTTTTTCTGACCGCTGGGTCAGGAGTTTTCCTCCGCTGGGTTCAAAAAGCTTGATTTTTAGAAACAGCAAGAAATACCATTTTTAAGCATGAAATTCCACCCCGAGTCAAGTCCCCTGAAGGATTTTTCAATTTGGGCAAAAAAAAAAAATTTGGCCTCCCAAGCACACTTTTTTCTGACCGCGGGGTCAGGACGTTTCCTCCTCTGGGTGCAAAAAGCTTGATTTTTAGAAAGAGCAAGAAATACCATTTTTAAGCATGAAATTCCACCCCGAGTCAAGTCCCCTGAAGGATTTTTCAATTTGGGCACAAAAAAAATTTGGCCTCCCAAGCACACTTTTTTCTGAGGAGTTTTCCTCCTCTGCGTGCAAAAAGCTTGATTTTTAGAAACAGCAAGAAATACCATTTTTAAGCATGAAATTCCACCTCGAGTCAAGTCCCCTGAAGGATTTTTCAATTTGGGCAAAAAAAAAAATTTGGCCTCCCAAGCACACTTTTTTCTGACCGCGGGGTCAGGAGTTTTCCTCCTCTGGGTGCAAAAAGCTTGATTTTTAGAAACAGCAAGAAATACCATTTTTAAGCATGAAATTCCACCTCGAGTCAAGTCCCCTGAAGGATTTTTCAATTTGGGCACAAAAAAAATTTGGCCTCCCAAGCACACTTTTTTCTGACCGCTGGGTCAGGAGTTTTCCTCCGCTGGGTTCAAAAAGCTTGATTTTTAGAAACAGCAAGAAATACCATTTTTAAGCATGAAATTCCACCCCGAGTCAAGTCCCCTGAAGGATTTTTCAATTTGGGCAAAAAAAAAAAATTTGGCCTCCCAAGCACACTTTTTTCTGACCGCGGGGTCAGGAGTTTTCCTCCTCTGGGTGCAAAACGCTTGATTTTTAGAAACAGCAAGAAATATCATTTTTAAGCATGAAATTCCACCCCAAGTCCCCTGAAGGATTTTTCAATGTGGGCAGAAAAAAAATTTGGCCTCCCAAGGACACTTTTTTCTGACCGCGGGGTCAGGACATTTCCTCCTCTGGGTGCAAAAAGCTTGATTTTTAGAAACAGCAAGAAATATCATTTTTAAGCATGAAATTCCACCCCAAGTCCCCTGAAGGATTTTTCAATTTGGGCACAAAAAAAATTTGGCCTCCCAAGCACACTTTTTTCTGAGGAGTTTTCCTCCTCTGGGTGCAAAAAGCTTGATTTTTAGAAACAGCAAGAAATACCATTTTTAAGCATGAAATTCCACCTCGAGTCAAGTCCCCTGAAGGATTTTTCAATTTGGGCACAAAAAAAATTTGGCCTCCCAAGCACACTTTTTTCTGACCGCTGGGTCAGGAGTTTTCCTCCTCTGGGTTCAAAAAGCTTGATTTTTAGAAACAGCAAGAAATACCATTTTTAAGCATGAAATTCCACCCCGAGTCAAGTCCCCTGAAGGATTTTTCAATTTGGGCAAAAAAAAAAATTTGGCCTCCCAAGCACACTTTTTTCTGACCGCGGGGTCAGGAGTTTTCCTCCTCTGGGTGCAAAAAGCTTGATTTTTAGAAACAGCAAGAAATACCATTTTTAAGCATGAAATTCCACTCCGAGTCCCCTGAAGGATTTTTCAATGTGGGCACAAAAAAAATTTGGCCTCCCAAGGACACTTTTTTCTGACCGGGGGGTCAGGAGTTTTCCTCCTCTGGGTGCAAAAAGCTTGATTTTTAGAAAGAGCAAGAAATACCATTTTTAAGCATGAAATTCCACCCCAAGTCAAGTCCCCTGAAGGATTTTTCAATTTGGGCAAAAAAAAAATTTGGCCTCCCAAGCACACTTTTTTCTGACCGTGGGGTCAGGAGTTTTCCTCCTCTGGGTGCAAAAAGCTTGATTGTTAGAAACAGCAAGAAATACCATTTTTAAGCATGAAATTCCACCCCGAGTCAAGTCCCCTGAAGGATTTTTCAATTTGGGCACAAAAAAAATTTGGCCTGCCAAGGAGACTTTTTTCTGACCGCGGGGTCAGGAGTTTTCCTCCTCTGGGTGCAAAAAGCTTGATTTTTAGAAAGAGCAAGAAATACCATTTTTAAGCATGAAATTCCACCCCGAGTCAAGTCCCCTGAAGGATTTTTCAATTTGGGCACAAAAAAAAATTGGCCTCCCAAGCACACTTTTTTCTGAGGAGTTTTCCTCCTCTGGGTGCAAAAAGCTTGATTTTTAGAAACAGCAAGAAATACCATTTTTAAGCATGAAATTCCACCTCGAGTCAAGTCCCCTGAAGGATTTTTCAATTTGGGCACAAAAAAAATTTGGCCTCCCAAGCACACTTTTTTCTGACCGCGGGGTCAGGAGTTTTCCTCCTCTGGGTGCAAAAAGCTTGATTTTTAGAAACAGCAAGAAATACCATTTTTAAGCATGAAATTCCACCCCAAGTCCCCTGAAGGATTTTTCAATGTGGGCACAAAAAGAATTTGGCCTCCCAAGGACACTTTTTTCTGACCGCGGGGTCAGGAGGTTTCCTCCTCTGGGTGCAAAAAGCTTGATTTTTAGAAAGAGCAAGAAATACCATTTTTAAGCATGAAATTCCACCTCGAGTCAAGTCCCCTGAAGGATTTTTCAATTTGGGCACAAAAAAAATTTGGCCTCCCAAGCACACTTTTTTCTGACCCCGGGGTCAGGAGTTTTCCTCCTCTGGGTGCAAAAAGCTTGATTTTTAGAAACAGCAAGAAATACCATTTTTAAGCATGAAATTCCACCCCAAGTCCCCTGAAGGATTTTTCAATGTGGGCACAAAAAGAATTTGGCCTCCCAAGCACACTTTATTCTGACCGCGGTGTCAGGAGTTTTCCTCCTCTAGGTGCAAAAAGCTTGATTTTTAGAAACAGCAAGAAATACGATTTTTAAGCATGAAATTCCACCCCAAGTCCCCTGAAGGATTTTTCAATGTGGGCACAAAAAGAATTTGGCCTCCCAAGGACACTTTTTTCTGACCGCGGGGTCAGGAGGTTTCCTCCTCTGGGTGCAAAAAGCTTGATTTTTAGAAAGAGCAAGAAATACCATTTTAACTATGAAATTCCACCCCGAGTCAAGTCCCCTGAAGGATTTTTCAATTTGGGCACAAAAAAAATTTGGCCTCCCAAGCACACTTTATTCTGACCGCGGTGTCAGGAGTTTTCCTCCTCTGGGTGCAAAAAGCTTTATTTTTTAGAAACAGCAAGAAATACGATTTTTAAGCATGAAATTCCACCCCGAGTCAAGTCCCCTGAAGGATTTTTCAATTTGGGCACAAAAAAAATTTGGCCTCCCAAGCACACTTTTTTCTGAGGAGTTTTCCTCCTCTGGGTGCAAAAAGCTTGATTTTTAGAAACAGCAAGAAATACCATTTTTAAGCATGAAATTCCACCTCGAGTCAAGTCCCCTGAAGGATTTTTCAATTTGGGCACAAAAAAAATTTGGCCTCCCAAGCACACTTTTTTCTGACCGCGGGGTCAGGAGTTTTCCTCCTCTGGGTTCAAAAAGCTTGATTTTTAGAAACAGCAAGAAATACCATTTTTAAGCATGAAATTCCACCCCGAGTCAAGTCCCCTGAAGGATTTTTCAATTTGGGCACAAAAAAAATTTGGCCACCTAAGCACACTTTTTTCTGACCGTGGGGTCAGGAGTTTTCCTCCTCTGGGTGCAAAAAGCTTGATTTTTAGAAACAGCAAGAAATACCATTTTTAAGCATGAAATTCCACCCCGAGTCAAGTCCCCTGAAGGATTTTTCAATTTGGGCACAAAAAAAATTTGGCCTCCCAAGCACACTTTATTCTGACCGCGGTGTCAGGAGTTTTCCTCCTCTGGGTGCAAAAAGCTTGATTTTTAGAAACAGCAAGAAATACGATTTTTAAGCATGAAATTCCACCCCAAGTCCCCTGAAGGATTTTTCAAGGTGGGCACAAAAAGAATTTGGCCTCCCAAGGACACTTTTTTCTGACCGCGGGGTCAGGAGGTTTCCTCCTCTGGGTGCAAAAAGCTTGATTTTTAGAAAGAGCAAGAAATACCATTTTTAACTATGAAATTCCACCCCGAGTCAAGTCCCCTGAAGGATTTTTCAATTTGGGCAAAAAAAAAATTTGGCCTCCCAAGCACACTTTTTTCTGACCGCGGGGTCAGGAGTTTTCCTCCTCTGGGTGCAAAAAGCTTGATTTTTAGAAACAGCAAAAAATACCATTTTTAAGCATGAAATTCCACCCCGAGTCAAGTCCCCTGAAGGATTTTTCAATTTGGGCACAAAAAAAATTTGGCCACCTAAGCACACTTTTTTCTGACCGTGGGGTCAGGAGTTTTCCTCCTCTGGGTGCAAAAAGCTTGATTTTTAGAAACAGCAAGAAATACCATTTTTAAGCATGAAATTCCACCCCAAGTCAAGTCCCCTGAAGGATTTTTCAATTTGGGCACAAAAAAAATTTGGCCTCCCAAGCACACTTTATTCTGACCGCGGGGTCAGGAGTTTTCCTCCTCTGGGTTCAAAAAGCTTGATTTTTAGAAACAGCAAGAAATACCATTTTTAAGCATGAAATTCCACCCCGAGTCAAGTCCCCTGAAGGATTTTTCAATTTGGGCACAAAAAAAAAATTGGCCTCCCAAGCACACTTTTTTCTGACCGCAGGGTCAGGAGTTTTCCTCCTCTGGGTGCAAAAAGCTTGATTTTTAGAAACAGCAAGAAATACCATTTTTAAGCATGAAATTCCACCCCGAGTCAAGTCCCCTGAAGGATTTTTCAATTTGGGCAAAAAAAAAATTTGGCCTCCCAAGCACACTTTTTTCTGACTGCGGGGTCAGGAGTTTTCCTCCTCTGGGTGCAAAAAGCTTGATTTTTAGAAACAGCAAGAAATACCATTTTTAAGCATGAAATTCCACCCCAAGTCCCCTGAAGGATTTTTCAATGTGGGCACAAAAAAAATTTGGCCTCCCAAGGACACTTTTTTCTGACCGTGGGGTCAGGAGTTTTCCTCCTCTGGGTGCAAAAAGCTTGATTTTTAGAAAGAGCAAGAAATACCATTTTTAACTATGAAATTCCACCCCGAGTCAAGTCCCCTGAAGGATTTTTCAATTTGGGCAAAAAAAAAATTTGGCCTCCCAAGCACACTTTTTTCTGACCGCGGGGTCAGGAGTTTTCCTCCTCTGGGTGCAAAAAGCTTGATTTTTAGAAACAGCAAAAAATACCATTTTTAAGCATGAAATTCCACCCCGAGTCAAGTCCCCTGAAGGATTTTTCAATTTGGGCACAAAAAAAATTTGGCCACCTAAGCACACTTTTTTCTGACCGTGGGGTCAGGAGTTTTCCTCCTCTGGGTGCAAAAAGCTTGATTTTTAGAAACAGCAAGAAATACCATTTTTAAGCATGAAATACCACCCCGAGTCAAGTCCCCTGAAAGATTTTTCAATTTGGGCACAAAAAAAATTTGGCCTCCCAAGCACACTTTATTCTGACCGCGGTGTCAGGAGTTTTCCTCCTCTGGGTGCAAAAAGCTTGATTTTTAGAAACAGCAGGAAATACCATTTTTAAGCATGAAATTCCACCCCGAGTCAAGTCCCCTGAAGGATTTTTCAATTTGGGCACAAAAAAAATTTGGCCTCCCAAGCACACTTTTTTCTGAGGAGTTTTCCTCCTCTGGGTGCAAAAAGCTTGATTTTTAGAAACAGCAAGAAATACCATTTTTAAGCATGAAATTCCACCTCGAGTCAAGTCCCCTGAAGGATTTTTCAATTTGGGCACAAAAAAAATTTGGCCTCCCAAGCACACATTTTTCTGACCGCGGGGTCAGGAGTTTTCCTCCTCTGGGTTCAAAAAGCTTGATTTTTAGAAACAGCAAGAAATACCATTTTTAAGCATGAAATTCCACCCCGAGTCAAGTCCCCTGAAGGATTTTTCAATTTGGGCACAAAAAAAAATTGGCCTCCCAAGCACACTTTTTTCTGACCGCGGGGTCAGGAGTTTTCCTCCTCTGGGTTCAAAAAGCTTGATTTTTAGAAACAGCAAGAAATACCATTTTTAAGCATGAAATTCTACCCCGAGTCAAGTCCCCTGAAGGATTTTTCAATTTGGGCACAAAAAAAAAATTGGCCTCCCAAGCACACTTTTTTCTGACCGCAGGGTCAGGAGTTTTCCTCCTCTGGGTGCAAAAAGCTTGATTTTTAGAAACAGCAAGAAATACCATTTTTAAGCATGAAATTCCACCCCGAGTCAAGTCCCCTGAAGGATTTTTCAATTTGGGCAAAAAAAAAATTTGGCCTCCCAAGCACACTTTTTTCTGACTGCGGGGTCAGGAGTTTTCCTCCTCTGGGTGCAAAAAGCTTGATTTTTAGAAACAACAAGAAATACCATTTTTAAGCATGAAATTCCACCCCAAGTCCCCTGAAGGATTTTTCAATGTGGGCACAAAAAAAATTTGGCCTCCCAAGGACACTTTTTTCTGACCGTGGGGTCAGGAGTTTTACTCCTCTGGGTGCAAAAAGCTTGATTTTTAGAAAGAGCAAGAAATACCATTTTTAACTATGAAATTCCACCCCGAGTCAAGTCCCCTGAAGGATTTTTCAATTTGGGCAAAAAAAAAAATTTGGCCTCCCAAGCACACTTTTTTCTGACCGCGGGGTCAGGAGTTTTCCTCCTCTGGGTGCAAAAAGCTTGATTTTTAGAAACAGCAAGAAATACCATTTTTAAGCATGAAATTCCACTCCGAGTCCCCTGAAGGATTTTTCAATGTGGGCACAAAAAAAATTTGGCCTCCCAAGGACACTTTTTTCTGACCGGGGGGTCAGGAGTTTTCCTCCTCTGGGTGCAAAAAGCTTGATTTTTAGAAAGAGCAAGAAATACCATTTTTAAGCATGAAATTCCACCCCAAGTCAAGTCCCCTGAAGGATTTTTCAATTTGGGCAAAAAAAAAATTTGGCCTCCCAAGCACACTTTTTTCTGACCGTGGGGTCAGGAGTTTTCCTCCTCTGGGTGCAAAAAGCTTGATTGTTAGAAACAGCAAGAAATACCATTTTTAAGCATGAAATTCCACCCCGAGTCAAGTCCCCTGAAGGATTTTTCAATTTGGGCACAAAAAAAATTTGGCCTGCCAAGGAGACTTTTTTCTGACCGCGGGGTCAGGAGTTTTCCTCCTCTGGGTGCAAAAAGCTTGATTTTTAGAAAGAGCAAGAAATACCATTTTTAAGCATGAAATTCCACCCCGAGTCAAGTCCCCTGAAGGATTTTTCAATTTGGGCACAAAAAAAAATTGGCCTCCCAAGCACACTTTTTTCTGAGGAGTTTTCCTCCTCTGGGTGCAAAAAGCTTGATTTTTAGAAACAGCAAGAAATACCATTTTTAAGCATGAAATTCCACCTCGAGTCAAGTCCCCTGAAGGATTTTTCAATTTGGGCACAAAAAAAATTTGGCCTCCCAAGCACACTTTTTTCTGACCGCGGGGTCAGGAGTTTTCCTCCTCTGGGTGCAAAAAGCTTGATTTTTAGAAACAGCAAGAAATACCATTTTTAAGCATGAAATTCCACCCCAAGTCCCCTGAAGGATTTTTCAATGTGGGCACAAAAAGAATTTGGCCTCCCAAGGACACTTTTTTCTGACCGCGGGGTCAGGAGGTTTCCTCCTCTGGGTGCAAAAAGCTTGATTTTTAGAAAGAGCAAGAAATACCATTTTTAAGCATGAAATTCCACCTCGAGTCAAGTCCCCTGAAGGATTTTTCAATTTGGGCACAAAAAAAATTTGGCCTCCCAAGCACACTTTTTTCTGACCCCGGGGTCAGGAGTTTTCCTCCTCTGGGTGCAAAAAGCTTGATTTTTAGAAACAGCAAGAAATACCATTTTTAAGCATGAAATTCCACCCCAAGTCCCCTGAAGGATTTTTCAATGTGGGCACAAAAAGAATTTGGCCTCCCAAGCACACTTTATTCTGACCGCGGTGTCAGGAGTTTTCCTCCTCTAGGTGCAAAAAGCTTGATTTTTAGAAACAGCAAGAAATACGATTTTTAAGCATGAAATTCCACCCCAAGTCCCCTGAAGGATTTTTCAATGTGGGCACAAAAAGAATTTGGCCTCCCAAGGACACTTTTTTCTGACCGCGGGGTCAGGAGGTTTCCTCCTCTGGGTGCAAAAAGCTTGATTTTTAGAAAGAGCAAGAAATACCATTTTTAACTATGAAATTCCACCCCGAGTCAAGTCCCCTGAAGGATTTTTCAATTTGGGCACAAAAAAAATTTGGCCTCCCAAGCACACTTTATTCTGACCGCGGTGTCAGGAGTTTTCCTCCTCTGGGTGCAAAAAGCTTTATTTTTTAGAAACAGCAAGAAATACGATTTTTAAGCATGAAATTCCACCCCGAGTCAAGTCCCCTGAAGGATTTTTCAATTTGGGCACAAAAAAAATTTGGCCTCCCAAGCACACTTTTTTCTGAGGAGTTTTCCTCCTCTGGGTGCAAAAAGCTTGATTTTTAGAAACAGCAAGAAATACCATTTTTAAGCATGAAATTCCACCTCGAGTCAAGTCCCCTGAAGGATTTTTCAATTTGGGCACAAAAAAAATTTGGCCTCCCAAGCACACTTTTTTCTGACCGCGGGGTCAGGAGTTTTCCTCCTCTGGGTTCAAAAAGCTTGATTTTTAGAAACAGCAAGAAATACCATTTTTAAGCATGAAATTCCACCCCGAGTCAAGTCCCCTGAAGGATTTTTCAATTTGGGCACAAAAAAAATTTGGCCACCTAAGCACACTTTTTTCTGACCGTGGGGTCAGGAGTTTTCCTCCTCTGGGTGCAAAAAGCTTGATTTTTAGAAACAGCAAGAAATACCATTTTTAAGCATGAAATTCCACCCCGAGTCAAGTCCCCTGAAGGATTTTTCAATTTGGGCACAAAAAAAATTTGGCCTCCCAAGCACACTTTATTCTGACCGCGGTGTCAGGAGTTTTCCTCCTCTGGGTGCAAAAAGCTTGATTTTTAGAAACAGCAAGAAATACGATTTTTAAGCATGAAATTCCACCCCAAGTCCCCTGAAGGATTTTTCAAGGTGGGCACAAAAAGAATTTGGCCTCCCAAGGACACTTTTTTCTGACCGCGGGGTCAGGAGGTTTCCTCCTCTGGGTGCAAAAAGCTTGATTTTTAGAAAGAGCAAGAAATACCATTTTTAACTATGAAATTCCACCCCGAGTCAAGTCCCCTGAAGGATTTTTCAATTTGGGCAAAAAAAAAATTTGGCCTCCCAAGCACACTTTTTTCTGACCGCGGGGTCAGGAGTTTTCCTCCTCTGGGTGCAAAAAGCTTGATTTTTAGAAACAGCAAAAAATACCATTTTTAAGCATGAAATTCCACCCCGAGTCAAGTCCCCTGAAGGATTTTTCAATTTGGGCACAAAAAAAATTTGGCCACCTAAGCACACTTTTTTCTGACCGTGGGGTCAGGAGTTTTCCTCCTCTGGGTGCAAAAAGCTTGATTTTTAGAAACAGCAAGAAATACCATTTTTAAGCATGAAATTCCACCCCAAGTCAAGTCCCCTGAAGGATTTTTCAATTTGGGCACAAAAAAAATTTGGCCTCCCAAGCACACTTTATTCTGACCGCGGTGTCAGGAGTTTTCCTCCTCTGGGTGCAAAAAGCTTGATTTTTAGAAACAGCAAGAAATACGATTTTTAAGCATGAAATTCCACCCCGAGTCAAGTCCCCTGAAGGATTTTTCAATTTGGGCACAAAAAAAATTTGGCCTCCCAAGCACACTTTTTTCTGAGGAGTTTTCCTCCTCTGGGTGCAAAAAGCTTGATTTTTAGAAACAGCAAGAAATACCATTTTTAAGCATGAAATTCCACCTCGAGTCAAGTCCCCTGAAGGATTTTTCAATTTGGGCACAAAAAAAATGTGGCCTCCCAAGCACACTTTTTTCTGACCGCGGGGTCAGGAGTTTTCCTCCTCTGGGTTCAAAAAGCTTGATTTTTAGAAACAGCAAGAAATACCATTTTTAAGCATGAAATTCCACCCCGAGTCAAGTCACATGAAGCATTTTTCAATTTGGACACAAAAAAAATCTGGCCTCCTAAGCACACTTTTATCTGACCCCGGGGTCAGGAGTTTTGCTCCTCTGGGAGCAAAAAGCTTGATTTTTAGAAATAGCAAGAAATACGATTTTTAAGCATGAAATTCCACCCCGAGTCAAGTCCCCTGAAGGATTATTCAATTTGGGCACAAAAAAAATTTGGCCTCCCAAGCACACTTTTTTCTGACCTGGGGTCAGGAGTTTTCCTCCTCTGGGAGCAGAAAGCTTGATTTTTAGAAATAGCAAGAAATACCATATTTAACCATGAAATTCCACCCCGAGTCAAGTCCCCTGAAGGATTTTTCAATTTGGGCACAAAAAAAATTTGGCCTCCCAAGCACACTTTTTTCTGAACGCGGGGTCAGGAGTTTTCCTCCTCTGGTTTCAAAAAGCTTGATTTTTAGAAATAGCAAGAAATACCATACTTAACCATGAAATTCCACCCCGAGTCAAGTCCCCTGAAGGATTTTTCAATTTGGGCACAAAAAAAATTTGGCCTCCCAAGCACACTTTTTTCTGACCACGGGGTCAGGAGTTTTCCTCCTCTGGGTTCAAAAAGCTTGATTTTTAGAACCAGCAAGAAATACCATTTTTAAGCATGAAATTCCATCCCGAGTCAAGTCCCCTGAAGGATTTTTCAATTTGGGCACAAAAAAAATTTGGCCTCCCAAGCACACATTTTTCTGACCAGGAGTTTTCCTCCTCTGGGTTCAAAAAACCTTGATTTTTAGAAATAGCAAGAAATACCATTTTTAAGCATGAAATTCTATCCCGAGTCAAGTCCCCTGAAGGATTTTTCAATTTGGGCACAAAAAAAATTTGGCCTCCCAAGCACACTTTTTTCTGACCGCTGGGTCAGGAGTTTTCCTCTTCTGGGAGCAAAAAGCTTGATTTTTAGAAATAGCAAGAAATACCATTTTTAAGCATGAAATTCCACCCCGAGTCAAGTCCCCTGAAGGATTTTTCAATTTGGGCACAAAAATAATTTGGCCTCTCAAGCACACTTTTTTCTGACCGCGGGGTCAGGAGTTTTCCTCCTCTGGGTTCAAAAAGCTTGATTTTTAGAAACAGCAAGAAATACCATTTTTAAGCATGAAATTCCACCCCGAGTCAAGTCCCCTGAAGGATTTTTCAATTTGGGCACAAAAAAAATTTGGCCTCCCAAGCACACTTTTTTCTGACCTGGGGTCAGGAGTTTTCCTCCTCTGGGAGCAGAAAGCTTGATTTTTAGAAATAGCAAGTAATACCATTTTTAAGCATGAAATTCCACCCCGAGTCAAGTCCCCTGAAGGATTTTTCAATTTGGGCACAAAAAAAATTTGGCCTCCCAAGCACACTTTTTTCTGACCGCGGGGTCAGGAGTTTTCCTCCTCTGGGTTCAAAAAGCTTGATTTTTAGAAACAGCAAGAAATACCATTTTTAAGCATGAAATTCCACCCCGAGTCAAGTCCCCTGAAGGATTTTTCAATTTGGGCACAAAAAAAATTTGGCCTCCCAAGCATACTTTTTTCTGACCGCGGGGTCAGGAGTTTTCCTCCTCTGGGTTCAAAAAGCTTGATTTTTAGAAACAGCTAGAAATACCATATTTAACCATGAAATTCCACCCCGAGTCAAGTCCCCTGAAGGATTTTTCAATTTGGGCACAAAAAAAATTTGGCCTCCCAAGCACACTTTTTTCTGACCGCGGGGTCAGGAGTTTTCCTCCTCTGGGTTCAAAAAGCTTGATTTTTAGAAACAGCAAGAAATACCATTTTTAAGCATGAAATTCCACCCCGAGTCAAGTCCCCTGAAGGATTTTTCCATTTGGGCACAAAAAAAATTTGGCCTCCCAAGCACACTTTTTTCTGACCGCGGGGTCAGGAGTTTTCCTCCTCTGGGTTCAAAAAGCTTGATTTTTAGAAACAGCAAGAAATACCATTTTTAAGCATGAAATTCCACCCCGAGTCAAGTCCCCTGAAGGATTTTTCAATTTGGGCACAAAAAAAATTTGGCCTCCCAAGCACACTTTTTTCTGACCGCGGGGTCAGGAGTTTTCCTCCTCTGGGTTCAAAAAGCTTGATTTTTAGAAACAGCTAGAAATACCATTTTTAAGCATGAAATTCCACCCCGAGTCAAGTCCCCTGAAGGATTTTTCAATTTGGGCACAAAAAAAATTTGGCCTCCCAAGCACACTTTTTTCTGACCACGGGGTCAGGAGTTTTCCTCCTCTGGGAGCAAAAAGCTTGATTTTTAGAAATAGCAAGAAATACCATATTTAACCATGAAATTCCACCCCGAGTCAAGTCCCCTGAAGGATTTTTCAATTTGGGCACAAAAAATATTTGGCCTCCCAAGCACACTTTTTTCTGACCGCGGGGTCAGGAGTTTTCCTCCTCTGGGTTCAAAAAGCTTGATTTTTAGAAACAGCAAGAAATACCATTTTTAAGCATGAAATTCCACCCCGAGTCAAGTCCCCTGAAGGATTTTTCAATTTGGGCACAAAAAAAATTTGGCCTCCCAAGCATACTTTTTTCTGACCGCGGGGTCAGGAGTTTTCCTCCTCTGGGTTCAAAAAGCTTGATTTTTAGAAACAGCTAGAAATACCATATTTAACCATGAAATTCCACCCCGAGTCAAGTCCCCTGAAGGATTTTTCAATTTGGGCACAAAAAAAATTTGGCCTCCCAAGCACACTTTTTTCTGACCGCGGGGTCAGGAGTTTTCCTCCTCTGGGAGCAAAAAGCTTGATTTTTAGAAATAGCAAGAAATACCATATTTAACCATGAAATTCCACCCCGAGTCAAGTCCCCTGAAGGATTTTTCAATTTGGGCACAAAAAAAATTTGGCCTCCCAAGCACACTTTTTTCTGACCGCGGGGTCAGGAGTTTTCCTCCTCTGGGTTCAAAAAGCTTGATTTTTAGAAACAGCAAGAAATACCATTTTTAAGCATGAAATTCCACCCCGAGTCAAGTCCCCTGAAGGATTTTTCAATTTGGGCACAAAAAAAATTTGGCCTCCCAAGCATACTTTTTTCTGACCGCGGGGTCAGGAGTTTTCCTCCTCTGGGTTCAAAAAGCTTGATTTTTAGAAACAGCTAGAAATACCATATTTAACCATGAAATTCCACCCCGAGTCAAGTCCCCTGAAGGATTTTTCAATTTGGGCACAAAAAAAATTTGGCCTCCCAAGCACACTTTTTTCTGACCGCGGGGTCAGGAGTTTTCCTCCTCTGGGTTCAAAAAGCTTGATTTTTAGAAACAGCAAGAAATACCATTTTTAAGCATGAAATTCCACCCCGAGTCAAGTCCCCTGAAGGATTTTTCAATTTGGGCACAAAAAAAATTTGGCCTCCCAAGCACACTTTTTTCTGACCGCGGGGTCAGGAGTTTTCCTCCTCTGGGTTCAAAAAGCTTGATTTTTAGAAACAGCAAGAAATACCATTTTTAAGCATGAAATTCCACCCCGAGTCAAGTCCCCTGAAGGATTTTTCAATTTGGGCACAAAAAAAATTTGGCCTCCCAAGCACACTTTTTTCTGACCGCGGGGTCAGGAGTTTTCCTCCTCTGGGTTCAAAAAGCTTGATTTTTAGAAACAGCAAGAAATACCATTTTTAAGCATGAAATTCCACCCCGAGTCAAGTCCCCTGAAGGATATTTCCATTTGGGCACAAAAAAAATTTGGCCTCCCAAGCACACTTTTTTCTGACCGCGGGGTCAGGAGTTTTCCTCCTCTGGGTTCAAAAAGCTTGATTTTTAGAAACATCAAGAAATACCATTTTTAAGCATGAAATTCCACCCCGAGTCAAGGCCCCTGAAGGATTTTTCAATTTGGGCACAAAAAAAATTTGGCCTCCCAAGCACACTTTTTTCTGACCGCGGGGTCAGGAGTTTTCCTCCTCTAGGTTCAAAAAGCTTGATTTTTAGAAATAGCAAGTAATACCATTTTTAAGCATGAAATTCCACCCCGAGTCAAGTCCCCTGAAGGATTTTTCAATTTGGGGACAAAAAAAATTTGGCCTCCCAAGCACACTTTTTTCTGACCGCGGGGTCAGGAGTTTTCCTCCTCTGGGTTCAAAAAGCTTGATTTTTAGAAACAGCAAGAAATACCATATTTAAGCATGAAATTCCACCCCGAGTCAAGTCCCCTGAAGGATTTTTCAATTTGGGCACAAAAAAAATTTGGCCTCCCAAGCACACTTTTTTCTGACCGCGGGGTCAGGAGTTTTCCTCCTCTGGGAGCAAAAAGCTTGATTTTTAGAAATAGCAAGAAATACCATATTTAACCATGAAATTCCACCCCGAGTCAAGTCCCCTGAAGGATTTTTCAATTTGGGCACAAAAAAAAATTGGCCTCACAAGCACACTTTTTTCTGACCGCGGGGTCAGGAGTTTTCCTCCTCTGGGTTCAAAAAGCTTGATTTTTAGAAACAGCAAGAAATACCATTTTTAAGCATGAAATTCCACCCCGAGTCAAGTCCCCTGAAGGATTTTTCAATTTGGGCACAAAAAAAAATTGGCCTCCCAAGCATACTTTTTTCTGACCGCGGGGTCAGGAGTTTTCCTCCTCTGGGTTCAAAAAGCTTGATTTTTAGAAACAGCAAGAAATACCATTTTTAAGCATGAAATTCCACCCCGAGTCAAGTCCCCTGAAGGATTTTTCAATTTGGGCACAAAAAAAATTTGGCCTCCCAAGCACACTTTTTTCTGACCTGGGGTCAGGAGTTTTCCTCCTCTGGGAGCAGAAAGCTTGATTTTTAGAAATAGCAAGTAATACCATTTTTAAGCATGAAATTCCACCCCGAGTCAAGTCCCCTGAAGGATTTTTCAATTTGGGCACAAAAAAAATTTGGCCTCCCAAGCACACTTTTTTCTGACCGCGGGGTCAGGAGTTTTCCTCCTCTGGGTTCAAAAAGCTTGATTTTTAGAAACAGCAAGAAATACCATTTTTAAGCATGAAATTCCACCCCGAGTCAAGTCCCCTGAAGGATTTTTCAATTTGGGCACAAAAAAAATTTGGCCTCCCAAGCATACTTTTTTCTGACCGCGGGGTCAGGAGTTTTCCTCCTCTGGGTTCAAAAAGCTTGATTTTTAGAAACAGCTAGAAATACCATATTTAACCATGAAATTCCACCCCGAGTCAAGTCCCCTGAAGGATTTTTCAATTTGGGCACAAAAAAAATTTGGCCTCCCAAGCACACTTTTTTCTGACCGCGGGGTCAGGAGTTTTCCTCCTCTGGGTTCAAAAAGCTTGATTTTTAGAAACAGCAAGAAATACCATTTTTAAGCATGAAATTCCACCCCGAGTCAAGTCCCCTGAAGGATTTTTCCATTTGGGCACAAAAAAAATTTGGCCTCCCAAGCACACTTTTTTCTGACCGCGGGGTCAGGAGTTTTCCTCCTCTGGGTTCAAAAAGCTTGATTTTTAGAAACAGCTAGAAATACCATTTTTAAGCATGAAATTCCACCCCGAGTCAAGTCCCCTGAAGGATTTTTCAATTTGGGCACAAAAAAAATTTGGCCTCCCAAGCACACTTTTTTCTGACCACGGGGTCAGGAGTTTTCCTCCTCTGGGAGCAAAAAGCTTGATTTTTAGAAATAGCAAGAAATACCATATTTAACCATGAAATTCCACCCCGAGTCAAGTCCCCTGAAGGATTTTTCAATTTGGGCACAAAAAATATTTGGCCTCCCAAGCACACTTTTTTCTGACCGCGGGGTCAGGAGTTTTCCTCCTCTGGGTTCAAAAAGCTTGATTTTTAGAAATAGCAAGAAATACCATATTTAACCATGAAATTCCACCCCGAGTCAAGTCCCCTGAAGGATTTTTCAATTTGGGCACAAAAAAAATTTGGCCTCCCAAGCACACTTTTTTCTGACCGCGGGGTCAGGAGTTTTCCTCCTCTGGGTTCAAAAAGCTTGATTTTTAGAAACAGCAAGAAATACCATTTTTAAGCATGAAATTCCACCCCGAGTCAAGTCCCCTGAAGGATTTTTCAATTTGGGCACAAAAAAAATTTGGCCTCCCAAGCATACTTTTTTCTGACCGCGGGGTCAGGAGTTTTCCTCCTCTGGGTTCAAAAAGCTTGATTTTTAGAAACAGCTAGAAATACCATATTTAACCATGAAATTCCACCCCGAGTCAAGTCCCCTGAAGGATTTTTCAATTTGGGCACAAAAAAAATTTGGCCTCCCAAGCACACTTTTTTCTGACCGCGGGGTCAGGAGTTTTCCTCCTCTGGGTTCAAAAAGCTTGATTTTTAGAAACAGCAAGAAATACCATTTTTAAGCATGAAATTCCACCCCGAGTCAAGTCCCCTGAAGGATTTTTCAATTTGGGCACAAAAAAAATTTGGCCTCCCAAGCACACTTTTTTCTGACCGCGGGGTCAGGAGTTTTCCTCCTCTGGGTTCAAAAAGCTTGATTTTTAGAAACAGCAAGAAATACCATTTTTAAGCATGAAATTCCACCCCGAGTCAAGTCCCCTGAAGGATTTTTCAATTTGGGCACAAAAAAAATTTGGCCTCCCAAGCACACTTTTTTCTGACCGCGGGGTCAGGAGTTTTCCTCCTCTGGGTTCAAAAAGCTTGATTTTTAGAAACAGCAAGAAATACCATTTTTAAGCATGAAATTCCACCCCGAGTCAAGTCCCCTGAAGGATATTTCCATTTGGGCACAAAAAAAATTTGGCCTCCCAAGCACACTTTTTTCTGACCGCGGGGTCAGGAGTTTTCCTCCTCTGGGTTCAAAAAGCTTGATTTTTAGAAACATCAAGAAATACCATTTTTAAGCATGAAATTCCACCCCGAGTCAAGGCCCCTGAAGGATTTTTCAATTTGGGCACAAAAAAAATTTGGCCTCCCAAGCACACTTTTTTCTGACCGCGGGGTCAGGAGTTTTCCTCCTCTAGGTTCAAAAAGCTTGATTTTTAGAAATAGCAAGTAATACCATTTTTAAGCATGAAATTCCACCCCGAGTCAAGTCCCCTGAAGGATTTTTCAATTTGGGGACAAAAAAAATTTGGCCTCCCAAGCACACTTTTTTCTGACCGCGGGGTCAGGAGTTTTCCTCCTCTGGGTTCAAAAAGCTTGATTTTTAGAAACAGCAAGAAATACCATATTTAAGCATGAAATTCCACCCCGAGTCAAGTCCCCTGAAGGATTTTTCAATTTGGGCACAAAAAAAATTTGGCCTCCCAAGCACACTTTTTTCTGACCGCGGGGTCAGGAGTTTTCCTCCTCTGGGAGCAAAAAGCTTGATTTTTAGAAATAGCAAGAAATACCATATTTAACCATGAAATTCCACCCCGAGTCAAGTCCCCTGAAGGATTTTTCAATTTGGGCACAAAAAAAAATTGGCCTCACAAGCACACTTTTTTCTGACCGCGGGGTCAGGAGTTTTCCTCCTCTGGGTTCAAAAAGCTTGATTTTTAGAAACAGCAAGAAATACCATTTTTAAGCATGAAATTCCACCCCGAGTCAAGTCCCCTGAAGGATTTTTCAATTTGGGCACAAAAAAAAATTGGCCTCCCAAGCATACTTTTTTCTGACCGCGGGGTCAGGAGTTTTCCTCCTCTGGGTTCAAAAAGCTTGATTTTTAGAAACAGCAAGAAATACCATTTTTAAGCATGAAATTCCACCCCGAGTCAAGTCCCCTGAAGGATTTTTCAATTTGGGCACAAAAAAAATTTGGCCTCCCAAGCACACTTTTTTCTGACCTGGGGTCAGGAGTTTTCCTCCTCTGGGAGCAGAAAGCTTGATTTTTAGAAATAGCAAGTAATACCATTTTTAAGCATGAAATTCCACCCCGAGTCAAGTCCCCTGAAGGATTTTTCAATTTGGGCACAAAAAAAATTTGGCCTCCCAAGCACACTTTTTTCTGACCGCGGGGTCAGGAGTTTTCCTCCTCTGGGTTCAAAAAGCTTGATTTTTAGAAACAGCAAGAAATACCATTTTTAAGCATGAAATTCCACCCCGAGTCAAGTCCCCTGAAGGATTTTTCAATTTGGGCACAAAAAAAATTTGGCCTCCCAAGCATACTTTTTTCTGACCGCGGGGTCAGGAGTTTTCCTCCTCTGGGTTCAAAAAGCTTGATTTTTAGAAACAGCTAGAAATACCATATTTAACCATGAAATTCCACCCCGAGTCAAGTCCCCTGAAGGATTTTTCAATTTGGGCACAAAAAAAATTTGGCCTCCCAAGCACACTTTTTTCTGACCGCGGGGTCAGGAGTTTTCCTCCTCTGGGTTCAAAAAGCTTGATTTTTAGAAACAGCAAGAAATACCATTTTTAAGCATGAAATTCCACCCCGAGTCAAGTCCCCTGAAGGATTTTTCCATTTGGGCACAAAAAAAATTTGGCCTCCCAAGCACACTTTTTTCTGACCGCGGGGTCAGGAGTTTTCCTCCTCTGGGTTCAAAAAGCTTGATTTTTAGAAACAGCTAGAAATACCATTTTTAAGCATGAAATTCCACCCCGAGTCAAGTCCCCTGAAGGATTTTTCAATTTGGGCACAAAAAAAATTTGGCCTCCCAAGCACACTTTTTTCTGACCACGGGGTCAGGAGTTTTCCTCCTCTGGGAGCAAAAAGCTTGATTTTTAGAAATAGCAAGAAATACCATATTTAACCATGAAATTCCACCCCGAGTCAAGTCCCCTGAAGGATTTTTCAATTTGGGCACAAAAAATATTTGGCCTCCC